>NC_054380.1:18437500-19127500 GCF_017654675.1 Xenopus laevis | reverse complement strand
TGGGAAATTGCTAGTAGAGAGAATATTGTTCCACATTCTTGCTCTATCTGATATATTATTAGGGTGTATATATTCAAAAGAGGCCATGAATGCTATTTTTTTTTAGCATATAATAAGGGTCAAATCAGAAACAGCACAACTGCATACCAAAATATGTATTCCTTGTACTAAGCAGAATTCTGGTGAAACAATTTGACGGTAAATACAGATCATTTTGAAATATGTTTGGCCTCAGTGCATTGGTTGAATTCCTCTTGCTGAGCTAATAAAAATAAAAAGAATAGATTTTTGGTAAAGCAAAATAAATACAGGACCTTGAATGCGAGGAATGTTGCTCCTATTGTTTCTGCACTGCTGATTATGTCTCATTTTTTCACACGCACATCCATACGCGTCCGTGAGTGGGAAATGATTAGTCATGACCATAATTCCCTTCCATTTGGAAATTAATTCAGTTCTTTCCTACTTTTCACAATCAGTTGAGAGATTGTCTCATAATTTAAGAGTTATTGTGCTTGGTCATGTGACAGTGGTTATACAGGAGAAGGAAAGGTAGCATTACAGGAGATGACACGCTTGTAATGCAACATTTCTTCTAATTTCTGGCCACTTTCTGTACTGTGCTTACATCCATCTTGAATAGGTGCACTCTATGCCTGGGATATAGAACAAAATTGGACCCTTTCAAATAAGGCAACCCAACAGGTGTAATTTGTTTGAAGAAGGGGAACACTGCCTGGTGTAAGGGGTAAGAGATGGCCAGGCTAGGATGCCCCAGGCAACCCAGCTGGCCTCGTGCTCCCCCACCTCCACCCGTGCTTCCGCGTGTAATCAAGCGAACAGGTGCAGGTACTCTTGCTGGACTAGGGGTAGGCAACAGGGGAGGCATGTGCCTGGAGCCCCCCAAGCTTTGTGCCCTAGGCATGTGTCCTTTCTGCCTACCTCTAAATTCAGCCTTGGAGCCAACTTGCTATTCCCCAGTAATTTTTCCTTTTCTTCTATAAAATCGGACTTTTACAAAATCATGAATTTTTCTGAATTTATTAAACCCAGAGGATGGATGGTCCGAATCTGAAAATCCGGCATCTCAGACCTGTCGAGGTTGCATATGAGTCAATGGGAGAAGTTCCAATGATTTTTTGATGTGCACTGGGTTTCATGCAATACCCCGAAGTTTTCAAAACTTTCGGTTGAAAATGCAGAAGAAATCTTGAAAATCGGATGAAAAAAAACGTGAAAATCGGATTTTTTTCCGCAAAGCAAATTTTCGGGAAAATTTAATAAATAGGTTTAAAAAACCCGAGCGGATTTGATCAGAGTTTGTAGCAGACAATATTGAGATAAATTCGGACTTTGATAAATAACCCCCTTAGTGTCTTTCCTAACATAACCTCATAGGACTTCAAGAGGTACTAATACCAGAAATTAAACCTTTTTTTACATCTATCACAATATTGTGTTTGAATACTATCTCTAATTTTGCCATAAAAGTATTTGCAGATGCTTTTTCATTACCCATCTGATCCCCCATATTCCTCTACGAGGAGGCTGCCATATTTGAGCTTCAGTAGTTTGTTAGCATTAGAAATTCCAACTGACATGTTGAGAAGGGACAGTCAGGTTTAGGAACTTCAAGTAACAATTAATTACAAAAACAGAACTATCAATGAAAAACGATCAACATGAGCTATAGGTGACTTTTAGGGGGTTATTTACTAAACTCCGAATGCCAAAAACCTGAAAAATGTGTGTTTTTTAGTATAAAATCCGAATTTTTAGTGAAAAAAAATCACCCATTTTTCTGAATTTATGAAACCCAGAGGATGGAAAAGTCCAAATCAGCAAAATTCAGCATCTCAGACCTGTCGAGGTTGCACATAAGCCAATGGGGAAGTCCCAATGATTTTTTGATGTGTGCTGGGTTTCGTGCAATACCCCGACGTTTTCGGGCAAAAAAGTGGTGAAAAATCCAAATCTGATTTTTTCAACAAAGAAAATTTTCAGGAAAATGTAATAATAAATAAAGATAACAAAAAACCCAAGCGGATTTGATCGGAGTTTGCAGCAGAAAATGTTGAGATAAATTCAGACTTTGATAAATAACCCCGTACATGTACATTAAAATTAAGAATTTTGAAGAATTATTTTTTAGTGTCAGTATCACTTTAAGGGGTGTTGTCTTCTATTGGGGGTGAGACAGTTGAATGTGTCCATGGTCATGAATCAGGTCCAAATTTTGGGTAGAGTCTTCAGAGTGTGTAATATGTCACTTCTGGTGCCAGCATTGCGTCCAATTCACTGGGTGCAAATCTGGTGTGCCTGTTGGAACAACTACCGCCATATTCAGGGTGGCGGTAGCTCTAGGGTTCCCCAGCATCAATAGGTGCTTTTGAACCTGAATTATTAAAAAAGCAGAATAAATGCAATGGCGCCCTATATGGAAGCTTTAATGAATGACCTCTAAATATGCAATATTTGTATCAATTTTAGTGTGGCCACACTTGCAGTCATAAATAGCCTTTCAAGTGGTTCAGGATGATAACTTGATAAGGATGGTAGAGGTATAGGATCCTTTATCCGAAAAAACCTGTTATCCAGAAAGCTAAGAATTACGGAAAGGCTATCTCCCATTTTATGTCTTATAAAATTATTACTCTTCGCTGTAATAATAAAACAGTACCTCGTGCTTGATCCCAACTAAGATATAATTAATCCTTATTGGAAGCAAAATTAGCCTATTGGGTTTATTTAAAGTTTACATAATTTTCTAGTAGACTTAAGGTATGAAGTTCCAAAGTATGGAAAGATCCGTTGTCTGCAAAACCCCAAGTCCCAAGCATTCCAATAACAGATCCCATACCTGTATTGTTATAGTATCATTATTACATTTAAATAATTATATACTTTTACCATGTAGCCCAGTAGATCAGAAAAAAAACTTTATTTTGTTAGTTGTTTGGTTTTTTTTTGCATAACAATTTCTATATTTGAATTTTATTGCAGATAACATTGGGAAATCTTATATGATGAGGCTGATCATTGGGACAGCCTGACAATTTATATTTTCAATTTTTTGAACTTCATTTAGTTTAAACCTATACTGGATTTTCACATGAATGCATGAACGCGGCTTGATAGCTATCCAATCAAGTTTTATTTTGGATCACAGAAAATGCCTCTGATACTTTATGATACACATATTTCCATTATTCACAGGAAACTCGGTGCATAATAAACGCGACCCTTGAACATTATGGTATCGCTTACATTATTTTACATCTGCTTGTGCTCAAAATGACTTCTGTATATTATTACATGTAGCAATAATTTACACCGAAAACACTTCCAGAAAAGCTTATTTCTGAGCCGTAATTCTCAAATACCTTTCTTTAAGAACTCAAAAGTCATCCAGTGAGTAGAAATATGAGATATCTGCTGGCACAAAAGTATTTTAGGTTGCCTAATAATATTGCTTTACTGGAATTGACTTGAATGTCATGACTTTTGCATACTAAATCCTGCTAAAGTCAATTATGTGCCCAACGGGTCAAAAAGTACTTTAATTCTAATTAATCATTTCTGTCCAACATGTGACTTCTGGGTCCTTTCCAATGGAAAGAGGGCTAATGGGTTGCCTCTGTCCTTTTATGTGGGGGTCTAGCCCTTCAGAAGAAAATATAAAATGTAAAATTATCCACTGCCTGAAAGAATTTGAGTAGGGTTGTAATAATTGATGACAAACCCAGGCATTTAAGGAAATTAAAAAAAAATGAAATGTTTCACAAATGAGTCACAAAGTAAATGCGGATCACCCTCTTGGCATAACAACGCATCCATTGTAAGGAAAAAAAAGGATTTCCTGATCTTGAGAAGTAAGGAAAAGAATCAACCATTTCAAGCGTTCTTTCAGGACACACAAAACTGCAGACTTTTTTTTATGGCAGGTTATTTTAATGCTTTATTGTTTTTGATTAAAATATACCTTTGGGGTTTGAACATTGTTCTGGATCCTTAAAAAATGGATGTGTTCATTAAAATCGTAATAAAGCATGAAGAGTCTTGGAATATAGTGAAGTTTGGGGCTTGCAGGTAGTAACCTTATTCTATCATTTCCATTCTTTCTAAACCCAGGGGCTTAGAGTGGAAGCACTCATTTGATTCAAGATAATATCCAATGGTCTTATAGAGGCAGCCATTTATATAGAATGAATGGTTTAACTGTTAAGACCTGACTTATCAGTAGGAAGGTGGCATTGTAATCACTGTATATGCACATCAAGGAAATTATATACAAAAAATAATACAGTTATTGGACCTGTTATCCAGAAT
This sequence comes from Xenopus laevis, assembly GCF_017654675.1. NCBI lineage: Eukaryota > Metazoa > Chordata > Amphibia > Anura > Pipidae > Xenopus > Xenopus laevis. The sequence goes on along the minus strand of NC_054380.1, from coordinate 19,123,171 downwards.
GCTTGGGGCATGTGGTTTTCCGGATAAGGATCTCTCTGTAATTTGGATCTTCATACCTTAAGTCACGAGTGAACACTTCAACGTGCTTCACGACACAAAATTCGTTACCACTACGCTCATTCACCAAAATGCGAAGTTGCGTCCTGGGTGCCGAATGCTGCAAAATTACGCTAGTGATCACTGCTGCCTATTGAAACCTCGTTAGTCCTCCAACTTCGTTAACGTCTTTCTTAGAGGTGTTAGTGCCAATGCTTGAAGTTGCCACTTTTTATTACAAATGTCCAAGGAAGCAAAATAAAGACAAAGGAGACCCTCTAATGTCCTAGACACAAGCCCACCCTAAAACAAATGTTCTATGCCCCTCAAATGTCTGGGGAAAAATGTTAAAAGAAAAAAGTTTAATAGATAGGACTTATGCAGGCAATCCCGTTCAAAAAAAAGGATAAGTCAACAGTGTTTTTAATGTTTAATGCATTTCCGGCAGACAGGATATAATGTAACTGACATAAGATTGAGGAAGATGTAGCTTCATTTTAGCAGTTCACCTGGTCTGAGGTGGCTAAGGAAACTCTGACGAAAGAGGTAACGTTTAGTAAAATTAGCATCTTAGTTAATTTGCGGAGTTACGCCCTTCGCCAGAGCGAAAAGCCGTCTAGTGATAGAGTGCGAACAAACGCTAGTCACAGTCTTGTTTGCTAGGGAATTGTCCTCTACGCCTGCTAGTGAATAGGCGATGTCCCTGCCAATGTGATTTCTGGCAAATTGACACTAGCGTTGGCCACTTCACACTTTAGTGAATCTGTGCCTCTGTCTTTCATCTTTATTGGCAGCCATATTGTATCTACTGATGTTATTGGCTTCGCTGGTATCTGCACATGTGCCTCAATAGTGTCTGCTGGCTGTTATTATAACAATAAAAGCTAAGCATAGAGCAGTCAGTTGATTCTTCCAACAGGAGAAAATCTCCATGAACACAAGCAAGACCATTAGGGCTATAGGAGAAGGTATTTCCAACCAACAATGTTCAAACAGGGAAGATGTGTAGGTATTTGTTCAGTTAAGTTAAGACGGTAAAGATTATACATTTGGACATATAGGCTTTCCACTTTTATTTAGCTACATAAAAAATTCCTTCCTGAAAAAGCCAAATTAAGACATATACAGTATATACACAGCTAAAATACTGATTACAGTATTTTCAGACTAAGGGTTTTCCATATCCAATATTGGTTAGTTGTATCATTACGGTAAGAGTTTATATAAAATGTTGGATGCCAACTTTTCCTAAGAGGAACACTTCTGACTGCAAATAAATGTGTGGGGGTAAGGCATAAAACAAACATAAATGAATTTAAGGGCAATTACATATTGTGTATTTTGTTGCCTGCATTTTGTTTCAGCTACAAAACGCCACAAAAATACGTTGCCATGGGGGATACTGAGAATTGCCTCTGCTAGAACTCTCAAATAATAATCGGATTCAAGGTATTCAAAAATTGACAAACCATCAACAGCACAATGGATATATTTCAATTTAAATATATGACATTTTAATGTTTTTTTTTTAAACTTGCTTTAGCTCTAGCTACTTTGATGCACTTCGCCTGGTCTGAAGTGGCGAAGGGAACGCTGGCGAAAGAGGTAACATTCAGTAAAATCTTCACTTTAGAGCAAATTGTTGAATGGCCGCTAGCGAATTGCCAATGTCCCTGCTAGCTAGCGTTAGCCACTTTGCCCTTTAGTAAATGTACCCCTAAGTCACGAAGAGAGACCGACTGCTGATAAAAAGGGTTGTGATGTGTAATTTTATTATTTTAGAAATTTTTCATTGAGTATATTAAGAAAGCTCCTTATTTCCATGAAAAGGTTGTATACATTTTTCCATTTTTGCAATAACTACCCTTTGTAAAAAAAAATACATCCGTGTAAATTCAGCTTGAAGTAGTGAGTCTTGGCATCAATAGTGAGGCTAATATAACTGAGCAAGTCCACGCACATAAAAAAATAAAAAAAAAAATAGGCAAGTAGATTTATATACAGCATTAATAACTTCCTTGTTATAACAACAAGATTGTACGCTTCCCGTGATTTTCAGTCATTGCGTCAAATTAATTACATTGCATAATTTAATTACTATTAATGAGCAATCCCAAGGTCTAAAATATTTAGCAAGGCTTTGGAATACCCTTAAGGTGCCTTGCTTGCCTGACTGAGCCAACACTATGTTAAACTGTTTATTTTCTTAAGGGGTGGAATCAAACCAAACCCTAGTAAACTTACAAAAGGCTGGGTGGATAATTAGAGTTGTATTAGAAAGCCAGGCAACACGCTTGCAAGCAAAACCAATCATGAAGACATTTAAATCTGTCTTTTATACCTCACTAATACTGGTACGGTGAAATCATGACCTGGAGAACATCTGGAAGGTACTTCCAAGAAGATTACTCTGAAAACCACAGGGTAGTTTCCACACAAAATGGTAGATCAGCGGCAAGTAGAAAAGAGCTCTTTAACAAAGCTGTAGAAATATACAAGTGCTACTTGTTGGGGCCTAGCAATTGTTCCACTCTTATTAAGTTGTACTTGACATTTCTAAGGAAGAAACGGTGGTCCTTGCTATGGCACCAGATATATGGAAAGAATTATCATGTCTATAAAAGAAGTCTTAAAATAATATGTGGTGGTATAAGTTACGTACCTAAAGAAACCCTCTCTAGCACAAGACCTAGGTAAAAAAATAAGATAAATAAAAACATATCATTATCCTGATTATAAAGATATAAAAAATTAAACACCACATGTTATGAATTATGCTTCAGTTTAGTTTTTTTCTTTCTAGGGTTGAAGCATTTGAATAGAATGTAGTGCAATTGGAACTCAAATTGTAGGTTTCTGAGGTTCAGCCTGTTTGCTTGATATGTCCTCTGTTCTTGGCCCTACCATGAACCCAAGAGATTTCACCTTGTCTGTTTTTGTGATTCCAAAATGATTTTCATTGGATAACAGTGGTGATAGAGTTACTTGAAGGTTACACGGCAGCACTGTTACCTTTTAGTAATGGAATTAAAATTAAACACAGTGCCCGTTAATTTTCAGGGAGTGGGGACTCAACCTGGTGGTCTAGTGGGCTGGAGGGGACGCCCGCTGCAGTGATCCTAACATTTCTTTTGCCGGTTTCTCTATGGCGCATGAGGCGTGCACTTCCGGGTTTGGCGTGTCGTGGGCGTCATGACGTCATTGCATATGCCGAAAATGTTGAATATTTAAAGGGGCTTTAAATCGAAACTCATTGCCCGTTGTTAGGTCTAACTTGTTAGTATCCTTGGTGTGATTTCTGTCTTGTTTGATTCCAGTTTTGACCCTTGCCTGCCTGATGATTCTAAACTCTGCCAATTCTGACCCTTTCCTGCCTGACTATTCTGAACTCTACTGGTTTTAACCTATGCCTGCCTAACTATCCTTTGAATACTGCCTGTACCAATCCCGGCCTGATTGACCTTACTTGAACTCCTGAACTGACCACTGCCTGTCTGACCCTGCTTGAACTCTGTCTGTACCGACCCCGACCTGCCTGACTACGCTTTTTGTCTATTCCCTGAACTGTTGCCGTCCGTCCAAAACCTTGGAAACGCACGTGCCCCTTTGCTCGTTCAGAACATCTGTTTTGGTCCTCTCAAGGTAAGACCTGGCAGCATCTGAGTAGCTGAGGGCTCCTCCCCAGGCCAAAGGCGATGGCTACAGGAAGAAGATTCAACCATCACCAGGGAACTTAGCACTTGTTCTGAATTTAGGGAGCCATAAACGACACAGGGGCTCAGTGATTTGATGGGGTGGTAGAGCTCAGTGCTGCTGCTGACCTTTTAATACCCCTTAGAACAGAATGAAATGTTAATGCCTTAAGCTATTTAACTCATTCTGACTAACTGGAAAATCAATGAAAGAATAAATTAATTGATACATGTGTTGGGTCTCCTCCCACAGACTGGATTTTCTAGTTTCAGTATTTGTATCTCTATTCTTCTTGTCAACTTTTTTAGAAAAAAAATTAGAAACACCCAATTTACATTAGAACACTCACACTCGAGGAGGGCATTTCTTTCAAAATCCGACAAGAAAAACATAGCAGAATCTCAAATTTTGATAATAATCTAATTCCTAGCCCATAATGAATGGTAGCTGTGGTGTTTGTACAAATAACAGATACTGATGTGAATGAATGAATATACGTGTTAAGTAGTGTCATGTTTAAATATAGGATAAAAAGAACACTGATAAATTTGACATTTTTCTGGGAGATATTACTCTTCCCAAGTGTATATTTTCTCATCTAATTCCTTCAAATAAGTCAGGTACGTTTTTACGAAATATATCATATTAATGAAAAATTCTAATTACACTATTGCACATTATGTGGTGAAATTTCTCTAAAAAAAATGAATGTATTTTTCCCAATATAATTTTAGTGGTGAAAATGTATGCCATAAACAACCAAAGGGGCCGATTCACTAAAGGTCGAAAAAGTGAGTGTTATTTATAGCATGCCTTAAAAATGTTATCACATCTTCTATTTTTTACAGGTGTTTTTTGCTGCACTCCCCTGCATTCTTTTTGCAGCATAACTCTCCGCCTACCGTTCTCTACTTAGCCATTATAATACAATCCTCTGTGGGATCCCCGAAGCGCCTAACGCTAGCGTCAATTCGCTAGCGTTGGCCATTTTCGTTACTTCGCAAATTCACTAACGGACACTGGCGTAACTTTGCTAGTGTAACTTACGCCTGGCGAATTTGCGCAACGGACGTAACTACGCAAATTCACTAACGCACGCATTGTTCTGAACGCTACCCTTTATGCTAGACTTCCTTCGCCACCTCAGACCAGGCAAGCGCAATAAAGTAGATAGGGGTTTCTTCAAAAAAAGTTAAAAAATTTTCTAAGTCCCAAAAAACGCTGGCATTTTTTCTATATTATGGGTGATAGGCTGAAAAAGATCGAAACATTTTTTGGGGCTCCCCTCCTTCCCCCCTACATTTCCTAACTCATGGCACCTTACCTATACAGTGGGCACATGTGTAGGGCAAAATAAAAATTTTATTTGATGTTTTGAAGGTTTCCCAGGCATTTGTAGTGCTGCTACATATTCCTCCATTGAAATGTGAATTTGGCGCCGTATGCAAATTAACCATCACTAGCGTAACTTCGCTTCGCTTAGCGAATCAACGCTAGCGCAACTTCACAACCTTACGCTACCCCTGAGTGCAACTTCCGATTTTAGTGAATTTGCGAAGCGCTGGCGAAACTACGCCTGGCGAAGTTACGCCTGGCGCAACTACAAATCTTAGTGAATTTGCCCCAACTAGTAGCTTTATAATGCTTATACTAATCAATATTTAGAAACTGTCTAGTTAGCACAAAGTAGTTATAACATAGGAAAAAATTGTGTAAACATTAAAATTACAATCATATTTCTAAAAACAATAGTGATACAAAGCAAACTGACATTACTGCTCCTAACCCATATTATTTTGAAACATTTTGTTGCATAGTCACACTTACATATCGACACCATCTTATTGTTTATATTAGAATTCATATAAAAAAAAACTTCTAAAATAAAGTAAAATTATAGCAGTGTCTGTTTGGGACCAATGTAGGTATTAAGAATATTTCAATTAAAAGCAACTAAAATCAAGGTCCAAGTTTTTACAACTTGAATTTTAGAGATTTAGGGGGTTATTTACTAAAACGGGACTTTTTCTCACTTTATAAAAAAAAAAATTAGACCAAACTCCCAAACTCGAATCCCCTTAATTTATCAATAAAACTTCTCGAAAAAATCGGTGTGACAAAAAGTCGTGACACAATCGATCATTGAATCGAATTTTGCAATTTTTTTAAATGGACGCTCCAAAAACTATTATTAATAAATTATCAATTGAAAACCAATGCAAACAGTCGGAAAATATCAAGAATTCCTGAAGGTAAATAAAAATGTTCCAAATTTTAAAGTGACCATCTGCCATTGACATCTACATGATTTCAACAGGTTTTAGTTGGAGTATTTTTGGATTCTAATTTTTAGCAGCTTCAGAGCATAAGGGCTCTTACCTGCACTCCCCTGCGTTGCGTTTTGGCAAAAACGGCCATATGTAAGAGCCCTAATAAATCTTGAAAAATTTCTCCCCTCTAAAAATTCAACTTTTTTCCTTTTTAAAAACTCCACCAGAAAAATAGGCCCTGATTGTGTACAAAAAAAGCTGAAAATCTCAAATTCAAACATTCACCATCTCAAAGCTGGCAAATTCATGTATAAGGGGCCAATTCACCAAGATCGAGTGAAGGATTCTAAGTAAAAAAACTTTGAATTTCTAAGTGTTTTTTGGGCTACTTCGACCATCGAATGGGCTACTTCGACCATCGAATGGGCTACATCGACCTTCGACTACGACTTTGAATCGAATAATTCGAACTAAAAATCATTCGACTATTCGACTATTCGACTATTCGATAGTCGAAGTACTGTCTCTTTAAGAAAAAACCCCATAGGCTTGGCTACGTTTTTTTGGTCGAAGGATAATCCTTCGATCGTTGGATTAAAATCCTTTGAATCATTCGATTCGAAGGATTTAATCGTTCGATCGAAGGATTATTCCTTCGATCGTTCGATCGAACTATTTGCGCTAAAATCCTTCGACTTCGATATTTGAAGTCGAAGGATTTTAATGCCCAGTCGAATATCGAGGGTTAATTAACCCTCGATATTCGACCCATGATGAATTTGCCCTTAGTCATTTGGAGTTGACCTAGGTAAGATTTAACGTATTCTTTCAATTTAAGTTCTTTAGTGATGGGCAAATAAATTCACCAGGCACGAATTTGCAGCGAATTTCTGCGTTTCACCGACGGCAAATAAATTCGCAAAACTGCCACTAAAATTCACCGGTGAAAAATCTGCCACAGAAAAAATCTGTGTCAGAAAAGTTGCGCGTCAAATTTATTTCGGACGCCCATTGACTTTAATGCATTTGGCAGAAATAGGTGCCATAATAATTCGTATAACAATTGTCGCGATCGTTGAAAATTGACGAGTGTCAAGATAATTTTGACGCCCATTGACTTCAATGCGTTTTGATAATTTTTCACCGTTTCCCGAATTTTGCAGAAAAGCAAAACTAGAGTTCTTTAATTTTTTTTATTTTTTTGCGAGTTGGTGGACCCACAGAAATGAATATTAATTCACTGCATTTGTGGTTTTTGTGACATTTTTACTTGATCAAATTATTATATTCAAGTTTTGTTTCATAAGTACGCACACATTTGTGTTTTCTACGTTTTTGAGTTTATTAAACATTTTTAAAAACTATAAAATGTACAAACTCTAAATTGTACTAAATAAGCCTGTACTTAACTGTACAGTGAACTCTAGTGAGACAGGTAATTTATAAATATACATTCTTTGTAAAGTGCTTTGTGATATGGTGTCTTTATATAATGAAAGAATAATTAGAGCACCTAGAATTTGGCCTTTCTTTGATGGATTCTCAAACAGGTAAGTTCTTCTAACATAAACTATTGTATTTAGAGTAAAAATTCAGATTCAGATATACTGCAGTTCAATAAAGAGTATGGGCTCTTACACCTGAATGTATACTATGTTTCAGCAGTTTAATGCTCAGAAATTAAATAAAAGAGGCATCTTTGCAGAACAACATACTATGACATAACAGCAATTTTTCTGCACCATTTCCCTTCCATATCCACTTACATACACAAATAATCTCTGAGTTTCCAGGATCCTGAATTAAAAATCCAATTCTGTATACCCTTGGGAAATTTCAAAAGCCGTAAAGCTGGTGGTGTGCCATTTATTGTGCAGAAAAAATCACTATTCTCAGCTATAGTACAGTAAGGGGCAGATTTATCAAGGGTCGAAGTGGATTTGAGTGAATTTTCGAAGTTCAAAAAGTTCTAATTTCGAAGTGAATTTTTGGATACTTCAACCATCGAATAGGCTACTACGACTTTGATTCGAAGTAAAATCGTTGGAATATTCGACCATTCAATAATCGAAGTACTGTCTCTTTAAAAAAAACTTTGACGTCAATAGTTTGCCAAATTAAACCTGCCGAAGTGCTATGTTAGCCTATGGGGACCTTCTAATGCTTTCTGCATTTCACCATCTGCAATTTTTTTTTTTTATAAAACTGCATCAAAAAGCCGTTGTGAAAAAAGGCAACAAAAAATTAACCAAGATAAAATTGAGACAAATAGTCACCATAAGAATAAACACTCAATGACTTTAATGCATTTGGAGTGGAAAAAATTTGTCTCACGTAAAAAAAAAATTTGATGCCTATTGACTTCAATGCCTTTTGCAACTTTTTCGCCAATTTGCTAATTTTTTTTGCCTTTTGCTCATCACTAATGCCAAAGTTTTACTTGTGAGTTTTTTTGAGTTTTATATGCTGAATAAATACCAAACATTTGAGTTTTTGAATCTATCATTCACGTTTTTGTGCAAAAAAAATTGAATTGTGGCAAAAATTTAAATTTGAACCTTGATAAATCACTCCCTTAATGTTTAGCAATAATGTTTCAAATATACTATATGAGCAAAAGTATTGGGATTAGTATCGAGCAAAACGTTTTGCTCTGCTGAATCAATGGCTGTTTCTTTTTGGACCAAATGCCTTGAAGTCATTGAGGATTTTTTTTGTCTGTTCTTCTTACGCCAAATGCCTTGAAATCAATTGTCATTTTTCTCTTATTTTATTCCTGCACAAAAATAGCATTTTTTCACCAGTAACACATAAAGGATTGCAAACTTTCAGCGCAAATTCATGAACATTTTCACCATTCATGAAAATTAAAAATTAAAACCCTCCTAAAGTGTCATGTCCTTGACTAAGGAAGAATCGTCAGCACTAAAACTATTAGTAGGAAGCATGAACTTTTTTTTTATGTGTGAGTAGCTGCACACAACTCATGTGTCTGAAATGCTGTAGGTTTGGCTGGCACTTTGCTAGCTGCAAATGTTTGTATAATTGCAGCAAAAAATACACTTATTTTAATGCATTTGGAGCGTGAGTAAAATATTGTTGTGCTAAAAAAAATGTTGTTGCCTATTGACTTCAATGCTTTTTGTGAATTTTTCTCCATTTCGGGACTTCTTCAGCGAGGTGAAACAGGACAGATTCAGTCATCACTAGAGAGGAGCAAATAGGCTCTCTGCAGGGTTTTATCATGTTTTAAATCTGACAGTTTGACAGATGAGTCTGGGTTAGGAGGTTTCCAGCCAGGAGTACCACCTGCCTAAATGTATATTAACTATAAAGTTTGGAGTGAGAGACAAAACCACACAGATAATTCAAAAGAGGCATGTTAGGGAAAAAATCTGAGAGGCAGCTGAGGGCAGTAGGATGGGGATTATAAGGCCACTGATGGATGGGGTGTTAGGGGAAGCCAAGTAGGATCCTTTTCAGAAAACAGACATTTGTGCGGAAGGTCGGTATATGGCAGCAATGCAAAGTGATAAAGAACTGAACTGAATGAACTTTAAGGGAGGGGAATGACATTGATGGAGCAGGTGGAAGAACCTAACATGTGCAGCATGGACATAGACTCCTACTCCACCTCCACCCTATCTCCAGCTCTAGGAGTAACGTGCAGCCCCCATAGGGCACAGTAGCTGGTGAGGCAGTGTCTGTCGATGCAGAAATCGGTTAATGGAAATAAAAGGGGCAGGTCACCATACAATGAACTTTAGTATGTTTTATATATATTTATATCACAATTCTTCACAATTTTTACTCTTGTCTTTAACTTATTTTTGTTTGTCTTTATTTTATTGTTTGATTTTAATCATCAGTGATCGTACTCTGCCTTTAATTTGTGTCAATATGCTTATTATATTATTGCTTATATTTCTTTTCAGACTGTTATATATTCATCCACCATTCAGCTGCCTGGATACTAGGGTAATTACATCCTGGCAAAAATATGGAAACCCGAGTGTTTCAAAACACAAAATAGATATCGTTTAAAAACCACCAAAAATAAATAAATAAAATAAGAAAATCAAGACCACTTGCAACATGGTAACATGAAGGCAACATGTTTTAGGTGTAATTTTTTTTAGAAATTTTAATTTGGATAAATTAACATTTCACTGCAATTATGGGCCAACACCACCTCTTTGAATTCGCAAATATGAGTGTAATTAGGCTAATTGCTTGGGTTATAAGCTTCACTAAAACACGTAGAACCTAATTTTACCATTTAGAAAATGAGCCCTTTGGCAGCTGGGAGTGAGGTTTCTAGCAGAAATAATGACATTTATTGAGTCGGCGAGGCAATAAATACTGAGCGTAACATTCCACAGAAAGGGGGGAAAAAAGAGACTGATTATTTTGTCTAGTCCTGTGGTTTTGACACATTGATTTAAAATGTGTGCTGCAATTCCAAGATATTCTAGATAGAAAAATAATCTGTTTTGTATGTCTGCAAGTCTGGTACAACTGACTCAGTATTCTGTTTTTCGGGGATGGCACAGCAATGATACAGCACAATTCAACTGGGTCCTAAAACTCAACCCACTGGAATATTAACTGCTTACTAGAGATTCTCTTTTTAGGGGCAGCACATGTATGTGAGCATGTAACTTTCTGGTTAGCTAATTCAGTACTAGCTGTAGGTGGGAAGGTTTGTTGTCATGTCACCTACAGGGCAGTACGATAAAAACAACAGTCCAAGAAGATTGAGTGGCAATGTGGTAGGATGTGAGCAAGCTGCAAATGTACCCCATGGATGATAAATTACTTACACATCCCATGTCTTGGTGTAATCCAATCTTATTAAACAGGGGGTACTGGCATTCCCATCATATTATACAGTGAGAACTATGAGTAATGCAATACCAATATCATTTTTACAGTAATGCACATTTGCTCTCAAAATCAATGAAGAATGAGATCACCAGCACATTGTACTTTAAAGGGATACTGTCATTCCGAAAACATGTTTTTTTTCCAAAATGCATCAGTTAATAGTGCTACTCCAGCAGAATTCTGCACTGAAATCCATTTCTCAAAAGAGCAAACAGATTTTTTTATATTCAATTTTGAAATCTGACATGGGGCTAGTCATTTTGTCAATTTCCCAGCTGCCCCTGGTCATGTGACTTGTGCCTGCACTTTAGGAGAGAAATGCTTTCTGCTGATTTTCCTTCTCAATGTAACTGAATGTGTCTCAGTGGGACATGGGTTTTTACTATTGAGTGTTGTTTTTATATCTACCAGGCAGCTGTTATCTTGTGTTAGGGAGCTGCTATCTGGTTACCTTCCATTGTTCTGTTGTTAGGCTGCTGGGGGGAAAAAGGGAGGGGGATGATATCACTCCAACTTGCAGTACAGCACTAAAGAGTGATTGAAGTTTATCAGAGCACAAGTCACATGACTTGGGGCAGCTGGGAAATTGACAATATGTCTAGCCCCATGTCAGATTTCAAAATTGAATATAAAAAAATCTGTTTACTCTTTTGAGAAATGGATTTCAGTGTAGAATTCTGCTGGAGCAGCACTATTAACTGATTCATTTTGAAAAATTTTTTTTTCCCCATGACAGTATCCCTTTAAGAGAAATAGTTAATTGCATCCAAAGCACATAATAAAATAATCACAGTGGTTAATGGAACATCCAGTTTCTTATTTCTGTCCCTGTGAAATGTTATGTATAGTATTGACTACCTTACAGTTCATATTATACAGTGAGAGCAATGGCAATTGTATCCAAAGCACATGATGAAGTAATAGCAATGGTTAATGGAAGAGCATTGTCAGTTTCTTCTTCTGCGGAAAGATATGTGCCATATTGACTACCTTACAGCTCATATTATACAGTGAGAGCAATGGTAATTGTATCCAAAGCACATGATAAAGTAATAGCAATGGTTATGGTTAATGAACTAGCATTGTCAGTTTCTACTTTTGCTCCTGCGGAAAGGTATCTGCCACATTGATTACTTTACAGTTCATATTATACAGTGAAAGCAATGGTATTATTATTCAGAGGACACAATAAAGTGATAGCAATGGTTAATGGAATACAAAGTCCTCCCAGTCCCTGTGGGATGTTATGTGTTGTTCTGACTTCCTTACTATTCCGATTATTCAGTGGGAGCAATAGTAGTAGTATCCAAAGCATGGAATAGAATTGCCACATTTTTGCTGTGGAATGTTATGTGCTGTATTTGCATCCCTATAGTTTATATAATACAGTGAGAGCAATGATTATGGTATCCAAAGCACATTATCCAAAACACATAATAAAGTCAGAGAAAACAGAAGTGATATCTCCATAATATTATACGAGAGTAGGCATGCACCCCCAAGCTCAATATAGACTAAGGGACAGATTTATGAAGGGTCGAATTTAAAGTTCATGGGAGTTTGTAAAAACTCCCAAAAACAACCATGAACTCGAAATTTGTGTAAAAAATGACCATCGAAATTTTTTTTTAAAAAAAATTAATTTTTAAAACTCAGTAAATGGGATCCATCCGCAAACTCGAACCGAAAAAAAAAAAAAAGATTTTCAGGAAGGCTGCAAACAACTCCAAATTGATCCCAGGATGTCCCCCATAGGCTAAAACAGCAATTCGGCAGTAGTAAGGCGGCGAATAGTCGAAGTCAAATTCTTAAAGGGCCAGTACATGATACATTTTGAAAATCGAATTAGAATTTTTTTAAAAACTTGAATCAAATTATAACTATTTCCTAGTCGAATGCCACAAAAAAACTCGAAAATTCGAATTTCAAGATTCGAATTAGAAATTCGAAATTTCACTTCGACACTTGATAAATCTGCCAGTATACACCAAAGCACATCATATAGTGAAAAATTCAGGCACCACAAACACAATATACAAAGAGAACAGGCACCCTTAGCACAATATAAAGTACAAGGCCGTGGGCAAGGGTGCCCCAAAATACATTATACCCAATAAGAGACAGTGGGTAATGGCACTGCAAATTGCATGATAAGCAGTAAGAAGAAGTAGTTTGAGGAACCCCAAGTGCACTATATGCAGTGAGAGACAGAGAAGATGGAACCCCACCCCTTCCCAATGGGCAGGAAGGATAGTGTGTGACTGCACTTTTAAAATGGGAAATCCATAGCTTGCCTCCGAGCTGCTGCCCAGATCCCTTATATTATAATCTGCTACTGGGAAGAAGGTGATAAAGATTTTAGTCCCTGGGATAACCCTACCCAGCAGTTCCCATGGGCAGAGTGAAGAGACCTGCCCTACAGATTGAGAAGTCTCATCAACCTGGGTAACCAGGCATCCAGCCCAGTTGTAACCCATGCAGTTATTTAGCTGTAAAAAAAAATCTGGACACAAAATATGCCTTGTAGTGCAATTTAATTAAATCTCTTCCTATAAATGTCAGCAGTATTTTATCATAAGCGAGTGTAGAAAGGCGTTCAGCCAAATGGCGCAAGGTTCTTACAGGAAGCCAACCCCAAATCCTTTTCTGCTTGTGTCACCTTCCCTCCCGCGCCGCAATCGATATATAAAGGTTTGGCTTGGATTTTGACTGCATAAAATTCACATAAATCAATGAACACAACTTTGCTAATTTCCTGACAAAATATGAAGCCACCAATGGAAGAGCCGCCAAACAGATATAAAAGCAAATGCTCTTCAAGTGTCAGACACAGAAGCATCGATTGATAAACCACAGACATCCGGAAACTCAGACTAATCAATGCAAAGCTTTCAGCGCGGCTTCTTGTTCCAACAACACAATCAGGATAATTCATCTAATGGGAAACCAGCACAGCATGCAGGATTATGGCGGGACACGATCCACTTATCCAGAAGCAAATACACTGCATTCCTATTGGGCTCCAAAGGGAATAATGTATCAGCTGAAACAGAGCAATGGGACACAGAGCAATTGCTAGAGTTTTGCCACCCATGTGATATTCTACTCAGTGGGTGCAAAATGCTCAAAATTTACCCTGGACTCCAGGGAATTTTCTTGCTTGACACTGATTGACGGCAAAATGCATTTTTTTTTCAGAAACACTTAGGGGCCGATTCACTAAGGGTCGAATATCGAGGGTTAATTAACCCTCGATATTCGACTAGGAATTAAAATCCTTCGACTTCGAATATCGAAGTCGAAGGATTTAGCGCAGATAGTTCGATCGAACGATAAAATCCTTCGATTCAAACGATTAGAAGGATTTTAATCCAACGATCGAAGGAATGTCCTTCGATTAAAAAAAGTTAGGCAAGCCTATGGGGACCTTCCCCATAGGCTAACATTGACTTCGGTAGCTTTTAGATGGCGAACTAGGGGGTCGAAGTTTTTTTTAAAGAGACAGTACTTCGACTATCGAATGGTCGAATAGTCGAATGATTTTTACTATGAATCCTTCGATTCGAAGTCGTAGTCGAAGGTCGAAGTAGCCCATTCGATGGTCCAAAAAAAAACTTCGAAATTCGAAATTTTTCACCTTCGAATCCTTCACTCGAAGTTAGTGAATCGGCCCCTATTATGTGCTGCCAGAAAAAAACATGGAGAAATATCATCCATTAAATCCAAAGCATTTTGAGCAAGAAATAATTTTTGCAAAATGTTGGCAATTCACAAATTTTTGTCAAAGTAAAACGGGGGCAGTTTTGGTCTTCAATACTAATCGGTAAAATTATTAGTCAAAAATGTAAGGGTCTCTACTTCCTTTCTGGCAAATAGGTTCAATTATAGAGACATAATGGGCCATTTAAGTAAAGGACAGGGTGAAAAGTGTAAATTTCCAATCAGACACCAGGGAACAGATTGAGCAAAACTCTCATATTTCTGGTTTGAGAGGTTTTTGAAACCACGAATAAACTCACTTTCTCAAATGGAATTATTAAAAGATCTGAATTTAAAAAGCACAAATGAAAAAAGAGCCGAACCCTTCCGAAAAAAATAAAAATACCTCTAAAGCCTTTAAGCCTAAAAATATTTTGGGCAATTACTAGCAAAAAAACACAGAAAATCTCAAAAGTATGAGTTGATTAAAAATTGTCGAATAGGATCAGCACAACTCCCATTGACTTCTATTGGACCTCAACAACTTTTAATTGGCGAAATTTTGTGTTAGGGTTTTTCATGGTTTTTACACCTAATAAATCTCGGATTTTTATATTTTTAAAGAAATACAGAAAACCCATTGCATTTTACCCATACAATTAACTCTTCCTTATCTGCAAGCATGAGACACTACAAAGCTTAATTATTCTTGATAAAGAATGCTTATGCAAGTGTGAGGGAGTAGGAGCATAAACAAAGTAAGCGCAAAAAAAACCCCCCAGTAACAATGAAGATTATGTTAACATTATGATGAGAGAATTTGTCCAGTTTCCTTGGAAAATTCAGGAAACTGCAAAAAAATTTATAAAACAGCGAAAATTTCGAGTAACACATTAAAGTCCATGAGCATCAAAAAATGTTTTCCACACAAAGTTTTTGATGCACACAGCAATTTTTTTCGCTCCAAATGAGCATCTTTTTTTTAAGGTGACTTTTGTCCCCAAATGCATTAAAGTCAATCAGAGTTTTTTTTTGTTGTGCAAGTTTTTTGTTGCAGCAAATTTTCCACAGCAATTTTTTGCTGTATTTTCATGAAGAAATTTGTAGATGACTAAATGCAGAATTTTGCCGCAAATCCATGGCTGGCGAAAATATTCGACCATCACTAGTTAACATGATGTTTTTGAGGAGAGGACCAAATAACTACAAAGTTTTATCTGAGACTTTCTCTTTCTTTCCCCAGAATAAAGTTGTCTATCCATACTAAACCTAGATCAATAGCGGGCTTGGGGACCCCAGACACTGGTTGCTAAATTAAGAGAAGGCATGGGTGAATTTTTTTCGCCTTGTTTCACAACGGAAATGACACCCATAGACTTGTATGGCATCATGCATCAAAAAAAAAAAAGACGCGCGTCAAAAAATTTCACCACACGTCAAAACATTTTTGATGCCCATAGACTTTAATGGTCGCCGCCGACATTTCGCCGCCGGCGAATTTTTGACGAAACGGGTCAAATTCACCCATCCCTGATTAAGAGAGGCAGCTAGCACCCATAGACCAAATGTCATGCCTTGGCTTAAAATCGACAACTCCTTCCCTTTTCATGTAGTGAAGTTCCTTCCAAGGTGCAAACAAAAGTTTAAACTGGGCAAATTTGTACGTGGACATTTCATTGCTCCACCTGTAGATGGCTGAAGCGAATCACTGATTGGTGGCTAGGAGTCACTGCCCAGGTGCAAGTTTGCCCATTGTTTCTAATTGAGCAATGGCTCCCCAGCAAGGAATGTTGACTTTTTTAATAAATCATCTACTTTGGATTGTCATAGCGACAATACACTTCTGACCAAATCTTATTCATCTAACTGGGAGAGAGAGCTGGAAATAAATGTAAAGGAAAAATAATTCAAAGCAATTTGCAAATCATCTACAAAGTCATCTGGTTGCAAACTCTGGTGCCTCCAGTGCTGAGTTGTAAGACACCATAAATCCCCAATATATACTAATGGGTATGAGAACAAGAGCCAGTAAAGGCTCATACTTTTCTCAGGAGGAAGAGAATCTGCATCCTCTTCCCATGGAATGGATTGGAGATGACCCCTCTGCACAGTGTATATTTGCCCTTTGAATGCCATTCCAATTTAGGAATGTCTGAGCACGATGTTAATGAAGTAAAAGAACCCTCTTTGGTAAATCTCTACTGATACTGGTTCGATGTTGTCAGCTGAGCCAATCAATATTACTCATAAGGCTAAACATTAATTGCGAGAAAGTGACGGAAACTTTTATGTTCTTGTGACTGCAAAATGAAAACAATAGTTTCTTTTTTGGTTTGCAGCTTTTTCAAGGCAATAACACCCCTGTAGTCAGGGGCGTTACTATAGAGGAAGCAGACCCTGCGCCTGCAGGGGGGCCCAGGAGGTATAGGGGCCCCACAAGGCCCTAATTCATATACAGTTTCAATAAATATTGGTAAAACAAGTCAACTGCTAAAAATTTTGGGGGGCCTGAAAAATAATTTGCTGTGGGGCCCAGTAATATCTATGTAGTAGATCAGCACTATGGTCTTCTCAGTGTTGGCCAAATGTTACAAACTCTATGAAGATGTCAACACCCTTCTGCCCTGAAGTTCTTTTTCTCAGTTTCTATCTCTTAAACAAATTATTGCAAATCATTTTTTTCCACTTTGCTTTGGCCATGAGAATTCAGAGAGTTGATAGACCTCATCACCGCAGCTGAACTCTACCCCCTATAACAGAATTGACTGTTCTGCAGTTCCGAACAGTCTGAAGAACTGACACGTTTCTACATTATAAATCTGTCAGTTTGTTTAACACCTTCCAAGTATATACTTTTTTAAAAATTTGCAGTCATAATTTCCTTGCTGCAATTGAATTGAATTGAATTGAGGGGGACAAAGTGCAAGTGCCAGTTTTATTCCAGATATGTATTTTTAACATCAACCAAAAATGTTGAAATTTCGAATGAAAACATTTGGCAACTGACACCTGACGAATTTCTCAGCATTTGTTCTATTTTCAAATTCCAGCTTTTTGAATGAATGGAATAATGGAATTTCCATGAGGTCAAGGGTTTTTTTTTCATGAATAAACTCAACTCAAGATATCTTTCCCCAAAGTCGAGGCTATATTACAGGTATAGGATCCCTTAACCGGAAACCCGATATACAGAAAGCTCCGAATTACGGAATGGCTGTCTCCCATAGACTCCATTTTATCCAAATAATCCAAATTTTTAAAAATTATTTCCTTTTTCTCTGTAATAATAAAACAGTAGCTTGTTCTTGATCCCAACTAAGATATAATGAATCCTTATTGGAAGCAAAACCAGCCTATTGGGTTTATTTAATGTTTAAATGAATTTCTAGTAGACTTAAGGCATGAAGACCCAAATTATGGAAAGATCCGTTATCCGGAAAACCCCAGGTCCCGAGCATTCTGGATAACAGGTCCCATACCTGTATTAGATTTTGGTGGTTAAACAGGTTTTTGAAACCACAACTAAATTCACAAACCCTAAAACCACGATCATCATTGAATCTTTTAAAAGTTCAGATTGAAAAAAGAAATGTAATCTGAAAGAAAAATCTGAATACGATGAAAATCTCTAAAAATATTAGTTTTTTGGACAATTTGTAGTGAAAAAAAATCTGAAAACCTCCAACATTCTAATTGTTTTAATAGTGGTCTAATAGGATCAAGGCTCCTCCCATTGACTTCTACAGTACCTTGACATCTTTTATGTGACAAAGTCTGGCATGAAAGGCTTTTTTTTTGAAAACCAGGAAAGCCACAATTTTTGTGATTTGAGGAATAAATTGCAATTTGAGTGTTAGTAATTCGGCCCCTAATTTTAGTAATTCTGCTCCAATTTGCCTTTTTTTCTGGCAATCAATATTATTTGTTGCATTTATTTTTTTTTAATCAAATACACACTGTTTTATTGTAACATATAACTAAATATTTAATATTTTATCCCTTCTCCCGGTTCCTCTGAATGTTGCCTTTCATGCAGTTACGTCAGTGACAACAAACCGTTGACTTCATGCAGGAAGAATTCTCGACAGTATGTGATAATCAAAGAGAATGAAAAGGAAACAAGAGCCGTCCATAAATACAGCTCTGTAGTGTCAGACCTACTTTTGACATAGCAGATAATGGACCAAAGAAATGTATTGAGGGAATCAGTTAAAAAAACTACAGAACATACAGGAAACTCAACAACATTATCAGTTACATGTTTGATAACAAAGGTTCTATTTACTGGACAAATACTGTTTACAATGTCATGTCTTCTGAAGATGTGATGTTCTAGCCCTAATCTCTTTGCATGAACTATCCAATCAAGTGTTTGTAGAACTGGGTAAGGCTGAAAAGGGATAACGACAAAACTACTGAACATACAAATACAAGAACAAGGCAGGGCAAGGCTTTCAATATAAAACAATACATAAGAATATGCCCTATCTATGAAAGATCCTATATAAATGAGGGGGAATCAATTCACAATGATCCTGCTGACATAAAAATTTCACAGACCCTTCTCAACAGCCATGGAAGGTGGTGGTAGGAAAAGATGGCAAACAAAACTGCAACATTCCATGGCGAAAATGGTGGACATAGACAGATGCACAGTTCTTACATGGTCCTGCTTTTTAATCTAGAGAAGAGACAGACCATTCTGGACCAAGCCTTTATATGTAAAGCATACTGTAAATGTAGGAAGGCTTATATTCATGCAACTTTATATAAAATGTTAAGTTCTCCAAGAGACATGCTTATGTTGTTAGCCTACCCACACAAAAATGCACCATCTGCAAATCATCAAGGTCCAAGAAGTGCAACCTCTAGGTTCTCCGGCAGATTTGAAATAAAATGATATGTGCCTTAATTATCCGTATATCTGCATTCATTGATACGTTTCTGGGACCTGCCCTATAATTGTCCCTTCAGTGATAAATTACAATGTAATCTATACATTCTAATGGCTAAATTATCATGAAAAATGGTGGATTGCTCTTACCATGCCATAACTTTCATCCTAGTGTTGATCATTTATAGTAGGAGCCTTGATTTATTTGTAGTAAGAGATATCTGAATAAGACTTCAGTAGTCTCTGTAAAACCTGCTGAGATTTTTATTTTTGAAAAAACGGGATCCTGAAAAATTGTTTTCGCTTTGAAATCAGTTTAGCTTTGAAATCAGTCAGGGAAGTCAGTGAACATCATTAGCAATTTCTGATCTCTCAGCAAATCATGGAAAGTTAAATAAAGTGCACAACAAGTAAAGTGCTGAGCTTCTTTAGTGCTATTGGGTCCTGGGACTATGTTTACTTTCACACATTCTAGTCTCTCTTGAACTTCCTACTGTGTCAGCCAGTTACTTAAAATACCTATACTGCTAAAAAGGAAGTTTGCATGAACTGCTTTCTCCCTGTTCCCATCAATCAATTTTCCTTCCTCTGATACAGAGAGCCCAATGTTTCTTGCTTCATATTATTACTATTCAAAACCCTTTCTTACATGCTCGATCAGCCTCCTTCTACCTAATGAAAGTTTTAGCTTCCACAGCTACATTTAATGACTTAAGTTCATGTTTTTTTACCAATACGATTGCAAACCTTTCTATGAAAACCAGCGGTTTGGCTCAGCCTCCTCTTGGAGGTGGAACCTTTGTTGAGGGCCCAACAGCTAACTGATAGTTTCTGTATCAACTTTTCAGCCATAGTTCCAACAATATATAGAATAGCATATAAATCACCCACCTCCATATCCAACTGTATATGACCTTCATATTAAGCTTCTGGAAGGATCTATAACTGTTATCCCCAACCAGTAGCTCGTGAGCAACATGTTGCTCTCCAAACCCCTTGAATGTTGCTCCCAGTGGCCTCAAAGCAGGTGCTTATTTTTGAATTCAAGTTTTGGTTGTATAAAAACCAGGTGTACTGCCAAACAGAGTCTCAATGTAGGTTTACAATCCACATAGGGGCTACTAAATGGCCAATCACAGCCCTTATTTGGCACCCCGGGAACATTTTTCATGCTTGTGTTGCTCCCCAACTCCTTTTACTTCTGAATGTTGCTCACAGGTTCTAAAGGTTGGGGATCCCTGATCTATAAGATGCCATATAAATGCTCCACAAATATCCCCTGCTAAACCTTTCCCACTGGTAGGAACAGTTTATCAAGTTACCCCAACTGGTAAAAGTATCTGGATGCACACAATATTTGCACATTGTGAATATTCGCATGAGCAAAAACGCTTTAAATTGCAATATGCTTATATTTCTGCATTCTCCTTAAAATAGGCCCAATAAATGCCAACGTATATTGTGATTGACTTTTTACTGCTTGGATTTTTTCAGGCCAGGATCTGGGGACAATTTCAGCAAATCCACCCCAGACCTCTGTTAACCAGCTTCAGCTGCTTTTGTAGCATCATAAAGTCTTTATGACAAACATTGTCGATGGACTGTGCCCTCTGCACTAAGTTAATTTCTGAAATAGATTTTAAAGGTTATTTTGTCGCTGTAAAAATATCAAATTGATCTAACCTTTAGAAAATATCACTGTGGTATTTGTTATTTTACTTTAACATTTTGTTGTACTTGGGATCTTAATGGATCATTACTGAATGCACTCCACTGTGGATAGAGCATTTTGCCAAATTCATTAAGGTACAGGTATGGGACCTGTTGTGCAGAATGTTCTGGACCTGGGGGGTTTCGATAAGGGATATTTAAGTAATTTGGATCTTTGTACCATAAATCCATTAAAGATTTTTTCATCTGAGATCTGAGGATCAAGGACAAGTTACTGTTTTCTTACTACAGAAAAAAGGAAATAATGTTTAATAATTTAAATTATTATTATTATTATATAAAATAGAACCTATGGGAGATAGCCTTCCTGTAATTCAAAGCTTTCTAGAACAGGTTGCTGGATAACCAATCCCATACCTGTACTTGTGTCCAATTTATTTCAAAGATTTCAGCAGTTTTACCATGCTAATATAATACATTTGAAACTACAGCACCTTCTGCTGGTCATTTTGTCCAGTTTTGGCTGAAATTAATTTTCTGACAAAAAGAAATTTCTTGTGCTGTTGCTCTGAGCTTAGAAGAGAAATCTGACATTTCTATTGCCAATTATAAGCAGAGGAACATTCCAGGACGATTCTTTGCTCATACGATTAATCTTCAGCCAACTGTAGCCAGTTGGCTGAAATTAATTTTATCACTTTAGTTCCAGTTGGGAAAGGGTTCTGAAGAGTGCTCTGAGCATTTTTACATTCATTTCTTTTTTCGGAGGGTGTATGTACCCTTTAAAACAAGTCTAGATGGGAAAGGAAGAGAAAAAGAGAGCGTGAGAAAACAGAATAAACATTTATTAAACCTTCAATAAGATTACTTATTATAGTTATATAAGTTATACATATTACCACTATGGTTGCAGCTGCACCTATGGAAAGACACTTGTGCTTATGTTTTGCTGACTCTGTTACTAATAACCCAAATTAAATCATCTATCACTGAAGTCAGGGTTCTGTGATTGAATGAACTCATGAAAGTGCAAATTCCTCAAGTTCTTGTTCATGGCCCTTCCCAGGCATATGTCTCATCAGGCGCCAATATTCACATATATTTAGTAGACAGACTGACTTTCTAAAGGTATTCAACATCCCCATCTTGTGGCCAAAATTGATTTAGCAATGGCATCAATGGTAGAAAAGAATTTTGCTGATCAAGTTATTAAACAATTCTGTTGTGGATTTAGCTTTCCCACAGGTTTAAAAAAATTCATTGGTGGCCAGGGTCCCCCATTAAAGTTAAAAAAACCTGTGGTCAGGGATTTAAATAAAAAAAGCAAAAAGACCACTGCCAAAATTTGGCAGGCAGTCTTCCTCCTAGACAACATCAGCTTTGGGTATTTTTGGAGGCTTCAGCTTTTGCTCCGACTCTCATTTGGCTTTGGCTCCCATTCCGATCCAAGGCCCCCCTCGGGGCCCCCTTGCCCCACCGTGGTGCGCATCAGTTGTGAAGATAATTTCTGTAGGATGGCCCAGTCCGACCCTGGCTCCCATTAGGCCTCGGCTCTTTTTGGTCTTTGGCTCAGCTTTGGCTCCCATTCAGCTTAGGCTTGGCTTTGACTCCCATTTGGCTTTGGCTCCCATTCAGCACGGTTTGGGCTGCCATTGGGCTTCAGCTTGGCTTTGTTTCCCATTCAGCTTTTACTCCCATTCAGCTCCATTTCCCCTGCCCATAAATGAAGCAGCCCACCTGGCATTTACCTGAAAGGCCCAATGGCCAGTCCAGGCTTGCCCCATCTCATTCACCCTAAGGTCAAAATTAGCTGAAGCCAAATAACTTACAAAATCTCCTGTATCTTATTCTACAGTGTCACAGAGGATCAAATGGCTTTCTGATAGTGGTCCTGCATACACAGAACTTCAGGCACAAAAATACATACAGTAAAGGACGTCAGTATAAAGCAAGTAGTCCTTGTCCTAAAAAATGTGCAGTGAATTTAACCAGCCTAACCCTTTACTCTCTACTGCTTTCAGCCATCGCCGTGTTGCCTAAAGGGGAGCTCTACCCAAAAGCTGTTATTGCACCATATGATTCTTTTCTTGTAACTCAAATTTTATTAAGTAGATTTTCTTCCAAATAATAATGTTTGTGGATTTACAGTAAGAAAACAATGGGGATTATTTGCATGTCAGAAAAATGGGAGTGTGTGCTGCCACAAGAAAAAAATATATATGTAAATGGTACCACTCTAAATACCAAAAAATTTCATGGTTAAGTAAATAGCAAGGAGATTAACTCACAGTTCACCACAGTCCCAAGGTGCAAAATCCAAGACACTATATCCAAAAGGAAGAATGTGAGGATCTCCAAAAATCAAAAGCAAATATTATTTAAAAAAGTAGAAATTTATTAGGACATAGAACCTAACACATTTCGTGCCTTACTCATAGGCTGCTTGTTATTTGCATGTCAGCCAAACATGCCACAAGAAAGCATTCAACTGGATACAGAGAACAGAAATGTTGGAATGCAACTGTATACGTTTAGGTGTGCGGTTTTATCTGCAATTCCGGGTTTCTGGGGTCCGGATATCAACACAAGGTGTACCAAAATAGGTCGGGATCAAAAGAGAATTTCAGCGGATATTTCTCAGCTCCAAAGGGGTCCATAGTTGTAAACATTTAGACGCTTGGTTTTACTTATGGGAGACTCTCGATTTAAGGTTTTTGTTGCTTTCAGTTCTGGTACATACAGTATTTCAGCTACGGTAGGCAGATGTGTTGTTTTCCATTTGGCTGCAATGTATAACCAAAGTGCTGTCATTGTATGGTTTAACAGTTTCTGTGTTTTTTCTAGAGGTTTGCATAATAGCAAGGTTGGTATATCTTTTGTCACAGTTTGGCGAAGCACAGTACTAAGTAGCTCCACCTCTCCATTTTATAAAGTTTGTATAAGAGAATATGATCAGGAAATGTAGAGGAGTCAACCTAGTTCCCCGCATCCCCTCTAGCAATCATGGGAATGATCTGGAAAGAAACTGTTCCATTTTTGAGGGGTATGAGATGTTAAATAGCAAGAACAGCCTGTGCTCCAACAAGGATTGTGGTAGGGAGTAGCTCTCCCCTAGACTCTGAGTTTGCCTATAGTGACGGGACCACAGCTGGATAGGGAATTAGGCTTTAGATTTATTATCCCTGATCATTCAACTGTATGGGATTCGGACCACACCTGCCTTTGCTGAACTGTGCTGGCACTTTAACATCTATAATACCTAGGGATGTAGCGAACTGTTCGCCCGCGAACTAGTTCGCGCGAACTTCGAC
Source organism: Xenopus laevis (assembly GCF_017654675.1). NCBI lineage: Eukaryota > Metazoa > Chordata > Amphibia > Anura > Pipidae > Xenopus > Xenopus laevis. The sequence goes on along the minus strand of NC_054380.1, from coordinate 19,098,710 downwards.
CGTTCGCGTCCGCCGAATGTTCGCGAACGTTTGGGAACGTTCGCATTTTGAGTTCGCGTTCGATCGTTCGACCATTCGACCATTCGAATTCCTTCGACCGCTAAAAATCGAACGATTTCCATTCGTTCGAACGATTGTAAGCATTCGATCGAATGAAAATCATTCGATCGAATGGCTTCGATCGTTCGATTCGAATGAAAATCCTTCGATCGAACGATTAAAATCCTTCGATCGTTCGAATCGAGCGATTTTAGCGGGTGTTCGAAGTTCGCGAACTGTTCGCGAACGTTCGCATTTTTTCCCGGTGTTCGCGAACACCAAATCGGCAGTTCGCTACATCCCTAATAATACCTTGCCTCTGTGGATTTGTGAGTATAACCCTGTGGATATATTATTGCTCATAACAGCCCAAAATAGCGTTACACCAGGTAGAGTCCCAATCTTTGTCTGTCAACGGCTGAGGGAGTGTATTGTTCCACTTTAGCATGTAGGTATGTTTTAGAAATCAGCCCCTTTTGGGGCAGGTCTCCTTTGGCTATCGTTTCAAAGGGGGAAGGTGTATCCACTGACACACTGGGGCTGAATTGAGCAGTGAAATGTCTTTATTAGTAATATTCAAATAGCTGTAAGCCTACATGTGGAGCAGGCCAAGTGATATCCGCAAAAGGCAATAACTTGTGAGTGACTGGATCCAGTAAATCACTGATAATACAGGTAAGGGGCCTGTTATACAGAATGCTCTGGACCTGGAGTTTTCCAGATAAGGGATCTTTCCATAATCTGAATTTTCATACTTGAAACCTACTAAAAAAATCTTATAAACATTAAATAAACCCAATAAGCTGGTTTGGCTTCCAATAAGGCAATGTCTCAAATAGATAGAGAAATTTGGGTAAAATGCTCATGCTTGAATTTAGATTTAAGGATCTGCAATACATCAAGACAATGCTTGAGATGCGCACAATATGATTCTAAGCAACTTACATTCATTACACATTTGCATTGGTTTTTAAATTATTTGTACATGTAAATATCTGTCTGGTTGTTTCCATTCTCTGCACTTCTGATTCCGACTCTTGAAACATTGTTGCAGGCTGGCAGCTGATTAAAGCTGATTGAAACCCCTGTAGGAGAACTGACTCCTGATACGTTGTTTTAAGAGTCATACCCATTTCTCTTTCCTGATTCAGGAACCAGATTTGATTCCACATCCCTATAACCCCCTTCTGTGCTTAATTCCAGTGATCAGATCAAGGGAGAGGGAGTCACTCGAGTGCAGTTTGGCTCCCTAAACTAAAAGAACTTAAATTCTCGTTAACAAATGGAAATTTGTCCTTCAAGTTACGAGGGATGACTTCTTTCTGCCCCTGGTAAAGTGCCTCCTGTGCCAAGGTTCTCAACTTGCCTCATGCTAAAACTGTCATTTTTTCTTTCTCACCCTACTTGGTTTCCATTTCTCTCCTGGCCCTTTCTAAATCTTCTCTTCAATCCAGTCTTCCCTTTTTCCCATTTTATACTCATATATTTATCTCCATTCTCTTCGAATTTGTCCATCCTTTTCTTTTCCCTTTCTCTTCTTCACTTTGCTTCTCCCTCTAGTGGCAGCACTATGAACAGCAGAGACAACTTGGGTCCTTTCAATTCTCACTATTTTTGCTTATTCCCTTCGGTTCTCATTTAGTAGCTTAGTGGACATTGCAAGAAAGAGTCTCAGACCCATATAAAATAAACTTACTGCACTATGACATAAGTGTTATAAAGTATTAAAAATATCACATACTATTGCCCTGTACTGGTAAAACTGATCTGTTTGCTTCAGAAACTCTACTATAGTTCATATAAACAAGCTGCTGTGTAGCAATGGCGGAAGTTGAAAAAAAGGCTATATGGCACAGGATAAATAGTGGATAACAGATGATAACACCATTATGTTCTACAGCTTATCTGCTGTGTAACCAGAGACTTTTCTTTTTTCAATGGCTGCCCCCATTGCTACACAGCAGCTTGTTTATATAAACTATAGTAGTAGTTATCTGTTATCTACTGTGTATCCTGTGCTTGAATGGCTGCCCCCATGGCTACACAGCAGCTTGTTTATATAAACTATAGTAGTACTTATCTGTTATCTACTGTGTATCCTGTGCTTGAATGGCTGCCCCCATGGCTACACAGCAGCTTGTTTATATAAACTATAGTAGTGTTTCTGAAGCAAACACACCCGTTTTACCAGTACAGGGCAACACTGCATTATATTTTTATTTATGGAATCTCTGGAGCTTTATAAGTAACCCATTATGACAATGATGGGAACTATCAAAGTACAGAGAAACCTTACAACTTCAGCACTTCATAAACAGCACCTGGTGTGACACACAGTATAAATTGTACTTTCCCTGTTATAGGTACCAAAAAAAGGTCATATCATATCATAAGATAACATACCTATGATGTGTGGGCTCTAGAGTGGTGAAGGGGTTTGAGTTTCTACTTAGTGGGTTGGTATTTCCCAGAGGAAGGAGACAATGGGTGGACTGTTGGCAGCACAACTGCACTGATGGCAAATCCTGTTGTAGTGGGCCCTTTGGAGAGTCCAATTGGTACAAGCAGAATCAGATAATGGAATAAGATAATGGAATGAGTCAATTGAGCCTTTTGGAGGAACGTTCTTTGGTTCCTCAGCCCCATAATGTTGTCACATACGACTCCCTAAATTCAGAAGTGCTAAGCTCCCTGGTCACAGCTCAATCTTCCACTTGTAGCAGCTGCCTTTGGCCTCGGGAGGAGCCCTCAGCTACTCAGATGCCGCCAGGTCTTAACTTGAGAGGAGTAAAGCAGATGTTCTAAGCAAGCAAAGGGGCACGTGTGTTTCCAAGCTTTTGGATGGAAGGCAACAGTTCAGGGAATAGACGAAAAGCGGAGTCAGGCAGGTCGGGGTCGGTGCAGGCGGAGTTCAAGCAAGGTCAATCAGGCCAAGGTCGGTACAGGCAGCATTCAAAAATTAGTCAGGCAATCAAGGGTAAATACCAGTAGGGTTCAGAATAGTCAGGCAGGCAAGGATCAAAACTGGAATCAAACAGACAGAAATCACACCCAGATACTAAGCAAGTTAGACCTAACAATGGGCAAAGATTATCAGCCCAAAGCCCCTTTAAATATTCAAAATTCACACCAAATTTTGATGATGTCATGAAGCTCGTGACCACACGCCATAGGAGAACTCACAAAGGAGAGAGCAGGACCACGACGGCAGGCGTGAGACCACCAGGGTGAGATCTCACAAATGTCTAATGTGACATTGTGCTGGTTCTGTATCCAAAATCCCTGTGTACCTTGTACATTATGATTAAATGTAGCTTCCAAGAAAACATTCCAACCTTACCCACATTTGTATCCCTGACTGTATGTAAGTTATAGGTATAGATAAAGCCAGACCTTCCTCTATAAGCATCTACTGTATACGTGCAAAGAAATAGGACAACTGATTCCCTTTTTCCAGTTGCTTTCAGGTGTGTTTGGGAATTTGGGGCCAGTGAGAGCCCCCATAATCTATCTGCCCTGTTGGCACCTGAGAATTATTGTATCCTAATTCGGCCAATCAGAAAGATAAACGGCTTGTTTCAGAGAAGTTAAAAGCCGTCTGCCTTCTGGATGACATGCCTAATGGTCTGCTGCGGTGATTTAGGAGCCTCAACTGGACCCGATTCAGATTCAATTACTGAATTCTCTTTATTTATTTTCTGAAAACAGAAACTTTAAAAAAACCAAAAAAAAACACTTGCTCTGCCCAATTGTAAGATATTTAGTTGGGTTATAAAGAAGCTCAGTTATGGGGAGCACAATATGATCCTATTAAATGTCCCTAATTAAAGGAATAGGTTTCTAACCCTGACAATCTGTGAAATATTTAGTTTTATTTATAGGGATTAAAAGATTAACTTGGAAAACCGGAAACTTGCACTTTTTATTTTATACCACTAGGTGGGGGAAGAGCTGTATTCTTTTTCTTAACCGGTCTTGTTATGTCCAGAGAAAAGTTTTCCTTTTTAAATACGATGACATACAGGATCATCTATGGGTATGGGATCTAGTATTTATTAACATGTATTTATATAGCGCCAACATATTGCGTAGCACTGTACGTGGGATGCTTGGGATTATGAAGCCCATTGAGTAAAAAGTGCTGCCTTACTATTACAGAGAAAAAGCAAATCAATAGAAAAATACACATTTTTTGCTTAAATAGAAGTCTACAGAAAATGCATTTCCAATATTGCAGGGATAATAGATCCTGTACCTGTTTATGGAAGATCATGTAAACTAAATGCAGGCCTATGCTGAAATCACTGAAGCCTGACTCATAACATTCCCCTTTATACAGGTACATGCACCAACCAGACCTATGCTGAGTTCTGCCCCATATTCTCAAAGGAAAACTAAAGCCTAACAATGAGGGCCCCATTTACTTAGCTCGAGTGAAGGAATAGAATAAAAAAAACTTCCAATTTCAAAGTTTTTTTTGGCTACTTCGACCATCGAATTGGCTCCTTCGACTACGACTTCGACTTCGAATCGAACAATTCTAACTAAAAATTGTTCGACTATTCGACCATTTGATAGTCTAAGTACTGTCTCTTTAAAAAAAACTTCGATCCCCTACTTCGCCACCTAAAAAAGTGCAATGTTAGCCTATGAGGAAGGTCCCCATAGGCTTTCTAATTTTTTTAGGTCGAAGAAAAATCGTTCGATCGATGGATTAAAATCCGTCGAATTGAACGATTCGAAGGATTTATTCGTTCAATCAAACTATTTGCGGTAAATCCTTTGACTTCAATATTCGAAGTCGAAGGATTTACATCCGGCAGTCGAATATCGAGGGTTAATTAACCCTCGATATTCAACCCTATGTAAATCTGCCCCTGAATGTATCCAGAAATGCTGTATTTTATATACTGAACTGACTGTACCAGCCCAGAGGTTCAGCAGTTTCATAACAGTAATGATCCAGGACTTTGTCCACATCAGCTCCCATCTTGACTCTTGTTAGGCCATCTTTTGTGTGTCAGTGGCACTGCACATGCTCAGTGGACTCTGGGCTGCTGCTGAGAATATTCCCTGCTAAAGGGCTGCGATTACCTTAGGTTTTTATAGAGGGGTACTTTTCAATACATGACACTGTGTATGGTTCAAAAATAAGTCAACAGGCATATATTTTGGCACTTTGCAAACACTTAAACAGATATCACACTGTTCCTTCTGTTTTGGTTTTTTAGTTACCTTTACATGTGTGAAACCGTTACATGTGACACTAGCCTTCCAAACCTGAACTACATCTGTGGCTACACTTGACTTAAAGGAACAGTAAATAACTGAAAGTATATCAAAGTAATTAAAATATAATGTAGTGTTGCCCTGCACTGGTAAAACTGGTGTGTTTGCTTCAGAAACTCTACTATAGTTTATATAAACAAGCCCCGGTGTAGCCATGGGGGCAGCCATTCAAGCACAGGATACACAGTAGATAACAGATAAGTACTACTATAGTTTATATAAACAAGCTGCTGTGTAGCCATGGGAGCAGCCATTCAAGCACAGGATACACAGTAGATAACAGATAAGTACTACTATAGTTTATATAAACAAGCTGCTGTTTAGTCATGGGGGCAGTCATTCAAGCACAGGATACACAGTAGATAACAGATAAGTACTACTATAGTTTATATAAACAAGCTGCTGTGTAGCCATGGGGGCAGCCATTCAAGCACAGGATGCACAGTAGATAACAGATAAGTACTACTATAGTTTATATAAACAAGCTGCTGTGTAGTCACGGGGGCAGCCATTCAAGCGCAGGATACACCGTAGATAACAGATAAATACTACTATAGTTTATATAAACAAGCTGCTGTGTAGCTATGGGGACAGCCATTCAAGCACAGGATACACAGTAGATAACAGATAAGTACTACTATAGTTTTTATAAACAAGCTGCTGTGTAGCCATGGGGGCAGCCATTCAAGCACAGGATACACAGTAGATAACAGATAAGCACTACTATAGTTTTTATAAACAAGCTGCTGTGTAGCCATGGGGGCCCCTAATCTTTTAAGTACTTCTCGTGGCAGAGTCAGCACAGTGGAGCTCACGGACGCCATGTTTGGCTCTTCAGTCTTCTTCGAGAATTGAACCCTGTATCCGTTTTAGCAGTCTTCTGGTTCGTAACAACTGTGCATGCGCCGAAAGTGACGGAAATTGCTGAAGGGAAGAGGATCCAAAGAATACCGATGAGCCAGAATATGACGCCCATGAGCTCTGCTGACACTGCAACTAGAGGTAATTAAAGAATGACTGACACTTACAGATGTTATCAGCTGTCAGGGTGAGCAACAATGGGGGACTATGTAGGGTAGATGTGGTTTTATTAGTGGTGGGGGTTGAATTCTCCTTTAAATACAAAAAACTTCAAACGACACTATTGTGTCACATGTACTCTTGGTTTTTCCAAGATCAGAAATCTCTCTTTTAAATTTGAGGAAAAGAAAAGTCTCTTCTTTACACTCATGATCCTGTAATGTGAGCTTCTCTGGACATGCCATGTTAGCTGACATTCTCCCTTTGTTGGACATTTATTATTGAGCGTTGGAGTGCGATCAGACTGAGGATTCAAATCACTGTCTCTTGTCTGTTTATATAGTCTCTTTTCATAGTGTGTTTCCTTTTCCCCTGCTTTCTCTTGTCGTGCGTATCTAAAGGTCTAAAAATAGTGTGTTTTCTTTAAATGATCATGGACCCGTTAAGTTCTATTTGTTTTATGTGGAAAAGAGGAGAAAAAATGTGGACGCCTGAGGACAAGTTTTGCCTTCAGTAATTTGTTAGGAATCATCTAAAGCTCTGGGAACTGGTCGGATGATCGTTCCTTCATACTGCACCCGTAAATGAAAACAAATGGAAACGATGAGACTATATTTATGTGGATTAGGATTAAATAAATATTTATAACATCTGAACTGATGCCTAATTTTATTAAAAAGTTTCATAATGAATTGTAAATCCATGCCACTCCAAAATGGCCCTTATTTTTGATGGCCCTCCGGATGTCTGACTGACCTTTGCATCACAACCACTGCCAAAAGTGATGTTTTCAAGCACTATCACTGGTGGAGGAGTAATCCGATTTAAATCTCCTTTAAGGATGCTGGGAGCCCGGGGGAAAATCCTGGAAAGGATACAGGTCTCAGGCAGAGCCTAAGGGTGGTGCAACTAAAGACTATAAAGGCCCCCCCTGCAGCCAACCCGACACAGATTGTCTAGGAAGGCCAGCCTGAACTCCCATGCTACACAGAGATTGCCCCACAGAGATTGCCCCACTACCTCCCAAGCTTTAAGGTCCCAATAGATGACACCACGGTTGAGAGTATATCACCTCTAAATTGCTTTTGACCTACAGAGATTAAGCCTTTGAGAGAATGTCAAAGTGTTTCCCATATGAGGACTCTACAAAGACAGGTTTTACATTTGTGCTATGCAGGAGCCAATGCTTCCCCTAAGGGCTGGGACACACTGGGCGATTTGGGGAGATTTAGTCGCCTGGCGACTAATCGCCGCGACTTTTCTCCCCGAATGCCTCCCCTCGCTCTGCGCCTGGCTAAAATGAAAAATCGCCTGCGCTAATCACACGCGGCGATTCGTTTTCCGAAATCGCCCGAAGTTGCCTCACGAGGAAACTTCGGGCGACTTCGGAAAACGAATCGCCGCGTGTGATTAGCGCAGGCGATTTTTCATTTTAGCCAGGCGCAGAGCGAGGGGAGGCATTCGGGGAAGATTGGTCGTGGAAAGTCGCGGCGATTAGTCGCCAGGCGACTAAATCTCCCCAAATCGCCCAGTGTGTCCCTACCCTAAAGGAAGAGAAACATTGGGGCAGCTTGTGTTTTTTATAGGTTAACAGGTCTTGTAAAGAAACTTTCTGCCAGGCTGAAATGTGCTGTTTTTTTCCTATCTGGAACCATTTCCAGAGGCATTGTTATTCAGTTGGATAGCCTATGCCCCTTTAGTCTTCTAACTAGGACCCCGCGTGTGTCCATGAGTAGTGATGGGCGAATATATTCACCTGTCACGAATTTGTGGCGAATTTACGTATTTTGACGAATCTCCCGCAAGAATTAGCCAGCGAAAATTCTCTATGTCAAAAAATTTTGGACGAACATCCGAAAAGGTGCTTGCGTCAAAATCGGTGCGCATCAACACTATTCGGACGCCTATTGACTTTAACAGCAGCGTCAAAATTGACACAAGTGCGGGCGTCAATTTCAATTTTTTTGCACATTTTTGCAAATTTTGCGAATTTTTTGGCAAAGCGAAACGGGAGTAATTCGCCCATCACTGTCCATGAGCATACATGGGCTCTTGCATTTTTTGCCCATTGGCATATTTCCTGTCTTCTAATACATTTATCATATTGGCTTAGTATTTATATTCCTAGTAGTCCAGTCAATATTGAATGGAGGCAGAGCTCAGTCTATGGGTTAACCGGTCTGTTCCCCCATTATTGTTGTTGGTTGTTTGGTTTATTAAGAGCTAAAGTAATCCTGCTGTAGGAGATAGTGCCAGGAGAAAATACACATCACCCTCCTGCTCATCCAGCAACGGTACAGACTTCTTCCCAGACTGGGTGGTGGTGCAAGGACCTGAGGCTGGAGAAGTTCTTTATATTGATACTACATCCTAATACAGGGGTCATCAAACTTTTTACCCGTGAGCCACACTGAAATGTAAAAAGAGTTGGGGACTAACACAAGCATGCAAAAGGTTCCTGGGGGTGACAAATAAGGACATTGATTACTCAGCAAGTCCAGTTGTTTTTAGATTGACCTATACTAGATAAGGACATTGATTGGATATTTGGTAGCCTCTATGTGAACTGGAAGCCTACAAGAGTCTCTGTTAGAAATTTACAACTATTTGCAACTATTTACTTATGCAACAAAACTTGCATCCAAACCAGGAATTAAAAAATAAGCACCTGCTTTAAGGCCACTGGGAGCAACATCCAAGAGGTTGGTGAGCCACTCACGAGCCACTGGTTGGGGGCCACTGTCCTAATACATCATTGTACCCCCCTCTAGTCTATTGCGGAAGCTATTTGCTGGATGAGCAGGTGGGACTGTAATCTCCCCTTGTAGGTATTGGGGCATTGTGGTGAAAAGTAAAGTATAGGGCCCATATTTTTTTCAAAAAGAAACTTATTCATTCCTATAAATTTAAATAAGGTTCCTTTTATTCCAACACCATTGCTTAGAATTCAGATCACCCCTTTTTGCTACTGTTTCATTGATATAAAAGAGGATTTAATACAGGATATCTGCTATTTGTAGAACACATCACATTATAGTTGTGTTGGGCAAATGTACAATTACCGGGGCCAAGTTACTATTTGTCTGGGAGGCGACTGGAAATTACTCGTAAGCAATAACACTGTATGAGCTTTATAACACAAACCAGTTGTACAAATACAGTTTAAGACTTGTAACTAAAGGAACGACTGAGGAGGAAAAAAAATCAGAGTTCTGTAATTTTTGAGAAGAGTTGGCATTGTGTATCTTGTCTGTTTCGGTTTCTTTAATGTATAACATGAACATTGGCGTCATTTGTATTTCTTAAATATTGCTAAACATTCTCTTCTGGAATATAAGCAGCCGTACGACTAAGCTCTATTTATCTGGCTTCAATCAGGATCAAGGCTGGCTTCTGGAGTGCGCAACTTGTAAGGCTCCAGTTGGCTTGGATTGCCACAAATTTGTACTGTATTATGGGCAGTATCGGACTGGCCCATAGGGATACCAGGAAAACTCCCGGTGGGCCCAGGTGTCAGTGGGCCTCTTGCTTCTAACCATTTGGTCTATTTCATGGTCATTCCTTATTTCTTTATGGGAAAAAATGTGTAATAATGGAAGAATATAGTAAGTAGATATAAAAAAAGTCTAGGAGAATAAACAGGTTGAGTGGGGAGAGGAGCCATAATTGTTTAGAAAGTGGACCCATGGTCTAAGGTTTTCTGGTGGGCCCCTGGCATCCCAGTCCGACACTGATTATGGGTAGAAGATAAGCTTGTGCCTCACAGCAGGGGGTTTCTGCTTTCTAATAGTGATGAGATAATTTATTCACCAGACATGGGTTCGCTTCAAATTTTACCTTGCGCTGAAACTGAGGTGAAAATTCGCTGCAGAAAAAATTGCATAGAAAAAATACACACCAACAAAAAATGCCCATTGACTTTAATGCATTTGAACATAAAAAAGTCACCATAAGAAAAAAATGGCCATTGACTAATGCATTAGGACAAAAAAGTCGCCATAAGAAAACGCCCATTGACTTTAATGCATTTGGAATGAGAAAAATTGCCCATTGACTTCAATGCGTTAAGTGAAATGAAATCTGTTTGCTCTTTAGAGAATTGGATTTCAGTGCAGAATTCTGCTGGAGTAGCACTATTAACTGATGCGTTTTGAAAAAAACATGTTTTCCGATGACAGGATCCCTTTAAGGAGAAGTTAGTCATTGCTCTTCTGATCACACCAGGTCTGTAGATGATATGGGTGATATTTGTGGTAATGGTCAGTACATGTTTTTTATTTTTCAGTGGGTAAAAGTGTTGCCGGTTTTTGCTACATGAATCAATAATACACGCAAACTGGCCTCTTTGGCAAGACTCCGCATTATCAGTTCCAATATTTTTCATTTTATGGAAAAAAGAAGACATCTGACTAGCTGTAAATCTATAAAGGAGAAAGAAACATGGCAGTCTAGACACTAAACAAATTGCTGAGCTAATAAATGTAAGCAAACTCCAAATGTGATCTGTTTTAGTTCACCATAGGGAAGGCGGCTCAGAGCTTTGGTCTTGGCTTTCTTCTCTCCTCTGTGCTGGACTCAATATTTTTTTTTCTTTTCGACTGGATTTATATGGAACTATCTTGAAGTGGTTTGACACGTCCCACGTCCACCTGCCTTTTTCCCAAAGGTGCCATTATATTCTGTAATGTCATGCTCAGTGAGCCAAAGACATCAAGCTTTCCTCGGGTCTTCCAGTAAACTTCTCTAAAATAAATTATATTAAAGCATTTCCCATCATTTCGTTGAAGAAAGAGAAGGAACAAGTGCTAGTTGCTTGAATGTGCAGCTTGTGGACCTCAAAATATTGGCAGATTAGGATCTCAACTAGAGATGAATGAAATTAGTCCCAATGAATGGCATCAGTTTCCCACTCAAATGAAATGTTAGCCAAATAAGTTAAAGGTGTTGTTCACCTTTCAATTACCTTTTAGTATGACGTAAAGAGGGATTTTCTGAGACAATTTGCAGTTGGTTTTCTTTGTTTAATATTTGTTGTTATTTAGCTTTGTATTCAGAAGCTCACCATTTTGCAAGTTCAGCAGTCTGGTCACTAGGATCCAAAAATCCTAGTAACCAAGCATTGATTTGAGACTGGAGAGTGGAATATGAAAAGGAGAGGCCTGAATAAAAATATGACTTATACAAAGTAGCAATAACAATAAATATAAAGCCGTACATAACATTTGTTTTTTTAGATGGGGTCAGTGACCCCCAATTTGAAAGCTGGAAAGAGTCAGAATAGGAAGGCAAATTATTCAAAAACTATAAAAAAGGAATTTCAAACAATTAGGGGCAGATTTATCAAGAGTCGAAGTGAATTTGAGTAAAAAAATTCGAAAATTCGAAGTAATTTTTTTTGGATACTTCGACCATCGCATAGGATACTACGACTTCGAATTCGATTCGAAGTAAAATTGTTCGAATATACGACCATTCGATAATCGAAGTACTGTCTCTTTAAAAAAAACTTCGACTTCAGTACTTCAATACACCAAATTAAACCTGCTGAAGTGCTATGTTAGCCCATGGGGACCTTCTAGAGCATTTTTCTAAGTTTTTTGAAGTCGAAGAAAAATCGTTAGATTCGAAGGATTTCATTGTTCGATCAAACGATTTTACTTCAACCGCAAATGGCCAAATTTGATGTAAAAAAAACTTCGACTTTGATATTCGAAGTCGAAGTATTCCAATTCGATGGTCAAATTTCGAAGCTTTTTCTACTTCAAAATTCGACTCTTGATAAATCTGCCCCCTAGTGTTTTTTCTACATTTCAAAAAAAGATCTAAAAATTCAAGATGTATTAAGTGTAAAATTACGAAAACCTCTAAGACAAAAATTCATCAAGTAAAAGTTGTCAAGGTCCTATAGAAGTTAATGGGAACTGCTCTGATCATATTGGACCTCTAAATCAATTTGTAATTTTAGGGGTTTTCAGATTTTTCGCAAGAAAACTCAAATATGTTGAGGTTGTTGCTGCATTGTTCTGAGCTTTTTTTTTTCGTTTGCACTTTTTATTTTCAGATCTGTTAAAAATCGGACCTGATGAAATTGGAGCCAAAGCGAAAAGTCGAATGGAAGCCGAAGCAAAAAGCTGAATGGGGTCCAAAGCTGCTGAGGAGAATGAATAAGCTGCTGTCGCCTAGAAGGAAAAAGACTGCCTGTCAAATTTTAAAGGTAATTTTCGACTGAACACCAATGATCTTTAAAAAAAATCCCTGGCCACAGTGTTGTTTTTAACTTTTATAGGGGGAAAGCTCCCAATGGCCACCATTGTTTTTTTTAATGTGGGAGGCTGGCCACTGATGTTTGTTTTTAACTTAGGGAGGCTGGCCACCAATTTTTTTTTTAACTTGTGTTGGGGGGGCCTGGTCGCCTTCAAGACAGAAGTGCTACCTACTGAGCCACCGGTCTATCCATCATAGGGGTATATTTATCAAAGAGTGAAGTCAGAGGTCGCCACAGTCCTCTAGAGTGAAATTCCACCACTCTCCATTAATTGCTATGGGATTTTTAAAAGAGTATTTATCAATGGGTGAAAGTGAAAGATCATCTTTGATAAATACAGTATATACCCGAGTATAAGCCGAGTTTTTCAGCCCCCAAAATATGCTGAAAAACTCTACCTCGGCTTATACTCGGGTCAATCGCAAAAACGGTTGCCGGCATCTAAGAATAGTCGCCGGCACCTAAGAATAGTCGTTGGCGTCGAAGAATAGTCTCCAAGAATATTCGCCGCGTCCAAGAATGGTCGCCGGCATCCAAAAACGAGACGCCAGCACCTCCAATGGGAGCAGAAACCCTCAATTTTTTGATTGAAACTTAACAGAAGCTGCTGCATTTCTCACCCTAGGCTTATACTCGAGTCAATAAGCTTTCCCAGTTTATGGAGGTAAAATTAGGTACCACGACTTATACTCGGGACAGCTTATACTCGAGTATATACGGTACTCCTTTCATGAATGGAGAATGGCGGAATTACACACTAGAGGACTGTGGCGATCCTAATGCAAATAATGTCACGCGAAGATTAAGATTCCAAACAATTGTTCTAGAGCATTAGAGAATGGAAATATTAATACCGTTAAATAAGAAGCAATTTATGATAACCATCATCACTGATCCCGTGTTTCTTAAATTGGAAGATGCCACAAAAAATTATTGTATTTTTACATTTACAGATTTTGCTTTATTCGTTTTTTTTCGGAATTTTATTAAGATGAATTAGACATTTTAAAGCCATTTAGATTTTTTTTTTATATTTAGGAATCCAGATGTGAAACAAAGCAAGCCAAAAAAAGTAATCCATAAAGAGCATCCCATGATTGATAGTGTTTTTTTTTCTTGCCAAGTTTTAGAAAAGTCAGATATATTTTTCCTGGACTTTTCCTAAGAAAATACTCAATATATAAACCAATGTTTCACTTATTTAAGGATTATCAAATCCATTACTGTAACTTTCTCTGCCTTCCCTGTGGATTCTTGTTGGCCAGAGCCTCTACTTTAAAAGTATTAGCCTCCACAAATGTCCAAAATAAAGCAGAAATGGCAACAACCTAAAAAAAAATAGAAACTTTCTTGAAAAGAGACATCAGCCCTGCTGAAACGTGCATAAATCTCTTACTGATTTGACTAGAAAACAAGCCTGATGAGAACTTTATCTAAAAAAGACAAAAACCACAGCCAATGTGATGTTCATTTCTGGATTGTCTGGATTGAACCGTTCGATTTGAAGGATTTTAATCCATTGATTGAACGATTTTTCTTCGACCTGAAAAAGATTAAAAAGCCTATGAGGACCTTCCCCATAGGCTAATATTGACTTCGGTAGCTTTTAGGTGGCGAACTAGGGGGTCAAAGTTTTTTCTTAAAGAGACAGTACTTCGACTATCGAATGGTCGAATAGTCGAACGATTTTTAGTTCGAATTGTTCGATTCGAAGTCGAAGTCGAAGGTCGAAGTAGCCAAAAAAAAATTCGAAATTTGAAGTTTCTTTCCTCTATTCCTTCACTTGAGCTAAGTAAATGGGCCCCTAAGGCTTTAGGAAAGCAAGACTGAGGAGTAAGAGTCCATAGATACAGTAGGAAACATGGAGACCTCTTCACGAAAATGTGAGTTTTCGTGTTGCTTTATTTAATAATTCATTCATAAGAATTCATGTGTTTTTTTCCCCCTGAAAAATTCCTATTTTTTTCCTGAAAATATTGAATTCTATATTGTCAGCGCTAATTTATACTTTGTAATTTTTATTGTTTTTTAATAAATACATTTACAATACAATTTTTGTAGAAAATAAAATCTAGAAATTGACCAATAGTTTACCCTCTCTTTATAAAATTAACTATAACCCCATGTTCAGAACTTTGAGACAGAACATGCAACAATGGGATAAACACCAATTGTCTTGGACCGGAAGGATACAATGTATCAAGATGGTACTGGTTCCAAAAATTTTATATTTGTTTCGATCGCTACCAATAAGAGTTCCATTAAAGGAACTACACTCTTTTCAAACCAATATAAACAGCTTTATTTGGCAGAATAAACACCCTCGTATATCAAAGCAAATTCTATATATGCATAAAAAAAATGGGGGGCTTTCAGCACCTAATATTGTAAAGTACTATCAGGCAGCCAGGATAGCCCAATGGGTTCCTGCACATGCTGGAATATTAGCACCCCTGTGGGTACAGATTGAAAATGATTTAATTTACCCATACTCAATTCACCATATATTATGGATGTCTAAACTACCTTTTCAGAAATTTGTGGGTCCGTCACCTATAACGATAGATATGTTAAAGTTTTGGCAATCATTAGCCAAAAAATACGGTTTTGTTTCTTCACCCTCACTTTTAAGCCCACTGATAGATAATCACGAGTTCCCTCCAGGAATGTCTAGGAAACTTTTTGAGTGGTGGGTAGATAAGGGTATCACCACTTTATTTTCTTTAACACGGAAAGCGAAACCGCTTACATTGACACAAATAAAAGACACTTATTCACCTCCCCCTCAGGAATTATTTAGAGCTATGCAGTTGCTACACTATGGGGCAGATTTACAAAATTCGAGTGAAGAATTCGAATGTAAAAAACTTCGAATTTCAAAGTATTTTTTGGGTACTTCGACCATCGAATTGGTTAAATTCGTTCGAATTCGAACGGTTCGAACGATTCGAAGTAAAAATCGTTCGACTATTCGACCATTCGATAATCGAAGTACTGTCTCTTTAAAAAATACTTCGACCACCTACTTCGGTAGATAAAACCTACCGAAGTCAATGTTAGCCTATGGGGAAGGTCCCCATGATTTTTTGCCTTGCCTGTGATTTTTTGTTCGAAGGATTTTCCTTCGATCGTTGGATTCAAATCCTTCGAATCGATTCGAAGGATTTAATCGGATTTTAAGCGATCGATCGCAGGATTTGCGCAAAATCGTTCGACTTCGATATTCGAAGTCGAACGATTTTAGTTCCCAGTCGAATATCGAGGGTTAATTAACCCTCGATATTCGACTATTGATGAATCGGCCCCTATGTAAATAGACAAGTAATAATGTGTGAGCACAAAATTTTCACGGCTTCATGTTTTGAGTCAATATGTATCAAAACCCCACTTGCACCAGGAGCTCTTAGTTTAACTTATAGAATGCTTAACCAATCACCACCAAGTAAAAGGAAACACCCATATATGGTTAAATGGGAAAAAGACCTCAATGCATTACTTACAATGCAACAGTGGTCTTATTGTAGCTTGGCAGCGAACCAGGGAAATGCATGTGTAGCGGTCAAAGAAACTTCAATTAAAATTTTACATAGAACATATTTGGTACCGGCCAGATTACATAAGATATCCCCTACTTGTGAACCTTGTTGTTTTAGGGGTTGTAAAGACAAGGGGACTATGGTCCATATATGGTGGGAATGCGAAATTGTATCGCGATACTGGGACTCGGTGGTCAAACTGCTCTCAAATATACTACATACAAAATTTAGGAAAGACCCTACGGTTATGTTATTAGGAAATAAACCAAAATACTTGACAAAGTCAGCCTATAAACTTAGCCAATATATACTTATGGCCGCCAGACTGATCATAGCCAGTAACTGGAAAAAGAAAGTGATCCCTTTAAGATCCTTGAAAGCAAAGATAATCTATATAGCAACCAATGAAAAACTTAACTATAGGTTGCAGAATGATATGGGACCATATGATAAAATATGGATGCCCTGGCTGATCTATGAAAAAGATCCCCTATTGTCTTCAGTGTTACATATTTAAAGGGAGAAGAGGAAATAAGGGACAATGGAGAGAGCATGAAACAGAGAAGGGAAGAGGGGAACCCAACCGCCAATTAGGGGGAATGAATATTTTTTGTTTTGTGAAATTTTTTTTTTTTTGTATTGTGTTTTTCTTTTTTCTTGTAATAAATGAATCTAAATGTTAAGCTTAAGATTAAGAGTAGTATCAAGCATTGTCTGGAAATAGGTATATATATTTGGACATGGTATATTAAGCTGTGAATTTTCTCTTTCTCTTTTTGTTTTAAAAAAATAAAAAAATAAATAAATAAAAGAAAATAAAATCTAAAAAAATCAATACGAATGATAAACTCATTGCAAATAACGAATATTTCACTAATTAAAAAAAATGCGAAAAAATCTAAAAATAATAATAGATCCATAGGTTTCAACTATGATGCTAAGGTGTATTATAGGTTTATACATAAATTTAATTTAAAAAAAAATGTCAATGATATCACAGTTGTTTACAATTTCATGACTGTCAGGGAAAAAAATTGAAAAGCATTTGAGATCACATTTTTGCTTGAGAAAATTGCTGTGAACAAACAGGATCTTGGATCTTCTTCAGATTTAATTTTGCGTACTTAGGGGCAATTTTACCTAGGGTCGAATATCAAGGGTTAATTAACCAATTAACCCTCGATATTCGACTGCCGAATTGAAATCCTTCGACTTTGAATATCGAAGTCGAAGGATTTAGTGCAATTCGTTCGATCGAACTATTGAAGGAATAATCGTTTGATCGAACGATTAAATCCTTCGAATCGAACGATTCGAAGGATTTTAATCCATCGATCGAAGGATTATCCTTCGATCAGAAAAACCTTGGAAAGCCTATGGGGACCTTAGGCCTCATTGGCCTCGGTAGGTTTTAGGTGGCGAACTAGGGGGTCGAAGTTTTTTTAAAGAGAAAGTACTTCGAATATCGAATGGTCGAATAGTCAAACGATTTTTAGTTTGAAGTTGAAAGTCGAAGTAGCCAAAAAAAACATTCGAAATTTCCTCTATTCCTTCACTCAAGCTAAGTGAATGGGCCCTGTAATCTCTCAAGATTTATAAAAAAAAACTATCTCAAAAGTGTGAATAAATTAATCTGTTATAGAAACTTCTGTTGTCAACATGTATGCAATTTAATTTTTTGGGGTTCTTTAAAATTTAAATTGTAAAAACAAGTGGAGCAATGTCATTTTTGTTGCAGTCCAGTTTTTTTCTGCAAATTAGCAATAAACTTTTTTTTTTCAAATTCTATTTTTTTTCATAAATATGCTAGCAATCTAGGGAAAACATCGATCAGTGCACTCTTGATAAATTAGGAAAATCTCAAATTCAAAAATCAATAAATCAGCCACCCCTAGAAGTAATAAGACAGTATATTCCATCATCATCGCAGCAATTTAGAAAGTTTTGATTTAAATTCATTGTATGGAATGTAATCATTTAGCTGCAAGTAGGTGCCATCTATCATTCCTCTTCTCTGTGTGTGAATCTACAGATCAAACAGCGTGTGCACCAGAGCTCCAGATGAATCATTACATTGCCAATGGTGCAATTAAGGTAAATTACAGAAGAAAAAATCTAAAAAGGTTGCCAGATTTCCTGGTTTGTTTGTTTTTATGCTCTAATTAGCGAAAGTTTCCCATTTCTCTGCTGTTCCTCATCCAATGATTACTGTTATGAGCGGCCTATTGATGGCTTCCTGGGAAGCAGAGTATATAAAGCTCTGTATAACTGTAAATCCGATTTGATATTACAAGTAGTGGACCTTTTATCCAGAATGTTCGGGACCTGGGTCTTTCTGGATAACGGATCTTTCTGTAATTTGGATCTTCATACCTTAAGTCTACTAGAAAATCATGTAAACATTAAATAAACCCAATAGGCTGGTTTTGCTTCCAATAAGGATTAATTATATCTTAGTTTGGATCAAGTACAATGTACTGTTTTATTATTACATAGAAAAATGAATCATTTTCAAAAATTTGGATTATTAGAATAATAGGAGCTCTCTGGATAACAGGTTTCTGGATAACGGATCCCATACCTGTACAATCAAATAATGCTGATTCTCTACAGCAACACATTTAGGGGCTTATTTACTAAAGTCTGATTTTTTTTCTGGTCGGAGTTTTAAAGGACAACAAAAACTTGAATTTTTTCGAGATTTATTATACCCCCGAGGCTGTAAAAAGTCTGAATATAAAAATATTCCATCTCAAACCTGGTCATGTAGAAGTCAATGGCAGATGTCCCTTTACAATTGGAAGATATCATGATCTGCGCGGAGTTTTCGGGTGTCAAATCTAAAGAAATCATACGATTAGAACTTTTTAATGATTTTATCGAGAGTTTATCGAGTCTTTTCCTTTTATAGAAGTAACATTGTGGATGGGAGTTTGGTCTTAATTGTTTTACTAAAATAATGAAAGATTTTCAATCAGTATTTTCCCACTTCTGCTTTAGCTTTTTCTACAGAAAATGTTCCATCCTTGCACTGTTGACAACCAGTTTATTCTATTGGCCAAAAACCTGAGTGAGGTGAAAATATATTTTTTCTAACATGCTGACGGTGTAAAAATGAAAAAGTTGATAATGATCATTTTTCCAACTTGGCCTTTCAAACTTTAACTTTAGCTTTGCTTATTGCATTTATTAGGGTACTTAAAGTTATGAGACAGCTTCCCTGGAAATAATTTAAATTGTGTGCCTCGTTTTAATTTCTATATTCTATTATTTATATGCTTAATTGTGTTAAGGGGACCATGAAGACTTCATTTTTGGGTCCCAACCAGTAGGTTATGAATTACTGTTCTCTACTAAGGTTCAACCTCAATCCTAGTTTGACCAATTTTTTTCTTTGTAGATTTTTTTCTAATTTTGCCTTGCCTATATATTTCTACATCAAACTAAATGTGGTGTAAGAGACCCCACGCATCAGGTGTGTATACTTGACTTGGATGTGCTGGCCAACGGGTTCACTCCAGGGGTCTTTGGCTCACATGTGCGTCTTGACGAAATGTTTTGTTGCGGTTTTTGTTGTGATGTCCCCCCAGACACAATGATGTCGCAAACATTTTTTATTTTATTGACTGCTTTCAGTCCATTAAATGCATCCCTCCCTGCTTCTCATGCCGTTTACATCGTGCCCAATCTAGAATTCGTTTTTAAGGAATGCTGGGAGACTGCTGGAGAGCAATACCCTTCCTTCTAACAGGGAAACACATCAGAGTCAAATGTTGTACAGATAAGGAGGAGGTAAATACTGAATCAGGATCAGGTCAAGGTCAGGACTGGCAGCAATGACCCAAGTTAGTGGACAGAAAGGAGTAAAAACTGGACATAAAACAAACTCAGGCTCTGAATAACCAGTCGTCAGCTTGGCCATGTTAGGAAGAATCCTAAATAGTGGTGCCACACAATGTTAGCACTTTGTGGTTTGACTCGAAAAATTTAAATAAAGAGATGCCAAAAACCTGGGTTCAATGCCTGAATATAGGTTCTATTCCTAAGGGGCACATTTACTAAGGGTCGAATATCGGGGGTTAATTAACCTTCGATATTCGACCATCGAATTTACTTCGATCAAACGATTTTAATCCATCGATCAAACGATTTTCCTTTGTTCAAAAAAAGGTTAGAAAGCTTATGGGGAAGGTCCCCATAGGCTAACATTGGTGCTCAGTAGGTTTAAAGTAGGTAGTCGAACTTTTTCTTAAAGAGACAGTACTTTGACTATCGAATGGTCGAATAGTCTAACGATTTTTAGTTCGAATCGTTCGATTAGAAGTCGTAGTCGAAGGTCGAAGTAGCCTATTCGATGGTCGAAGTAACCCCAAAAGAAAATTCAAAATTGTTTTACTTCGAATCCTTCACTCGAGCGTAGTAAATGTGTCCCATCATTGGTGTTCCTAGGTGCATTATAATTCTTTATTGACTGATTCCTTCCTGCTTTGACTTCTGACTTCACTATTTGCTGCCCGCCCTGATCTTTTGCCTGGATACAACTACAACTTTTCTTAACCCTTTGGATACCACAGATTGTACAGCTTTCTCCTTGGTCCCAACGGCAATCTTACAAACGCCGCTAGGTCCTGATAGGCCAGAGATAAGGAGGCACACCTGACCAGTGAGGGCTCTTACAGGTAGTAGATGAAGAGTTCTTTTGTTATTGTTGTTTTTTTGCACAAATTGAGAGCCAAATGGTTGACATGTTATAGTAATAAAGGTATTTCAGTAGAACTTTGCTACTTCAATAGATTCATTGCATCAAAAATAGTATAAACCTATGAATATCTAATTAACCCCTCCACAACAGATACAGTTTCTTTCCATTAGAGGCCGAGCCTCTAACAGCACTTTTAGCCATAAATATCAGATAGCAATGCCATAATCACAAATCTATGAACACATTGGTATAAGGAAAGTATCAGCATTAATCACTTATGGGAACCCTATTGAAAAATTATATCACTCATGGTATGTGCAGACTCAATCCAGTCTAGAGAGGTAACCTTTTCACTTAACGTCCAATTGAGACCGAAAATAGTTCATGCTAATAGCTCAATATCTTGCATTTACCTACATCACACTTTAATAACACCATATTGACCATTTTTCATTTTTGTCCACCCACTGGATATATTGCATCTCTAAAGAGTCTCTAGCATACATATTTAGTGAAATACACAAATTATCTTTAATTGTGACTTTTTATTTCCTGCTGGGTTAGAGAAATGGCATTCATTCATATTTGTGCAGACTGTGGAATTCTTAGTAGTCCTTATGTGACTTTACTTTGCTCACTTTGCTCAAGGGGTTTTTAGATATCAAAATCTATTTTGTCCCCATTCCGAAAATGTAAACATTTTATATGAAATACATATTCTGAAAATATATACACAGTGTAAATACAGTATAGATACACTTAATTTCCTATTCATGGAAAGGGCTCTGCATCCTGAAAATGACCCATGCAGATTGTTTTAATTGGCTGAAAAGCTTGAGAGAAGGAACAGGAGATGGAAATGGTATTCTCTTTCAGCTGAGATTTTTGGCAGTTACTTTGGCACAAGGGATCTAATGGACAGGAGATAACTAATTGTAAGGAAATGGGAAAGTGCATTTATCTTCACTATTAATTATTGCATGCTTAAGTGCATAATAGCAATGTACAATAAATTTAAAGGCGTTACAGTGCTTTATCTTCTAGTCAAGGCATCATGTGGAATTTGTGTGATATATGTGCAAAAGCTGTATAGTAATAGCCTTTCTGCTGGGAAAACAACTCCTACAGTAAGATTTCCGAATATATATATTTTAGTGATATATCTGTGTTATTTTTCTTTACTCCATGTATAAAATTGCCTAAAGTGAACCCTTGATACAATTTTTATTTAATCTATTTAATATATCCTACAATTATATCTATGGCAAGAAATAGATCCTTTTGCATGGTAGGACATCACTTTAAAGGGGTTCAGAAAGGACTCCATGACAGGTTGCATTGTCAGTATCTTACAGTAATGCCAATGTAGATAGACACGGACATCAGGATGATTCATTCCTAATGAATGTGTCTCCACTAGGTGACCATCATATCAGAGAGATGCTGTTGGTGGCTTTCAACATAAAGAGGAAGAAACCAGAAGAGTTTTTATATTTTATGGATTCCTGGAAAATCAACTTTGTTTCTTTGCTCCAACACACCCAGGTTTGCTACACTTAATACCCCATTAAACCTTTTTTCTATCCATACTCATAATGACCTCAATATCAGACACTACGAGGGCGATTTACACATTTTTTAGTTTCTTTTTTTTTGCTTTTAGTTTCCTTTAAAATTATATTACAGAGGTAACTGTATAAGGGTGTAACTAAAACACAAATTTTAGGCGTGCAAACTTTGTGTGAGAGTACCTGGTGGTCTAGTGGGGCGACAGGGATGCGCGCTGCCTCCTTTTCAGTGCCCTGCTGCATACCCCAATTCAGGGTTTGACGTGCGGATTGATGCCAACCTCTTTTACTACAGCACGCCATGTGATGTCATTGTGCTTGGCGCGAAATTCAAATATTAAATGCACAATGTCCTATTTCCCAAAACATAATTCCTGGGTGTGTTTTCTAATCTCTCCTGTCTGTTTCTGACCTAGCCTGTACCTGACCTTCCCTAGTTTGCTGCCTGTCCTGACCTCTGCATGTTTATTGACCATTCTCTCAGATCCTGTTTCTGTACTGTGCTACTGTTGGTTTTGACCCCGGCCTGTGACCTCAACTACATTCCTTGTTGGTTAATGGTTAATGCAAGAGGAAATTCAAAAGAGACTAGAACATGTAAACATAAACCCAGGGTACTAGATGATCACTAGTTCTGTGATTGCCACACCTCTGTACTTAATTTCTTAGGGTTCATTGAGATCTGGCATGGTGCTAAGGGACTGGTGAATTGCTAATGTGGTTCCATAATTCAAAAAGGGATCCCGTTCTCAGCCTCAAAATTATAGGCTGGGGTATTAAGAGATAAGATACTTGACTTCATTGCAATTCATAATACTATAAGTTTGTGCCAACATGATGTTATGTGTAACAGATCTTGCCAGACTAATTTAATTGCATTTTATGAGAAAGTGAGCAGAAACCTTGACTCTGGGATGGCAGTGGATATTATCTACTTTGACTTTGCTAAAGCATTTGATACAGTGCCACAAAGAAGGTTAATGATTACATTAGGAAATATTGGCCTGGAACATACAGTAGTATTTATACTTGGATAGAGAACTGGCTAAAACATAGCCAAAGAGTGGTGGCAAATGGAACATTTTCTAATTGGACCAGTGTTGTTAGTGGAGTACCACCGCGCTCTGTACTTGTTCCTTTGCTTTTCAACTATTTTATTAAAGGAACAGTAACACCAAAAAATGAAAGTGATTTAAAGGAATGTCAGAATTCTGAATTTTGCTGCGAATCGATGCCTGGCGAAAAAAGGACTGCCATTGTATGAAGAGTCAAGCTCAGAAGAATTTGATCATGCCTGTAATAGTGAAGAGCAAGCATTTTCTATGTAGCTCACTTTATAACAAGTAGAATGGTTGCTTAAGAAACTCTAGTTCTGCTGCTGACAAATTGAGATCTTATAATTTCTGACTCCAGAACAATTTAACTTTTAAGATCATTTGTAAAAGGAAAGTACAGAGCTAAATTAATCCTGAACTAGTTCATCTCCAAGATCAATTTTTCTTCCTACACACCCTTCTTTACAATGCTGGTGTTGTTGACATAAATGATGATTCCTAGGAAGGATTTGAAGAGCTACTGAGCCGAAAAGACTGGGTGGCCAACCCAAAGTTTTCTCAAGGAACTTGGGGATAAAGTGCAGCTGGACCTTTAAGTACACCTAAGTAATTACTGCAATAGAAGAATCCCTGGTGTGTGATATCTTTATTGAAAGCTGTGAAGACACATGTTAATTTAAAAAAATCATTGGATGCTTTTTAAATAAAAATATTGTAGTTTTATTGTGTGGAATCAGCAAGAGTATGCTGTCAGCAAACAGCCACGGAACAGGATCTGAGATTCAAGTTGAAGGATACCATAATTCTGCTCATACCAGAATGTAGATGATCTCATCTCCAGCCTTAAAGAATACAAAGCTCTTCAGATATTCATGTTTCATGTTAATGTCTCTTTGAACCATCTGGAGCAATATATCATTGTTCAGTGAAGAAGGAGACATAAGTGTACATTTTCCTAATGCAGCACATGGCTTATTCTTTCATCAAATACATTTATAACTGGATCTTCTGATTAGAGCTGTGAATTCTGAAATGAGCTTGAAGAGAGAACTAGACCTGTTTATGCCCCTGATAGCTTATGCCCATTGTAAATTAAGCAGGTTATTTACTAAAGTCAGTTTTTTTCTGGTCTGAGGGAAAAACATAATTTTTTGGTGGGAAAAAAACCTCTATGTTTTTGAGATTTATTATACCCTGAGGCTGCTAGAAGTCCAAATAAAAAGATACTCAACTCAAATATCTCAATCCTGCCGAGGTCATGTAGAAGTCAATGGCAGATGTCCCTTTTACAATTGGAAGATATCATGATCTGCCCCGGATTTCGGGCGATAATCTAAAAAATGTGTCATTTTCGGGCATCATATCCAAAAAAATGTACGATTTTTCACGATTTTGTCTTATCCTGCACCAGATTTTCATTTTTTCGAGTTAATGTATTGATAAATAAGGTGAAATTGTCGATGGGAGTTTGGTCAAAGTTGTTTTACTAAAATAATGAGACATTTTCAGGTCAAACTATTTAAAATATAGCATGCCTTATAAATCCACCCTCTTGTTTTTTTTCTTTAAAAAAAAGGTTTTTATTCAGGCATTTGAGACAAAATCAACACAATAAAAACACAAAGCCAAAATAGACATTGCTGTTGTATAGTTAGCCTCGAAGGACCACAGCACATCAAAACAGGAACAGTGTATAATAGAGCAGCTACAAGCACATACATATAGAGAATCACATTAATTTCACGTTCAAGCCATCCTCTTTTTACATTTTAGTCAACATTCAATTTTGCCCTGGTTTCAAGCAGGCAGTAGATTGTGGAGGAACTGTGTAGTTCTGTGTAGTATCTTACTTGTGGGTTAATAATGGAAATTAAAGGTATTTTCTGAGTATTTTTCTCAGAAACCTGATATAGTTGCATTGCAGCCAACATCTATCAGATAAGAAAGCCAAAAGTATTTAAAACACATCTCTATATATGATAAATGCCTACACCAAGGGGGTTATTTATCAAAGTCCACATTTATCTCAATTTTTTCTGAAAAAAACTCAAATCAGCATAGGTTTTTCTGGCTTATGGTATTCATAAATACACTTTCCTGAAAAATTTTGTTTACGGGAAAAACTCATGAAAAATATGAATTTTATGAACTTTTCGGAATTTCCACCCGCAAACTCATTTCATGAAACCCAGCGCAGATCAAAAAATCTTTGGGGCTTCTCCCATTGACTTTTATGAACATAGGCAGGTCTGAGATGCCGGATTTTTGGATTTGGCCTTTTTCCATTCTCAGGGTATAATAAAGTCCGAAAAAATTGTTCTTTTTTCTCCCCTCTAAAAATTCAGATTTTATACTTAAAAAACATGTTTTTGCCATTCAGAATTTAGTAAATATCCCCCCAAAATCACCATGGTGCCCATATGAAAGATGAAAGTGCAAAGGTTGCCATACACAAGGAGTTGCTTTTGGAAGGTCACCAACTGAGTGGATAATTTTTCTGATGTGTTTACCCAACTGATGGGCTAAACTCAACAATCAAATGAAATATTGGTTAGACATACACTAGTCTTGAGTAGTTTGTGTCCACTGTGGTCTCTGATCTATTGCATGATTTACACAAGGCTATGGGGTATATTTATCAAAGAGTTATCAAAGTTAATAGTGAAGTTCCGCCACTAGAGTGAAATTCCGCCACTCTCCATTCATTTCTATGGGATTTTTATAGGCGTATTTATCAAAGGGTGAACTTTCACTTTCACCCATTGATAAATACGCTTTTCAAAATCCCATAGAAATGAATGGAGAGCTGCGGAATTTCACTCTAGTGGCGGAACTTCACTCTTTGATAAATTTATCCCCATGTGCGTTCTGCTTAGAGCCATATAAATTTGAGTTCTTGACATTTTAGTTTGCCCTTTGCAATCATATTCTATTTGTTGTACTCACATTATCAATCCTTTTGGTTTCGTCCACGTCTCTCCCTTAAGAGCCACACGTAAGACTTTAATACAATTGTTTACAGTTGTATTATAGATTTATGACAATAAGCTTTTCATATCCACATTGACGCTCTCTGATGAAGGGTACAACACAATATGATTATTGTATAAAGAGCTGGGCCCCATTTCTCATTTCTTTCTGATACAACTAGGATACGTTTGATGGAGTGTTTAAGGGAAAAAAACATGTTGGGAGAAGTAAAGGATGAATTAATAATAAAAGAAAAAGCAATGGTAGAGGTTACACAGTAGAGTGTAGAGGTTACACAGTTTTCTACCATAAGAATCTTACCAGGGATGCCAGAACATCTGCTGTAAATGCAGTTTATATTGATCGCTTGTATTATAATTAAGTAATAGTCTGAACAACAAGGGAATGCATTTTTAATAGTAGGATGCAGTGATGAAGATTGGACACATCTGTGCATTTACAACTTATATGTGAGTCTAGCAATCTTTTCATCCAAACGTGGTCCATGTGATGTTGAGATACCTAGCCAGATGCTCCCCTCCAGCCTTGATGGTGTTATTTTCATGGCATCAGTCACTATCCTGAGACTTCAACCATTCATGGCAGGATTCAACTTTCTAGAGACACATTATTCCATTCTGTTCCTAACGACATACTTTATTTGTGTCCAAAGCCAGCATTGCATCATGGACAGGATCCGGTAGAGAAGGATATATCACTCGAGCTAATTCAGAGTAGCCAAGAATTGATCATGTTTTAATGAAAGCTATGATGATTAGATGATTCCAAAGTATGTTTATGGTCTGCTTAGGTATTATGGCTTGTAATTATAAAGCACTTTAAAATATAAAGCTTAATTGTCAAGGGATAATTAAAATCACTATGCACATTGAAATTACATTTAAATTACTGTGCATATGTTTTTCCTCAAAATTGATTGAAGAATGTGTCTCTATATTCTCTTTACTGGAAATTCAAGTTACCTGACCAGTTAGTGACCCTGTTTAATCCACCCACATCCACCCTTTCTCCAAAAATTAGTTAACTGTAAAAAGTTGCCCCTTGGGACATTTTCACACAAAGATCAAACCAGGAACATAACATAGTGTTTTATTTATTACTAATGTGCTCCATAAAATCACACCCTAGTCCACGATGGTCACGCATTACTCCTGATTTCCTGCTCAGTATGTAGGGCAGTGGTCCCCAACTAGTGGCTCACAAGCCACATGTTGCTCACCAACCCTTTGATGATAACTATGTATAAATATATAAGGGGGATCATATAATAATCTCTCTAATGCTTTATTTACCAGTAGGTCTTTCCAGCTGACACAAGGTCACCCATTCTGATTAGAAGAAAGGAGGTTCTGTCTAGTGATGGGCGAATTTATTCGCCAGGCACAAATTTGCGGCGAATTCCCACCAGCGAATAAATTTGCGAAACTGCCGTGAAAATTCGCCAGCACTGGCGCCGTTTCGTGAAATTTTCGCCGTTTCGCGAATTACGCGATAAATTCACAAATTTTTTGGCGAAATGCCCCAAATTTGCCCATCACTAGTTCTGTCTAAATATTCGGAAGGGTTTTTTTTTTTTACAGTGAGAGCTGTGAAGATGTGGAATTCTCTCCCTGAATCAGTGGTACAGGCTGATATATAAGATAGCTTTAAGAAGGGGTTGGATGGTGTTTAGCAAGTGAGGGAATACATGGTTATGGGAGATAGCTCATAGTACAAGTTGATCCAGGGACTGGTCCCATTGCCATTTTGGAGTCAGGAAGGAATTTATTCCCCCTCTGAGGCAAATTGGAGAGGCTTCAGATGGGGTTTTTTTTTTGCCTTCCTCTGGATCTAATGGCAGATAGGCAGGTTAAAAAAAAAGTAAAAAGGTTGAACTTGATGGATGTGTGTCTTTTTTCAACTGAACTTACTATGTAACTATGTAACTATGATGCTGCCAATCCACACAGGGCTATTAAATAGTCAATCACAGCCCTTATTTGGCACCCCCGGGAACTTTGATCATGCTTGTATTGCTCTCCAACTCTTTTTACATTTGAATATGGCTCACAGGTAAAAAAAAGTTTGGGGACCCCTGATGTAATGCTATCAATGGATGTAGTTCTTGCTCTAGTAATGTTATCACACCATTCAAGTCTGACTAAGCAATAAACAAGGTAGTAATGAAACGTCTCTCAAGTTTGAAGGAACCATCAGAAAATCAAGGACATTGGAAAGGAAGTGATGTGCCTATACACCAGAAATGAGTGCCAAACGAATAGCCATAGTTGAATTAAAACTATTATTGGTAAAAAATGTGTTGTTTTTTTGTCTGAAATTGTTCTTTAGTGGCAACATTTTTAAATGATAAATGGAGGGATAGATGAAACTGGTCATGGATGGGTCCCAAGGGATTATTCATGTTTTCTCATTATGCCCTCAACCTCAATGGTTGTTTGCAACACCCTGTCCCTATCCATCTGTTAATCTGAGCCTCCATTAACTTTCATTGACTTGAATGCTGGGTAATGAATACTTTAACTGGAACAAAAAAGGCAAGATGGAAAAGTATATGTTCATCCATGAGTCATTCAAACTGGTTAGATCCTAGCCATTCATCAACCTAATTTGTTGCAAACTCTAATTAGGTAGAACATTAGCTTGATTTGGAATGTGGAATATCGGAATGTTTATCATTCAGTCCTGTTTAGTCTTCTTTATAAACTGCTTTTTGTTTTCCCTCTGTCAGGGCTGAAGAAAAGAGGT
Source organism: Xenopus laevis (assembly GCF_017654675.1). Taxonomy (NCBI): domain Eukaryota; kingdom Metazoa; phylum Chordata; class Amphibia; order Anura; family Pipidae; genus Xenopus; species Xenopus laevis. The sequence goes on along the minus strand of NC_054380.1, from coordinate 19,069,500 downwards.
TTTCATTTCTTCTGGTTGGGTCCTCAAAAAAATCCTTAAAGATCTGGCCTTCACCACAAAGTAATAATTTGCGATGATAAACGGTACTACTTCCATAAACCAAATTCCATTGACTATCCACCAATTGTAATGCAATGAAGCACAATATTTTTTAATGAGATTTAACAATTTCAGATTTACCACTTGCAATTTGCAATAGGAATTAATGATTTAGATGGAGGTTAGAGCCCAGTGCTTCTTCCAAGCTCTAACAACCCAAAAAGCATGCTGTGTGAACTTATGAGGTCTCAAACTAACTAACACCTACTAGGAGTATTGAGGAGAGAATATCTTTGCATGTAGTAACAGTCACACTCATATTGCCTAGGTACAGTTTGAAAGCAAACATCTTATTGGTTGCTATGGGTTGCTGCTCTTGGGCAAACTTAATGATATATATATATATATATATATGGTTAGAATCCCACTTACTGTGGTTTGTTTTTCCTCACCAATACCATAGAAACTTGAAATCCCATACCTATATGAATGTTTTCAGCCTTCAATGCTTTTGATTTATCTATGCAGGATTATACTGGCGCTTACTCAGAAATATGGACGTAGTTTTCAAAGAATAAAACATTTGCTAAAGGCAAACTCTGCAGCGCTAGCGTAAGGTTTGTTATTTTTTAGATTTTATCCATTCACTCTTTGATAAATTTGGGCCAAATGTTTAATCTTCTTTTGTTTAGATTTCAACCATGACAATGTTATATGTATAATACAAATACAAAAGTCTGTTGCAGTACACTGCTAGCCAATCATTAGGTGGCAATAAAAAAAACAGTTGTTACCATGGCTTAGATGTGAGAGGTCTGTGAATATACGGAACCTCACACACTCAATTTATGCAGTTGGGGCATTTTACCCCATTTATTGCTTCACCATAGGTATCAATGCTTCGGGGAGGTACACCCTTCTTCCTGATGAAGGGAAGGAAGGAGGGTGTACCTCCCCGAAACATTGATACCTATGGTGAAGCAATAAATGGGGTAAAACTCCACAATTGCATAAATTACAGTAAGTGTATGGCTCCATATATTCACAGATCGTCCAGGGACCAAGCCAGCTCAAAGGTTAGCCAGTATCACCAGTGCAGTACCTGAAGTAACGGGTATGTGTTGAGTCTATTACCTACAGTATCAGACTGGGACACCAGGGGCCCACCAAAAAACCTTAGACAGGGACCCACACTCTATTCACACTATTATTTTCTTCCTCTCCTCACTCAACCACTATTCCCCTAGTCTATTTTCTTTTCTACATTCTATAATCTATTCCATCTATTAAGCCTCTTTGTTAAAGGGGAATTCCGGGTTCCAAACCAAAATTTGATAAAGAGGCCCACATAACACAGAAATCCCTAATATACCCATCACAGTTACCTTTTTCTTCAAAAAGTATGAATAAATGCCATTTTCTATGCTGAAATTCAGCTGTTTAACAGTTCTTCTCTTTCTACATCATTTGAAATCCTGGCAGGGAAGGAGGGACTAAACACTGATGTTACAAATTGTAACAACTTCTCCACATCTTACAGTCAGCATGCAGGAACTACATAACCCACAATGCATTACACTTGATGTTCCTGTCATTTTTGAAATCACGTGTGCAGGGAATTGTAGTGTTTGGAGGATGCAGGATGAGGACAGCTGGCTGTTGATACAAAGTAACAGTAGTGAGACAGCTCAGCAAAGTAGTCAGACAGATCAGCAGGAGAGCAGGGGGCTAGGCTTAGGGAACTGTCAGAAACAATTAAAAATCACGAAAAGTCTGCATATTTTTTATTTGATGTATATTGCAAAGTTGCTTGAAATTATGTTTACTTTTTAAAAAGCTTAAGTTATGTTTGTGTGGAGTTCCCCTTTAAGGAAATAAGTAAAGGCCATGAAATAGGCCAAATGGTTAGAAGCAAAAGGGCCCACTGACACCTGGGCCCATTGTGAGTTTTCCTGGTATACCGGTGGGCTAGTCCCACACAGATTATTAGAGGGGAACAGAAACATCAAAAGCCTAAAAATGTTATCCTATAGGTGAGTTAGTGTAGCAAACACATTGACCTCCAGATGGCAGCAGCTGATTAGCCATTTTGCCAGTTCAACATCCCCCCCCCCCAGCTCAGAAACTGATGTATGGCTGAATTTTGTTTCCAGCTCCTGAATACCTTCCAAACCTGAGGCCCAGATCCTGTTTCTAATTTGTGGACAGAGAACTGGCAAGCCTTTACCAATTCTCAGTACTCTATCTAACAATTGTTTTCCATTTCCTGAACTCCTTGAGCTAAGGGAGCAGTGGGCGCCGTTACGCGGAACAACTGCAACAGACCAACGTGTTGCTCTTGCACACGGAGTTTAAGTTTACGTTACTATTTGTGCTTTCCAAACAGTACGAAATGACTGATTTCATATTGAATCACAAGTTGACAAGGTAGAAATATAAATGCTAACATGGTCAGCTTGTTATCAAGTCACACTGTGTCAAGGTCTACTAAAGAGTAAGTGGCAAGTAAAGTCTGCCTTGAGTAGATTGCCTAGGCAAGGTCTGTGTTATGCCAGTCTGTTTTTTCTTAATAGTTGTGATCTGATGGATACCCAAGAATTGCTTTGCTCGTTTCTGGAGGTGAATATTTGACCCTGTCTCGTAGTGGCTAAAAATATGGAGAAATATCAGAAATGTGCAGCATGAAATTGCTCAAAGTCGTTAAAGTTGTCGGTGTTATCATGGCTTAACTCCGTCCCTGATGTCACTGCCCCCTCACATTGTTACCAACCCCCCCTTCGACATCACACATCAAGCCGCCATGACGTCACCACCGACCCCTTCCCGGTCTCAAGAAGGTGGCAACTCTAGTTAAAGCAACAGTAACACCAAAAAATTAATTGGTTTTAAAGGAATGGCCATATAAAAGTACTGTTAAGTTGCACTGGTAAAACTGATGCGTTTGCTTCAATTTGTGGAACAAACTGCTGTTTTACCTGCCCTATTCTGGCAACTGTCGGAGAATCGAATGTGGTCTAATGCTGTGGTGTGAATAAAGAAGTGTGTTGTTGCACTGAATACACAATGTTAAATTGCTCCAGTACTTAGTAGTACTTATAAGTTTTATTCACATCCGGCAAGTGCTCCCTTTGAAAGTGTTGGTCGCCTATGCAGAATACCTGTGGTTTTCCGGATAACGGATCTTTCAAAAATTTGGATTTTCTAGTCTACTAGAAAATCATATAAACATTAAATAACCCAGGCTGGTTATGCCTCCAATAAGGATTAATTATATCTTAGTTGTGATCAAGTACAAGCTACTGTTTTATAATTACACAAAAAAAGGAGAAAAAAGAAATGACCCATCCAATTGCACCATCCCATCCATATATTGCAAAACTCCAGTGAAGTGATTCATAAAACTTAACTTTTAATAAACTATTAAAAACCATTGTCTAGATAGCACCATTAAAAAAAGGTAAAGGTGAGGAGGCTGATAGACTGAATAGCAGGGGGTTAGAGGGGTTTTCTAAGTCAGGAGTGACGGTTGGTTCAAGAGAGTTGATATATAATCATCCGGCACACTGATCGCACTATATATCAATAGGTACACCAGTTAGCGCCCCACGTGCAGCCACCCCTTCACCCACTTCAAGATCCCTCCCTTCCGGTGTATGGGCGAACTGCTAAGGAATTCGGTTAGCAAAACCTCAATTAGTTTAAATTGTTCCAAAACTGTGTATATTAGGATACTAGCATCGATTGGTAAACCCATGGATCGTTTGTTGAACCAACCCCTTCACCCTCCAAGGTCCCCTCCCGATCCGATTGCCGCCGTGATAAATTCTTTGTCCCTATCAGACGCCTACCAAACCAGAGCTAAAAGTGCACCTTTTAGCTCTGGTTAGGTAGGCACCTGGAGGGAGCAGCCATGTCCAGCCATGTCCAGTCAGTCACATGCGCATAACGTGCATGTGACATCACATGCATGCGCATAATGAGCAATTGGGCAGATTTTCATTATGCACATGCGAGTGACTGGACATGGCTGCTCCCTCGCTGGGCGGGTAACGTGGCGCTGGCGGGGGGCATTTTTCTTTAAAAAAACGACTGTTATCCCCAACCTGAATTCAGGCTCTATTAGCCTGCACCTTTGGTTGGGGATAACATTTTTACCCAACAGGTGCCCTTTAAACTAGTCACCTTGTCCACCCTACTTGACTCCATTCTTACTGGATCAAACCCTTCTTTTGATGCTCACCACCCAGAAGCAAATGCATCATTCTCATTATTCTGTGTGTTACGTTTTTCATTTGGTCGGGGATGGTTTTTATTTTCATTTGATAAGTGAAATCATAAATGCAGATGAGTTTTCCTTCTTCAAAGGCTTCGACCCTGAATGTGCCTAATTTGTATCCCCCAAATATTGCCTTGCTATAAACACATACACGGATAGTTTGTTTGTGTCTATCCATCACGAGTCTTTTGGTTAACAGAAGGGCTGCTAGCTTGGGTGCATAGAAGGGGGGTTTGAACTGCAAGTGAGAAAGAATGTGTCAGCATTTGGAGATCTGCCACAGACCAGCCAAACACCTCATGGGGCTTTTAAGGTCAGGCTTTTGCTGAAAGGTATTTAGTGCCACCTTCTACAAAGCAGAAACAAATGTTATTGAAGAACAGCTGGACAAAGGTTAAAATCAACTGAAGTATTCCAGCAGCAAGCCTTCCCTTCTCCTGTCTCTCCCAAACCACATGCTTTGTAAAAAAAAAAAATATACTGTGATGGGGAAATTCAAGCAACATAAGTCCCACCTTCTAAAGTGATGCCATAGCGCATATATAGTTTATTTTTATCTCATCTGTGTTTTTTTTGTAGTGAAACTCATTATTGTTTCAGGAAGTGAAAGATTATTCAATAGATCGAAGAGATGAACCCAGGAAAACCTATCGTATTGGATATAATGCAAAGATAATCAAGAATCAATATCACCCCGCAGAAATCTTCACAACAAGTGATCACACCAGATGGCAGCGAAAAATTAAAAATGTGTCTCGCGACAGGCAGCTGTTGCACTCCTCTAAAACTCACCCTCACACTAATCCAAAACGTACCACGATTATTTACATCATGCTCTTCTGCTCGGTCTAAAGAGAACTAATAACTTAACAAGTACAGTTGATTAGTTTGTACTATCTTTTGAGAATATGGCATTGTGTGCATGGATTCATTTCACATAAATAAAAAATAAAATAAAAATGTGGTCTACTGAAAGGAAAGCCCCCAAATCTGAATTTTTATAAATGGTTAACCAGATATTTCACATTCATGCCATGTGTCATCGAATACCTTTCTCATCTCTTGTGTGTATGTGCAATATAATGATACACACGGACAAAATCTAAGAGCGAGGCTATGGAAAAAAAAAAAAAAAACTCCAAACATTACACACATGAAGGGTGGGGAGGCGCGGAGAAAAATAAACTCTCTTTAATATAGAGTATCATAGGCTGTTTAGTATGATGAGGAAACTTTCTCTAAAATATTATATTGTGCTCATTTTGACATAGAGAAAAATCGTCATGCTTAAAGATGGTGTAATCTTTATGAAGTAATTATACAAATGGCAGTTGCGCGAATATAGGTAATATGTTATAGAGCTTTGCTTGTGTCACTCGAGTCTGAATATGTGATACTATATATCTATAAACTGATAAGGAAGGTACGCTCCACTCTAGGAAACTTGTAGACCACCTGTGGACATAACAGATATAAATACTATTATAGAGTTCAGCATTTAACTCTACCCAATTGATATTATTGGAGTATTGAGTGGGATGTTATGAGTTGACTACTGCAGCAGATGACAAATATGGAATAAATATATACTATAATGCGGGTATGATAGCTAGATCTCCACTCTCTTGTGAGGGACATCTTTGGGGCATATTTATTTGCACACACATCTATCTGTGTACACTCGCATATTTTTTCTAAATATTTAAGCATTGAACATACAAGGTCGCGACAAGAAGCACTAGGAATCGCACGATATATTGAATACACTATATATGTGAAAATAAAAAGCTCTATCGCATTTAATAATAGTTGAGAGGCTCATGGAGAAGAACATGGAATGCGGATAAATAGTATCGAGTAAAAATATCTGGATGAGTTAATTTTCGGTGTGTTTCCTTACCCAAAATCAAATTTGATTTTTTATGGAAGATATCTTCTCTTTCCCCATGATTGCTCCGTTTTGTCAAGCAGCTTTTTTCCTGAAAACCTAATAATTGGAGAAACGTGGGTGCTCGGCGAGCGATAAATGTAGAATATCGTCCCCAGCACGACACTCATGTAGATGTGGGGGAGCGTTCAGGTGCTCCTGGGCGAACGCATCCCACGACTCCCCAGCTTTAGGGAGGGTCAAACCAATAGGATAAACAGAAAAGAACAGGTGCAGAATCTGAAAACCTCGGATTCACAATTTTGTAAGTCGAGGTGCATCCCCATGAACGCTTCAAAATCACTAGTTATACATTAATGCAATCGCATATATTTCTGCGTGTACCGTGTTTTTACTCATGACATCTTTTCTCAATAAATAAGTTATACCTGATAGTGTTGCCATCTACCCCATATTGACCTTATTAGATACATGCTGGGCACGGGATCTGGAGGTGTGAGCGATGTATCTAGATTATACTGACATTTTTTCGCCCATCTCCATACTTCCTGCCCAGAGTGGGTTAATAGCATAAATCCATATATCAGTAGAAAATTTGGCGTATTTTTGTCAACACTTTATATCGTAAATTTTGAGAGTTGAGTATGGTTCTACAGATATAAACCAACCATAGGAGTTTTTGAGGTTTTGGCTTCGAAGTTTACACTATACATAAGCGGCCCCCTCCAGAAGCTTGTTGTTGTCTCATCAAAGTGATCTGCATTTGCGCACTAGTTTTGATATGAGCCGTTCGCGAACTCCCCATAGGTACTCAATCGAAATATACAATATTACACGATATTAAAATAAAAGCAGTGTCAGATATTGCTCACTAGTACTCCACCTATACTATTATATACTCTTGGATCTGCCGCAATAATTGTAACGTGTTCTTCTTTCTTTTTCTAGCGCCGCGCGACTCCTTCGCTCAATCTGCTTTCTGATTAGTCGCTTAAGCATGGGTTTAGCCTCCCAAAGCTGCATCCATAGGTCATCATTCCTGCCAATTCCTCCTCTGCAAGACTTTTCTCTCAAGGCTTCTGCTTTTCTCTGAACTCTCCATTTGCACCCTCAATGGCTGTCAGACTTTCTCCTTCTTTAAAACTTTCAAACGCTCCTTAAAGACCCCACCTGTTTAAAGAAGCTTATTCAATGTACCCTTAATTAATCAATCATTGCTGTATCATAAATCACAAAATTGTGTCTCAATTGTACCCTAACCTTTAGTTTGTAAACTCTAATTTGTAGGGCCCTCTAATCCTATTGTACTCTGTAACCCTTGTTTGTTATCCACCATTTATTCCCTGTTTGTTATAGCCAAGGTAAAGCCACTGTGTATCTTGTCGGTGCTATATAAATAAATGATGATGAATCTGCAACAAAACATAGAAATCTGTTTTATATATATATATAGTATATATATATATATATATATATATATATATAGATATATATATATATATATATATATATATATATTATTTTTATTTATAGGGTTCATTCATAAATGAAGCCTGAGACCTAATTAAAGAATGTGCTGAAATGAAATGTCCTAGAGCAGATAAATAGCTACTGTAGCTGTGAAACCTGGAAGAATTCAAATCTTACAGTGAGTAAAAAGCATTGGCAAAGGACTAGGTCCATGTGGTTTCCATCTGCAGGACACACGTGGGCCTCACATTTATACAGACTTGTCAACCTCCTGTAGTATTTACAGGAACATTATCCCGTTCACCAAGTACTCCATTTCTTTAAAGGCATAGTATTTGCTGCAGTCAATGTCACAGGTCAAGTCAAGAATAATATACCTTCATAATGGTTCTTGTTGCACATTTACAATAAGCAAAATAAAGGGCCAACTATTGACTGGAAGGAAAAAAAATTTGCAATGAAATATCCATTACAAAACCTGAATATTTATGAGCAATGAGGTAAAATACTGCCCATTGTTACAGTTGTATCAATGGTCGAATTTTGAAGTAATGGGAGGTTTTTTTTCGAAATCCCATAACTTCGAAATTCGATTTAAAAAAGAACAATTGAAATTTATCAAAAAATCTAAGTTTTTTTTTTTTTGGACGAATAGGCCAGTTTTCATCTAATATTACGACTCAAAGTAACAGCGCGTTCGATCAAATTCAATTCAAAGTTTTTCCAAAAAAACCCTAAGATTTTTCAAAGTCCATCAATTGACTCTAAATAGGTTCTAGGAGGTCCCCCATAGGGTAAAACAGCAATTCGGCAGGTTTTAGATGGTGAATAGTCAAAGTAGAATTTTTAAGAGAAAGTACATCATAAATTTAAAATCTTCGATTTTTTTTTCAAATTCGGATAGACTTTGGACTATTCCCTAATCTAATTACACAAAAAATAGATCAAAATTCGATTTTTTTTTATTAGAATTTTCACTTTGACCTTATATGAATCTGCCTCTAGTGTCAGGTGCGATCCGTTTCTCTAATGCAGCAACATCATCGCACCATTCGTGTGACGTCATCGCCCTGAAAATAATGGGAAAGTTCAAAATAAAAGGAATGCCAAGATGAGGGTCCACTGCCCGAAAATAGGTTGCATTTCTTGGCGTTCCTTGGTGTTCTAAAATTCTGTATTTACTGATTAATGGACTTTTGATCTTTTGCCTTGTACCTGACCACGATCCATTGCTGCCTGCCCCTGAAACTTGACCACGATCCTTGTTTTACCCTTTGGCGACCATGTATTGGAATTTGTACCTAGTGCTTCCTCCTTGGTCTGGACGTCTCCGCTAATAACTGACATTTAGATAAGGAACCTGGTCATGCTTTTACAAATTGATGAGAAACAGCAAATAGTAACATTTTTATAATGCAGTATAGCAGGAAGGTGGAAATCTATCTGGTTCGCCATACACATGGCTTCTGCGTATGGCTTATTTTGTATTGTTGTGTTCAACCAAATGATTGGAACAACAGGAACGGAAGAAGAGCTACAGAGCTGTGAACCATCTTACTTCCTTTTGGTCAACCAACAGAAATTTTTCATCAGGACCCATAATCCTTCCTCCACCGGGACCCAGAGGATTATCAGCCTGAACGGCCCTCTAACAGGCCATACATGCCCAGATAGTCGCATAGTCTGATGGAAAATGACAAGTATCTGCATACTGTATTTAGTTTAAGGATTATCTTCTACAAGTCCTATGTTGTAGCAGATATGAAAATGTTGGGCATCATGGGTCACTTCCCATTTCTAAGAATCAGAGGCTCTACAAGAGGCTCCCAACAGTCAATGTGTACCTGAAAAAATGGCTGGTTATTTTCTGATAACTGAAACGGGGCATGGACAACTTTTATCATTGTGGTGGTGGAATTCCTTGGATAGCAAGTTGGTCTAACGGACAATCAATGGGCAGAAAGATGTTATTGCAGATGTATTTGTTCTTTTCACTCCATTTAACATTGATATAAAACACAGTTTTTTTTCTTTTCAGCTCAAGCGTCCCGTCTTTTCAAGATAATGGCCTTTTGCTGTCTCAGTTAAGCCGCAAAGCACCAAAAATCAATCAATCCTAATCTTTATTGACAGCATAAATGTTTTGTTGACATTGTTGTTTTGACACATTCCGTAATACCAGTTACTAGGCTGTGAAAGGAAAAGCACAGAACTGATTGTCATCACTGGATCACAACAACAATACCTGCACACTCCAGTTAGTAAGACCTGAAGCATTATAAGTATATAATGCTGGGCTATAGACAGAAAAGAAGAAGAAAAGGCTTTTCTAGATTGAGTCTGTAAAATTCAGGTTTGGTAATATTTATCCTTGTAAGCAAATTAACATTCCTATATTATTGTGCATCAAGGAGAAATACAAAACAGTTAAAACATACTTGATTTTTAGACAATGTTAGTGAGATTCACACACTTGCAATTGTTTTACAAAGCCAATGGTGATACCATCATGTTTTTCCAAGTAAGAAATGCAAAGTTAGCAGATTTATAATGTGCCAACATGTGTAAGATGGAGTGGCTGTCAATATTTGACCTGTGGTCTCACACGTTGCGCATTGATGATAGACGGCTACCTGGGCAGTATCGCCTGTCATGATCTATTAAAGAATTATGATGATTGACCGATATTTGCGGGGTGCTTTGCATCCGGTGGGGACATGCATCGCGAGGAACTATGATTATTTAAAAGTGCTGTTTGTCATGCGCAGATGGATTGTGTAGTGAATATGTCTTAATTGTTCACACGCAGAGTAGTGGAAGAGAAGGTGGGTCTGCAGGTAGACATGCCTTCATGGATGTAGGCAGGATGATTGCTTTGACGATGAAATTTGAGCAATGATGTTTTTATTTTTAGGACAATGTCAAATTGATAATTGTTGTTTGGCCTCTACTTAGATGAATTTAGGATCAATAATATGGTATTAGTTATGTATCACACATATGTTTCGAGTGTTGCTTGTATCTGGGGTAAAGGAGCATGACTCCCAGAGTAAAAGCATGAAGACTAAACCAAAAGAACGTTGTGTATCTGACAATGTGCAAGGCACATGAATGGTTGGATAAAAGATGGAAGCTCTGCATACAACAACAAAAAACTTAAGCTGGCCATAGATGTAAAGATTTTTAAAAGATCTTTTCATTATCGTTAGACCAAGCTTATCTTGAAACGATCATATCATGTATGATTTGTCCATCAACTAAAAAGACCATTTCAAGCGATGTTGTCTAGTTGAAGCCAGGAAAACTGAGGGTAGCTGCCTGCTTGGCCCTGCAAACAATTGGACAATAGATTGATTTCACTGTGACCGATGAAAATTTTTTAACCTGGCCAACAATTTTATGACACGCACTGTCGACAGTGGAAAAGTCGTAAAGGAATGTAAGCGGAGTCTGTCTGTTTTTCCTGGCAGTTCCGACCTCATTTCGATCGCATCCACACTTTACCACGATGCATTCGATGGGACATTGGGTTAATGGTTGACGCGAGTTGATAGGATTAGGCGACCTAGAAAACATGCGGTTCAGTCATAGCAAAAACTACAAAGGAAAAATCTTTGCGTCTATGGGGATCCGTTTAATCTCGATATCTAGACTGCTGGTTGAGGTTAGACTAGCAGTCCCCAAACACTATGGAGGCAGAGACTCTTACATAAGATATAGAGTGTTGAGAACATCAGGAAGTGCAATATGGTGTCGAGAGAATGGTCATAGAACATGATCCTCTCAGACTTCTATATGTTATTTAATTGTTTGAGAGGGCTACTTAGCATTCGTGTATATTGGTGAATGGTATAGGATTCGAAGATCGACTATTTTACTCAGAGAGAGTTAAGCTCGACATCGAAGAGTTCGAGCCGTGTGGAGTTAAAAAAATGACGTTTGATGTTTATCGATGTGTTAGACTACATTCAGATAATCGATTTATAATAATCTATAGTCTCTATATATAAAGAAAGACTAACTTCGATCGCATTTTATAGTTTCGCCAGTCATTATATAGGCTTGCTCCGTGCAAGTCGCTGAGACATGTGAGTAGGGCCTGAGGTAGCTAGGGATAACGTTCTATTCCAAGAGCAAGCATTTCTACGTTTTTTTTTGATCGATAAAAATCATTACACAGATGAGGCCCTTTACTGAGCTGTGTCGCTTTATGGAATCTAAAATACAGTTGCTTGGCGTTACAAGACTTTATTCAAAAATTTTCGACTCGTTCGAGTGTCTCCATGGCAAGGGGATTTTTGTCGGAATGTCTCCAAACTGCCACCTTTTGCGCTAAAAAATCCTTTAATGCGATCACTCTCACCGAAATTCTCGAAAGGAGTTCTTCACTATGTCCGAGCGGTCGAATTTGAGGGTTTTTTAACCCTCGAAATTCAACCCTTGATAAATCTGCCCCTTGGAGCACTGCATGCCATGGCAAGTGAGGGAAGAAGGCTCTTTATTGATCTTTATGCCATTATAGTGGGGATTGTTCCTAGGAGCATGTTATCCAGTGCGTGTGCAAAAAAGACACAGTTAAAGGGATTCTGTCTGTTTACACCGCAAATAATTCACTCTACAATATAAAATGTCATTCCTGAACCAGCAACTGTATTTTGTTTATTTCTAAAATCTCAGGTCATTTTGCCTGATCATGTGCTTTCAGAAAGAGCCAGCACTTTAGGATGTAACTGCTTTCTGGCAGGCTGTTGTTTCTCCTACTCAATGTAACTGAATGTGTAGCGGTGGGACCTGGATTTTACTATTGAGTGTTATTCTTAGATCTACCAGGGAGCTGTTATCTTGTGTCAGGGAGCTGTTATCTGGTTACCTTCTTATTGTTCTGCTGGGGAAGGGAGGGGAGGGGGGAGTTGACTTCCTCCACCATGAACAACTGGAGTATTGGTTGAATTAAAAGTCCCAGCTTTTAAAAAGCTGCAAATCAGATTATTGTATCTGCTGATATTTTATTATACTGTAAGTGCAGGTCTCAAGTTGTGTATCAGAAACTAAAGACGATTTGCTGTAGTTAATACCTATAAAACACATGCACATTGTGACACCATACCAACAAGGGGATTTTTTTCTTAATTAGAAACACTGATGTGGTTAGAATTCCCAGAAATATATAGATTTACATTTAATCACTGAGTATCTCCTATTTAAGTATTGCAAAAGTCCGTAAACACCGAGCCAAAATTTTACAGCTCGGCATTCACTGATTATTTATATTACAACTATTGTCTTAAATGTGGTTTGGGAATTTATTAGACAATGTTTGATATTTCCCTGAAATGCTACTACGTCATTTGAGGAGATGAAACAACCCCTATGATGAGCCTGTGGTCTTTCCAAGTATTAAAAAAAAACAAGTAGAGAACAGAAAAACATTGCCAAGTTTTCTTGCTTTTATTACAAAGCGTTGCTGGTCCATTTGGAATGGCCCCATGCCACTTAAATTAAGTCTCATCACTTACGTTACTGTTTCCTCTAGATCGCCCTCTTCTACTTTTTTGGAGACTGTAGAGCAGGGATCCACAACCTTTTGAACCCCAGAGCAACATTCAGAAGTAAAAGGAGTTGGGGAGCAACACAAGCATGAAAAATGTTCTTGAGGTGCCAAATAAGGGCTGTGATTGGCCATTTGGTAGCCCCTATGTGGATTGTCAACCTAAATTGAGACACTGTTTGGCAGTGCACCTGTTTTTTATGCAACCAAAACTTGCCTCCAAGCCTGGACTTCAAAAATAAGCACCTGCTTTGAGGCCACTGAGCAACATCCAAGGGGTTGGAGAACAACATGTTGCTCACGAGCTACTGGTTGGGGATCAATGATGTAGAACATACACAGGGCAATTACATAGTTTAATGTTAAGAAGAAGTCTCACTGCAGTGTTTTTAAAGGGTTGGTAATTAAATGATTGTAACAGCCACACTTCTTTATTTCTTCAAAGTTATATAATGCCTGTATATGGTTACAGAAAACAGTGAAAAAATCAACTGCTCAATTAATATTCATCCAGTAGTTATTGGCTCTTGTGTTAGAGCACAACACAAGTGTTACATTGTAGTAATACAGAAGGCTTAGCTCAAACAAATAATCAGTGTCTTACACAGGACATGGTAGCTTAATTTCAAGTTAAAGTAATGTGAATAAGGCTCCAGCCCACATGGAGTATAACCTCAGATATCTTTTTACTGTTTAAAGGACCAGTAACATCAAATTTATTTTTAAAAAAAATTCGTTAGTAAACATCAAAAAATAAACACCAAGACAAATAAAATTTTAAAATTGCAAAGCCTTTATTAAGAAATAACTTACCGAAACTCCACTTCCTGTCCTCTACAGAAAAGGCGACACGGCGACCATCCATGGTGCGGCGCTGGATTTCTCCTCCTTGGCTCTGTCTCATGCTGTATTGACAGCATGTGAAGCGGCTGCTGCATCAGAGAGCGTGGTTTCCATAACCGAGGATTGCTGGCTCATCGGCGCATCTGTAGAGTGGGGAAGCTGTTAAGAGAGGAGCTGGGCCACATCGTGGATGTTTGTAATTCCAGGCTGATCGGAGTTCCCAGTCACGTAGCCACTCTCAACATGCGCTGCTTTCCATATCGAGCGCTGTTTACTGACCCGAATCCAATGCACTGCTTTCTGTGCTATCTTAAACCCGCACTGTGTGTCCGCTTGCAGTTTAGCACTCGATAGCACGCAGCCACTGTCAGATGCGCTGCTTTCCGTGCACACGTGTTTAAGAAAGCAGCGCATTAAATTCAAGTCGGTAAGAAGCGCTCGATACGGAAAGCAGCGCATATTGAGAGAGGCTACGTGACTGGGAACTCCGATCAGCCTGGAATTACAAACATCCACGATGTGGCCCAGCTCCTCTCTTAACAGCTTCCCCACTCTACAGATGTGCAGATGAGCCAGCAAGCCAGCAAAAATTTGATGTTACTGGTCCTTTAAGTCAAACCATTTCTTATTTTTCTTTCAGTAGTTACTGGATCTTGTGTAAGGGGACTCACATTGTAGTAATACAGAAGGCTCAGCCCAAACAAATAATCAGTCTGACGCAGGACATGGTACTTTAATTTCAATTTAAAGTAATGTGAATAAGGCTCCAGCCCACATTGGATATATCCACAGATAGCGTTTTACTGTTTCAGTCACACCATTATTTTAATTCTTAAAGATAGTGGCACACTGGGCTGTTCCAGGTGCAGGCAAATAAGAAAACTAATGTCATTGATGTGATTGATTCTTGGCCTGTGCTTTTCCACAGATCAAGATTATCCCCCAGAGAGTTAGTCTTAGACCCATTTTCATCTAGTATGGCACCGAATAATTGGAAAAAATCTAATCTAAATCAAGTTTTCACTTGATAATTTCAGTTCTGCACCCTTTGCATCTGTAGTGGAAAGTTTTTTTGAAGACTTGTTAAGTTAAAGACAAAATTCAAGATTACATTGTAAGTAGAATTACATTGCATGTAAAGCTCAAATATACTTGTTTTTAATGTTGTAGTAAGTAACACAGTAACTTAGGAAGTTAGGTTGAAAAAAGACACAGGTCCATCAAGTTCAAACTTTCTAGTCTATATATAACCTGCTAAACTGCCAGATGATTCAGAGAAAGGCAAAAAAAAAACCCATATGAAGCCTCTCCAATTTGCCTCAGAGGGGTAAAAATTCTTTCTTGACTCCAAAATGGCAATCAACTTATACTATGAGCTATCTTCCATAACCCTGTATTCCCTCCCTTCCTAAAAAGCCACCCAACTCCTTCTTAAAGCTATCTAATGATGGGTGAATCTGTCCCATTTTGCTTCACCGACAAATGTTCAAAAAATTTGTGAAACTGCAAAAAAAACGCAATGAAGCCAATGGGTGTCAAAATAAGCAACAATTTTTTGTGCGTTACTCTTTTGTCCAAATGCATTATAGTCAATGGCATCCAAAATATGTTGACACACAACAATTTTTTTTGTCACAATGAATTTTCGCTGACATTTTTCTAAAACATTTGTGGAAATTCACCGCAAATCCATGCCAGGCGAATAAATTCGCCCATCACTAATATCTAATGTATCAGCCTATACAACTGTTTCAACCTATCTCTAAACTTGATTGACTCTTATATATATATATATATATATATATATATATATATATATATATATATATATATATATATATATATATATATATCTGTTGACACATGAAGTGTTGGAGAAGGAGAATAATTACTAGAATCACCCACTCGTATTAGCAGTTCGAAACATGAAAAAAAAAATCAATGTACTAAAACAGGACAAGAAATATAAATGTAATTTGTGCCTGGTTATAAAGGTAATTTACACACAACATTTCATAGTGCGGGAAAGATCAGAAATGCTAAGTAATGCAAAATGTTCACAAATTGCCATTCAAAACTAAGCCATCTGGATGTTATATCTGAGATATTATTTGACTTACAGAGCTCAGTGAATGTATAAACAGTGTTTTAAGTTGAAAATGCTAATAATGAATGTTGTTTGAATGATTCTTGTTAAAGGGTTCTTCAACAAAGAATCGTTTTGGCAAAAGGAAACCACAAATATACACTGAGCTGGGCATTATAAACGTTTAAATATATTTGTGATGCATAATGAGTTCAAAAAGTCAGCAAAATTTGAAGTAGAAGGCTTTACGAATCTAGTTCATTTTGGCAAATAAGCATCTCATGTATCACCCGAACAAAGTCAAATTAATAGTCCCAGAAAAACCTCTTGAAAAGTGGGAGAACATTCACATCTGGGTCCCTTAGGACCACAAAAAATATGCAATGGAGATGAAATCCAAACTTTCAATAAGGAGATCAAGAGTTTTTTTTAAAGGATTCTTGATTAAAATCATAAGAGGTGGCTTTAAAAAATATTTGAGAATGAGCAATCTTAAAAAGCAATTTAGTCATAAAAAATAATGGGATGTAAGAATAATTAGACTTTGATTGAAGAAGACAAATAAAGGGCATTGTGCTTGCAAAAGCACTCCAGAAATATAAATGAGAAGGAAAACCTGGACTCTTTCTTATGGAATGTTGTTAAGGGTAAGGGTTAAGGGTTGGTAAGACATCCAACAAACCAGTTTTTAGTTTTCATAATGCTTGTCGGTCTTTTGCTGTTTCATATTTATGTTTTTCTTTTAGGGGATAAAATGGATAAAGACACACCCAATGGTAAAAAAGTAGCAAGGCCTTTACATTACAATTGTCATATCTGTTCTCCTATAGATCTCACCCACAATGAGAAAGTCTTAGTGATGAGCGAATCTGTCCTGTTTTGCTTCATTGTAAAATTCGCGAAACTGAGAAAAAATTAGTGAAATGGTGAAAAATTTGCGAAAAGCATTAAGTCAATAGGTTTTTTTCTTCGGCCAACTTTTTCGTCTCAGCAACTTTATTGTCTTGGCGACTTTTTTGTCTCATTGACTTTTTGGTCCAAATGCCTTAAATTCAATGAGTGTTTTTTCTTATGGAAAATGTCTCTACGACAATTTTGTCTTGGCGGCTTTTTATCTCAGTGAAATTTTTCGCAGCAGATTTTTGTGAAAAAATTTGCTCATCACTAGTAAGTCTCTCTTGGATTTGAATCAATACTTACACAAATCGATCCTGACCCCAAAGTTCCCCCTGGGCCTGACCATTTAGATTTACTCAGGAAATTAATCAGACCGCTTATTTGAGATATACAGTACATTAATACAGAGTATTATAATACAGAGTATTAGAGCAATATACAGTAACATGTAGCCATTTAACCATTTCTTCTCGTGTGGGTTGATCCCATGACATCCAGTCATCATCCTTGGTTTGGCATAATTGTGCCTCTCTGCCCATCTTTAGTAATACCACTTCTAACTTAATAGCCAAATAAGTACATCTACTGTTCTAGCACAGTGTAGAGTCCTGCACTAGGTTAGTTACCCATGGAATACCTGCAAAGCGGTTGGGTTGTGGGTAGAAAATCCCAGATTCCCTGACTGTGCAGTAGTTTTACCTTTCCGGATGAATGGGCAGTGGAGAGACATCACATCTGGTCTGAGATGATGTCACTTCCAGTTTCACAGGCCCCGGATCGGGTGTAACATTTGATTTATAGGGTTGGGGTCGGGTAGTGGCTCTGGGTAGGGGGATGTGGCAGGTGGCTTGTGTGAGTCAGGTTATGGGTCAGCGGTTTTGGGTTGGGCATGGGTCCTTCCAATTGGACTGTGCAGGACTCTAGCACAGTGTCCAGAATGGTATCTGAGCACTGGTTATCTTTTTGAGACTACATGGAGGTTATTTACTGAAATCTGAAAATTTCTCAGTATTTTCTTAAATAGCAAATAAAAAAAACAAACACATACAAAAAGTATTGTAGAAATGATACCTATATTGGCTAACAATAAAAATACATTGCAATCTTTCAGAGCACTAAGGCTCCTTCTTCAGGCAAAATACAAATGAAAGCTAGAAAGGCACATGAATACCTTTCACTTAACTAACAGTATATATGCTGTGCCTTTCTAGCTTTCATTTGTATTTTGTATGAAGGAGGAGCCTTGGTGCTCTGAAAGCTTGCAATGTATTTTTATTGATAGTCAACATAGATATCATTTCTACAATACTTTTTACATGCAATGTAAAGCCTTTAGGCATTTACTTGTCTCATGCCATACACACAGCACGTCCTAGATACTAAAATAAGAGTTTTAATTCTCCCATAGGGCATCATGGGTAAAGACATGCAAATCACTCCTTTATGTCCCTTTGGCCAACTATGCATCCAGAACCGCTGTTTTTTTTTGATTGCAATACTATTCTTGCCCACACATTTACTAATAATACATTTAATTTTATGAAAATTCAGATATATGGACTTTTAGAGGTTTTTCCCTAAACTCACATTTTTTAAAAAAACACAAATGTTATCCTTATTTATTCAAAAATTCTAATATTAAAAAGGTGGATGAACAAAATCATGATAAACCCTCAAATTTCATGTTTTAGGCATCATTTTAATGAGTTCACAAGCTTGAAAAAAACCCTCTTGAATAAATCTTGAACAAATATGTTGAATATTGGCTAGGACAGCTCCCATGGATTTCTACATGATCTCGCAAGCTCTGACGTTTTACATTTGAGTTTTTTTCGCTAAAAAAAGTTTGAAAATTCATGCTTTTTAAACCGTTATTAAGTGGCCAAATATTTCTTGCAACGGATGCTAAAGCTAATACGGCAAAATGAATGCGGCAAAATGGATCTCCCCGAGATGAAAAACCCATTAGGTTTGTGCTTCCATTCTGCTCCGCACACCTGTTTTATTTGTTTTGACAGTTTTTGATAGTAAGGTTCTCCTAAAAAATGATAAGAAAATGTTCTCTCATTCTCTCTTGTGAATGTTTTCAATATAAAAACCTAATACCGTGTAGAAATAATAGTAACGTAAGAACTAGGAATCAAAGCTGGAGGACAGATACCCAGTGTAGGTTTCAGTGCTTGCAGGATATATTTTTTAGTCTATAAATTCTAATTCGTTTATTTGCAATTCCATTTTAAATAAATGACAATGATTCTCCTTGCTGAAAAGTATTTGGCGAGCATGAGACGCACCCGGTACATTTTCTTATATTACTGTCATGTTTTCTTACTATATTTTCGAGTCTGGAATAAGTCATGAAAACATCTGTCGGTAAAGCATTTTTAATAAGAATTTCCCTAGATTTAATATATAAAGATACATGATAAAGTACAGTATTGTAATGCACATGTGCTGTTTAGTAGCCTAGTAACATTCCATTGTCTATTCAGATAATTCAAGTAATTTTCTCTACAGTAGCTATGCAAAAAAGCATTTTAAAAAATGTGGTTTTGTGCAACAAAATATTTGGCGTAATCTCTACTTGATGCCCTGCTCCGCCCCTGATTTATAAATATTATGTTGTAGTATTTATATTTGTATTTTATTTTATTTATATAGCACCACAAGTGCTATGTCAATATTTAATTTTACAGGTATGGGATCTATTATATGGAGTTGGGGAAAAATGCTATAATATTCATTATATTCATTATAAAATTCTATAATGCTGAGAACCCTACATTAAGGTTGCCAAACCTTAAATTTATTTAATTTTATAACCATTAATATGTATTTATTTAAAGGGCCCCAAGGGCATCATAGAAATATCCCTCTCCAGGAGGCTAATAAAGTTGGGAGCTACATATAATGAGGGAGTATTCAAGCTCCATATCCAAGCATCCAAGTGAGGATGACACATCCCCCCAAATTCGGCCCACCGCACAGTAATACTTACCCGGACCCCTGTGCCCGCTCCCCGCCCCGTGTCTCCAGGCCTTCTACGTCCTCCTTCCCATATTGCAGGTAGAAGAGCTGGGATGGGGGAATAATTTCCAGCTCTTTAGGACGCAGACCTCACGGTCCGGCCCCCCACCCATCCCCAGGCCTCGCCCACGTCTATAATTATGCTACAGTCCCCCAAGCCTATATCACATGAATGAGCTTAATGAGTGACCTTGGACATCATTATGCACATGTGTGTACGGCAGGAACTCCCTCCAAGTGCAGATGGCATGGAGCTCTTTTTGACAAAATACTATTGCTTCCACCAACTCGGGGCTCTATTAGCCCGCACTTCCAGTGGGGGAAACAATATTTGTATGATAGTTGCCCTATAAGTAAAATATAAAATGTTATATTATAGTAGGAGAAATAGCATTTCTCTATTTTGAAACTTTCTAGATAATGGGCTACTGGATAATCCCTTACCTGTATTATCACTTTGATCTATAGAGCACTGTTAGCTGTGCTTGCCCATTCAGCTCTTTGTTATTGATACAGCCAGATCCCTCCCAGGAGTGCTACCCAGCCAAAGGACTTCACTCTTTCTGTTAGCTGTCGGCATCACATGACATTATGGGGCACATTTACTTAGCTTGAATGAAGGAATAGAATAAAAAAAAACTTTGAATTTCGAATTATTTTTTGGCTACTTCGACCATCAAATTGGCTACTTCAAACTTGAATGATTCGAACTAAAAATCGTTAGAATATTCGACCATTGGATAGTCGAAGTACTGTCTCTTTAAAAAAAACTTCGACCCCCTACTTCGGCAAGTAAAACTTACCGAGGTGCAATGTTAGCCTATGGGGAAGGTCCCCATAGGCTTTCTAACAATTTTCTGGTCAAAGAAAAATCGTTCGATCGATGGATTAAAATCCTTCGAATCGTTCGTTTAGAAGGATTTAATCGTTTGATCGAACGAATTGCGGTAAATCCTTCGACTTCGATATTCGAAGTCGAAGGATTTAACTTCGACAGTCGAATATCGAGGGCTAATTAACCCTCGATATTCGACCCTAAGTAAATGTGCCCCCACTCGATATTCGACCCTAAGTAAATGTACCCCTATTAGTACCATTGAAATAAAAGACTATAAGCTCTTTTTGACGGTGATTTTATTCCAAGTGTGTATTGAATTTCCTCGTCCTTATGTATTTATTCCTAGGAGCAGATTTATTAAACTTCAAATGTAAGTGTTTACCATTTTTTTTGTGGCTAAAAAATGTGAATTCGAATTCAAGTTTCTGAAACTCAAATTTTATGAGATTTATTACATGTGAAACTGGAGTGAAAAATTTGCTAAATGATGGAAAGTTCACGTAGAAAGACATTTTCACGGCAGGGTGTTATTTCACTGCATTTTTTCATGTTTTTGAAGTGATCACGTTTTTGACATTTTTAACAAATATAAATCATTTCACAAAAACTCAAATGTAAATTTTGATAAATCTGCCGTTACTGTTAAAATTATAATAACTTTACCCCTGTTTGTGTGTAATGCACTTTTTACATTTTTGTGCTACATAAATAAATACGATACCCATATAAATACATACATCAGGTGCCTCATTTCTGTGCTCCAAAGCCTACACTGAATTTTCTCATTACAGACAAAAAGATTAAATAATATGGTATGCAGAATAGTTTATGAAATGGCTTTGAATATCACATTGATGGTTTTGCCACTATTTTTCAAAATGGACATCTTTCATATTTCATACACATGATTCTTAATATGGAATACCAATATGTAGCTGCTTCCCCATAGCTCCCAAATCACGGAAAAATAAAATGCGCTTCACAATGGGATTTCCTTCTTCTGCAGAAATGGGCATTTCCAATTTGTTCTGGAATTATATTTAATGAAGTAATTCACGGTTATTTCCCTGAAGTGTCATACCATTCATTGTCGATGATTGATGAGGGAACAAAATCACACTTGGTTCCAGATTGGAATGGCGTATGAATGTTCTGGCTGTCATCCTGTGAGGGATATTTGAAATAAAGAACTGTGGGCTTCCTTGAGACACACCAGGCAATGTCTAGTGCAGCAGCTGAGGTCTCACTAGAGCTTTTGTGAAATTCTATTGTTGTTTGTTTAACAGGAAAAGAATTGAGGGTCATGACAAGGGGCACAGAAAGGGCTTGATTTTGGAAAAAGTCTAACAAAAGCAATGAGCATGATCATTTTCTAGTATTCCAAGATATTTTTCACCATTACATTTTGTCCTTTTTGGGTTGGACATAAACAAAATACTCTTTAAGAGTGGATGTCTGCCTGTTGGCTCTACATGTGCTTATGGGAAGTTATATACATATACATATTGTGACAGGGTGTTTGGAAAACACCACTCTCTTGCAGGAAAGTACATGGAAAATAGTACATTTAAACTGCAAGATAGGTGTTGCAGAAAGATACTCGGCTCAGGTAGGGTTAATATTCCCTCTCTGCCAGGTAATTAAGTGGCAGAGAGAGAGAGAGGATCTACCTGGCAATGTAAAAGGGCTGTGTGAGCACAACTCAGAGGTCTCCAAACACCTCCTAGAGTGGAGGGAAGTGAGGGGCTGTGAGAGACAGAGCTGGTCAGAAGGAGCTTTGCTGCCAGCAAGAGAGTTCCAGAGCTTGGAGCCTAAATCCCTTGTGGGGAAAGAAAGAGAAAAGGACTGGTCCCAGGAGGGTAAGCCAGCAGGGCTGAGTGTGAAGCCCAAATACTTCAAAGTGCAAGAGGGTGAGAGTTTCCCTTGATGGTGAGCAACCAGAGGGGGGGGGGGAACCCTGAATGTTTTGCAGTGTATTTACTGAACTGTACCCTGCATGTTCTACAGTGAAGTTGAACTATAACCTGAACATTTTTTCTGTTGCCTGTCTCTAAGCTCCAAAATCCTACGCTACCTGCCTACTGAACGCTAATTCCCCCAAAAAGTGCATGTGCAGGCCAGTGGCATGTCACTATATATATATATATATATATATATATATATATATATATATATATATATATATATATATATATATACACACAAATACAAGACAAATACAAGAGGTCCTATGCAATCAACCCAGTATCAATATATTTGAGGCATTTTGTGCCTTAAGCTACAAAATACCTTAAAGGAGAACCAAACCCTTTTAATTAAAATTCCCTACCCCCCAACGCTACATAGACCCCACTCCCTGCTCCCCCCTAGCCTAGGTGTTACCCTGGGTAAATGCACTTCTTTGTCTTTACTCACCAGATTCAGGGCATCGGAGTTCATGGGCGCCATTGTCGTCTCTTCGGTAATCTTCAGGTCTTCTGGCACTTCAGCAATTTCCGTGGCTTTTGGCGCATACACAGTTGTTCGGGACCAGCAGATTGCGCCAACTGTGCATGCGCTGACATGCCGATCTGTTCTCGAAAATTACCAAAGAGAAGAAGATGGCACCCGTGAACTCCGATCCCCTGAATTTGCAATGAGGGGTAAGTAAAGAGTTAGGGGCATTTGCCCAGGGTAACACCTAGGCTGGGGGAGAGCAGGGAGAGGGGTCTATATATGGTAGGGGGGTAGGGGATTTTAATTAAAAGGGTTTTGTTCTCCTTTAAGTCTACTATAAAATCATGTAAACATTAAATAAATCCAATAGGCTGGTTTTGCTTCTAATAAGGATTAATTATATCTTAGTTGGGATCAAGTACAAGGTACTGTTTTATTATTACAGAGAAAAAGGAAATCATTTGTAAAAATTTGGGTTATTTGATTATAATGGAGTCTATTGAAGATGGCCTTTCTGTAATTTGGAACTTTCTGGATAATTGCTTTCCAGATAATGGATCCCATACCTTTATATTAAGGGCCTATTTTATCAAATTTCAAATTTATTAATTGTAAATGTAAAACTTATTGTGAGTTCATGTAGAGGTAAATGGGAGTTATCCCAGGCAATGGTTTTCAATTACATTTTTTTAATTTTTTTGGAGAGTTTGTAGACCCTTTGACAATGATGCGAAGAATGCCATGCATTTAAATATTTTTTCACCATTTTATCTGATCAAGTTATTTTAAAATTTGTCTATTTTAATAAATAAGCAAACATTCGAGTTTGGCAAAATTTTGCATTTATTCGAATGGGAAAAAACTAAATTCACAAATTGTAGTGAATTGGTAAATAGGCCTCCCCGTGTGTGATGAGCAAATTTTTTTGCCAGGCATGGATTCGCTGTGAAATTCTACATTTCGCCATCTGCAATTTTTTTTTTTGCGAATCTGTGCCAAAAATCTGCAAATTGTCGCATGTGTAAATTTTTTAACACCAATGACTTCAATAAGGTTCACAAATTTTTCTCAGTTTGCAGATTTTTTCACAGTTTCGCAAATTTTTCTGTGAAGCGTAATGGGACAGATTCGCTCATCACTACTCCCCAGAGTAAAAAAAAAATAGAAAATAAAATAGCTTGTTAAATATATACCTCCAATTGACCTACATGGATGCTCACCAACTGCTGAGTTTTACACAATTGTCAATGTTTTTTCAATTTGAGTTCAGAAAAGTGAATTTGAAAAAATCATTAAACTTTACCGTGATTTTCTTAAAAATACAATTCTGAATTTTAATAAATAGGCCCAGTAGTGTACTAGTCTTTGAAGAATAGGTCCAATAGAATTTGAAGGACTCTACTACTCGTGCCAGGCCTTTCATCCAAATTTTTGTATTAAAAAAAATGGAAGGTTCACCTACTGATGATACCAATTAACAGGAATCTGTGTGAGGGTTATCTGAGGAAATTAAACAGATTTACTTCCACAAGCCCAAAATATTTATTTAATTACAAGTATAATATAAAATCAGGACTGAATCTCCCCACTTGGCAACCTGCAGGGCAACTTGCTTTTTATTAGCATGTAATTTGTCACATTTGTTTCTGCTTTCAGGCTCTCGTTCTCCAATCAGAGAGTAATATTTCTGAGATGTGAGCGCCAAAGCCTATTTTTTTGTATTCAAACATTTCTGAAGACTATTTGCAACTCCAAAAAGAAGCATAAACAAAGTCATTAAAAGAAGGGGTTTCTAACAGCAAATGATCTCAGCAAGAACAAGTCTGTACTGTCAGAGTATCATGTTAGTATCATGCAATCATGCAGTATGAATAATAGAAATGGTTCTGCCTTATGTTCTCTATAGAGCAAAATATTGCATAATCAGCCTAATTCTTTCCACAACCAAAATCTGGACCAACATAGGGTGCAGGATAAACACGTGAGTAGTGATGGGCAAATTTATTCACCAGGGGCAAATTTGTGGCGAATTCCCACAATTTGCCGCCGGCGAATAAATGCATGAAACTGCCTCGAAAATTTGCCGTTTTTTGGACACTGGCGCATTTTCCCGGAAAATGTGAGTCGGCGTCCAACAATGCATGCCGGCATCCAAAAATGGATGCTGGCATCAAAAATGAGACGCTGGCAACGTTTAGCAAATTTTTCGCCTTTTCGCAGGAAATTTGTGAATTTTTTGGCGTAACGGGACAAATTCGCCCATCACTACACGTGAGCCCAGGACATATTTCTAATCTTATCATGTACAAAGCCATTTATACATTGATGGACAATGATTATGGATGTCTGTCAAGGATTAGGTAGGGGGCGCTGTAGAGACTGAAGGGAAAGGGCGAGTCCTTGAGGCAGGAGCTGTATGTGCCTAGGGAACACTTGAAGGGAAGCAGGAACAGGTTGATGAGGGCGAAGAGTCAGTCTGGATCAGGTGCAGAACAGGACGGAGAGGGCGAAGATCAGGACTGGACTGGACTAGGCAGGAAGAAGAGGGCGACGACTCAACAGGAACAGACTGGACGGGGCAGGAGTGGAACAGAAACAGACTGGAAGGGACAGGACGGTGTGGGCGTAGATCAGATCAAACAGGGGATAGAGTGCAGAGGGAGACTGGAGCGGATAGCAAGACAGGAGCAGAAGGAGATTAGAGTGGATAGCAAGAGAGGACTGGAGCAAGAGAGGACTGGAGCAAGAGATAGCAAGAGGAGACTGGAGCAGGATAGCAAGAAGAGGACTGGAGAAAGATATAGCAAGAGGAGGACTGGAGCAAGATATAGCAAGAGGAGGACTGGAGCAAGATATAGCAAGAGGAGGACTGGAGCAAGATAGCAAGAGGAGGGGTACAAGGTAGGGTCGGAACAAGGTCAAGGCTGGGAAGGTACAAGATAAGGTAAAGGAAGACAAGGACAGGCAGGCAAGGCAAGGCGGAATAACAAGGGAAAAGGGGCAAGAGCTAGAACTACCTAGTTAGGGGCGCTGCCGCAGTACTAGGAACACCATACAATGCTCTGGCAAGGAGTGGTCTGAGTGCTGCCCTTAAATAGGGAAGAGTCAGCCCTGATTGGCTGATTAAGATAGCAGCTGGGTTGGGGCTGTAGATGCCAAACAGGCTGCAGCTGAGCTGGGGCTGGAGAAGCCAATCAGGCGGCAGCTGGGCTGGGACTGCAGAGGCCAGGTTACACATAGTGAGCAACCCTACAGGCTGCTCACCTGGCCAAATGGTTAAGGTATCGAGCCAGAAACCCAAAGGTCCCCGGCTCGAATCCCAGCAATACCTGACAATGTGATGGATTGTTCTTAAACACTTGGTCATTGATCCTGCATGGTCCTTCTGAAAATTGCCTGTTAATGACCCTTTCAATCAAAAAAGATAATAAATTGAATATAGACATCACTTCTAGTAAAAGACCATTCTGTATAATAAAAATCGCTCCATGATTGTAATAGAATAAATGTGATGAGCGGAATAAGAAGTAATGTAGTGCAGAGATCACATGGCCAAGGCCAAATGTCAGTGGGAACTCAACTGACCAACAGGTCAGATATGAAAAT
Source organism: Xenopus laevis (assembly GCF_017654675.1). Lineage (NCBI taxonomy): Eukaryota > Metazoa > Chordata > Amphibia > Anura > Pipidae > Xenopus > Xenopus laevis. Next base: position 19,042,546 of record NC_054380.1, on the reverse strand, counting down.
AGCAGTCAAGAACTCAGAACCATCTCATCGTTAACAAAACTCCCAAACCAACTTTAGGCATTCACTTCAAGTGAAAATATTTTAGCAAGGAATTTTAAACTCTTATGTACATTTGAGGAAAGAGCAGATTAATATTCCAGTATCTAGCAGCCATAAATCTAAGCAACTTAAAATGTTGAACTGAAGTATGTGCTCCAATGAGCTCTGCAATGCATTTATGGTTCTTCAGTCCAGTTGATTTTGGCTTATTACTGATAGAAAAAAATATATCATGAGCTTCATAGACTGTGTTCAATCTGGAACAGGAGGCAGGATGGACTGAGTAGCACAGAGCTCATATATGGGGATTTAAGGAGCAGTTTTTGATGTAATTACCTTTAATGAAATGCATTTTATGTGCCACAGCTGTGGGCAGATTTATATCACTGCAACTGCAGTTGCTGTCATAATCCCACTTTCCTACCAGGTAGGAACCTTTCTACAGAATATGTGTCTTTGGGGTACAAGTAGTGGTAGATCTTAGAGCAGCCTCAGCAATTATGTATGTCTTCTCTGGAAGTGTCTAAGGGGCAGGTAAATTAACACTTGAACTGGAAAATCCAACAGTTTCAATTTTATAATATATGCAACACTTCTTCCTAACAGACTGATGCATTTATCAAAGCTAAGGTATGGACTCCACACAGTTATATACCATTGTGTTCTCTGGGGTGTTAGACTATCAAGTTATATATCAAGTTTTCTTTGTCTGTGCCTCACCTCCTACCTTTACCCATCCCAAAATGGCAGGTGGTAAGAACAGGACTCTTCTTTGCCCTTGACGCTGAGGTCTGTACCATCTTTTGTTATCATATGCAAGGTGCAGGCCACAGCTAGACCCAGGGGAAGAAGTGCTTGCTAATTCCCCTACTTGGATAATCCCTTCTGTGTTGCAGATGTGCCAGAGACTTCACCAACATAGGTAATGACCCATCCTGAATGTAAGGGAGTGCTAATGTAGCTCTACTACTTTCCATCACTCTGGTGGTCTAGTGGGCCAGTGGGGATGCCCACCGTGCTCGTGTTGATCTCTCTCTCCTGGCTGCCGGTCTTCTCTATGGCGTGCGCGGCATGAATTTCCTTGTTTTCTGCGCATTTGACACTGGCGTCATGACATCATTGCGCAAAGGCGATCTGTCTGTATTCTGATTCCTGTTTTGACCCTGCCTGCCTGACTTTGCTGACTTCTGTGATCCCAACCTCTGCCTGTTATCCGATCCGTGCCTGGCTTGACTCTTCTGATTTGATCTCCTAGTTTTGACCCTTGCCTGTCTGACTTTGCTTGTATTTGCTTGTATATTTGCCCGCACTGACCCGGCCTGTTTTGACTACTCTTTACGTCTGTTCCTTGAACTGTAACCTTTTGCCCAAAAGAATTTGTAAAACGATTGTGCCCCTCTGCTCGTCCAGAACCCTCGCTTGCAGTGCCGGGTCAAGTCAGTCGGGCGCCCAAGGCAACCCGACCGACTACATAGCCCCCTTCTGAAGTGCGCGCACGCACAGGCGCGTGCACGGGCAATCAAACGCACAAGCCGATCGTGTGCACGAGCAGGCGCAGAAGAGTGCGCGTCTAGGAAGGGTGCGCGTCTAGGAAGGGTGCGCGTCTGTGCGCGCCTAGGAAGACATCGATTGCTGCTACAGGTGGGGAAAGAAGCGGCCAAACTAGGGGCAAGGCGCAGAAGAGGTACGGTGCCTGGCGCCCCTCCACATTTGCGCCCTAGGCACGTGCCTCTTCTGCCTACCCCTAGTTCAGGCCCTGCTCGCTTGGCTCCTCTCTTATTAAGACCTGGCGGCATCCAATAAGCCGAGGGCTCCTCCTGAGGTGAAAGGTGGCTGTTAAAGGCGGAAGCAAGAGCCAAGACTGGGGAGCCTAGCATTGGTTCTGGATTCTGGGTGCCGATTGTGACACCATCTTAAGGGCATTTGCATAGTCCCCTGTAAGTGTTCCACAAACTGTACCATCAGAACACTTTATGATTATGTTATATTAAATGCTTCTTAGAGTTTTACAAGACACCTTAAAAATATCCATCTCCTGTGAAAAAAGGCACATTTTAAAATAATTCTTGAATATTTATAAAACCGAAACATTGCTGTGGCTCAAAAGGAAGAATTTTGCACACATCTGCAGGATATATCTGGAAACAGACAATTAATATTCTTGCTCAGTATGATTCAGGAAATATGGTCTCTGTTTCACAGGAGAATTCAGAGCTTCAAAGTATAAAATCCAAGTGAAGGGAAATAAAAGCTTGGGTACTCCAAGGGAATGGACTTTACCCAGGGCAAGCTCTGAAGTGCTGTTATATTCTCCTTGTATGACCGTTACCTCATAAATATTCATTCCTGGATATGGCTTCTGAATGCACATCATTCATAATATTTTTTACTGCGCCAAACACCGATGGTTTGATACTTGCCATGGAGACATTGCTATCATGTGGAATGCAGAAAGTCTACAATTATATTGACATTAATATTTGCTTTTTCATTGCTGCATATTTTCTGCAGGCATTTCAATAGATTTCTGCTCATCTGTTAACAGTGAGATTGTCTCAAAAAATTCAGTGTTTAAACTAAAGTCACTAAGGCCGATAGGGGACAATTAAATTTAATTTAATAATTATTATCGATATTGATGTAGCACCCACATACCCTGCAGCACTTTAGAAAGATTATACTTTACTGCTCCAGTTGAATTAATCTGTATTGGTGGAAACTAGGGGTTATAGTCACTCCGTGGCCTTGACTATTGGATTCCCTGTTATAGTTACCTGTGCACATATTATAAGTAGTGATGGTCAAATAAACTCAAGGCAAATTTCCGCGTTTTGCCGGCGGCAAATACATTTTGGAGGCTCGTCCAAAAAGTCGGTGTGCGTCAACACTATTCGGATGCCCATTGACTTTAACGCCAGCATCAAAATTGAGGCAATCGACTTTTTGGACTTGCATTCAAAATTGATGCGGGCGTCAATTTTCAAGTTTCACATATCTTACGCAAATTTTTTGCTGTTTCGCAAATTTTCCGGTGTAGCGAAATGGGAGAAATTCGCTCATCACTAATTATAAGACAAATCTTCATCAAATTCAAAACTGTGTATTTTCTGCAATTCAAGAAAAGTGCAGCAAAAATACAGTCGTGATTTTTTTTGATTTTTTTTAGAATTTAGTGTCTTCTAAACTCAAATTTTAGGAATTTATTGATCAAAATTTGGCAACTAAAACGTAATGAGCTCCTATAGAAGTCAATGTGGGGGGATTTCTTCAAAAATGGGGCAATGTGATTATTGTTGCAATCCAGTTTCTTCCATGACTTAACGTGATTCAAGTTTGAGTTTTGTCATAAATATGATAGCAACCATAATAAAAAGTTATTATATTTCATATCAAATTCTCAAAAATTTAGAATAAATGGTCAAGATAAAATACAGAGATACAATATGATGATGAAAAGTCAAATATACTTGCTAATTAGTGATGAACTAATTTGTACAGGTGAAAAATCACCAAATTAATTATTCAATTGCCTTTTTTTTGTAAAATTTCGCAGTGATGCCTATTTGGTGAAAAACCTCACATATTAATACTGATAATTAATATGCATTACCATGGTGCTTTACAGGAGCGATCCTGGCCCCAACGCCGCCTGAGGCAGCAGCAGTTGCTGCTGCCCCCCCTCCCCCGGAGATTCGCTCTTAAAGTACCAGGAGCAGCATTTTTGCTGCCCCTGGTACCTAGTGGGGTGCTGCCTCCTGAGGCAATAGCCTCAACCCGCCTCATTGGCGAAGCACCCCTGGTGCTTTATATTAGAGGGTCCAAAGAGTGACAGTTGCCAAGTTGTAACTTTTTAACTTTGTTTTACAATAAATCTATTGGCCTAAGACCATGTCAACAACACATAATATAAATGCAAAAAAAAAAAGAAAGAAAGAAAAGAATTGACAGCAAAACAAGTTTAAACAGAATAATAAAAAAACAGGACATTGTATGATGATAAAGTGCCCCTTTAGTATTTTAACTTTGTATTTCTCAGCATATGTTTCAAAAAACTGCAGAAAAATCTGAATGCCAGAAAAAAATCTGGAACAGTCATGAAAAAGGCAGTCTGTTGAGAGGTAATATGAAACACTTGTACAGCATCTGCAATATTGGGGGATTTTATGTGTATAATTAATGTCGATGACATCAAGATTGCATTTTTTAAGACACATTTAGGGAATAAGTTACATTGGAAGCAGGGCTATTATTATCCACTATATGTTCCAGAAAAAATAGCCTTATCCAAACATGAACTATTGGACATATTTATGAAATACTGACACTAACCAACATCTAAATTAATAGTAACAACATACTGGTTTTACTAAAAAAGCTACACCGTGAGGGATAGTTTTGAGCTTTTGCACCAGACCAAGACCTCCACATCCCTGTGCCTCTGAAGATGCCCCAGTAGTTCCCCATCTTCTTTTATACTGATTCCGAGCACATGCTCTGGGCTTCTGTCACTTACCTGAGCTTTAGGACCCACTCATGATATTCAGTATATTTTTCTCAACAACTTTTTCCATGCAAAATACATTAAGTCTATGGGTGTCTTTCACTGCAACTTTTCTGTGCAAACATTTTCATGGCAACATTTAGTAGCAGTTTCATGAAAATATTTGCCTATGGCAAAATGGGAAAATCTGTTTAGTAATTAGTTCAGATGCAGTCACCTACTGTCGCTTTAAGAATTCGAATTCGACTATTCGCCATCTAAAACCTGCCTATTAGTGTTTTAGCCCATTTAGCCCCCTACAAACAATTTGGAGTCGATTTGAGTTTGCAGGTCTATCCTATTCACCCGAATTTGAAAAATTCTATTTTTTTAATGAATTTCGATTGGTGTTTTTTTTTTAATTTTGAGTTTATGGGAGTTTTTAGAAACTCCCATAAACTCAGAATTCTACCCTTGATAAAGATGCCCCTATGTGTCTCCAGTAGAGATGGGCGAATTTATTCGGCAGGCGTGAATTTGCAGCAAATTTGCGCAATTCGCCGCCGGTGAAAAATTAGCGAAACGCCCGCAAAAATTCGCTGGTGAAAATTTGGCGGTGTCAAAAAAATTTCGGAAAAAAACAAGACGCCGGCGCAGTTTTGCAAATTTTCCGGCGTTTTGCGAATTTCGCAGGAAATTTGCGAATTTTTTGGCGAAGCGAAACGGCGCAAATTTGCCCATCACTAGTCTCCAATGATATCTCCCTTCTCTATACTTTCAAGTGAATAAAAGCCAAATTATACAGTACTTCCAGTCTACCTTTTCCCTTTAAATTTTTACATGCTGATGAATTGGCACCAAAAAAAGTAATTACAAATGTTACAGTAAATGCAGCCTAACAGAAGCTCCTTTTTAATCAGTGCTCAGCTTCGCTAGTTTCCAGCTGTGAGTCCTTGATCTTCACAAGCTCTTTGCATAGTTTGAAAGTTATAATTTCACCAAGCCTGATCTTCCTTATCAGCCTTCTCTTTCCTAGGCTCGGAGAAACAAAGGCTTTCGTTTGTAGTGGTTGAAAGGCTAATGATTGTGAGATGTACTAATTCAAATATCAGGTTTCACATTTTAATTAACGTATCTAAATGACAGTACAAGGTTGTACATGTTTCATGAAACCACATCATTGGAAAGAACCTGGGGGCAGCAGGTTCCAATATGAGTTTGGGCTAATAACTGACACTTTTCCATGTTCCAGTCTCAGTATTGCCTAGGAATGAACAAGATATTGGCATACTATTGACTGCTGCTCATTGTATCCAGACCTAGGAACACTTTACTTTATTACCGGGCTGCCACTGAAATGTTTTCCTTTTTTTTATTAATACAGTCTGCAAAAAAATCATCAAAATCTGCCTGGTTGACCCAACAGACTCATTTCATAGGCAATAAACTTTCCATAGCAAGCTAAGAGCCAATAGGACTCATTAATATGCCCAAATGCACTTGTGGTTCCATCCAATTTATCTGCAGCCATTAAAGGTACTTACATAAAAATGCACCCCTTGCCCTTCCTGTTCCAAATTGAGCTGTGCTGTGCCTATTGACCAAGGAGAACCCAAGCGCTACCACCAACTTTGGTTGCTCCAGAGTTCCCTCTGCTCCCTGTGCCAATTGCTGCAGTTGAACTGTGCCCAAAAGTATTCCATGAAAAGTCACTATTAAGTGGGCTGGTGGGGGGCTGTTTGGGCCTCTCTGTAATTGGAATGCAAGGGCCTATTTTGACTCCCAGTCCAGTTCACCTGTGTGAACAGCAGAAATGATGCCAGGACGATATATAGAGCATAATGTACCCCTTATTGTAAAATATAGAGATATTATAAGTCACAGAGGAGTTTTATGACCATAATGTCACGACCGATACCAGAACAAATGCCAAGCACCCTGGTCTCGGCTCGGCTTCACCAGTAGTGTGACCACCGTTGGGCTTCGGGAGGAGCCCTCAGCTTACTTGGGTGCCACCTGGACTTAACGAGGGGTGCAAGGCAAGATGTTCTGGCTGGCGAAGGGGCACGGCTGTTAGCAGAGACTTTAGGGCGAAAATTTCGAGCCAAAAACGCGCTGGCGCAAGCACGCCAGCGTGCCTGCGCTGTGCGCGCCTAACCAACATGGCGCTGGCGTTTTAGGAACCATGCGGCGGGCGACCCCGCCGCACAGGTATTCTTCCACATATAAAAGCATGAGTCCTTCTCCACAGGCCATGGAACGCTACATGAGACCTTACTGGGTTTTTTTTAGTTTCAAGTTCTGATTATAACACTGCAAAGCCACCAAAACTCATCAAGGTTAAAACCCTATGGTGGTACTAACTATTTACCTCTGGCTGGTTGCAATTTTTTGGAAAAGTGTCTCCTGACCAGGAAATTGGTCTCAGGATAATCCTCCTCTGCTGTAGCTTATATAAGAAAGAGATCTCGAACAACAACACCCATTTTTTTTAAAGAAATAAAACCACTTTGAACACCAGTAATTCTACCAGGTGTGAAATTCAGACTTTTTAACCTCATTGAGGCAATTGGATTTTCCCAGTTCTTATAGGCACCTTTCTGGTGGTAGGTCTTTCTGCTGTCCATCAGGTCTTGCTTATACTGATCCTGTTATTGTGGTATTGACTCTTAGGTCCCTATTGCCCACACCATGTCCAGTTACCCAAAACTACCTTGTGGCCCCTTGGTCATGACAAAAACAAAATATTATATTACCAATGAAATAAAATCAATATTTTCTTCTTTTGTCAGCAGCACAATGTACAGATTTGTATGAGTTACACTGGATTTGCATGTTTAATAAAGAATTCAAGATGCTGGGAGAGAAAATCCCCAATGTCCTTGCGTTTTATGTTACTTAGGAATCAAACAAAGCTTCTGACTCAAATGTGGAAACATGTGGTTATAGAAAAACAAAATCATTCAATGAGGTAAAAAAAGCATTATCCAGTAAATACAATTTTATTTTATTTAACCTCTTTTGATTTTCATAATGCAAAATATGTGAATGGTCATGCAAATGCCAGCCACATGCTGCTAGTGCCTTTTAAATAAAGCATATGGCAACCACTTGTAGCTGCCTCCAGTGTTCTGCATTGGTTTCGTACGATTCAATGTAGAACCTACTCTCTACTTCTTCATTTAGTTGTCTTGGCTTATGGATTGGCAGCTGTAATGAAACTCCCAGCATCTCCCAACAGTTAACAGGAATACTGTGCACAGAAGAAGGAGACTTTTTGAGAAAAAGCAAATAACAGGTAGCTTGCTGGCGATAATCTTTAACCATATATTCAAAAATGAAGCTTGGCCTATACTTGAGGAGACTTTCTACAGCCGATGGCATGTGTGGTACGTTGCAACATTTTCACCATCATATTTTTACCCTGCATAAAATGTGGTGTCAAAACACCCCTAGACTTGCCATGGCACTCAAGTCAGGTGGGGATCATGTAAACAATTACATTCCCCTGGACAGACGTTCAAGAGCTCTAGCACCTGTCCATGGAGCACTTCAGCTGGGGGAAAGGCTGTGCACCTTGTTAAAGCCTAAAATGTTGGTGTGGCCAGTCCTGCCCTAGTATTTTCATTTCTTCAAACTTAAGGAAATTATTACAAAATGTGATCTTCATTTTGAATGTTGATTTAAGGGAGACACAAGGTCACCATTCCGATTAGAAGAAAAGAGGTTCTGCCTAAATATTGGGAAGGGTTTTTTTTCAGTGAGAGCTGTGAAGATGTGGAATTGTCTCCCTGAATCAGTTGTACAGGCTGATACATTAGATAGCTTTAAGAAGGGGTTGGATGGTGTTTAGCAAGTGAGGGAATACAGGGTTATGGGAGATAGCTCATAGTACAAGTTGATCCAGGAACTGGTCCCATTGCCATTTTGGAGTCAGGAAGGAATTTTTCTCCCTCTGAGGCAAATTGGAAAGGCTACAGATGGGTTTTTTTTGCCTTCCTCTGGATCAACTGGCAGTTAGGCAGGTTAAAAAAGTTGAACTTGGACAAGGACGTGTGTCTTTTTTCAACTTAACTTACTATGTTACTACTATGTTACTATGTATTTTAGGCACTGTATCCATCACTTGAAAATTCCAGAGAAAATGGTTGGCACTCAAAGGCTGGTGAAAGCAGGGACAAACCCTTTGCGTATTTATTTGCAGACTTTTGCTGTTTCTGCAAATAAACACGCATGAGTTCGTCCCTGCTTTTACCAGCCTTTGAGTGCCAGTGATTTTCTCTGGAATCATCCTTACTTGGAGGGTGCCAATCCCTCCATCACCGTGCACCAGGCATCCATTATTGAGGGCCAGGGTGTGCGAGCGGTGCCTTTCATCTTGAATCCATCACTTGAAAGCCAATAGGTAGTGCCCTTTAGACAGGGATTGGACACCACTACTCTTTATTCAATTTAGCAAAAACCTTAAAAAACCTTAAAAAAAGTGAGGTGTATTGAGCTATAGGGAGAAAATAAAAATTGTATTACTATGCCCAGTGTCTGACTGGCCCAGCAGGATACTGGGAAAAAACCCGCCGGGCCCGACCCTTGATGGGCTCCCGCTGGGCCGGTCCCCTCTCCCAATCAGATTCGGGGAAATAAAAAGTTTTTTCAGGCGCCGCGCAGTGGCATCTGTGCATGCGTGCAGCACCTATTCACACAGGCACGCCCAGCGGCGCCTTCATCCATGTGCGCTCGGCGCGTTACAGTAGGGGGGCGGTGGGACGGATGGGGCCCTGGACATTAGCCCCGGGCCCCCCAGTCTGACCCTGACTATGGCCCCCCTTCCTTAATTGTATATAAAACCAATTTAACAAATAATTGACCCACATAGCCACACCTAGGGGGTTATTGATCAAATTCTGAAATGTTCTCACTATTTTCTGAAAACCGCTCTGACCAAATCCGCATTGACTTCTCCTCCTGTTTATCAATACATTTTCACAAAAATTTCTTGTGCTGGAAAAGAATTCTGAATCCTACGTTTTCTCGGATTTGACACGAAAACTAAAACTTTTTGGATTATTGCCTGAAAGGGCAATCTTCAAAATGTCCATGGAACATCTGCCATTGACTTCTACATGATTTCGGAAGGTCTGATTTGGAGTACTTTTTTATTCTGACTTTTAACACCATCAGGGTTTAATACATTTTGAAAAAAATTTCCCCTGTAAAGGTCTTACCAGAAAAAGATTGGACTTTAATAAATAACCCACTAGTGTAAGCCACACATTGTTGAACCTGTCTGCTGGTTAGACAACTGTCCATTCAGTTAAATATATAACTGGCATTTTCTGGAGCACAGTTTAAAGTCCCTACTAATGCCAATCCAGGGCCCAGCTGGATAAAGGTCTATTAATTTGGCTGTAAAAAACATAATTTCTTGTCCACACAGACATTAAAATTACTGTCGACCAATTGTTGTAAATTCAGTGCATTAGAAACCAAAGCATTGTATATGCAAATGTAATTCATTCAGCCAGGTGGGACGTACCCCTGTGTATTGGCATCATAGTAAAGCATATCATAATGTTATGACTGATGCCATTTATGCTGCGGATTCCATGTTTCCTACTCCCACTGAGGTACATTAATATGTATGCTTCAGGGCACATCAGTTCTTATAGCTACATCTCAGTTTGATGGATTGTTTAAAGGCCCAGGGTTAAACCCCTTAAATGCTATGTTTTTTCCATGTTAGCAATATCTTTAGCTCGTGTATTTTCCTAACATTAGTCAATATCACATTGCATATTCCTAATTCATCCAATATTGGTGATTGAACACATCCCCCCCATCCATACAAGGAGGATCCTCACATTCATTTTCTCCTATCACTTACAAAATGGAGGGCAGCCTGTACTAAATCTTTTACTTGCTTGTGCATCAATAAGAATAAATAAATCTTTGCAGCAGCGCACTATGGACCTCCATAGAAGACCACCCAATCCAGGATTCAGTTTTAAAAGGCTATACATTTTATTTATACATCTGACATACAAACAAGCGTCTGAAGTCTGACGCGTTTCGTGTCTACGCACTTCCCAAGAGATGATAGAAATATTGCTGGGAGTGATTCATCAATAAGGATCGCTCCAAAAAGCCTAAATAAGTGCAACTCCAATGAATTTGTGCTGGTTACAAAGTGAGTAGGATCACAAATGTTTTGAAAATATTAGGCACATTTACTGTACTTGACTTACATCTTTAAAATAATGGTCACAGTGGGATGTTATTTACAATGTATGAAGATCACTATAGTTTGTGTTTCTTTCAACATTTGTCTGATTCTATTATCCCTATTCATTAAGAATTAGTAGTAATGTCTGCAGGGGCGTAACTACAGAGGATGCAGACCCTGCAGCTGCAGGGGGGCCCGGGAGGTCCCTGGGGCCCTTAATATGATAATAATGAGCAGACAACCTCTGGTTATGTTGGGAGCTCTAAAATGAATATGCTGTGGGGCCCAGTAACATCTAGTTACGCCACTGAATGTCATCCAATTTCTAGTCCAGCTTTTTATACATTCATTGTGGAATCCTGAATATTTGCAGCCTGTTTGAAGAAGGTCTAATTTTACTGATTTTCTCTAAAACAATGAATGCCATGGCAGTTCCAAATATAAAAAGTACGAACGAAAATAGTCGCCACATAAAATCCGAAAACCGCGTTTTTCACGAATGAAATTTGAAATTCGTACGACAATGAGCACTTTGATCTTTGCAAGAAAAGAAAGGGAACTTCCATTGACTTTTACATGACCTCAACAGCTTTTACTTGCCGTATTTTTGTATTCATAGATCTTTGTACGCTTGATAAATTATGAAAAAGTTGTGGATTAAGAAACTATACCAAATTTTTTTGTTTAGGGTAAAAAGTATGATATGGAGAAACAAACATTTTATGAACTTTCATAAATCGCCACCTTTATCTTGAAGTCTCTATTTCACCGCAACTGGCCTTCCTTCCTTTCCACTTGACACTCCATTAAATTCTGTTGGCTGCACAGTAACCCTGTGTAGGCCCCCTACCAAATTTATTTACTATAACATTACTTACAACTGCTTCTCTTACACCCCTGACCATAACTGAATTTCCCATAACAGCAAACTCTCTACTCTACCTCCTGGACCACCAACTCCTAAAATCTCCATCCTTGCCAAGCTTAAAGCATCTTCACTTATGCACATGCAACTGATGTAAAATGCCCTGTAAAAAGCAGCACTAAAATGAAATTTTTGCTCTACTCTTCTCAGGCTAATACCTATAGATATGTCACTATGGGGGTTATGTAATAAAAGGCAATATGTAGCAGTAACCAATAGCAACCAATCAGCAGGTAGCATTTACTGGTCACCTGCTTAAAAGCAAACATCTTATTGGTTGCTATGGGTTACTGTTCTTGGACAAACGTAGTGCCTTTTATTACATAAGGGGGTACGTGCTCAGTAATAGTGGTATGCTTGATTTTAACGTTAATGTATCAATTGTATCTCTCTTAGTGATGGGCGAATTTATTATTTTATTGCGGCAAATTCCCGTGATTCCACTTTTTTTTAAACAAACGCTGCATCAAAAACGGAAGCCTGCGTCAAAAATTAGACGCCGGCGCCATTTTGTGAATTTTTCGCCATTTCACGAATTTTGTGGCAAATTAGCAAATTTTTGCCCGGCGTCCACTTTTTTTTTGAAACAAACGCCCCCGTCAAAAACGGAAGCCTGCGTCAAAAATGAGACGCCGGCGCCGTTTAGTGAATTTTTCGCCATTTCACGAATTTTGCGGGAAATTAGCGGATTTTTCGGCGAAGCAAAACGCCCCAAATTCGCCCATCACAGATCTTTCTTAGTGAATTGAAAAATGTAAAAACTCAAGAAGGTTTCCTATGAATACATGGAATGGTCTTAAGAAGAAGGAAGAACTGTTTGTATTATCATATTTTGGCAACATTTGTAAGAAGATTTATTGCATCTTTCAAGCCTTTCCTGGATCAAGGAATTCATTCCAGTGAAGCAGATGTGCAAATAGGAAACTGTCTGGAAACGGCACTGAGAGTGCAAATAAGACTCTGAGAGGGGACAGTATAGAGCATCCTGCGTGAACTGGAAAATCCTTTCCATGAATCAGAAATACGCTGGTAGAGCTGGTGGATGACCAGTGTTCCATCTCACATCCAATGCAAAGAATAAATGCAGTTCTTCAGTTTCATTTGCAATCCTCATTCTTGCATTGCATTATTAGTGCTAGTATATATCTACAGTATATATGACATTCTCACATGCAGAGGGCAAAAGCTTTCAAGAAGAAAGATTATTGTCTTGATCGCTTTACTACAGTATATTATTGTTATGGTACTAACCATTTAAACATATAAATAACGAGAAAGTTAGCTAAAGTTTGACTAATGCCATGAATCAAATTCAACCTTGTATGCCCCATATTTGTCCACTTGAAAACTTTTTTGGATCACAGGTGTCCATTTTATGGAATACAGGCATGGGACCTGTTATTTAGAATTGTTAGAACCTGGGGTTTCCAGATAATGGATCTTTTAGTAATTTACATCTTCATACCTTAATTCTACTAGAAAATCATATTAACATGAAATAAACCCAATAGGCTGGTTTTGTTTCCAATAAGGATTAATTATATCTTAGTTGGATCAAGTACAATGTAATATTTTAATAATACAGAGAAAAGGGGAATCTATTTTAAAGATTTTGATTATTTGATTATAATGGAGTCTATGGAAAAAAAGCCATTCCATAATTCAGAGCTTTCTGGATAATGGGTTTCTGCATAACGGATCCCATAACTGTTTTCTGTTTACAGTTTTTTCTCTGGCATTAGTCCCCAGATGACTTTAGACCATGGAATCCAGCGCTGATAGTCTAAACACCATGCTAATGTCTCTGTTATGAGGCTATGGGGCAAGACTAAAACTCCAGCCCAAGGAAGTAACATATTCATAGATAGTGATGGGCGAATTTATTTGCCAGGTGCGAATTCCCGTGATTCGCCACAGGTGAATAAATTCGCAAAACTGCCGCGAATTTTTCACAGTTTTGAGGAAAATTCGCAAATTTTTCGGCGAAACGACCAAAATTCGCCCATCACTATTCATAAATGCGATGGGAAATAAAACAAAATGAAAATGATTAATATTCCTTATACAAAATACAAAATAGGGAAATATTCCTTGATAGCTCTGGAATATTTCTCCATCCCACATGAGCTAATGTTGCTGTGTGATTTAATGCAATCACAGAATTTCTTTTTCAGTAGATAGTTCATAATAAATATGGAATACGGTAAATGCCATTTTGCCATAACATAAATTGTTACCGAATGCCACTTTTTTATGAACATCCTGAGGAAGTGACAGTTAGGGGCACATTTACTTAGCTTGAGTGAGGGAATAGAATAAAAAATACTTCAAATTTCAAAGTATTTTTTTGGCTACTTCGACCATCGAATTGGCTACTTCGACCTTCGACCTTCGACTACAACTTCGACTTCGAATCGAACGATTCAAACTAAAAATCGTTTGAGTATTCGACCATTCAATAGTCAAAGTACTGTCTCTTTAAAAAAACTTCGGCCTCCTACTTCGCCACCTAAAACCTACCGAGCATCAATGTTAGCCTATGGGGAACGTCCCCATAGGCTTTCTAGCAAATTTCTGATCGAAGGAATTTCGTTCGATCGATGGATTAAAATCCTTCGAATCGTTTAATCGAACGAAGGATTTAACTTCGATAGTCGAATATCGAGGGTTAATTAACCCTCGATATTCGACAAATAGTAAATGTGCACCCTAGGCATGAAAAATGGAAAATATAAATTTATAGATGTAGCCCATAGTTGGATAAAGAACTTTGATAGGGTGCTGCATGAAAGCTACTAGAAGCACAAAGTCTGCATGAGTGCATTCAAGAATTTAATTTGGCATGGCACTTTAAGAAAACATATTACTAAAATCATTATATTCAAACCTTAGAATACAAAACAGAAAGAGTTTGCACCTTATCTGATATGTCTAATGCTGGAACTGAAAGGTAGATTTTTTAATTTTCAAATTTGGGTTTAGAATAAAATTGTGATTAAACTTGGTCAATTTTTTTTCAAATTTATTTCTCAAATGCTAGCATGTTTATAAAAAATTTATTTAAAATGACATTAAAAAACCTTTACACATTTCAACGTTTATATAAAAAAATTAATCATTTACACCTCCCGTTGACTTATATAAAAGCCCACGGGTTTCAGAGCACAATTTTTTTATCTGTACTTTTTTTTATTCATTTGATAAAACATTTAAAATCCTATTTTGAAAAACATGAATTTGAAGAAAAAATTTGATCATGTTTTAAATGCGAAAAAAGCACTTGTGTATTTTGCACTTGTTACTTGTGCAGTAGAAGCAAACTGCAAAGGCAGTAAGGTCCTAGGGGCAAATTCACTAAGCGCCGAAGCGCCGAACGCTAGCGTCAATTCGCTAGCGTTGGGCATTTTCATTACTTCGCAAATTCACTAACGAACGCTGGCGTAGATTCGCTAGTGTTACTTCGCACCCTTACGCCTGGCGAATTTTCGCTACGGACGTAACTACGCAAATTCACTAACGCTCGCAGTGTACTGAACACTACCTTTTACGCTAGACTTCCTTCGCCACCTCAGACCAGGCGAAGCGCAATAGAGTAGATAGGGATTGCTTCAAAAAAAGTCAAAATTTTTTCTAAGTCCCAAAAAACGCTGGCGTGTTTTCTACATTATGGGTGATAGGCTGAAAAAGATCGAAAAATTTTTTTGGGGCTCCCCTCCTTCCCCCCTACATTTCCTGACTCATGGCAACTTACCTAGATAGTGGGCACATGTGTAGGGCAAAATAAAATTTTTATTTGATGTTTTGAAGGTTTTCTAGGCATTTGTAGTGCTGATACGTATTCCTCCATTGAAATTTGGCGCCGTATGCAAATGAACCATCGCTAGCGAAACGTCGCTTCGCTTGGCAAATCAACGCTAGCGCAACTTCGCAAACTTACGCTACCCCTGTGCGCAACTTCGAATCTTAGTGAATTTGCCCCCTAGTTTTTAGTTGGCCAGGTGTAAAGATCAGCACAATGCGCCCTCTTGACATTCTATTTCTCATACAGCTATGCTATGTGACCCCAGAGACCCTTATCTTCCCACTTCTGTTTCAAAGTGAATCCCTAACTGCACAAATCTCCTAAGCACTGACAGTATACCTTCTGAATTTAAATAATTAATAAACTAAAAATTCAAGGAATTTAATGTAATATAATGTACCACTGAAAAATTCTGTCAACAGCTTTCTATAGAAATGTAGATAAGACTGAAAGAATTCATGGCATTCCAGTTTCAAATATGACTACATTAAAGGCAGAGACACACGCTGCTATTCGGGGAGATTAGTCACCCGGAGATAAATATTCTCTTCATCGGGGCGACTAATCTCCCAGAGCTGCCTCCCCTGCAGCTGCCTCCCCTGCCATCCCGCTTGCAAATTGCCGGAGGGGTGGCACTCGGAGTGTTTTGTTTTCCGAAGTCGTCCGCTTTCCTCTTGGGGCAACTTTGGGCGACTTCAGAAGACGAACCACTGTGAGTGCCATTCCGCCTGCGATTTACATTCTAGCCGGTGGGAAGGGAGGGGAGGCAGTCCGGGAGATTAGTCGCCCTGAAGAAGAGAATATTTGTCGCCGGGGCGACTAATTTCCCCGAATCGCAGAGCGCGTCTCTGCCAGATTATTTTCTAAAACTACATTTTTATTGGACCTCGAAAAATTACACAAAATTCATTTAGATTACATGGCAGCATCATAGGCAACACATTAAGATAAGATCACCATCTGATTCTTGGGATCAAATAAATACAACAGAAATATGTCAAAGGGCCTAAACAAAGGGTATGTAGAGTTCAAATAACCATTAACCCCAAAATTCATACCAACTGCCCATCAGGTTGCCCCCACCCTCTACATTGAGTAGCCATAGAGGGGCCAGCTTTACTACTGGGAATCACTGCTTTACAACATTTTGGTTTTACCCATTTCTTAGAAAACCCCATTAAGGACTTGGGTATTTGGTCTACTGCAAGCCTTAAATACAACTGCTGCAACATTAGTGGAGAAGGAAGGGGTATACTAATTGCAGTTTATACTACAGAGTTAATGATGGTGTAATTAAATATGGATATTTGTTATTTCTTTGCCATCTCTTTTTGTGTAGTGTATTTATATTACTCCAAATGTTGTTACCAGTTTTCCCTCATGTTCAGATTCAGATTGCAGCCAACGCTCGTTTTTCTTCTCTTGTGTAAACTGTAAGAGAATCCGAAATATTTTCGAAAGCCTTCTGGTACATGTCGTTGACAGAGCAAGAAAAACTTCACAAAAGGCATGTATAAAGATGAAAAATAAACAGGCCCAATTACAGTATAATATCCGAGGGTAAGAATTCCTAACCTGCTTCACATGGAGACCTGGAGAACATCAGGCCGTGGTACCTCCCATAGGCACACCTTTGTGAGCAGGCCAGTTACTTATCAAAGTCCTTTTGTGGCAGATCCCAATGCAAAAACAAACCATGCTGCTCATTATGTTAGAATGTATCTGGTTCTGAAGAATCGGGGTCTTTGTTCACATTCAGTATTTAGTCTACTGGAAAATGCAGAGAGTGCAAATGATGGCAAAAAGTCAGAGGCACCAGGAGCAGAGCAGGGTGTTGTCTTTCCAAATACTTATTTATTTATTTATGGCTACAGGTCAAACTCATGTTTAAGCCAAGTATGAATGATGATGTCGTCAAAGGGGTCTTATGGAGTAGATTGTTGTTGAGATGTAAGAGCATTTGCTCTAAAACTTGCCATGAGATTTAAACTTGTTCTTTTGCCACAACAATCAATGTGTAATATTGAGTGGAGAAGTTTAGTTTTTGGAATTTATTTTAATTTTTAAAAAAAGCCTTTTAATGTGCGAAGTTCAAAATTTAGTTGCAAATTGCCATTTTTCTAAACCCACAATACAGTTCTTCTAGTTCTGCTAGAATTACAGTGACATTGCAGGTGCCCTCAACGTTATTCACAAAAACTTGTAGGTGATGCACCAACATGGATGCAAATTATCAATTGTTTTGGGAAATCACAGTTATGGCAGATGCTTTTTTTTTTGGTCGGAACAACAAGTGAGAAAAAAAAATCCAAGAAAGAACAGGGCTGTCCGGCACTCAAACGGATCCACAGGACCAGAAAAAGTATTAAGTTAAAAAAATATATCTTTATTTTACAAAGTTAAAAACGTATACTTGCATCTCTATCCACCCTACGTGTTTCGTACCCACCAGGGCACTTAGTCGTGGGCTATGAATAACAAGTGGCCTTTATGAAGGCATTAGTATCTGATTCACTTGCAAGTAAGCACTTTGCTCTTGCTATTGCGTTCATATATTACTTCAGTATTTCCTTTAGTGTATCAAGGTTAAAAAAAATGTTTTATTTATTTTAAGCTTGCTATAAAAGGGGGTGGTAATTATCTGACAACAGTTTAAGAAATATTGATTAATTTCTAAAAAATCTAATCTGGATCAGGATAATCAATGCTAGAAAACATGAGTATTTCCTTATTATAAGCCCGTTTTTTTCCCTCTCAAATAATTGTTTTGTGTATTTTTATATGAGGCCATTGTACAGGAATTGGAATATCCAGAAAGCCCCAATTAAGGGAAGGGCAATTTCCCATAAACTCCATTTTAAATGATTAATCCAAAACTTTTAAACCATCTCCTTGTATTTAATCCCAAATAAGATATAATAAGCGATGAGCTAAATTTTTCGTCAAGTTTCATTGCAAAAACAACGCCCATAGACTACAAAATTTGTCGCCAATAGACTTCAATGCATTTTGGCGAATTTTCAGTTTCAATCATTTTTGACAAAGCAAAACGGGTCAGATTCGTCCATCACTATATATGAAATTAGTGCTTATTGGAGACAAAACAATCTAATTTGATTTGTTTAATTTAATAATAACATTCATTTGATTTTTTAGTAGACTTAAAAAGTATATAGCTCCAAATTACAGAAAGATCCCCTATCCAGAAATGTCCCAAGCATTCTGGATATCAGGCCCTATATCTGTATAACTAGTCAGAGCCTCTGGTTCAGTTGATAAGAAATAAGAAACAAAATACATATTATATGCTGTTTTTTTTAAATCAGAGACAAAAGAATGGTGAAATAAATTATATGAATCCAAAAAAGTACAAATTCTGGTCAGATTAGAAATTCTCAGAATATTGGGGTATTAAAGGGGTGATTCAACTTTAAATTAACTTTTACCATATAGAATGGCCAAATCTAAGTAACTTTTCAATTGGTCTTCATTGTTATTTTTTAATAGTTTTTGAATTATTTGTCTTCTGACTTTTTTCAGCTTTCAAATGGGGATCACTGACCCCGTCGAAAAAACAAATGCTCTGTAATTCTACAAATGTATTGTTATTGCTATTTTTTATCACTCATCTTTCTATTCAGGCCCTTTCCTATTTATATTCCAGTCTCTTATTCAAATCAGTGCATGGTTGTTAGGGGAATTTGAACCCTAACAACCAGGTTGCTGATGCTTCAGACTTGAGAGCTGCTGAATAAAAGCTAAATAACTCAAAATCCTCAAATAATAAAAAATTAAAACCAATTGC
The DNA here is from genome assembly GCF_017654675.1 of Xenopus laevis. Lineage (NCBI taxonomy): Eukaryota > Metazoa > Chordata > Amphibia > Anura > Pipidae > Xenopus > Xenopus laevis. The sequence goes on along the minus strand of NC_054380.1, from coordinate 19,023,275 downwards.
AAATTGTCTCACAATCTCACTCTCTAGTCTAGACCATACTAAAAGTTAACTTAAAGGTGAAAAACACCCTAAAATTTACGAAACCACAGAAAAGTGATCAAAATGCATTGTAATCAATGCATTGACGTCAATGGTTGTTTTTTTAAAGCATTTTTTTTTCTTTGGCCAGATACATGGAGTCAATGGCCATTTTTATTCCAATGTTTTACTTGAACCAAATGCATTGAAGTAAATCAGTGTTTTTTTCTCAGATCAACTGAATTGTAGTCAGTGGGTGTTTTTTCTTGCACCAAAAGCAGTGGAGTCAACGGTTGTTTTTCTAGCATCGTTTCTTGTGCCAAATGCATTGGAGTCATTGGGAATTATTCCTTCACATTTTTACTTGTCCCAAATATATTAGAGTAAATGAGCATTTTTTCCTGCATCAAATGCATTGGAGTCAATGGGTGTTTCTTTACTGCACCAAATGCATTGGAGTCAATGGGTGTTTCTTTCCTGCACCAAATGCATTCGTGTGAATGGGCTTTTCTTTCCTGTGCCAAATGCATTGGTGTCAATGGCCATTTTTCTCAGTCTATTTTTCCAGCTAAACAAAACACACAGTGAAATTTTAGCACTGATTCGTGAAAAATGTTTCCACTTTAAAAAACAAGAATTTATTCCCAAATCTGTATAAGACAAAAATAATCATCCTGAAATATTATTTAGTTAAATTAAAAATGCTTGCTTGTAGATTAAGTTTAAACCATGCTGATTTATATAAGTTGTATTTTTAATTTGAATCCAAGAAAGTAGAAATACTGGTCAATTTTGAAATTCACAGATCATTGGAGTATTATACTTTAAGGGGCAGATTTATCAAGGGTCGAAGTGAATTAGAGGGAATTTTCGAAGTAAAAAAATTCGAAATTCGAAGTAATTTTTTGGATACTTCAACCATCGAATAGGATACTTCGAATTTACTTTGACTTCAATTCGAAGTACAAATCGTTCGAATATTCGACCATTCGATAATCGAAGTACTGTCTCTTTAAAAAAACTTCGACTTCAATACTTCGCCAAATTAAACCTGCCGGAGTGCTATGTTAGCCTATGGGGACCTTCTACAACATTTCTCTAAGTCCTTACACATCGAATAAAAATCCTTCGTTCGTACACTAAAATCGTTCGATCGAGCGATTCTTATTCGACCGCAGGATTCCGAAAATTTTCTGAAAAAACTTTGAATTCGATATTCGAATTTGAAGTTTTTTAATTCGATGGTCGAATTTCGAAGTTTTTTGTACTTCGAAATTCGACCCTTGATAAATCTGCCCCTAAGAGTGACTTGCATATACGGGCCAAACTCATGAAATGCATCAATTCTAAAGATCAGTATGTGTCCTCAGAATTGGCAAATGTTGAAGTTATTCACTTAGTAGAACACAATACAATTTTGTAAAGAATAAATCCAAAGAGGAAATGGTTAAACTTGATAGGCACATGTCTCTTTTCAATGTAAATAGAGTTGCAACTTGTTTATTATGTTTTAGATGGACTTTGTCTCTGGCAGACTGTGTAGCGTGGAATTTAGCCAAAACGTTTATTTGTTTTGTATTGTTTTAAATGGAATCAGTCATCTCTAAAGGAAGTATGTGCTGATCTTCTCAGATGTCCAGATCCAGATTTGTTTTTTGGCTTTCCTCTCAAGAATTTCCAATTTAAGCCCTACAATGTTCTGTAGATGCATAATACTTGTCCATTGTACAGTATGGAACACAGATCTTCTGTACATTTCACAGAAGCCAGGCCACGAGTAACTAAAAAACTCCAGGGAATACTGGTTTCTGGACTTCTGTCAGTTTTTCACCTCCACGTGCCTGTCAGTCTCCAGGCTGGCTTCTGCTAAAAGACTTAGTCAGCTCCCCAAGGGCCATATGTAGACCTGTAATGTATTTGTATTTTTGTAATGGATGGCTTAAAACCTTCATAAATGATTCCATTTTCCAAAGTATAATTTCTTTTTTCATTTTAGCCATTTAAAGATTGTTTCGATTTGAAAAAGTTTTCATGACGTAGTTTCTGTATTAAATAACCCATTGGCATCTTCTCTTTAGTTCAGTTTGGGTAAAATATAAACTGTCTGGGCTATCTGAAACTCGGCACAGTGGCAAAAATCTGGATTTTTTTCAACTGAGAACCTGGAAAGTCAGTTCATATGGAAATCAGTAAAATGTCCAGCCAACCATTTACAGGAATAACAACTAAATCATCCCAGTTCTCCTGAGTTCTCCTGAGTGAAGTAAATACTTTCCTTCTCTATATAAGGGTAGATTTATTAAAAGATTTATTAAAATTCAAGATCAAATTTTTTTCAGTAAACTTGAATTAGTTCTAATGTGAAGTTTCTATAATTCTATTTTTTAAGATTTAACAATTAAAAAAAATGCAAACGTGATATCTAAAACCTGGCACACTTCTATATCGTCAATGGGAGTTGAATTTTCCAAATTGAAGCTATTTTATCTTTCCAGTTGTTTTAAACAGTTGAATTTGTAAAAACTGATCTATATTGCAATAGATTTTTTTGCATGCATTAATGCAATCGTCATTTCCTTTGTGAGTTCTCTCAAAAATCCAGTATGCTAGCAAACAAGGCAAAAATCATCACTGAGAAAAAAACATGATCAGGTTCTTTCGTAATAGTTTAAAACCAAATTTAAAAAACACTCACATTCAAAAATGTATAAATCTGCCCCATGTTGCACAAATGTACAACAATTTAACATTTTTATTCTCCTCTCCCATGTGCAGTGATTTAGGATATGATGACACTTTGGGGCAAATTTACTTATGGTCGAATATCGAGGGTTAATTAACCCTCGATATTCGACTGCCGAATAGAAATCCTTTGACTTCGAATATCGAAGTTGAAGGATTTAACACAATTCATTCGGTCGAACGATCAAAAGAAAAATCGATTTTAATCCATCGATCAAACGATTTTTCTTCGACCCAAAAAAGATTGCTAAGCTTATGGGGACCTTCCCCATAGGCTAACATTGACTTCTGTAGGTTTAAGGTGGCGAACTAGGGGGTCAAAGTTTTTTTTTAAAGAGACAGTACTTCGACTATGGAATGGTCGAATAGTCGAACGATTTTTAGTTTGAATCGTTCGAGCATCGCGGGGGTTATGTTTTTGTATAAGTGTGTATCAGATTAGAAGAACACTAGCAAAAAGGCCCAGTTATTCTTTCTTTTAAAACTTGTGGGCTTGTGGCCATCTGTCAGATGTAAATAATTTACAGAAATGTATCCTAGGGCCATGTCTTTAGCCAGCCAATGACTGTGCTAATGCTTTAGATCTTTAATGTGTGCCCACCCACAGGGAAAGAATACGAGGCGGCCTGATTGAATTCCTCCACTGACAAAATTCTGGTCAGATATGAACAACTGCACTGCTTTTATGTCCCAATTACATGACTTTTAAAATAGCCCTGATATCATCAATCATCTTTACAATACAAGGCTGCTCTTTTTTGATGCTCTTCCCACTAAAGTTTCCTTGAACTTCCCCTCACATCACCCACCAGAAATAATTTATCATTTTGGGTTTCTTTGCAAACAGAATGGCCCAGCATCATATGTTCAGCCAACAAACTTGATACTGAATATGTAGTTCTTTATAAATATGTGTTAAAAGTATATATAATAATTCTTCAACTCTTGCATTGGAAAAATATACTTTACAGAGTGGACCTTTAATTTATTTCCAGTAACCTTCTGTTTTCTCATTTGCTAGACCTAAAATCTATACCTAAATCTAGATCCTTGCTCCCCCACACCTAATTCTGCCCTAGCCCCAAACAATTCTATGCTTTTTAATGGAGTGGGTAATTTAGGTTACAAGTGCAAATTGCTAACAGCGGGTGATGGACCTGTTATTGCAGGTAACTGGGTGAGGGGGGCTTAAATCAGGTGACCTCCATAAAATATGGGAAAATTAACATATTTGGTGTTGGAAAGGATAACAACTCTCTTTATGGAATGTCCTGCTATTGATTGGCATTGCTTTTAGTAATGGGCAGCTCAGCCCAGAACCCTCGGGAACAGGCGGTTTACAGGTGGGTCAGACTTGCTCAGGCCAACATCCTCGCAGGTCATGGCCATTTTCAGGTTGAATTCTTCCTTATGCCCACCCCTAAGACCCAACTATACCCCATTTCTGCAGCCTGTTTTGGCATTCACTTGATCCATTCTGCCCCTTTATGATGTCAGAGATGGTCAGGTTGGGCGCAGGTTAATGAATACCAGTGACTCCCCAGGTCCCATTGGATGTGGGACTTTTGTCAACCTGAGCATTACTAATTGCTTGCTGCAAATAAGTTTGTAAGTACCCACAAGAAACCAAAAGCCATTTTCCATCAAAAATGAAACTGTGTTTCATTGTGTAATTCAACTTTTCCTGTGCTGTTTCAATTGGTAAAACAACCATTTTTGCCAGACCCAGATATGAGACAAGGCCAATAAGGCCCGGGCAGCACATTTATAGGGGCTGCATGCAGGTCCGGACTGAGAATTAAAATAGTCCCTGGCATTTCAGGTACACAGAGGCCCAATCAGCCCACACAGAGGCCCAAACAGCCCCCACCAGCCCACTAAATAGTGGGGCTCATTTATCAACACTGGGCAAATTTGCCCATGGGCAGTTACCCATAGCAACCAATCAGTGATTAGCTTTTTAAAACCAGCTGCAAGCAGAACAATGAATGCAACAATCTGATTGGTTGTCATGGGTTACTGCCCATGGGCAAATTTGCCCAGTGTTCATAAATAACCCCCACTGACTTTCAATGGCACCTTATAGCAGCCCCTCTGGCATTTGCCAGAACCCACAGATTGCCAGTCCGGGCCTGGGTGCATGCCATTCAGCCTCATCTATATTCCGGGTTCTTACAGGACACATGGAGCAGAGTTACAGGGGATAGGTTAGATATTAGTATGCGCGTGTTAAGGATAAGAAAGAACATGAGAGAATGAAAACGATTATATCGGTTGGGCAATGAGAGGCAAAGCAATAGGGGGGCAGGGCTAGCACAATGAGAAAGAAAAAAACAGCTGAATAGAAGGAAAGGCAGGAGAATAGAAGGGAAAAACAAAGTGAAATAAAAGGGAATGTGGGAAGGATATGGCAGGTTGAAAGCAAGCCCATTAAATGAAGATATATAATATTTTATTAAAATAAATAAAAGTAAAATAAAATAATTAAAATATTGATGTTCAGAATTTACAAATGTAAGTTGTGTGAGTTTTGTGCTTCAGAGCTAATCTTAGCACGGTTGATTGGCTGCTGTAATTTATTGATATCATCGAACATATTTATGGGTTCTGGTTACAGGGAAAACATTACGACCTTTTATGGGAGATTCGTGATTTACTAGGATCTCCTTTATAAATGATCTTCTAAAGCAAGGTCAGGTCCTATAAGCAGCGCACAGATTTTAAATTATGCCCTTTTATAAACATTTTCAGACAGTTTCAACTTTTACAATAACATTACGCTTCTAAATCTGAATTTGTTTTACGCGAGTGAGGTTACTGCCGATACCCAAGCTTTTATTTGGAGAGAGTTTTGAAGCTGACACTGTTTTCTTACAGAACAAAGGCCACAAAGTCAAAACATTAACAAATGAATCAAAGTAAATTTTGTGAGTATAGATAGACATTCAGTCAGGACAAAGGAATAAAGCCCTACATTGCATTTGAGTGAATCAGTCTTTTCTCAATATTTTTTAATTCTACCTATGTGTGTTGGGTTGTCATGTTGCTTTTCTTGTATTGTAGATACATGAAATAAACAGATCAACTGTTTTTGTGTTCTACCGAGAATGCTTAACCAAAGCCAAGAAATATAGATGATACCGCTTAACCGCAAAAACACACCCTTAGTTCTCATTTAAAGAGCAGTATCATCAAGGGTCTGGTAGCACTCTACTATATTTATAGGATAAGCCATAATTTGTGAATGTAAAAACTGAAAACCAACATCCTTGCACATATCAAACTGTCTCAATATTTAGGAACTGCTGTTTGTACCCCTATTTACCTCACTCACTGTCAGCTTTTGGCTTGGATGTTGGGAATGAACCTGATTTGTTGGGAGAAGAAGGGAGGCAAGGCTCATGGCACCTGGATGTGTGCAGATCCAGTGATACTACTGGCGCATGCCAAGCCCAATCCAGTGTAGTGATTTAGGTGCATGTGTGCCTGGATATCCATGCATCCAGACTCAGCAATATCCTAAAAGGGGACCCTGTGTGGATGTAGCCTAAGGATGAGCAAAATATATAGCTGTGCCAACAAATACTGTAAACGCCCTAATGGACAGTGAGAAAAAATTGTTACACGGTTTGAAAAATGAGTTACGCAAAAGAAAGCTCTACGACTTCAATGCGTTTGGCGAATTTTTTCCTGTTTTGTGATTTTTTGGCATCATATATTGATAATATGGAGGGATGTTTTGGACCAAGACATGGATCAATAGGCTGGTGGTCACCAATACATGTCCCTGCATGAGCACCTCCCACCCTGCTTATAGCTCTCTTTGCTATGATCTAACTCAGGGGTCCCCAACCTTTTTTTTTACCAGTGAGCCACATTTAAATGTAAAAAGATTTGGGGAGCAACACAAGCAATAAAAAACCTATGAGGATTTCAAATAAGGGTTGTGATTGGCTATATGGACTGCAAACCCATAGGAGGTTGTGTTTGGCAGTACACGTGTTTTTTATGCAACCAAAACTTGCCTGGAATACAAAAATAAGCACCTGCTTTGAGGCAACTGAGAGCAACATCCAAGGAGTTGGTGAGCAACATGTTGTTTGCGAGCTACTGGTTGGGGACCACTGATCTAACTTATAAACCCATTATGATATTTGTTTAAAAGTGGCAAAAAGTAATAACATATTTTACCAAAAAGAAAAATTATAGAAATATATTACAATTATCCTTTATTTCATTACAGGGATTGTTCATCATTCACATAAATCCCTGTCCCATATGAGCTTACATTCTAAACTTCACACTGGGGTCAATTTTAGGAACGAACTTGCCAGTAGAATTTAGGACTGTGGGTGTAAACACACAAATATCAAAACAACATACAAATAAGGCTTTGAAGATAGGAACAACGAGCAGTAAGTCTGATAACTACACCAGTGGCCAACCCCAATTTGCTTTGCATCAATGGCACCATGAGCATTTTATGATAAATAAATTTGATATCTGCTTGGCCTTTTCAGCACTACATGGTTTTCAGCAAGACAATGATATTTCACAGAACCACCAATATGTTTTAGTCTTGGAACTTGTTCAACACTATCTTGAGCCTTGGGGACCAGAAAAAGAAAAACGGTAACTAGGCTCAAAGCTATTGTTAGGAAGTTCTGGATTCTGTCATTGAAAATGCATTACCCGTTTGTTGTTTCAGAGTTCCTGATTACGTGAACAGCAAAGACAAGACAATGATACAAAGAGCTGAATACAGTCTGAACATTTTTGTATTCATCATTAAATGATGTCATTTATTTTTCTTTAGACGAACAAACATGGCAATGAGATTTGTAGCTCACCAGGAACAAAGTTATTTCTTAAGTGGTTTATTTATTAAAGTTACTATTTTACTAAAAAATCCGAATTTTTAGTGGTTAAAAAAAACTAGATTTTTTTGAGATTTATTAGGGGCAAATTTACTTAAGGTCGAATATCGAGAGTTAATTAACCCTCGATATTCGACTGCCGAATGGAAATCCTTCGACCTTGAATATCGAAGTCGAAGGATTTACCGCAATTCGATCCTTTTCGAATCGTTCGATTTGAAGGATTTTAATCCATCGATCAAACGATTTTTCTTCGACCTAAAAAAGATAGCAAAGCCAATGGGGACCTTCCCCATAGGCTAACATTGACTTCGGTAGCTTTTAGGTGGCGAACTAGGGGGTCGATTTTTTTTTTAAAGAGACAGTACTTCGACTATCGAATCGTCGAATAGTGAAATGATTTTTAGTTCGAATTGTTTCATTCAAAGTCGATGTCGTAGTCGACGGTCGAAGTAGCCAAAAAAAACATTCGAAATTCGAAATTTTTTTCCCTCTATTCCTTCACTCGAGCTAAGTAAATGGGCCCCTTAAAGTCTGATGCTGCAACAAGTCAGAATACAAAAATCCGGCATCTCAGACCTACCGAGGTTGTATATCAGTCAATGGAGAGGTTCCTATCCTATTTGGAAGTTTCTGTGGTCTGCACTAGAATTAGCCCAACAATCTGACTATTTCTGCTTTTGGGGAAAAAGCACACAAAAAAAAGTCAAGCGAAAAAAACTCTGAAAAAATAGTAAGAATCGGGTTTTTGCTTGATTTTATCGAGTTTGTCCCCAATCCGATTCAATCAAGCTTTTTTAATAACAAATAAGGTCTAAGCGTGGATTCTAGTTTGCTCTAACGTTTTATTTTTAATTCAGATTTTGATAAATAAGGCCCTTAAACTTTGTTTGAAAAAAAAAATGCATGTACTATATTTATGTCAAAACGTTTAACCAAATGTAAATATGTAACTACCAAAAACTTTGGGAACGAGCGTGAAAAGACAACACGCCAATGTCTGCTCGGTTGCTTGGTTGTACTTGCTGATGAAAGTAGGTCTGTTTATTTGAACTCACTTGGAAGTATCACAACTCGTTAAATTACACAGTGCAGTACCTTAGAAAACATGCAAAAACATGCCCAGTATGATAACATTGTACAAATATTGACTCCGGCCATGTTAAAGCAATAAAAATGGTGCACATTGATCTCATTAAGGAAAATGATTTATGACAATTTCCTCTTGCATTGAACCCCGCTTGGCAATATTTTCAAGCTGAGGTCAAAAAGGCCTGGCTTGTCTCAGTCCTGGCTTTGCAGGTCATTTAACACTGTCACTTGTTTTGGCCAACTGAACTCAATGTCTCCTTCTGTTTTTCAAGTAATGGCACTATATATTTTCTAGATATCAAAGTCAGTGCACAGAATCACTTGGGGATTCTGAAATGATTATTTTAACATTTTTCAAAGCAGCAACGTGTAAAGGGAGGGCGGAAGGTGACGTTTTATTCCAAAGAGAAGCTGTTAATGTCTAAAGTTTTAAGGTTAATAGTATATGAATTATGCAAAAGTTAAAGCGGTTCAGATGGCCCAGGCATCAATGGAACAATTTATGTTCATCGCTAGTGGTTAGAAAGTTACCAGTGCTTGATACAGTAGGTGTAACGTTGAAATGTCCTTAGTCGTGTCATGTGCAAGACGAAAGCAAAACAAAACCAGTACAGGGGCAGGGTATATTAGGTTTTAGAAAATCCTCTGCACATTTTTTTTTAAACTTATGAAGTATTTTCCATCACTCTTTTAAGAAAATAGTTTTATTTTGTAAAACACAGAAAAGAGGCCTAAGTAAACCAACAGCATTAGTTATCTGCTGCCTCAGGTCTGTGGGCCTTCAAAAATGTCAATATTTTGGTGTGGCAGTAGACAATATATAAAAAAGACAATGGTTATGGGATAAATATGGGTGAGGAATGTTTTTGCAACACACTAAAAATAGTGCTCTGAAATCATAGAAAGGGTTACATTTGGACCATTGTCATTTTAGAAGCACCTAAACAGATATGACAAAATCACATAATTCAGTTTTATACTGTTTTAAATGTTTGACATACAGCTAATTACTGCCACCTACAATCAACCTGCAAAGTAATGATATTAGGTGAAAAAATTCTAATATAAATATAAAATATATAATAAATATAATTATTGGTTAATTGTAATATTGCCTAAACATTTTTATATACTTAATATTTATTGTATTTGAAGGATAAAAACAAATTAACATTTTGTTTTTGTAATAATAATAATAATAATAATTATTATTATTGTTGTTTTTGATGTTTTTATTTATTATTATTATTATTATTATTATTATTATTATTATTATTATTATTATTATTATTATTATTATTATTATTAATATTATTAATAATAATAATAATAATAATACAGGTATAGGATCCCTTATCTAGAAACCCAATATCCAGAAAGCTCTGAATTACGGAATGGCTCCCATAGACTCCATTTATCCAAATAATCCAATTTTTTTTAAAAATGATTCCCTTTTTCTCTGAAATAATAAAACAGTAGCTTGTACTTGATCCCAACTTAGATATAATTAATCCTTATTGGAAGCAAAACCAGCCTATTGGCTTTATCTAATGTTTAAATTAATTTCTAGTAGACTTATGGCATGAAGACCCAAATTACGGAAAGATCCGGTATCTGGAAAACCCCAAGTCCCCAGCATTCTGGATAACAAGTCCCATAGCTGTAATAATAATTGTACATTTTTGAAATGACAGCATATCTCAACAAATATGAAAGTGGATGCTGTCAATTTTTTTTTATCTTAAATCGCTTATACATGTATGGGATCTGTTATCCGGAAACCCGTTATCCAGAAAGTTCTGAATTATGGAAAGACCATCTCCCATAGACTCAATTTTATCCAAGTTATCCAAATGTTTCAAAATGATTTCCTTTTTCTCTGTAATAAAAAAAAAGTAGCTTGTACTTGATCCCAACTAAAATAATTAATCCTTATTGGAAGCAAAACCAGCCTATTGGGTTTATTTAATGTTTACATGATTTTAGTAGACTTAGGGGCCGATTCACTAACTTCGAGTGAAGGATTCGAAGTAAAAAAACTTCGAAGTTCGTAGTGTTTTTTGGGCTACTTCCACCATCGAATGTGCTACTACGACCTTCGACTACGACTTTGAATCGAACTATTCGAACTAAAAATCGTTCGATCATTTGATAGTCGAAGTACTGTCTCTTTAAGCAAAAACTTCGACCCCCTAGTTCTCCATCTAAAAGCTACTGAACTTAATGTTAGCCTATGGGGAAGGTCCCCATAGGCTTGGCTAACTTTTTCTTCGATTCAAAGGATTTTATCGTTCAATCGAAGGAATAATCCTTCGATCGTTCGATCGCACTATTTGCGCTAAAATCCTTCGACTTCGATATCCGAAGTCGAAGGATTTTAATTCCCAGTCGAATATCGAGGGTTAATTAAAAAGTTAGCCAAGCCTATGGGGACCTTCCCCATAGGCTAACATTGAGTTCAGTTTGACCACTGTCTGCCATTGTTAACCTTTTAGTTGCCAGGCATGCCATTTTTTTTTAGAATAGGCTTATTCAGTTATTTAACTTAGGGGCCGATTCACAAAGGGTCGAATATCGAGGGTTAATTAACCCTCGATATTCGACTGGGAATTAATATCCTTCGACTTCGAATATCGAAGTCGAAGGATTTTAGCACAAATAGTGCGATCGAACGATCGAAGGATTCCTTCGATCGAACGATAAAATCATTTGAATTCGAAGGATTTAAATCCAACGATCGAAGGAATATCCTTCGATAAAAATAACTTCCCCATAGGCTAACATTGAGTTCAGTAGCTTTTAGATGGTGAACTAGGGGGTCGAAGTTTTTTCTTAAAGAGACAGTACTTGGACTATCGAATAGTCGAATAGTCGAACGATTTTTAGTACGAATCCTTCGATTCGAAGTCGTAGTCGAAGGTCGTAGTCGAAGGTCGAAGCAGCCCATTCGATGGTCGAAGTAGCCCAAAAAACACTTTGAAATTCGAAGTTTTTTTACTTCGAATCCTTCACTCGAAGTTAGTGAATCTGCCCCTTAGTGTAAACAACGTTAACTGTACCCTTGCGGGCCAACAGTAGAAGCAGCAGAGTAAAAACAGACTTTAACAGTGTGAAACAGAACATGATAAAGAAATAACGTGAGGAAAGGTCCACAGGAAAAGAGGAAATAAAGTGGGTCACACTGCAACAGAGGACAGCTGCTGGAACTGGTGAAATACTAAAGAGAAACAGCTGTGACACACTTCATTTTAAGTTAAGGGCTAGTCCACACGGGGAGATCGGCAGGCGTTTGCGGTCGCGGCGACAAAGCGCCGCGCCAGTCGCCGCGACCGGCGCAGGCGACAGTTTTGTATGGGCGCCTATGTAAAAACGCCTGTGCTAACCACACCAGGCGATGCGCTTTTCAAAAGTCGCCTGAAAAAGCCTGGCGAGGCATTTTCAGGCGACTGTTGAAAAGCGCATCGCCTCGTGTGGTTAGCACAGGCGTTTTTACATAGGCGCCCATACAAAACTGTCGCCTGCGCCGGTCGCGGCGACTGGCGCTGCGCTTTGTCGCCGCGACCGCAAACGCCTGCCGATCTCCCCGTGTGGAATAGCCCTTAAGCTGCTGAAAGTTACATCCTCTGCATTTGGGAAGGATTCACTCAGTATCGATAATTAAGAATTCATCTGTGTATCACTGAAAGACCAGAACATTTACAGTAGGTGACTCCTATGCTTAACCCAGAACTTTAATTAAACATGGTATGGTATCTGTGGCTGTGCTCATTCATCAAGATATCCTTTCAGAAGTCACAAGGCCATCCCATGACATTAGGAAAAAATAGATGTTTTATTTCCAGGGAGAGCTTTACAGTAAGATATGTGATAATGGGAAAATTTTCTGCTAATAGAGGGTCCGCTAACAGATGCGATAGATACCATTTAGCAAATGAGAAACGACATGTTCAGCTCTATTGGTTTGTGAAGACCTAAAAAAGTCAGTTCATAAAGTATAAACTGCAGGGCTTTAGGGGTCCAAAATTGCACCACGGTGGGCAGAAGTCTTATCAGGGGGCCTTGGACCTCTGATTAGGTGGGTATTTTACTAATCATTCTTAAGCCTATAACTTGCTGAGCGCTGATGCTCTCTGCTTGGGAGATATTTAAGGTGAAAGTATTTTTGCTATAATGATATTCCTAGAAGTATAGATAGATGGGCCCTTTCGGGCCCAGTTATCAGCATTCTCATTTTAGTGGTTTTAGAGGTTTTTGAAACAATCATTTTCTCTGAAATCATAAATGCCATGAAAATTAAAAGATCAAAATATAAAAAGTAGAAATGAAAAAAATAAAAAAACGAACAATCTGAATAAAAATACGCAAATCTCTAAAAATGTGTTTTTTCAGACAGTTACTAGTCCCATTGACTTCTATAGGACTTTGACAACTTTACTTTGTGAATTGTTTTGGTTTGTGTTCAAATTAACATTTTTGCCACTATGCAAATTTAAAAAAATGTAAAACTAAAAGTAAATGTGAGTTCACATAGAAGTCAATGGGAGTTGACCTCGGCAAAATTCAAGCTATATTTCTTAATTCGAGATATTCAAGTTTTCATGGTTTTTTTTTATCTTATAACACCCCAAATTCAAGTTTTTGGCGTTTTTTTGAGCTTGTAAACTCACAAATTCAAATCATTAAATTTTTTGACTATTGTAGTCAATCGAGGTTTTTATATTACGATTTTTTAATATATAAACAGACATTCAAGTTTTCCTAAAATGTAAGCTTATTTAAAGGAGAAAAAACTCTAAAACCTCACAAATTTGATTTTTGATAAATAAGCCCGTTAATATAATTTATCTTCATCTATATAGTAGTTGCATTCAAAAAAACAAGAAGCCCAATGTAAAACAAAATATTCTTTTTTAACAATTAGGGGCAGATTTATCAAGGGTCAAATTTCGAAGTGATAAATACTTCGAAATTCGACCCTGGAATTGAAATACTTCGACTTCAAATATCGAAGTCGAAGTATTTGTCACCAAATTTGGCCATCGAGTTGAACAATTAAATCGTTCGAATCGAACGATTCAAACAATTTTAGTGTACATCGATGTGTGAAGACTTTGAAAAATGGTCTACAAGGTCCCCATAGGCTAACATTGCACTTCGGCAGGTTTAATTTGGCGATGTATTGTAGTCAAAGTTTTTTTTAAAGAGACAGTACTTCGATTAGCGAATGGTTGAATATTCGAACGATTTTTACTTCAAATCAAAGTCGAAGTAAATTCGAAGTCGTAGTATACTATTAGATGCTCGAAGTATCCAAAAAATTACTTCGAATTTCGAATTTTTTACTTCGAAAATTCCCTTGAATTCACTTCGACCTTTGATAAATCTGCCCCTTAATCCACAAAATTGTTTTTTTTTTAAATAAAGGGTGTTGTTTAATGGTTTAACATATTAAAAATTAAATTGTCATGCCTTTTCCCAGTACTCTCATTGTACATTTTATAGTGTTCTAAGACTTTGAAGACCTCTAGAAAGGGAGTTAAGCAATCATTAAATTATGTCAATAAAAATATTCCAGTTTAACAGACGTGTTTTGGCAAAGATTAGCTGTGTGACCTCTTACATATGCATGATTTGTGGTTAATCGTTTTTCACCAGATAGCAGAAGATAGCAAATAGCTGTAGCAAACACATAAAATAAGACTTGTACGAGGTATAGATTTTTTTTGTAATGAAAAGCTTTTGTCAACATTTACCCCCACATAAATGGACTTCACTAACCTTAAAACCAGGAATTCAGGCAAAATTATGTGTGGGACTGATTTGCTTCACTTATCATAAATTTAAGACAAAAGCTCATTGTTGATAAGTTTCCACATCAAAGGAGATATATTATGGCTAGCAGGAACGTTTCAGGCATGAAAAATCAAACAAAAAGCCTGATTCTCAGCAGCAAGTTCCCAATTATGAACAAAGACTGAATATTACAAGTCTTCACAATGTATGTATTTATAGCTACATAACAATTGTGGTTTTCTATTGGGATATTTATCTTGTCTGGATTGGCAGGTAATGTGATAAGAGAAGATCAATAGTCATTTTGACAAAACCTTAGGAATGTTGAGTTGCTTGTCTTAGTTCATCAATATTGTTGTCTAAATAATTAATATGCACAGCAACCCCTATCTTAGTACTAATTAAAAATGGAAACCGAATAGTGAACGAACACAGCAAACACAGAAATTCTTCAAAACATTCTAATAAAATAAAATAAAACTTTGGAATACTGTTGACTTTGGCTTTGGAATACTGTTGAAAAATTGATAAACTTTACTAAACATAAAAAATCTTTAAAGCTCAGGCAATGTTTGAATCACCACTAGCGAAGAGCAAAACTGCTCCATTTCACTTTTTGAAAAAATTCGCAAAACCGTGGAAGAATTTACTAGTAAAAAAAAATTATATTGGAGTCCATGTGCATTTTTAGGACACATTTTTTTTTTACAGTAAAATGCATTGGAGTCAATGGCATGTTTTTCACGTTCCAAACGCATTGGAGTCTAGCGCCATATAAGTAAACCTTTAAAATAAGTGAATATAAAACTGACGAGGTTGCTATTCAAAGCAATTTTGTAATTTACATTCATTATTTATTTTCTTTCTATTCCAAGATGTTAAGGGATACATGTGCTGTTAATATGAATGGATTTTGTTCCAACAGCGCCACCTGCTGGTCAGTTTCTGACCAGTCTGACCACCAAGTAGTCAAGGAAGTTGTCAGGAGAAAGAAAGAGTCTGCTCTGATGTTCTTCTGCTTAGGAAAACAATTCAAAAACATTCTCACTTCTTTCCTAAGCAGAAGAACATCAGCGCAGCCTCTTTCTTTCTCCTGACAACTTCCTTGACTACTTGGTGGTCAGACTGGCCAGAAACTGACCAGCAGGTGGCGCTGTTGGGACAAAATTCATTCATATTAACAGCACATGTATCCCTTAATATCTTGGAATAAAAAGAAAATAAACAATGAATGTAAATGACAAAGGTGCTTAGAATAACACCTTCATCAATTTTACATTTACTTATTTTAAAGGTTTACTTATCCTTTAAGGTCAATATTGTTGACAATGGTGTTTTTTCTCACACTTTTTTCCTAAGTTAAGAATGCAATTTTTCTTCTTATGAAACATAGTGCATGGAATTATTCTAGTGCAGATTAGCAAAAAATGTTCACATTTGTGAAATTGCAAATCTGTATATTTTTCTACATTTGGATACTTTGTTGCAGATATTTTAGTCTTTCTGCTTTATTTCATTCTTCCCATGGCAGACAGTCACTAATAGTATGGCAGGAGTGGGGGTAGAGTCTTGACAGATTTGTCTGGACCTTCAAAAAAACATCCATCTTAACTATTTGGATTTGCCAGACTACTTATTCCCTATCCTACCCAGCTGGGAATTGTTAGACAAATAGTATAAATGTGCTTTGTAAACAAATGGCCGGCATATTTCAGTAAATAGAATGAATATTAGTGTCTTTATTTATTCTAAGGAGGGCCTGTTTAGCAGATGACCTGTGGTTCACAAGCATTTGCGAGGGATTTCTTGAGAACTGCATAACCGTCACTAAATTACTTCCTTTATAAAGTTTCCGGAAACCCGTAAGATATTTCCGATAAACAATCACGTACAACATCTGAAATTGTTCCAAGTCATTTCCCAGTCAGAGATATACATATATATTTTGTATTATATTGTGTTTCTATGACACTAGGCATGAGTTGTAGGCATTCGGTAATTATTTACTTTCTGCTATTGCTTTACAATACAAACATATTGAAGTTGAAAGACATTTAAACCAAACCATTGTCCTGTGATTATTGTGCACATCTGCCTTCTCCAATACTGCTCTTATAATATGTGTTTTCTCACAAACCATTAGCATGTTAAACACTCACTATATTTCCACTGGAAAGTTTATCAAATATCTAGTTGTCTGCAGTGGTCAAATTTGAAGTGATTCTCCGAATTTGATAGAATTAAGGTTTGCTTTACAGAACTCTATGCAGCCATTGAATTACATATGAGTAAAGGAGAGCATACAAAATCCTTCTGCTTATATTCAAAGCCCTTTACTACTCTGCTCCTCACTGCATGTCTTCACTTGTGTTGCTGTATGTTCCTGACTTCTCCATCATCTCAAAGTCACCATCTATTCACACCATCCACATACTGCTTTTTCTCATTCCTCTGTAGGAATACTCTCTCATTCTCTTTAAAAATACTTAGGGGCAAATTTACTAAAGGATGAAGTGACTAACGCTGGCAGAAATTCGCCAGCGTGACGTCATTTTGGAACTTCGCCGATTTACGGTAACCGGCCTAACTTCGCTACTGAAGGAGATAGACTCTAGCTGTACTTCGTTCCCTAACGCCAGGCGAAATTGCCTCTGGTTCTACGCAAATTCCCTAAGATGTGGATTTTAATGAACGTTACCTCTAGCGCCAGACTTGCCTTCACCACCTCAGACCAGGCGAAGTGCAATAGAGTAGATAGGACTTCCTCAAAAAATAGTTGAACATTTTTCCTTTTCTTTTCCTTTTTTAGGGTAATAGGCTGCAAAGAGCATACATTTTTTTGGGGGGTAACCGGCTTCCCCCCTATATTTCCTACCATATGGCGCATAAACTATACACTGGGCTCATGTGTAGGGCATTATAACAACTCTATTTTCTTTTATTAAGGTTCCCTGGGCTTGTGTAATGTAATGTATTTGCTGCAACATATACGTCCATTGAACATTAACTTCCCGCTGTATGCAAATTAGCCAACGCTAGTGCAACTTCACTTTGCTTGGTGCAGTGACACTAGCGCAACTTCGCCAGCATTTGGCACCCTGGATGCAACTTTGGATTTTAGTGAATTAGCGATGTCCTGGCGAATCTATGCCCGACGAAGTGTTGTGCTGTGAGCAAAGCCGTCACTGGCGAATCGAAGGTTAGTAAATTTGCCCATTAGATTCTACCCTTTGGAGCTCTAGAACATTATCTGGTGGGTATTGCCTTACTGCAGTCAGCATTGAGTTGAGTGATTGATAAATAGGATTAAGCTGCATGGGGAAGATGAAAAGAGTCATACCTAAACTAATAAGAGAAAGGTCAACTATGGGGATGCCATGTTCTTTCTAAACTAAAGAGATCCCAAGATTAGCACCTAGGTATCAGAGTTTGTATTATGCCTGTACTGAATCAATCATTTTGGGATTCAGCTGAATCCTCGAAAATCTGAATTCAAAAACTGAATCCCAAGCCTAATTCTATATTCACATTTGAAGTCAATCAATATATATAACATATTTTCAGGCTGTAGGAGGAAAGTGGAGCACATACAGTATACTGTGTATTGCCCTACCTAAGATCAGGCCTAAAACCTAAGAAGGGAAAGCTATCCTTTGTGCCACTGTGCTGCCTTTAAAATAATAGGTTCTGGCCCTTTTAGTAATAATTTAGATTTTTAAAAAAAACAAAACAAGTTGAAGTTCACATGAATATCCTATCTTTAAATAAACATTTAAAACATAACTCTACATGGTGATCTCATCGAAAAGTAATTATCTGTGAAGCTCATATCTATAATACGAATATGAGCAAGATTTGCACATACTTTAGACATTTGCAATGCATAAATGTGATGAAAATTGAATGTAAAATGCGCGAACCAGGAGGAACATATTCCTGCCAAGAAAATAATATTGCAAAACACCAGATAAAAAGCAGAACAATCTCTAAGCCCCAACATGAAAAGAATATTCCACTAGTGAAATCTTGGGTCAACCCAAGGGTGAAAAACAAACAAGCAAAAACTAATTTACTAGTAATGCTCTGAAGCTTAGAATCCTAGTTCTAAAGTGTCAAGGTTTAATTTTTTGGGAATATTCTGTTAACATTGCAAAAGAAAAGTCTGGTGAAAGTTGAATTTGCACTAGACAAAGCATAAAAGTAGTGATGGTTGAATTTGCGCCGTTACGCATAGCGGAAAAATTCGCAACATTTTTTTTGATGCCGGCGAATTTTCGCGAGCATTTCGCGAATTTATTCGCTGGCGGCAGATCGCGCAAATTCGTGCCTGGCGAATAAATTCGCCCATCACTACATAAAAGCAGTATAGTAGTATTTTAGTGGAATATCAGTAACTTGCAGTTATCGGCAGTCATAACATATTGTCTTCTATTACATTACCAAACAAAAGTTATTTATCCTACAAGAATAGTTTTTTTTTCCCAGTATGAGCTGGCAAAATAATTCCAGTTAAATTTTAGAGTAGATGTTTCTCTATTTTGGAAAAGTGTAAAAAAAGGTTAAATGTCTTCTTTTACATTACACAGTTCTTGGTCCTCCAATAGAGGAGAAAAGAATGATGAGGATATCAACTTTTTAATTTTGATTAACCTAATTAGTGATAGGCGAATATATTCGCCAGGTAGAAATTTGCGGCGAATTCCCGCGATTCGCATTCGCCAAATAAATTTGCAAAACTGGCACAAAAATTCACCGGCAAAAATTCCCTGGCGTGAAAAAAAAACGCACACCGGCGTCAAAAACGAAACACCGGCGCCGTTTTATGAATTTTTCGCCATTTCACAAATTTCGTGGGAAATTCGCAAATTATTCTGCGAAGCGAAATGCCACAGATTCGCCCATCACTAAACCTAATGTTTTATGAAGAAATTACTTTGAGAATAATTGGCAATATTTCCCAAGTTTTTCACTTCAAAGCTTTATAAATAGGCCCCTTGATAACATTAAAAAATGTAAACTTTAAAAAATAAAATAAGGAGGTTGCCAAATAATACTCTTGTAGGGGCTTTAGGGGATAATATAATCAAGTTTGTTCCGGTTTAAGTAACCTATAGCGACCAACGAGCTGGAGAATTGTCCGCTGTGTCATCACTAGAGAAACATATATCTTCAGTGGGAGTGATAGGGTAATGGAAGCTGCTGAGCACCATCCAGGGAATCCTCATTTCAAAGAAACCTATAAATCATTGCATATAAATGATCTCTTACTCTTCTCAAAGAAATATATCAAGGAAGTGCTGTAGATCAGATACTTCCCAAGAGGAGTGTAAGATCACTCTGCATTGATGATGACCATTAAAAAGAAAATTATGAGCTTTCTTCACTTCAGTAGAAATTTGGCCTCAGATGACTGCAAAACAGGAGGATGAATTTAGAAAACCAAAGAACACCTAACTGATGGGAAGATGTTAACAATTTTGGGATTATGTAATTAGAGGTGTAAATTAATTAATGGCCAGGTGACCATTTATTGGTTAAGGAAAATGTTTGCTATTACTAGACATGGGTTAACTTTGTCCCTTTAATTTAAGGAAATCCTAAAAGTGGACTTTGTCCATCCTGATAAACACTTCAAATTGAATAAATACTTTTATCTGCAGCATCTGTATCTACTAAACTTTTCCTGATATTAATTGCAATGAGAAGGGAGACATCATTTCCATCTTTTCTAGCTTCTTCAGACTTGGGCTATTGAGCACAAATATCAGATTTGTCCAGCACGTTCAGGTTTCATGATCAATTGAGACTATAAAGCATGATGCACAGAAGCAACTTCCAGGGAAAGCTAGTGACACCGGTGGGTCAAATTTTGCAGTTGCACCTTGAGAAGCCAATTTAGATATTTAAAGGCTGGTTTCTCTAAAGGAAACCATTTGGAGCTAAAAACTTGTAGGGGGAAATTTACTTAAGGTCGAATATCGAGGGTTAATTAACCCTCGATATTTGACTGTCAAAGTTAAATCCTTCTACTTCGAATATCGAAGTCGAAGGAATTTAGCGATTTTCGTTCGAATTTTCCTTCAAATCATACGATTCGAAGGATTTTAATCCATCGATCAAACAATTTTTGTGGAAGATAGCCAAGGCTATGGGGACCTTCCCCATAGGCTAACATTGACTTCGGTAGCTTTTAGGTGGCGAACTAGGGGGTCGAAGTTTTTTCTTAAAGAGACAGTATTTCAACTTTCGAATGGTCGAATAGTAGAACGATTTTTAGTTCGAAAGTCGAAGTTGTAGTCAAAGGTCGAAGTAGCCCATTCGATGGTCGAAGTAGCCAAAAAAAACATTCGAAATTCAAAGTTTTTTTTCCTCTATTCCTTCACTTGAGCTAAGTAAATGGGCCTCGTAGTGTTTCACAAGGGGCATGGGGGGCTGGCAATAAAAAAATGACTAGACTTTATCAGAAATAAGGCTGAAACTTTTGACTAGTAATGAGTGAATTTCTTTAGCCAGGCATGGCTTCGAGGCACAATTCTGTTACTTTCTTTTCGAAAAAACACCCTCTGACTTTAATGCATTTTGGACAAAAAATTCTCCAAGACAGAAAATTTGCTGAGACCAAAAAGCCACCACAAGAAAAAGGCCCATTAACTTTAATGCATTTGGAGTGAGAAAAAAATTGTTGCATGCGTAAAAATTTGTTGTGTGTAAAGTAAAATTTTGACGCCCATTGACTTAAATGCTTTTAGCGAATTTTTCATGGACAGATTTCGCTCATCACTACTTTTGACCACAACCAGTTGTCAGGGGACATTAACTATACCTTAAGGAAGAAGTTCAAGAGCAAAAGGGGCACAGTAAAGCTGAAGGGAAAACAGCAAAGTGCAAAAAAAAATGGTTAATTGTGCCCATTTTTGCCTTTGAATGTGCAAATGACCCCTATAGTCTCCCTCTATTTCTGGTATTGTTCAGGAAGGTGGAACACGTTGTCATTGTTGAAAGTATAGAACTAATAAATGGTTTTACAATTAGTATTATGGATGAATCATTTTCAGTGCCTTTTTTTTACATGAAAAATTATTGAACGTTTTTTTTAATGTTTTTTCAAACCTACACTAAAAGGAAATCAAGCTAGCATTATAAAAGGTTAACATCTTGTCACTGGTCAATAAGTAATAGTAAGGTAGTAAAGTGGGTGCACATAATCTAAAAGATAGTATTTTCTTGGATGTAATGTTTCGAAGCTAATTGGATAAAACACCTTTTACAGATAGTATTACTACACATGGGGGCAGATTTATCAAGGGTCGGATTTCGAGGGGTTAAATCCCTCAAAATTCGACTGGAGAATAGAATCCAATAGGGAATTCGGGCGAATTTACGCGCTGGCGAATAGTCGAATGGGCGAATATTCACCCGGTGAATAGTCGAGTGATCGAATATTCGATCAAAGGATTTTCATTAGATCGAATGCCTTTTTATTCGATCAAAAACTTAGAAAAAAAGCCTATGGGACTTTCCCATAGGCTTTTAAAGCAATTCGGTGGGGGTCATTTATAAACTTCGCGCAGGGCAGATTGGTTCGCAAAGTGAATATATTTGCCCTGCGCATGGTTATATTTATAAAGCTGAATAATAGGGTGCATACAGAATTGCAAATTTTTTATTCACAATGCGAATGTCTAAAGGGGCTTTATAAGTATGTCACAATTCGCAAATTGCGAATCTTTATGAGCACACTCTGCGACTCAATTACGCCACAACTTTGGTGGCGGATAAAATATTCGCAAAACAGTTTTGCAAACTGCGAATTTAACGCTATTTTCGTGCACAACAACCTCGCACATTGGGTGTGCTCGTGCAAACTCCTGTCTCATTTGCGCGCCATTTGCGAAAATTTATTCACACTGCGAATCCGCAAAAAACGGAGAGACGGGCAGAGCAGTGCAATATATTAGCGCTCAGCAAAAAACATGCGCAATACAACCATTATGAAAAATATGCGCTGCGCGAACTTTATAAATGACCCCCGGTAGGTTTAATCTGGCGAAGTAGGCAGTCGAATGATTTTTAAAAGAGACAGTACTTCGACTATCAAATGGGTGAATAGTCGCAGCGTTTTTTCGCTTGATCTATTTGAATCATTCTACTCAGGCGAATTTACGCCAATTCGATAGTCGAGGAGCACAAAAAACTCCTCGAAATTCGAGTTTTTTTCCCTCTATTCATTCATCCGAGCTTAGTGAATGTGCCCCATGGACCTGTAGACACATATACTGTATAATGACAGAACAGGGTTTGATCATCTCAGTTATTAATGTACAGGTATGGGATCCGTTATCTGCAAACCAGATATCCAGAAAGCTCTGAATTATGGGAAGGCCCATGGACTCAATTTTCATCAAACAATTAAAAAAAAATTTTAACGTATGTTTTTATTTAATTTCCAAATAAAAGAAAAAAGAAACAGTAATAACAAAATGAAGAAAACAGCATTGGAGGTACAGAAGAAGGGTAACAATTACATTTTTTAAAAATTATTATAATAAAACTCTTGATCTTCATCCCAGCCAAGATATAATTACTTCTTTATTTTATGCAAAACAATCCTGTTGGGCTTAATTTATGTCGATATGATTTTTTTATTACCCCAGGTGCTGAACATTCTTGATAACAGATCCAATACCTGTACATGGCCAACACAAGTACTGTATTCTGGCAGTTTCTCTTCTCTTCTTTATGCCACTAATATAATCCAGGCAAGCCTCCTACTAGTGGTAGGATTTGATTCACAGTTAATGGCATCACCCAGTCAAATGTCAAATACAGTATTTGTAACCGAGGTAAGGCTGAAGGTCTTGTTGCATAAAGGTACCTGGGCAGGTTCATATTGGTAATAGTGATTTTTTTGTGAATCTCGGTGAGATAGAAAAAACCTTAACTAGATCTAGATAATTTCCCATGGCTGAGAAACACCCCAGTCTGTATATATTTTATCAGGCAAAGCACATGAAAACCCAATAGCCTTTTAAAAATAAAGACCATAAAATTAAGTTTTATCTTTGCAATGTTAAATATTTTACAGCATGCTAATTGCTGACAGTTTATATTACGACAGTTGCATGCCTCTTAAAATGATTTTGAAACCCTCTGCTTTATACTGTGCATTTTACAGTCTCATCCTGTTTAAGTAAGAAAGACGCCAAAAATCAATTAAGAGATTACACTACAATCACTGCCAAACATTCCAAGAAACACTGTCTGGTCCGAAAATATCAGCATTTTTTTGCTGCAAGGAAATTAAATAAATTCTCACAAAATACCAGTTTACCAGTTCAACCATGTAAAAAGGGCAGGTACATTGTTTTACGTGACTATGAGTTTACAAAGTCACCACAGTCTTGAGCACACATTTAAGGAGGTTGTAAACCCAAATATAAAATTTTGAATGTTGAAAGAAGACATAAAGGGGGGTTATTTTTTGAAAACCACTTCTCCCTGCTGTTTATCAATACATTTTCAAGAAAACTTCTTGTGTGGGAAAAGACTGAATCGTATGTTTGATGCCCTCAGATTATTGCCCAAAAATGACAAAATCTTCGGATTATTGTACAAAACCCAGTGCAGATCAGGATATCTTCAAAATGTCAATGGGACATCTGCCATTGACTTCTACATGATCTCAGTACATATGAGTTGGAGTACTTTTATATTCTGACTTTTAACACCATCGGAGTTTAATAAATCTCGAAAAATTCACGGGTTTTTTTTCTACGAAAAAATTTTGCTTTTCCCCTTTAAAAGTCCGACCAGAAAAAAATCGAACTTAAATAAGGAAAGGCTTAATCATTGGGGGGTGACAATTCCCTAGTCACCCACCAAGGGTTATAATCACTTACCATAGGCCCTAGCAACTGTCTTTTTTTCCTGTCTAAGAGATCTTTGCTACCAAATGTTTCATCAAAATTTATAGTCAGAACCAGTAGTGCAGAGAGCAAATAACTATAAGGGGCAGATTTATCAAGGGTCGAATTGCGAAGTAAAAACTTTGAAATTCGACCATCGAATTGAAATACTTCGAATTCGAATATCGAAGTGTAAGTATTTTTCACCGAATTTGGCCTTCGAACAAACAAAGTAAAATCGTTCGAACGATTTTAGCGTACGATCAAACGATTTTACTTCGATGTGTGAAGACTTCGAAAAATGCATTAGAAGGTCCCCATAGGCTAACATAGCACTTCGGCAGGTTTAATTTGGCGAACTATTGAAGTCAAAGTTTTTTTAAAGAGACAGTACTTCGATTATCGAATATTCAAACTATTTTACTTCGAATAGAATTCAAAGTAAATTTGAAGTCGTAGTATCCTATTCGATGGTCGAAGTATCCAAAAAATTACTTCAGAATTCGAATTTTTTTACTTTTTTTAATCTGCCCCTAAAAGTCAAATTTGGAAATAGTCTATATAGCTTAGAATTCAATTTACTTTCTTTATTAGAAATGCTAAATTTGAGTTTGTTGATTTCAGATATGAATAAAAAAAACATATTTTCTTTCTAAAAAAAAAGTGTAAAATAGTGAAGATGTAAATGGAAACTCCCTCTTTTCATAGCTAAAGTAGTGCTTTATACACTATTAAAGTGCTACTGCTAAGGACACAGTTCAATAAGATGGTTTTGGGCTATAGCGTTCTGATGGGTTTGGGGAAAAATGAATTATGGGTATCCCATGGAATTCTTATGAGTCTGTCCAATGAAGCATAGCATTCACTTTCACTTTGAGAATGTGGGTAATAAGGGTTTTCATCCAAGTATCACAGGTCATGCAGTGGCAGAGGGGTTCAGCCTTGAGGCCAGATGAGTTGATTTTGGAGATAAAGCCTATTTGCTTTGAAAGTCCATATAGAAGGCCAGTTAGGGCGAGTAAAGGTTGAACTTATCTACTGTCCTAATGTTTTGTGGAACTGCAGTACAGTATGTTTGGATAGCTGACATCTCCTATATACTCTGAACAATAGTTGGTCCTCCAAAAGGAACATGATCCAAAATAGTCCAGCAACCACTGTTATAAGTGATCACTGATTGATCTAACCATTTGAAGACTGCCAAAAGACTAAAGAGCTTGTTTACTAACATAGGTGCTAAATGCCAGCTGTTGAGTTACTGAGAGCAACAGGTCAGAGTTTGGATTTCTTAAAAAACATTTTCTGTATGGTCCCCAAATGCCATTCTTTATAGGCCAATGTGGGTCACCGTGTATGTTGCACATTCATCCGTGAGAGAGAGGAGCTGGTATGGAGATAATGACTGGCAGGATTATGGTTACACCTTCCTAGAACTCAAACAATGTTTTCAACAGGTGTTTCTCTTTGGATGTTAGAAGTTGAATTTCTGAAAAGGTATTTCAAGGTCATATGTTTAATAAAGAAGAAAACGTTATAGAATACAATGATTATAAAGCCTGTATCAGTTCCTCTTCACTAACCAGAAGAACACACTAGATACATTGATTCCAATCTACACTCTGTAGGCCCAGTGAGTGTTTTTCCACAAGAAGTAAAGAGAACCAGCTTGGATCATAAAAAGAGAATTAATCTTCTGCCGATAACTGGGCTTTAGTTAATAGAGAAACGTGAAATAAAAAGGCACGTTATACAGAGCCCAGTATTTATTTTATACTTCTGACAAATGATTGATGGTATAGTAATGCACGAAACACCATATAAATTATTCAGAAGAAAAGATAAGCTTTAGTTAATATATGATTCTCTACTGTAGGAACACCAACCTTTTTTCCCTTTCGTCTCCAAACTAAACACATCCACAGAAATGGATCTGGCGGTGGGAGATAAGAGAAGCTAAGCAGTTCTGTAAAAATATAAACCATATTTTCAGATTCTTATTCTGCTCCGCTGAAACCCTGGCATCCC
Organism: Xenopus laevis; assembly: GCF_017654675.1. Classification (NCBI taxonomy): domain Eukaryota; kingdom Metazoa; phylum Chordata; class Amphibia; order Anura; family Pipidae; genus Xenopus; species Xenopus laevis. The sequence continues at coordinate 18,996,823 of NC_054380.1, read as the reverse complement.
ACTGACACATAAATTTAGAGTGAGGGAGAAGCAGTGGCTCACTGAGGGACTGAGGCAGCACATGGGAATATTGCATTTAGGAAAATATGTGAGCACAGAACATTATACAATGGGGATGCAAAGTGAAAACAGGTACAAAGATATTGCAATTATATCTGACTATGGGTACAAAGGGATACAAGGGGTCTTCTCAAAGTTCAGAGCACAGGTACCATTCGGGGTACAAAATGTGGCCTGAGGTGCAGAACACTGTGGCTTCTGGTGCAAGATATCCCTGTCCTTTGCTCTGTGGTTGGTGGTAGGTACCAACTCCTTTGCGCCCCAGGCCTGTCAGTGTTTCTTAACTCGCATGTCTGAAAGATGCCCAAGACGACTAAAGGGTGAAAAAGGGGACACCAATAGCAAGGCAGGTGCAAAGTACAAAAAAATCAACTTGCAACTTTTTTTATACTTGGCACCCTTTCCCACAATCAGAAAATGAGCTCTCTAGTATTTAGGAAATACCTATGTTTGATTCTTAGGAAAAAGCCCAGAAATAAGATGTAAGATCCCCAGGAAACCTAGTCACTTAAGGATCAAAGGTGCTTATCAATGCGGCACTGAGCAAAGCACAAATGCATACACAAATACACTTGAAATGCAGTTTAAAGTATCTCTTAAGCACAGTGGTCCTTAATAAAAAATGGTAATGCTTTAAGCCGTGGATCAAGGGTACTTCATGTACTGTCCCACTTGGATTGTAATAAGGCTTTGCAATGTGGTTTTAAAAAAGATGCACCTACTTATGTGCAGAACGAGCACTTTCATCTGCTTCACATGCACTCAGTAGGTGTTACTGGTCAATCTTGTGACTGAGAAATAAGTGAACATTTATTCAAGAATGTTGGGCAGCTGACCTAGTAGGAAAGCTAGTTGGTTAGTTTTTGAAATAAAATGGTTTGTTCATTTTTAAATTCAACCTAAAGGGGTTTTTAGTTTTCTGTCTGCAAAAAAAACATAGAATGCTCAATTGCCAAACAGCAAAACTATGTTTTTTTGCAGGCAGAAAACAAAATTTTAAAACTAAAACTAAACTAAAACTAAAACTAAATTAAACTAAATTAAAACTAAAGCCATCAACTGATTTCCCTGGTCTAACAATTAGAATGCTCAATTGCCAAACAGCAAAACTAATTGTTAGACCAGGGAAATCAGTTGGCGGCTCACATAACGAGGGAATTGCAGTAGGGGAAAAGAAGTTATGTAGAGGAACTTACAATGATACAAAAAATGATTATTAGTGAAACAGTATGCAGTGGAATTATCTCTATTTTTGCACTTTACAGCATATAGAAGTGCACAAAACCGGTGTCCCCTAATCAATCCCTACCTGCTTTCAGTAGTGCTGTATTGATGAGGGGGCAATTTAGGCTCATCAGGATGGGACTGTCTTGCACCAGCTGTACGCATTCGAGAACGATGGAGGGGAGGCAGGGGAGAGCGACGGAGGGGAGGGAGACAGGGGAGATCAGTGAACATAGATTAGGGGAAGCAAGTTACCTGCCCAACACCCCCTTTTGTTGGTGCCATTTCTGCCAACCCATAGTTCGGGCACTGTCTTGCACATACCAATGTTGCACTTTGCATCAGATTTTTTTCTGAGCGCTAGAGGTCCCCTTAGTGCTCCTTTGCTTCTGTTGGGGGTCAAAGTCATTTTTGGGCTTCTTTAGCAGCCTGAGATCAACACAACTCGTGAACATCTGTGCCAATGAAGATGCCACCAGTAACCTCCCAATGAGCATGTACAGTGCCACTGACACTCACAAGATGATCTAACAAATACAAGATAGGGAGCGGTTGTGGACATCATTGAAGGTCTGGATCATAACTCTCATAGAGATGTTGAACTTATTGGCTGGTAAATTAAGTTCAGAATATAAATACAGTATACATAGCCATATTCATTATTTTGCTATAGTTCTCCTTTAAATCCTAGCCAATGTCCCAGTAGCAAAGCTGATTTGCTTCCACAAGCAGAGGATTTTCTGACGTAAGAGGGAATAGGTGTTTACCCCGAGCAGAGCAGGTCTCCTTGGCAGCCATGATAGAGTTTGTTATGACAAAATGAGTTAGAAATGACAAGTTGAAGAGGAGAACAGCAGTTCCATATTTATACTGCGCTCCGAATGGAATGTTTGTCAAGATGTCTTCAAGTGGCAAAATGCATTAGCGGTTCTTAGGCTTTACTAGTTATCAAAACAGTTGTAGTCAAGCTTCTGTGCTCTCGGGGACGTTTGTATATACATGGAAGTGTATTGCAGAACCGCTCTCTATAAAGTTGAAATATTTATATTAAATATAGACGCAACCAGAACCTTGTTTTTTTAGAAACAGCTGTGAAGTACATATAAATTACTTTTATGGGTATTTTTAGTTAAGGAAAGAGCGAGCGCAGGAAAAGCCGTGAGGTTTCCAGCTGGAACTTCTCTTCCTCTCTTTATAACTGCTACGGCTTTACCTTATACAAACTCTGCTGAGGGAAAGGCCCAAGACTACATGCAGAAAATTAAGATATCTCGTTATAATAGGCAGCAGCTAACGCTCAGTTTGCTACAGAGTTTGATGGGGGGATCTGATTAACATAGGGGTATTATAATAACAGTAAAATGTACAGCACATCTTATATAAATAGCAACAGTACATACATAATATTTACTTTATAGGTCCCTGGTAAGGCCGTACCTGGAGTATTCAGTGGCAGTTTTGGACTCCAGTCCTTAAGAGGGATATAAATGAGCTGGAGAGAGTGCAGAGACTAAGTGCAACTAAACTGGTTAGAGGGACAGAAGACTTAAATTATGAGAGTAGACTGTCAAGGTTGGGGTTGTTTTCTCTGGAAAAAAGGCGCTTGCGAGGGGACATGATTACACTTTACAAGTACATTAGAGGACATTATAGACAAATAGTAGGGGACCTTTTTACCCATAAAGAGGAGCATGACCAGCTGAAATGGGCTTCATACAGTAATGGAAATGCCAGGGACAACTACCTCAGTTTTCTTATAGAACAGAGAAACTTCTGTCTGGGGTTTGGCTGAGCTTAGCACCTTGAACCGAGTAAAAATGGGGCAGGCGGTAAGTAGAGGGAAGCTTTGTTAAAAAAGGGGGGCGTTTTAAAATTGGGAGGTCTTTATTATTTGCAGAAAATGATACATTTTATCAATACGCGAAACCGTTTTTTTTTTTAAAAAAAAAGTGTATAATACTTGTTTTTTTTACATAAAATCCCACTTAAAAAAAAATTGTCCTAATAAACCAGTAAGGGAGCTCCAGCTTAAGCCCAAATAGCCTCTATACTGTAAATAAAATGTATCCTATCAGTTTGTACAGTCTATTTTGAGAAGCAGTCACATCAAGGGCATCTCCACCCAAAAACAAGTTCTGCATAATCAATGAAAAGCAACTTTCCCATTTACAAATAACTTTAATACCCCTGGAAATGCTAAATACATATTGGAAAGAATTCTTTCAATTATATATACGTAAAAACATGTTTGGGTTTTGATCTTCTTACATAGAAAGTGTCTATTTTCTCTATATATCTATCTATATATCTAACTGGTTTGAAAATTCATGACTTTATTCCCCTGTAAAGGCAACAAACAAAACCCAACCAACCCCTCCCCCCTACCCCCATCCCCTTCAGTCTGGTCTCTTGTAGTTGCTCTGTGGTTAGCTGTTAAACATGAGCTTTAACAGCACAAACAATTATATATGTTATACAAATACATTTCAAGTAGTAACCGCATCAATGTAAGATTATAATTAGCAGCAGCAGCAGCTGTACTAGTTAGACTTGGCCTTCACTTTCAGTCATAGTATAATAATAATAATGTGTTTAAACATATAACAATCTTAAAAAAAATGTAAGGTCTCTCCTGGAAATAATTCTTCTTCTTCTCTTTTTAATGCCAAATTCATCAGGAAATCAGAACCATTGTCTGACACTAGTGATAGGACATCTATCTAACAAGAATTGGACATGGCCCAACCATGGGGAAGATCACATTTCCACCTTGATTAATGGTGGCCAAACACAGACCGCGTCGGCAGCTTTTTGGCCCGTGTATGGGGGCCCCCCAATGGGCTTCACCGATCGAGATCTGGCTGAAAGTCGCGGCCGCATCTATTCGTTGATGCGGTCCCGCGATCCGACCGCCCATTGCTATTCGTTAGGTGGGCATATCGGGGAGAGATCCACTCGTTTGACGGCATCGCCAAATGAGCGGATCTCTCAGTGTATGGGCACCTTAAGACTGTATGGCGCATTCATTTATCTAGAAGAGAGAACGTTATAAGAAAGTCGGCAGAAGACAGGACAAAAGATAAGGTAAATGAAGATCTGAATACCAAGCTGCTCTGAATGCATATACCAATAATTTATTGGGCGCCTAGCAATGCACCCTTGCTAAGGTCACATTTGGTCTTGATCCACTAGCTGGAGATGTTTTTTTCATTTTCAAACCACCTGAACCCAACTAAATAGAGCACCCGGTTAGGTATGTGCAATGGCTGGCCTGACTAAAGCCACAGAATCTTTTATGTGCAAGTGATTTGTATTTTATTGTTTCTTTTATTGTTTCTTTGCTTTTAACTAGAGATCATCTTAAGTTCTCTCCCCATGTGGTAATTTGCAATAACGAATCAGCTAGCCAAAAATGATATCGCAATGTAATAACACAGATTATTAAAATACCTTTTCCCAAAGGCAGACTTTAGCAGCTGTACAAACACCGTTGGCATTCTGTAACAAACTATGTACCAGTACTTTCCTGCCTGCCCTACACATCATTCACCAGGTCTGGATCACCAGCGTTCATTCACATTATAAAGAGGAACATGCAAATAGAATTTATAAAATGTTATTATAGAAATGAATTTATAACATATTAAACAGGACTACGCAACAATTTGCTTTTAGTGGCAATTAAACAAGAACAAAAGTTAAAAAAAAAAACAATGGGGAGCCAAGTCAAAAATGGACGCCGGCGTCAAAAACGAGACTCCGTTGCCGTTTCGCGAATTTCCGGCAAAATTTTTCGGCGAGGTGAAACGGCGCAAATTCGCCCATCACTAGTTACCATTCATTAGTATCCGATCGTTGGGTCCTAGGGCCCACGATCGGATCAGCCCGATACTGCCCACCTCAAGGTGGGCATATCGGGGAGAGATCCGCTCATCGCCAAACGAGCGGATCTCTCCGTGTATGGCCACCTTAACAGTAGTCTAAACAGTGGTCCCTACAGATTTTAGTGCACATGTTCATGGAGACTAATACCTGGGAGGAGGTACAATATAATGGGACCATGCTCTGTAGGAAAGTTCCAAAGTTCATTGTTTTTTTTAAAGAAGAGGCAGCCTGCAGACAAAGATCTATGTGAACCACTTTCCGGGGAGGGGGGTTGGGTGCCTATAACACATTGCCACCCCCAAGTATTTTATAATTTTATTCTCCTTTAACACATTGAGATAGACCTGGTAGTAATAATAATATTAATATTTTTAATGAGTGAAACAAGGGATTAGCGGAAAGGTCATTGCATGGTAAAACCCAATGGATGGCAATATTTTGACTCAAATTTTGCCAGTGATCATTGCTGGCATAACTATTTGAATCTGAATATTGTGCTTGCACATATCCCTGCATTTGTAAATTAGCAGTTACATCTATATAAACAGAGAAAGAATTGTCTATGGAAGTTATAAACCAGAAAATATGGGGTAGGTGATACCTTTTATTGGCTGATAATATTAAAAAATGCAAGCTTTCAGGGCTACTTAGGTCCCTGCTTCAGGCATGGAAGTAGTTCCAAAAGCTTGCATTTTTTAATCAACCCAGTTAGCCAAAAAAAACTACTTGTTCTAAAGCTCGCCATAGACGCAAAGATCTGATCATATGAATCGAGGATTCATACAATTTTTGCCCCGTGTGTGGAGAGCCCCGACATTTTTCATCCGGCGGAGATTGGTCGTTTGGTCGATCGGACAGGTTAAAAGATTTCTGTCAGCTGCCGATAATATCTCTGCATGTATTGCCTATCGAACGATTTTCAGATGGAGACTGTCAATAGCTTTGGTCGGACATAACTTTCATATGATTGCTGTCAGGGGTAGAACATCGACTGATCTGTTCTTTTCTACTTTATTTGATCTGAATGGTTAGTGACAGGTCGGGAAATGGGAAAGTCCTATCGTATGATGATTCGTAAGATCGGATCTTTGCGTCTATGGCCAGCTTTAGAACAAGTAGACCTAAGGGCTTAATGAGGTTATGGTTAAAATAATCGCTAATCCAAATTCTGAATTACTCTTATTTACAACATCAGCTTCTTTGAAAAGTATGAGCATGATTAAGAAGTTGATAATGACAACCAAGGCTACTATGTCTAGAAAATTCTGAAGAGGCTTTTGTGCAAACTCTTTTCCCAGCTGTTGTCTTCGAAGTAATGTTGAACTGGAAAGTTTCATTTGCAGCAAACTCATTACCGTAAAGTCCACTGAATGAGGCCAAACCATATCAATTGCCTCACGCCAGGCCTTAAGATTTCCAAGATATCGGTTCCGAGCATCGGATTTCTCAGTCGTCAATATGTTTCTTTACATCCAAAGGTCAAAGGTTGTCAAAAGATTCATTTTTCAGGCTTAGGCTACATTTTCAGCACATATTTTTATCTTTTAATCCCTGAATGGATTGTTTGATGTGTTTCCTCGCAGCAGTCAATGGCAGCAGAAGAAAACCAGATAGGTATTTGCAAGTCATATCTTTCTGCTTCCTGTCTAAATCAAATCTACACAAATCTTGGTTTGAAGTCAGCATTGCAAAAACAAAACAAAAAAATGCCCATTAAGGCTTTTGACCTCATTTTTCTACACACAGGTCTAGCCTCCAGTTTCACCGTGATCTTTAAACAAACCATGGGGGTCTGTATTATTTCATTTTGCTCAGCAGTCAAATTTAAAGAAACAATATGTAGTGTAGGGGTTATTTATCAAAGACCAAATATCAAAAAACTTGAAAGATTCAAGTTTTTTATACTAAAAAAATCTGGGTTTTGAATGACATGAATTGTTTGTCATTTATTAAACCCCAAGGCTGTAAAAAGACAGAATCCGAAAATCTAGCATCTCAGACCTGCCGAGGTTGTATATAAATCAATGGGAGAGGTCCCTATCCTATTTGGAAGTTTCTGTGGTCTGTGCTGGAATTAGCCCATCCAAATATCAAAAAATCATGTGATTTGGGCAAAAAAAGGGATTTTTGCTTGATTTTTTTAGTTTTTGTCCCCGATCCAATTAAATCATGATTTTTTAATGACAAATAAGGTTCAATTGTGGATTCTAGTTTGGTCTGACTTGTTTATTTTAAATATATTTAATATATATATCGGATTTTGATAAAGAAGGGCCTTAGAGTTGTAGAATCTAAAGTATAAAATGAAAATAATAATAATAAAAAAATGTAAATATATAAAATAACCAAAATAAGAAAATAATTCTATGTTTAAAAACTAAAAAAACATAAAATATATATATATATATATATATATATCTATATATATATAAAATAAATTAAATATATACATATATATATATATTTTTTTTTTTAATTCCATTACAGTTTCCATGATTTAAATCTTTAGAAATAATCATAATATAGTAAACTACTATATAGCCTGTGGCCCATTGAGAAGTTCATTTTCAACTGATTACAGTAGAAAGGGGCAGTGGTTACCCCTTGGCTCATGATTACTGCCATGAATGCATCAGTGCATGGTCTTGGATAATAATTACTGGCTGTGGACCTCTATTGTGCTTTCCATTATAGCTCATTTCATATATTTCATTTCCAGCCCTTCCAAAGAAAAGTGTATCAGTCAACATGCTCTGTGTGTTGTAAGTCTGATCACTGGGAATAATCTTTGCATATGATATGCACATGTGAAAGTGCTTTTTTTTCTTTGAAAAAGATGAGCTATTTTTTTGGAGGGGGGTTCTATAAAGTAGGATCTTACGCAATAGGCATATTGGAGCACATGAGAAGTTTATTGTTTATTTGACAGTTATGACATTTTTAATTGATGACAATGTTGCATATTGCATAATCTACAAACGCTAAAGCATGTAAGCAAGAAAGACTGTTTGGATTTTGCCTAATTATTCATTAGAATGTCTCTTTAACAAATTATGATATATTAAAAATGTAGAATCCAATAGAAAAGAAATCCATGGCACACAGGCTGCTGCAAGCAAGGAACCCCTTGCACGTTTAATGCGGAAGTGAGCAACGTTTCGGGGTCACGCCCCTTTGTCAAGCCTTTTCTATTGGATTCTACTGTGAGGTGGCCAAACCTCTACCACTGAGCACCAGACTTCGCATCTCTACACTGGGTGTGCGAGAGCCAGCTCTTGTTTTAATATTAAAAATGTAGTTCATCCATACTTCTATGTTGCATATTAACACAATCACCATTGATGATTTCTACATAAAAAAAGCAGAGCTATTCCAGTTTGCTTTGCTTTATTATGTAGTCTGCAAATGGCATTTAATTGCATAAATATACAATTGAATTCAATGCACAATGCAATCAAATTTGCCTCCAATCTATGTGACGGGGTGGGGGGGCGATGACATTAGACTGAGGTCATTTCTGTGCCTGGACTACCTAAGAAAGTTTTGAAGAACTGATTTGTGCCCTCAAGATCTGCCAACAGTTGTATCTCATACTCAAGCATGCCAATCTGCCAACCCACCTTGTGTCACAATTCAGTTGTATCTTCTACCCTTGAACAATATTTCACTCATAGTACTGAAGTCCATAAAATAGCCCTACAGGAATTCTTGTTTAAAGGAGAACATTGGCAACTTTACAGAGGAATACACAAATATGGAATCCCTTATTCGGGAACATTATTCAGGAAGCTCCAAATTATAGGAAGGTCAACTCCCATACTCCATTTTTAGAAAATAATTCAAATTTTTGTAAATTATTTTTCTCTGTCACAATAAGACATTACAGGTATAGGATCTGTTATCCAGAAAGCTCTGAATTACAGGAAGGTTATCTCCCATACATATTTTATCCAAATAATTCAAATTTTTTAATAATAATAATAAAACAGTAGCTTGTACTTGATCCAAACTAAGATATAATTAATCCTTATTGGAAGCAAAACAATCTTTTTAGGTTTAATTAGGGGCCGATTCACTAACTTCGAGTAAAGGATTCGAAGTAAAAAAACTTTGAATTTCGAAGTGTTTTTTGGGCTACTTCGCCCATCGAATGGGCTACTTCGACCTTCGACTACGACTTTGACTTCGAATCGAAGGATTCAAACTAAAAATCGTTCGACTATTCGACCATTCGATAGTCGAAGTACTGTCTCTTTAAGAAAAATCTTCGACCCCCTAGTTCACCATCTAAAACCTACCGAACTCAATGTTAGCCTATGGGGAAGGTCCCCATAGGCTTGTCTAAGTTTTTTTGGTTGAAGGATAATCCTTCGATCGATGGATTAAAATCCTTCGAATTGTTCGATTCAAAGGATTTAATCGTTCGATCAAAGGATTATTCCTTCGATCGAACGATCAAACTATTTGCGCTAAAATCCTTCGACTTTGATATTCGAAGTCGAAGGATTTTAATTCCCAGTCGAATATCGAGGGTTAATTAACCCTCGATATTCTACCCTTGGTGAATCGGCCCCTAAATGTTTAATTAATGTTTAAATAATTTTTTAGTAGTCCAAGAGGCTTATTTACTAGAAGCCAACTTTTTCTCACTTTATTAAAAAAATTTGACCAAACTCCTAAATCCAAATCCCCTTAATTTACCAATAATTAATCTCAAATAAAATCAGTGCGACAAATAATCACAACAAAATCAAGCATCAATTCGAATCGTGCAACCTTTTTGAATTGTCACTCCGAAAACTCAAATTTATTGGATTATGAACGAAAACCATTGCAAACAGCGAGAAACTATAATGAATCCTGAAGGTAAAATGTGTGTTCCGTTTGTTAAAGGGACCATCTACCATTGACTTCTACATGATTTTGACAGGTTTTAGCTGGAGTATTTTTTCGGATTCAAATTTTTAGCAACTTCAGAGCATAATAAATCTCGAAAAATTTGAAGATTTTTTTCTTCTAAAAGTTCGAGTTTTTTGAACCTGAAACCTGACCAGAAAAAATTTAAGGTTTAATAAACAGGCCCCCGAGTGTATGGTGAGCCAAATTACGGAATGACTGGAAACCCAAGGTCCCGAGCATTTGGGTTAACAGGTCTCCTACCTGTACCTACTCAATGGAAACTAAGCTGAATGAACCCATGTTCGTGGCACAGCAATCCTACTAGGGCTATGTAATGTTTAGATGTTTTTAGTAGACTTATGAAGATCCAAATTACGGAAATACCTCTTATCCAGAATAACACCAGGTCCCAAGCATTCTGGATAACAGATCCCTGTATAGAATTCCATAGGAAACTTTCTCTAACAAAATAGTGAATTTTGGCAAATAGCACACAAACAGAATGTCCATTTGGTTTTCATTTTCATTTCCTGTGAAAATTATCCTTCTGTGAAATTGTTCCAAATTTGTAAGTCATTGAATTTGATGTTTTCAATAAGAAATATGTTGGGGCACATTTATCAAGGGTTGAATTTCGAGGGTTAATAAACCCTCGAATTCGACCCTCGAATTTAAATCCTTTGAATATCGAATTCGAAGGATTTAAGGCAAATCCTTCGAATCGAACAATTCAAACAATTTTAAGCGATCGATCAAAGGATTTTTCTTCAATCATAAAAAATTGCTGGGGAAGGTCCCCATAGGCTAACATTGAACCTCGGTAGGTTTAAACTGCCGAAGTATGTAGTCTAAGTATTTTTTAAAGAGACAGTACTTTGACTATCAAATGGATGCAGCAATTGCAATGTACAAATATTTAACTGGGAATTATTATATTTGTGAAAAAAGAGCTTTTTGGAACAGTTCAAAATAACTACACAACATATATGTTAATACGGAGAAAACACACATACCATTTTCAGTTAACCCCAGGTTACAAAAGGCCAAGGCAAAGCTAATTTTTCCTAACTATGAGGAAATGTAAAAATATGAAGTATTTGTCGAGGGTGACCTGCTGACAGGTTTCGTATGTTATCTCTAAATGAAGGTGTTTTTGCCTTCAGCAATGTCCATGTGGATCAATCAAAATCTGACCATTGTCAAGGGATCAGAGTCCTAAGTGATTATAAAACATTGAAAGGGAAGCCGGTTGACAGGTACTTCGAGTTAGGGCTATTCAGAATGCTCAGTTACAGAATCTTAGATTATTTAAGGAAATGTGAAGCAACAGGCAAATGGTCAAGGCTTTCAATTAACCCCAGATGCCAAAAGGCCAAGACAAAGCGAATTTCACTTAACCATAGTAGTGTCTTTAAAATAATGAGGAAATGCAAAAATATATAGAGTATGTAACAGTTGTGACTTGATGTTAGCTGAGTATGTTACCTCTGAATGGAAGTGTTATGCCTCTAGCAATGTCCATTTGGATCAATCAAAATCTGACCATTGAGTTCTGCATTATTAGAACAGAAAAGAAGAGAAACAAGTTGACAGATATGACTTCAGGTTAGGGCTAGTCAGAATTCTAGGTCACCAGGTTAGGACCTGTGGCAAAGATCATATTTGAAGCTACGGAGCAAAGAGTTGGAGCTGTTCTGGAGGTTCCAGCTGAAAAAAGGCAAAAATAAGGACAAAACCCCTAAGCAACAAGGATAATCCCAAAAATGCAGCTATAATTGTTTATTTGTAACTGTTAGTTTGTGCTCCGCTAGTATATTCTGAACCTATTTTGGTCCATGAATGTCAGGTAGTGATGGGCGAATCTGTCCTGTTTCGCTTCACCGAAAAATTCCCGAAGGTCAGGATCAAGGAATCAATTAATAAAGGATTGTAGTGCACCAGGGAACACTCAGTAGTTGAATCTATATATTTGAGCATTGAATCCAGGTCTCTGGTGTCATTTTATTTTGAGTTTTTGCTCTGAAATATGACTCAAGGCCACTTGTCCCCACCTCAAAACACCATTGCTGTGACATCATGATGCTGCCATAGGCACCACCCTCTATGAACAGAAGCGGAACACACTGTGATGGAGCAGTCAATGAATGAGTAGTCTTCTGGGGTCAAATGTTACTCATTCTTCTCTACACACCTGTAGGATACAAAAAATGCTAGCCTCATTGCTTTGTCTTGGTTCAACATCCAGCAGAATAAAAAATTAAATTGGATCTTAGGGGCATGGCAGTCTAAAGACAGTAATAAAGATTTTTTGTTTTAACAATTAAGCATGGCAGAACTGCCTCTTTGTAAGAGAAAGAAATGATGGAAGACTTTTTTATTACAATTACCTATTCAAGCACAAACGAGACTGTAACTTTCAACATTTTATTTTTATTCTACACAACTAAGGGCAATTTATTAAAATTCTTGCCACCATGCATGTTTTGCCAATAATTTGGCAAAAAAAGCTACAAAAAAAAGTAAATTCCAAACCAGAATTTTCAAGATGTATGAGTAAAAAAAGGAGCTCATTTGTGAACGCAGACAAAGTGCAAGAAAAGGCTGCAATTGGCCTAATGCAGAGCAGAGACAAGCTGCTTCCTTCCCTAATACAGTGTTGACTGAGTTAGACAGGGATTAAGAAAGACCGTGCAAGGGGAGGCTGTTTGTGGAACCCTCCTACCTGCCTCATACCTGGTGAGCTTATATAGTATATACATCAGTGGTATATGTATTTTCATCATTCAAGCTTTTATTTTTCACTTCTTTTTTTCAAATGAATGGAAGAACGTGTTTTTTGTTGCATTTGAGGTTTTTTTCCTCCCAACAATGCAATTTGAATTTCTCAATGATATTATTATATCATATTATATATATAATAATATATTAACGATTGAGAAAAGGAACAGATATATCCATTATTATTTGATGGCAGCATCCCCTCTAAAAGTAAGGTAAGAGATATAATGCTAGTATCCTCCACAAAACTTGAACAGAATGACACAAAAAACATTTGTCATAGATTTTCAGCCTATCACGAGGAAAAAATCCTTCATGCATTTAATAATAATTTTAAGATGAGATTGCTTAAGTGTGACAAGTTGAAAAGGTTTCCTAAATTACCTTTGCGTTGACTTGCCTTATGCCATTCATGCAGAGTGCTCTTGTTTTCAAGTGGGTAGCCTTCCCCTTTGAAGTAACTAAAAGATAAAGTTTAGAAGATTCAGTGTTGGCTTTGTAAGACCCCATTCAATAATTCTGCTTCAGAAAAAAAAAATTCCCCTCAAAGACGTTGTGTGTAAATTGATCTGGTATAAAAAGCAGTAAATTATGCAAGTAGACCTTTGAGGAAAGTTTAAAAGTGTTTAAAGAACAAAGGCCTGCTTTTAAGGACTTCATAATGATTCCATTCTACCGTTGGGCTCAGGAGATCTTGTGAGCATATACGATATATTCTGATCTTAAAATCTGTGTAATTTGTTTATTTACATGCATGCAAAGCTTTAAGTGACAGAAGCATTAAAAGATAGGTTGGTTTTGGCCTTGTTTTTAACATTAGCAGATGTAGTGTTAAATGTTTCCAGATCTGGTGGAGCTTGAGATATGCTTAGTTTTTCAGAGAGGGTAATCAGTTTTTCTTCGAACCTGTTATCTTCCTAGGAAGGAGGCTGTAGTTTGATATAGCAAGAAACAACAGGAACATGAGCCTTATGTATAACAGTACATACAACGTGGTCTTAAGTTTCTTTCCATCTTTGCTTCACAACAGGATATGAGTTGTGGTCAAATATTCTCCCTACTCTGGAACCCAATGGGGTTTGCGTAGTAATAGCTGATCAGAATTTATGATGCAGCTGCAATATACTGTACAAACTGCCAAAGATGAGGGAAATGTCTGTCGCTTATTTTGCTGAATTTTTTTATCCACAATTATATTTTATTTCTAGAATAAAAAGCTGTCCAGGTTTTAGGTGGTAGTCATTTAAAAAAAAAATTGAAAAAAAACTGACTTGAGGGTAAAAAAGGAATTGATGCAAGAAAATGTAAGAATGGCTTGGATGATTTTTTGAACAGACATAATATCAAAGGCTATTGTGATACTTAACTTTATAGTTAGTATAGATATGGGTATATAGAATTTATGTGAAGTAGAGAGGGATGTGTGTATGGATGCTGGGTTTTCATTTGGAGGGGTTGAACTTTATGGACTTTGTCTTTTTTCAACCCAATTTTAAAAATTGAATTTAACTATGTAAAACTTAAGTTTTTGTGCTCCCCTGAGACTTGAAGCATAATAAATCAATTCAAGAGTTTGAATTTCCCTGGAAATGTTTATGTTTTGACAGAAATAGTTGTTTTTATTCACCAAGGTAGCACTGAATTGATTGAAAGTTGTAGACGATACATTGACAGTTTCATGACATTATTTCTCTTATTGAACTGTTCTATTTCAAACTTTACATTCATCAGAGAATCCTCCATCTTCAGCAATTTCAACACCTTTGGTATTCTAGGGGGCCCATTTACTTAGTTCGAGTGAACGAATAGAGGAAAAATAGTTTGAATTTCGAATGTTTTTTTTGGCTACTTCGACCATCGAATTGGCTACTTCGACCTTCGACACTAGGTAAATTTGCCCCTAGGTGTCACTTTTTAAAAATATTCCACGGAAACTTCAACCAACACTTTGTAGCTCTTCCTAGAGGAACATCTGGCTTGTACTGCAGGTTTCTTTGACCATTGAGTGAAGCTCTTGCCATAAGAGCTCAACAGATTGAGGTTTAGTGCTGGTCAGTCCATCAAAGACAGTACTCCGGCTTCCTATTTCATGTTTGCTCCTGTATGATTGTTGCGCTGCTACATTAAAGTTGAAGTTGGCACCAATTAAGTGCTGACCATAGAACATGGTAAAATGTGCAATGCAATGTGTATGAAAAATAGATGCGTGGTAATCATCCAATTATTGGCTTATTATTGGTTTTCTGCTTTTATATGCATTTCTACTATATAGAGTGAATTGGAGAATTCTTGTGGTCAAATGAAGAAGCAACTGGACAACTATAGGTAAGCATTTAGGGGAAAGTGAATCCAATATCTCTCCTTCCTCGTGTGACAGAATTGCCTACAGCCTGTTGGAGACTTGGAGTTACTTGGTTTCATTTTTAAAACCACACACATTGGTGGGGGAAGGGTTTTTTTCCAAACTTTTAATTTGAAGTGAGTACTTGGGGCTCATTTTGTGTCAATTAATTTATTAGTGTCACATAACATCTGTGTAGGGGAAGTAATTATGAAAACACTGAACTTGGTTAAGGGTATATGCCGCCGATCTCTAGGGAGCCCGCTGCCCACCAGTTCCCTTGCTGGTTTGCACTTGAAGAACAAATGAACCATAAACATGTATCTGCTCCTGAGTCTCAAATGTTCAGCCAGGAAAGTCATTCCGTCTATTCATTTTATAGCCAAAAATCCTTTTTTTACATTGAGACTTTAATACAAACCGTTAGGTGTGTTGCTTCATATGCATAAGTGTTGTAAATGTCTGGCCTTCGACACGTGGAATAGAAATATTCCATTGATTCTAAATCATTATGCAAACTATGCACTTTAGGCTTAACCTAAAATTTACCTTAGGGCGACAAATGTATGTTAATACTGGAAGCTAATGTTTTATTTCTTCCTGTTCAGAAAGTTGATATGTGTTAAAGCTAATAACCCCTAGCATTAATGTAAGCTGGAATGTGGTTTCTTTTATTATAGGTCAGCGATCTTAAAGCCTTTCATAGTGGGTGAAAATTTCAGGTCTTTAATAATGAGCACCAGATAAACTAGTTCCTTGTTGGTCTAAATAAGTTCTCCTTCTCTACTAAACTGTTATAAAGTCTTTCTTCCCCTAAAAATTATTTGAAGAAAAGTCACAGCCAAGGTCGGACAGGGCTTCCTAGGGCCCCTCAAAGAACATGACACAAAGGGTCCACTCTCACAACAATTAGATGTAGATGGTGCTAAATATTATTGGTGGTAAATTGTCCTCTGGTGAAAATAATAAAGGGTTTATTGGAATTGAATGGGATGGGGCTCAGTAGATCCTCTGGTATTAACAGACCAGGAACTACTAGCACAATGTCAAAATACTCCATCTCAAACCTGTCGAGGTCATGTAGAAGTCAATGGCAGATGTTCCTTTTGCAACTGGAAGATATCTTGATCTGCACTGGGTTTCATACATTAATCCTAATAATTTGTGCTTTTCTGATGATAATCAAAAAAAATCTGAGTTTTTTGGGCTTCAAATATGATTAAATCATAGGACTTTATAAATACGACTCATACTGAGTTTTCACGATTTTATCGAGTCTTTATCCGCACCAGATTTTTTCGAGTTAATTTATTGATAGATAAGGTAAAAATGTGGATGGGAGTTTGCTCGAAGTGGTTTTAATAAAATAAAGAGAAGTTTTCGAATTTTAGAAAATTACACTCAAGGTGTCTTTCCATAATTGGATCTTGAGGCCTTAAGTCTGCTTAAAAATCATTTAAATATGAATTAAATCCAATAGGATTGTTTGGACGCCTGGAATGATTAATTGTATCTTAGTTAGGGTCAATTGTTAGGTATTGTTTTAGTATTACAGAGAAAAAGGAAACAATTTATCCAAATTCAAATTTTTTTATTAAATAGGGTCTATGGGAGATGGCCTTCCCGTGATTTAGAGCTTTCTGGATAATGGGTTTCTGGATAATGTATCCTATACCTGTACCTGAAATACATGTACTAAGCAAATGTATGTACACCTTAGAAACACATAAATGTACTGAGCTATGGCACTGATAAAAGAAGAATAAATCTTTATTTAAGCTTGTATTAAATCTTAAAAAGAAGGTACTGATGCACCAAGAACATCCATTTAGGCTTGCCATGAATTGATTCTCTGTTTTCAATCTATCTCTGAATGTTGTCACATTCCCTTTCATCTAAGAGCCACTTCAGAGTGTGACTGTCACTTTCTAATGCTTTCCTACTCTTTCACTGTTGGTGTTTTGGTATGTGAAGAGTTGGCTGCCCTGAGAAGAAAGGCCAACATGACCTATTGCCCTAGAAGCTCTTTAGATATTTCTAAAAGGAAGTAATAATGAGTCATGTTACAGCATTAGAATTAGTCAAGATTATTTTCTTTTTTAATAGTTGAGTCAAGTTTATAATATGTACTATATTCTACTTATAAACATATGTAAAAGGAAAGTCCGCTTGAAATAAAAGTCTCTTATATTATATATAAAAGTACTAGCAATAGTATCGCAAAAGCTACCCTTCAACAACCCCCTCCATTCCTAAAATGTGCTCTTGAAAACTCCATATATGATTGTGCCATTAGCAATTACAGAAGCAGGAAAGTATGTCACAGAATACCTAGCAGATGCCCAGCTTGATGCCACTTCAGAGTGCAAATGAATGTCCTTTTAAGATCCTTGGCACGTGTAGCATTTTGATGCAATGGTCCCTCAGGGTGAACTTTGATGATCCAAAGAAAGCATTCTAAAGTCATGGGCAGCACATTTTCTTTTCAAATGAATATACCGAAACTGTGGATCACAGTGAAAGCACCATCAAAGGACCATGCTCTGTATTCAATAAGCCTAAGTAGGTTTAACCAACACTTTAAAAACATACTGGTAGGACAGTGTGCCCCAATAAAAGTGTGTGATAGGGAACTTGCATTCTCCATACATAATGAATGCTAAAATCATATTTCACTTTATCAAAGCTTTACGGTTTAGAAATAGAACTTCAACTTTACTGGACCGATTTTGGCCAGTGTTGACTTGCAGTTGACAAAATCTGCCTTTAGTGGAGGATAAAAGTCAATAAGGAATGATGCGTCAACTTACAGCCTGATACCACAATCTGTAAAGAGAGACAACAGAGCAAACATAATGAGATAAATAAAATGCTTGGTGTGCATTAGTCAGATAACAAACAAAGTTACATCTCGGTTTGTCAATGTAGGTACAGACTGGTATATTTGCAATTCCGGACATTTACTTTTAACCAGAGATGAAGTGGATATCTTAAGTTACTGTGCATCATTAAATTCCAACAAGATACTTACCGAGGCCCCTATTATCAACACCCATATAGAAATGAGTCTATCAATGGACAAGAACCACTTGATCCAATAAATCAACCATTTCTTTAGAGCTTCATCCTGTTTGATTTTTTAAGTCTTTTTACGCTCTTGTGTAATGATTAGTCAAACACTTTTAGGGCACTTCAGCAGACAGGGTATCAACAAATCCACTGATTTTATACATATGGATTTAGCTTGCCTTTTGAGATGTTTTCCTTGATGGACAGTCCACTGATTTAACATGCAAATTAAATTTCTCAAAACTTAAACTCACATCTTCATATTAGCAGAGAGGATTTTCAATTTATTTGCAGAGAAATAAGATGGTCAGAGGCAGCAGTAGGTGTATTATCAAGTTTATATGCTGAATCTAAATAACATGGTGGCCAAGAGCCAATTATCATCTCTGTGCACATTAGTCCTAAGGCTCTTTAAACAAAGCAGTCTATACCAGTAATCAACCATTTAGCGAGCAACATATTGATCACCAACACCCTGGCCGTTGCTCCAAGAGGCCGTTGAATTCCAGGCTTGGAGGCAAGTTTTGGTTGCAAAAAGACCACATGTACTACTGAAAAGAACCCCCTGTAAGGCTGCCAGTCCACATGGGAGCTATAAAGTAGAACATCAGAGCCCTTATTTGGCACCACAGGAACACTTTTTAATCTTAAATTGCTTCAAACTATTTGTACATCTGAATGGTGCTCACGGGTTAAAAAAAAGCCTGGGGACCTCTGGCCTACACCAATATGTATAATGAGCATTTGGTAACTAGTGATGAGTGAATTTTTTTGTCAGCAAAACATTTTGCCACAACAAAAATTTGCCAAGACAAATTTGTCGCAATAAGAAAAAAGGCCCATTGACTTTAATGTACTTGGACAAAAAAGTTGTCCAGACAAATAAGTTGCCAGAACAAAAAAGTCACCACATGAAAAACGTCACCACGTGAAAAACGTCCATTGACTTTAATGCGTTTGGAGTGAGAAAATATTGTCGCTTGTAAAAAAAAAAAAAAATGACGCCCTTTGACTTCAATCTTCAATGCATTTCTCGAATTTTTGGTTGTTTCATTCATTTTTTTGCAGTTACACAAATTTTTTCGGCAAAGCGAAACAGGACAGGTTCGCTCATCACTAATGGTAACACAAAGTGAATGAACATCCTGCTGATAGGTATATATTACCAGTCTAAATTACTCTACTTTTTAAACTCACTTCTTCCTTTTGGAACAGGACTTAAAGGGAAACATGTTTTTATTAAAACGCATCAGTTAATAGTGCTACTCCAGCAGAATTCTGCACTGAAATCCATTTCTCAAAAGTGCAAACAGATTTTTTTTATTTTCAATTTATAAATCTGACATGGGGCTAGACATTTTGTCAATTTCCCAGCTGCCCCATGTCATGTGACTTGTGCCTGCACTTTAGGAGAGAAATGCTTTCTGGCAGGCTGTTGTTTTTCCTTCTCAATGTAACTGAATGTGTCTCAGTGGGACATGGGTTTTTACTATTGAGTGTTGTTCTTAGATCTACCAGGCTGCTGTTATCTTGTGTTAGGGAGTTGTTATCTGGTTACCTTCCCATTGTTCTTTTGTTTGGCTGCTGGGGGGGGGGGAAGGGAGGGGGCTGATATCACTCCAACTTGCAGTACAGCAGTAAAGAGTGATTGAAGTTTATCAGAGCACAAGTCACATGACTTGGGGCAGCTGGGAAATTGACAATATGTCTAGCCCCATGTCAGATTTCAAAATTGAATATAAAAAAATCTGTTTGCTCTTTTGAGAAATGTATTTCAGTGCAGAATTCTGCTGGAGCAGCACTATTAACTGATTCATTTTGAAAAAAAAATGTTTCCCATGACAGTATCCCTTTAAGATGAATAGTTGCATGTCTTTTTCTCAAACTTCATTAGTTTCAGAGGTTTTTTCCAACTCTTGTGCATGGAATAAATTCTTTCCCCCAGTCATCTCATGAATAGTACAGCAAATAAAATTGACAGGCCACTGAATGTATTACTCTCCTGTTTAGCCATCCAGTTTGAGAAGCACACCCACCGCGGGCCTCAGAGTCAAGAAACAGCACATGGAAGCAGACTAGAGAGACCACACCATCCAGCAGCACAGAATTCCACAAGTAAGGATGTCTGGAACTTCATCACAGGCTTTGTGTTCCTTCTGCAACCAGATCTCTTTTCCTGACCATGGAACTTTCACATTACACAACATTCATGCAGAAGCCTTACTCTTGTACAGAGCTGTTTTATAGACAATAGACTTTTCTTGGTCATTTCCCCCCCAAGACTGAGCCATATGATGTCAACTATTAGATTATTTCTATGATAATTCTCCTTTAACATGTATTACCGAAGGTCCTTTTACATGCAGCTGTACTATAAAAGAACTAGTGTGGATCAGTGTAATAACAGTAGTAGTGATGGGCGAATTTCTCCCGTTTCACTTCGCCGAAAAATGTGCAAATTTCAAACAAAATTCAGGTAACGGCAAAAAAATTTGTGAAACTCAAAAATTGACACCTACGCCGGCGTTAAAGTCAACAGGCGTCCGTATAGTGTTGATGTGTGGCGGTTTTGACACAATCGACTTTTCGGTGGAAATTCGCAGTGAATTCGCACCAGGCGAATTTATTCGCCCATCACTAAACAGTAGTAATGTTTGTTCTGGGTATAATAGTTAATTGCAGCAAATACAAGTTTTGATTATTTGCTATGGGTTTATAGACCTTGAGCAAACGTATTACATTGGCCAAGATGTGAACAACTGGAAGATGATATAGGGGTTTATTTGAAAACGGAGAGTTAAAAACTTCATCAGTGAGTGCCCCAAATCTTGCTTTTATTTGTCCAGAATACTTGGCAAGAGTGTGTGGGGCAAGAACTTTGAACAGAAAGCGTGGCACATGGGAGTCCACAAAGCTTTTAGGAGCAGAATTGTCTGCAGAAACGTCATGTGAATGTATTACTATGGTACAATAACAGATCTGCCCCCCAAAAAAAGATTCTGCAATGCAGAATACTGCCATTGAGATTGCTGGCCACAACTTCCAGCTGTGTTATAATCTTCTAATAATCATTCAAACGGGACATGCCCTAGCATTTCAACATTGTTGGGGTGAACAGGGCCGTACACATATTATCATAGCAGGGGCCACTTTCTCGGTTTTCTTATATAGCTGGAGGCTTCGAGCATCAAACCAGGAAAATTCATGCAATTCGGATGCAGCACTCGCTTGCAAAACCTGAAAGCAGCTATTGGATCGGCACACAAAAGAAGAGGAAGTGGCGGGCAACCCCACCGCAACGACCACCAGGTATTCTCACAGCTACCAGTACACATGGCGATATCAATTAGCAAATCCCAGCCCTTTTTTGCCATCCTCAAGGATTTTTTTCTTGCTTGTTTGGCTCCCCAACAGTTTTTACTGTTTTTAATGAGTGTGGCTTGTGGGTAATAAAGGTTATTGAATCTATAATCATACTATATTGCAAAGTGGCCACAACCTTTTAAAAACAAATAAAAATAATTACCTAGTTAATTTATAATTGCAATTAATTCCCACAGTGACGTCACTTTAAATGGTTTCATATTCACCTATGCCCTGCAAAAGCCTGCCACCATTACTAGTGATGGGCGAATTTATTCACCAGGCGCGAATTCCCGCGATTCGCCACCAGTGTCGGGTTTTTTTTTGGACTCCGGCGCAATTTGCTTTTCGCTAATTTCACAGGGAATTTGCAAATTTTCCGGGCGAATCGAAATGCCCCAAATTCGCAGATAACTAACCATTACAGAAAATAACAATGTTCTTTGTATAAATATATAAAGAGGATTATTTATCACTACTGATCAGTGTCACAATGGGCTCATTGTCTATATGAAGACACAATGTGCTTATCAAGTATTTTTGAGGTAATTAATGAATAAAGTCAATACATGGGGACAGAAAATCAAAACCATGACATTTTACAATTTTTTTTATTATGATTAGTCATAAAAAAAATAAAAATGACTCCTCCTAAAACCACACCATGGAAGTCAACTGAAGTATATCAGCATTCAGCATTGCATTTGAGTTCAGCAGTTTGTCCACCAGTCACAATTTTTGGCATTCTTGAATTGTTGTGATTCCAATTGTGTTTTTGCCAAAACGAACGCATTCGAGTTTGTGTTAAACACAATTTGTTTTTTTTAACAATCTCATACTATTTTGTATAAATTGATCCATTGTGGCCCCTTGCCTCTTCAGCCTTCGAAAAGGAATTTATCTATATTAAGAATACCAGCTCCAGCTTATTGTGATCTTCAATAAATTGATTGCAAATAGTGATGGGCTAAATTGTCCTGTTTCGCTTTGCCCAAAAAATTTGCAAATTTACCGCAGAATTCTCAAAACGGTGCAAAATTTGCAAATTTACCGCAGAATTCTCAAAACGGTACAAAATTTGCAAATTTACCGCAGAATTCTCAAAACGGTGCAAAATTTGCAAAACACATTGAAGTCAATGGGCGTCAAAATTATTTTGACGTGTGTCTATTTCGCCGCCTGTGTCAATTTTTATACGCAAGCCTTTTCTGACACGCGCCAACATTTTTCTTGCTGCCGAATTTTTGCCGCAGTTTCATGAATTTATTAGAAAAATTCAGAAATTCGACCTGAATTCGCGCCTGGCGAATTTATTTGCCCATCACTAATTATAAGATTATTTTCTAAATGCAAGCCCTGCCGGGGACCCCTTAGGCACAAAGTATAAATATAACCTGTAGTTTTCTGAATACATGCTGAACTGAGCCAATGGCTATCTTGAAGTTGTAATTAAAGCACACTGCCTATGGGGGTTATGTAATAAAAGGCACTAAGTTTGTCCAGGAGCAGTAAGCCATAGCAACCAATCAGCAGGTAGAATTTACTGGTCACCTGTTTAAAATTACATCTTATTGGTTGCTCTAGGTTACTGCTCCTGGGCAAACTTAGAGCCTTTTATTACATATGAGGGTATGTGCCTTATTTTGCATCCTTCTAGAAAAGACAACACAAATCTGCCATTTTAATGGCAGATTTAATTACTTTTTTTCACTTGCTTTTTGCAATATTTATAGGACAATTTATAGGCTCCGTGTGACATGCAATTTTTGTTATTCTTATTCTTCAGATGAATGACTTTTGAGTGCCACACTGGGGACAGAAGTAATCAGTTCCAAGCTGAACACCTTTAATAATATATGTGTTAATACAAGATACATTAAAGCTTTCGCTGATCAGTTCCGACATTCTCTTCTCGATAGATGTGGCTGTAATTTTGGACTTAGAGGCAAAGAGATGAAGCACATATTTCAAAGGGAACAAATGTGCATTATGCAGCACTTTGAAGTTAGACAGTCAGAGGAACTAGGAGAGAATCTGCCTTAAGGCTAAACTTCCTAATTTCCTTAACCAGTAAAATATGCACATATTCAACTGGACCTGTCAGGCAGCAAAATAGGTCTCTGTGAGCTTCAATGGGATGTAATGCAATTCTCCAGTCAGTTACTGGTTAAAATTGATGCATATTAGTCGCAGTATTGCTTAAGGACACCATCTTTAATCATTGTCTTTCAATTCTCAAATTAAAACTACAATTTTCGAGTGATCAGGAATCTTGTAAGTTGGAAATTTGGCTTTCATCTGAAAATCTTTTGAACAGGTAAAATGTTATTATAATATATTTTTCAAAGTAAGTTCGCAAATCAGGGAATCGGGTATTGCTATTTTCAGTGTGCATTAGACATTAATAATTCTTTTTTAATCAGAATGCTGTCTATATGCCACGTTGTCCAACAGCTTAGAGCTTTAGTTATATTTTTATTAGATACAGAAGTGTCATGCAACTCCTCCCTGATTTTGTTCTTTTGTGAAACAATGAACAACTATGCATCCAGAACTGCTGGTTTATAGCACAGGTACAGCCTAATGGATCAGAGCCAAATATACAATCTTGCAGACAGTCTGTTTTAATCTTGTTAGATCAGTGCGAGATATTGGAACCAGCACCGGATTTCTTCTCCGGCCGCCCCTAGCACCCCCCTTCCCAGCACGCCGGCAAAAAACCACCAGCGCAGTTGAATGGGGACACGAACATCCCCATAATGCCGCTGGGCAGCATGCCGTCCCTATTTTTTGCCGCCCTAGGCTGGGGCTTATGCAGCCTTGCTGTAAATCCAGGCCTGATTGGAACATGGCTTCTGGGAGGTAGGACTTGGAGAGTAGTGAAATGGGGAGCCAAATGTGGTTAGGGTGAGAAGGGCTGAAAGGAGCCAAAAAGCCCTTAGCTAGAATTATATGCAAAGAGAAGCCTTCTGGAATCAGAAGATATTTACTTGTCTCAAGCCATATACACAGCACTGCCTAGATACCACAAATGAGAGTTTTAATTCTCCCATAAGGCATAATGGGTGGAGACATGCAAAGTAGTGATTTGCATGTACTGGGCCCGACAGCAAATTATTTTTCAGGCCCCCAAAATGTTTAGCGGTTGATTTGTTTTACCAATATTTATCAAAACTGTATATGAATTAGGGCCTAATGGGATCCCTATACCTCCTGGGCCCTGCAGGGTCTGCTTTTTCTATAGTTATGCCCTTGACCATAACATTTTGTTTTCCACATTTTTTCCCAAACAAACTCCCCTTAACTAAGACAATTTGTGATGTTTTTCCTGACTGTAGATATGTCTGAAAACAATAAATGATGAAACAATGCATTCCCTACACATCACTCTACTGGTAAAAGATTCTTGCACAATAACTCCCATAGTCTCCCAAAATAAACAAATAATCCAAATTTTAAAAAATATTTCCTTTTTCTCTGTGTAATAATAAAACAATACATTATACTTGATCCCCACTAAGATACAGTATAATTAATTTCATGTTTACATGATTCTCTAATAGAATTAAGGTATGGAACTCCAAATGATGGAAATATTCATTATCCAGTGAATACAGGTCCGTGCCCATTCTTGATAACAGGTTTCATAGCTGTATTTACATTCAGCAATATTTTTTTGCCGGATACAGACTTATGTTGATTTTGCGAGTGGCAAAAATTTTGAGAATCTGCAATTGAATTTCACCATGGGTTTTGTTTTATAGGAAAATAATTTGTGTTTTTTTTTTTTGCATAGGAAAAAACGCCAATGCATTTGGTGCTAGAAAGGAAGCAAGAAAAAAAAAATTTCCAAAATTTTCAGTGAAGATAAACAAGGCAGTTTAGCTCATATTGTAACAATACCTTGTACTTGGTAACTAAGCTGCATGAATCCATATTGGTGGCAAAACCAATTTCTGGCATGGCCCAAGGTCACATGTATTCTATAATAGATCCCATACCTACAAATTCTCAACATATTATCCTAAAATCTCTGAAAGGTGTAACAGTCGCCTCTAAGAAAAGAATACAACAATTAAAGTTGCAATTGAGTATAATCCTTCCTAGAGATTAACCAGTGAAGATGTTTACTGGAGCTCTAATTGTAATCACACAAAAAGTCATTTGGTTTATTCCAAGGGGCTGACTTGCTGTCATGTCTAACCCCAGGGGCTGATATTAACCAGTCGCTGAAAGCTTACAATGAATGTGCATCTGGATTTGTATAATAAACTATTTAAATGTATATTTGCCATGGGAACATTAGGCTGGGTATCCAGACTTCTCTCATCACAAGAAAAGCTCACTTCCGAAGCAAACTAGAAGTTCAGTTTATACAACTAAGCTCAAATGAATGACCAACAAAAGCAGTCTCTGGAGACATTGCTGAGGATTACTTTAGGGTGTCAAAAACAGACATAAACTGTCAGCGAATTATGGATATTCTTCCCGTCAATTGCCCTCAGGATGTCTATGAAATGAAACATCTCTGTTTAAATCTGTTTATACCCTGACATATAATAAAAGAATTACAGTTCAGTGTGTTTGGTCAACAATCCCATTATAAAACCAAGACGAGATCTGGAAGCAATCACGGTGCTGTGGTAGCCCTACTAGCGTCCCATCTTTTTATAAACACTAGATTGTCCCAAATTGCTATAATTGTATTTATGTTATTGTTTGTGTTAGAAATAGTTTCAAGCAAAATAATGCTTTGTATACAGTGTTCTTGGTTTAAGCTGGACAACAGATATTTTCCAAGATAGTATCAGAAGAATCTCTTTTTTTTTTGTCTTTAACTACAAGTGTAGAGTTCATTTGTGTGGTTATGAAAATAGCAACAAAGTTTTCCATGCTATTAATGTAAATATAGAATGCAAAAAAATAAATAAAAAGAAGAATATTCTGGACTTCATAACATATTGAGTCTATGTAGGATATATGGACTGTAATTGGCTTTTCTATCTTTACATCCTTCAGAGTGGATAATGCATACCTCCCAACATTTGAAAAATGGAAAAAGAAACAAAAAGATCTGACGTGCTATGAGTGGCAAATATTTTTGACCACGCCCATTTTATGACCATACCCCCCTAATTACCATGTCCATTTTACAAAATGTGGCAGATTATGAAAGTTTGAACACATTTCTGGGAGTTTTAGGGTCATATTTTATGTGTTTAGTCACCTTTTGCTTCAGGAGGGGCCCTCCTCTACTTGGATGCCACCAGGTCTTATAGTAAGAGGACCAAGGAAAGAGTTCTGGGCAGGCAAGGGAACCAAACGTGAACTAGAGGAACGGGAAACAAGGAATGTGGTCGAGGGACAGGTCGAGTTGGTACCAATCAGGCAGAGCAGTACTGAATTTGGAATCAATAACGTAGTCAGGACAGGCAGAAAACTAGGGATGGTCAGGAACAGGCAAAGTCAGAGACAGATTAGACAGACCCAGGAAGTATAAAAATAGACCTACACTGGGCAGTTTGTTATTGGCTGCGACCTCTTTAAATATTTGAATTTCACGCCAATGCATGATGACGTCAAATATAAAACTGGAAGCAATCTTAAATTTATAGATCGGCATGTGAGGCGGACATCCTCCACCACTTGACCACGAGGTATTCTCACAATAACAGTTTTGCTAATGAAGCTGAAATTGCCCTTTAAACTGTGAGTCACAGTTCTCCCAAGACTTAAATAGTTACAAAAGTATCTTTGCTTATCTTAAATTATCAGTGCAGGAGATCAAAGAGAAACTCTGGACTTTTCTGGGACTACGGGTTAAACTGTCAAAATTGGGACTGTCCTGCAGAAAATGGGACAGTTGGGGGTATGGATAATGTACCCTGCTTCTTTAATTTAGAAAGATATTAGATATCATCAAGTCATGTGCCTGTAACTCATCTGTGACTAATATCTTTATAAGTCTTAATAGAAAGTACTTTAGCATTATAATATACAGCTCTGGTGGGCCCAGAAAAAGACATTCATGTGAGAATCCACAGCCTCCACTCTCATGTAGTGCCCAACCTATTTTCTTTGGTTTTTAGATAACCCCTAACAGCCTCCTCCCGGTGGGGGGCTTCTGGTAAATGGCTGGCGAAATTTCGCTAGCGTTACGTCTGCAATCAAAGCAAAGAAGCGCTAGCGTTCAATTATGCCTAGCCCAACTTCATTAGAGGTCTTCTCTCAGGCTAATTTGCATACGGTGGGAAATTATAAAGTTAAATGGACGTATATGTTGCAGCAAATACATTACACTACACAAGTCCAGGGAACCTTAATAAGGAAAATATAGTTGTTATAATGCCCTACACATGAGCCTAATGTATAGTTTGGGTTCAATATGTTAGGGGAACCCAAAAAACATTTTTAAGGACTTTTGCAGGCTATCACTCCTATGGAAGTCCTATGCACTCCAATGCACTTCGCCTGGTCTGAGCTGAGGCAAGCCTGGCGAAAGAGGTAATGTTCAGTAAAATACGCATCTTAATGAATTAACGGAGTTACGTCCATTTGCCAGAGAGATAACTCGCCTGGCGATAGAGTGCGAATGATCGCTATTGCCTTTCTCCTTCGCTAAGCGAAGTTACGCCTGCGACCATTAGTAAATCGGCAAAGTGCCTGAATGACGTCAAGCTGGCGAATTTCCGCTAGCGTTAGTCACTTCACCCTTTAGCAAATCTGCCCCTTAGACATAACCATCTCAATGGTGGATGAATAAAGATGCTAATCGTTGCCTAGATGGCAAGATCCATTATATTTTTTGTTTGAGAAACAATCAGTGCTTTATTTGTATAAATTTGCACAATTCTATATTGGAGGTGCTGGCCATGCGCAAGCCAATATTTGCTGGAACTTGGTCTCTCCAAGGCAGTAGATTATTGGCCTGCGTATGGGGGCAAACACTGATGGCTTTTTCATTAATATGGTCCAATATAGACAGTCCTCCACAGGCCCCTATTATGATCTGACTGTATAATTTGACTTAGCACATAGGCTGTCATTTTGGATAAAACCCATCTCTTATGGTGATCTTGTCAAACAAGAAGATTTTCTGGTTCATGGCCAGCTTTAGAATTGAGTAGAAGAGCAGTGAAGATGAGATTATATAGCTGAAGCAGTAATGTCATGCTACTTAAAAAAACATCTTTGTGTGCAAATCACAAGTCTTGCGTTGCAGCAAAGGACACACAATTATTTGAATCTATGCAAAATAATAATAAAAGGTATAATAAAAACATTAGCTATAGTATGGTGCTACCGTATCTGTAGGTAACTTTTTTTTCTTAATAGAGATCACCCCCATCATCTAAGATATAAGATTTATCCGAATGGTTTGCACAATGGTTTGCATTATCACAATTCATCAGACCTATCTTTGCTTAGTTCTTAGTGCTTTAGGATTGCACATGGCAATAAAATATGTGAGGTCTCATTAATGTTATCTTGCTAGGTGGTGCTAAAATGATTGTATGGCCTATTTGAAGGCATTTTTGTATCTCAAATCGAAAGAGGCCAGAGAAGGAATGACTTGGACAAATTGGAGGAAGGACAGTAGAGATAGAGGTAAATGGAAACTTGTAAAAGAATGAGGACATCTGGTAAGCCTTTGGAGGCATAAAAGCTTCCTCCCCGGGAGAGTATCACATTGTCTTGTACTGTACAGATAAGCACCAACCAGTGAGGAGTGAGTGTTGCTTGTTTTCTAGTTTACACAAAGCTTCCCACAAGGCTCAATGGCCCAAAAGAGGAATCATTTCCTTCACTTTCCCCCCATTTTTATTCCAGGGCTGCACTGACCTAACAAACTGACCTGAGAACTGGTATGTGTATAAAGGATCCCACCACTGATTGCATAGCACCCATTATCTCCAGTATTTGTTTACACAAAGACTTACTGCCAACACAGGCACCAGGCACTGACACTTATCAGAAACAGTCTGACTTGCAAAACTTCAGCTTGATAAAGCCAATGCAACATTGTGCAATTCCAATCTGAGTGTGGAGGGACATGGCTTATCTATTTAAAGGCCTGAAGAAAATGTAACCTTGGGTGAAACATGATAAATGGCTCAGGAATTATATCATTAGCTTGTCTACTTGTGTTCATAATAGAACCACCCACATATCCAGAAGAAATCACTTGGAGCCAGTGTCGGACTGACCCACAGGGATACCAGGAAAACTCCCGGTGGGCCCAGGTGTCAGTGGGCCTCTTGCCTCTAACTATTTGGTCTATATCATGGTCATTCCTTATTTCTTTATGGGAAAAAATGTATAATAATGGAAGAATATAGTAAGTACATATAAAAAAAAGTCTAGGAGAATAAACAGGTTGAGTGAGGAGAGGAGCAATAATTGTTTAGAAAGTGGACCCATGGTCTAAGGTTTTCTGGTGGGCCCCTGGCATCCCAGTCCAACACTGCTTGGAGCAGCACTGATATTTAATGCAATAAAACACTCCCCAATGGCTTCTGCCAATCGGTTCATTTAAAGAAGTTGGAACCAGAATAAAAAATGGCTGATACCAGAATAAAAGGATATTACTGAATCCCATTTTCTTACTCAGTGCTCTCTGCCCTCCCAATTGAATTTCCTAAAGTAATGAAAATATAATGTACAGTTGTGCTGCACTGGTACAACTGTTTTTTTTTTTTGCTTCAGAAACACAACTATCGCTTATATATATATATATATATATATATATATATATATATATATATATATATATATATATATATATATATATGTATGTATATATATATATGTATATATGTATATATATGTATGTATATATATGTATATATATGTATATATATATGTATATATATATATATACATATATATATATAAAAAAATCTGCTTTGGAGCCATGGGAAACTGAACCTGGTTAGGATGAGAAGGGTTAAATTGAGCCAAAAAGCCCTTCACTAGCAATTTACACGCAAAGTAAAGCCTTCTGAAATCAGAAGGTATTTACTTGTCTCATGCCATACACAGCACTGCCTAGATATCAAAAATAAGAGTTTTAATTCTCCCATAAGGCATCATGGGCGGAGACATGCAAATCACTCCTTTATGTCCCTTTGGCCAACTATGCATCCAGAACCACTAGTTTATATCACAGATAAAGCTGTGTGTATGGCATGAGACAAGTAAATAACTTCTGATTTCAGAATGCTTCACTTTGTATGTAAATTGCTAGTGAAGGGCTTTTTGACTCCTTTTAGCCCTTCTCACCCTAACCGGGTTCGGTTTCCCATTTCACTACTCTCCAAGTCCTACCCTTCAAAAGTTATGTTTCCAATATATAGGGGCAGATTCACTAAAGGTCGAATTTTGAAGTTAAAAATACTTCGAAATTCTACCCTCGAATTGAATCCTTCGACATCGAAGTCGAAGGATTTAGCGCTAATCCTTCGTTCGATCGATCGAAGGATTTTTCGTTCGATCGAATGATTAAATCCTTCGAATCGAACGATCGAAGAAAAATCCTTCGATCAAAAAAAGGTTAGCAAACCTATGGGGACCTTCCCCATAGGCTTACATTGACTTCGGTAGGTTTTACCTGCCGAAGTAGGGGGTCGAAGTTTTTTTTAAAGGGCAAGTACTTCGACTATCGAATGGTCGAATAGTCGAACGATTTTTCGTTCGATTTCGTTCGAATTCGAACGAATTTAACCAATTCGATGGTCGAAGTACCAAAAAAATACTTCGAAATTCGAAGTATTTTTCATTCGAATCCTTCACTCGAGCTTAGTGAATCTGCCCCATAGTGTTGATGAGTTCTAACAAGATCATAACAAGCTGTCTGCAAGTTTGGATATCTGGCTCTGAAACATTAGGTTGTATCTGTGCTATAAACCAACAGTTCTGGATGCAGAGTTGGTCAAAGGGAAATGAAGGAGTGAGTTGCATGTCTCTGCCCATGATGCATTCTGGGAAAATCAACTCTTTTTTTGGTATCTAGGCAGTGCTGTGTGTATGGCATGAGACAGATAAATACTTTCTGTTTTCAGAAGGTTTCATATTGCTTGTAGACATAGGGACAGCCATTCAAGCACAGGAAACATAGTAGATAACAGATAAGTACTAAAGAATCTCATTGTATGCCACGGAGCTTATCTGTTGTAGGCTGTGTATCCTGTACCTTTTTTCCTTTTTCAGCTTTGAATAGCTGCCCCCATGGCTACCCAGCAGCTTGTTTATATAAACTGTAGTAGTACTTATCTGTTATCTACTGTGTATCCTGTGCTTGAATGGCTGCCCCATGGCTACACAGCAGCTTGTTTATATAAACTATAGTAGTACTTATCTGTTATCTACTGTGTATCCTGTGCTTGTATGGCTGCTCTCATGGCTACACAGCAGCTTGTTTATATAAACTATAGTAGTACTTATCTGTTATCTACTGTGTATCCTGTGCTTGAATGGCTGTCCCCATGACTACACAGCAGCTTGTTTATATAAACTATAGTAGTACTTATCTGTTATCTACTGTGTACCCTGTGCTTGAATGGCTGTCCCCATGGCTACACATCAGCTTGTTTATATAAACTATAGTAGTACTTATCTGTTATCTACTGTGTATCCTGTGCTTGAATGGCTGCCCCCATGGCTACACAGCAGCTTGTTTATATAAACTACAGTAGTACTTATCTGTTATCTACTGTGTATCCTGTGCTTGAATGGCTGCCCCCATGGCTACACAGCAGCTTGTTTATATAAACTACAGTAGTACTTATCTGTTATCTACTGTGTATCCTGTGCTTGAATGGCTGCCCCCATGGCTATACAGCAGCTTGTTTATATAAACTATAGTAGTACTTATCTGTTATCTACTGTGTATCCTGTGCTTGAATGGCTGCCCCCATGGCTACACAGCAGCTTGTTTATATAAACTATTGTAGAGTGTCTGAAGCAAACAAACCAGTTTTACCAGTGCAGGGCAACGGTACATTATTGTTATTCCTTTAAAACACTTTAATTATTTGGTGCTACTGTTTAATTGTAGTGGTTTTAGAAACCATGGCTAAACTCACATTCACTAAAACCACAAATGTTATGGAATTTATTAAAAGATCTCAATATAAAAAGTACAACAGAAAAAAAGGGTGTGACGAGCTAAAAAAATACGAAAACCTCTAAAAATAAATTTCAGACAATTCCTAGCAATAAAAAATTAGAGAAAAAGGCTGGCCCCAATAAGATTAGTGCAGCTCCCATTGACATCTTTAGGACCTCAAAAACTTTTACTTTTTGCAATCAAGGTTTTTGTGGTTTTTACACTTAGGGGCATATTTATCAAGGGTCGAATTTCAAATTGAAAAAAACTTCAAAATTCAAATTCAAAAAGACCAACCGAAATGAAGTTGAAGTTTTTTTTGGTCGAATAGGTCAGTTTTCGATCGTCTGTGTTTGGCCGAATTTGAATCATACAAATAAAAGGAATTGCACATTCGATCGAATTCGATTCGAAGTTTTTCCCAAAAAAACCCACCAATTGACTACAAATAGGTTCTAGGAGGTCCCCCATAAGCTAAAACAGCAATTCAGCAGGTTTTTAAAAAAACTGTACATGATAAATTTCGATATTCAAATTTTTTAATTTTTTCCAAATTCAAATCGAATTTGGACGATTCCCTAGTTGAAGTCCACAAAAAATAGCTTGAAATTTTTTTCATTCGAAAATTTACCTCGACCTTTGATAAATCTGCCCCTTAGTAAATCTCGATTTTTTTGAGCTTTTAAGAAATATAGCAAAACCATAATTTTTTCAAGATTTGTGAAAAATCGAATTTCGATTGTTAGTAAATGGGCCCCTTAGACTGAGCCTCCCTGCCAATGGTTCAGGCCCCTCCATGGTGGTCAGGCCCAGGGTTTGGTGTCATTGGATTAGAAGGATGTTAATGAATTGTTGATGACATAGCAGCAAGAGCACCACATCAGATACAGGAGGATACAAGCGAAAGTGGTAAACTGTTTCTTTTATTTATATAAGGTCCCTCTTAGATATACAGGGCCTGTAGCTCTTTTGTAGTGTTGGTGGAAACTCATGCAGACACATGGGAACATTGAAGCTCCTTACAGATAGTGCCCAAGCTGGAATCAAACTCATGACCCTAACTTTGCCAGGCAGCAGTGCTACCCACTGAGCAAATGTGCACACTTTTACTTATATTGTTTATATGGACAATAGTTAGTTTAGGTGTAAGGTCCGGACTGAGAATTAAAATAGGCCCTGCCATTTCAGGTACACAGAGGCCCAAACAGCTCCCACCAACCCAATAAATACTGACTTTCTATGGCAATGTAATAACTCACCCTGGCGGTATAGTGGGAGGGGGTCTGCAGGGACGCCTGCAGCCCCCTCAGCGGGGACGCCCGCCATGCTGTTGTTCATCTGCTAAATCTTCTTACGGCATGTGCGGCGCGCTTCTTCCTGGTTTATGGGCGCATAATGACGCCAGCGTGGAATGGTGCGAATTTCAAATGTATTTAAAGGCACAGTTTGTATTTTTACATTGCCCTTTATAGGTTAATTCCTAGCGAGTTCCTAGTGCTTCTGTGCTATTAAAGCTTCTGATCTTCTGTTATTTGACTACCTGTTGTGACCCCTGCCTGTTTTTGGACGATTCTGACTTCTGTTTCCTGACCCGTGCCTGGTAACCGACTCCGCTTATTCCGTATCCCTTCTGATTGATATCCTGGTTTGACCCTTGCCTGCCTGACTCCGTTTGTACTCTGCCTGCCCCGACCTGGCCTGATCTGATTACGCTTTCTGTCTACGTTGTACCGCGACCTTCTGCCCCAAAGACCTTGCATTACCGTCGTGTCCCTTTGCTCATTCAGAACCCTTCTCTTGGCACCTCTCTTAATAAGACCTGGCGGCATCCGATTAGCCGAGGGCTTCCCCTGAGGTGAAAGGCGGTTGTTAAAGGCAGAAGCAAGAGCCGAGTACAGGGTGCTTAGCATTGGTTCTGGATTTACGATGCCGACCGTGACAGGCACCTTATAGCATCCCCTCTGGCATTTGCCAGAACCCACAGATTGCCAGTCCGGGCCTGTCAGTAATAAAGTGAGTGGGACTTTTGAAAATGTCATCTGCTAATGACATCAGTCAGTTGCACTAATGATCAGAACAATATAAAGACACCCGACCAGGCACCTTTTCTACCATTTTAGCCTGTGGGCCAAGTGGTTGGAAAGCTTCCAAGATCCCATCTATGGGATAACAATATTCCAATAAATTTTATAAGTGGTATCCACGCTAAGTAAATAATTATAACAATCGGGAATCATTTTTATTCGGAATGAACTAAGATATATTTTAGTAAATATAAAAACAAGCAATGAACGTTTATGCAATGTTCAAAAGGCCACCTGCACAATTGAAGAAACCATTGGCCTGCATTTTTAAGAAATGTTATGGGTCACATGATTGAGCAGCAATGATAGCCTACATGCTCTTTACATATCCTCTGTATTTGTTTGAAAGAAACACTAACCCAATCTATAACCTGAGGTTCATTTTTCTAGACATAGATTGACAAACCTTGCCAGGCAACAGCAATACACACTGAACCAGATCTATGTAGCCTACTACCTGACTTCCTACACTAGTTTTTACTACTGGAAATATGAGGCAAACATATTCACTCCAATTATCACACATTTAGGTCAAATATTACCCTTGTTTTAAGACATTGGGAGGGAGATACCAACAGCCCAAATGGATCAATGTTTTTTCATCAGACCCTTCAACTACTGGAGAGTAGACAGTGAGGGCTTTTAGGATGGAAAAGAGGTGGATTATTTTTTTACTCCCAATCAAAGAAACTGTGGGTAAAGTGGGTTAGTACCCTTAGATAAGAATGCGACAAATGTATCTA
Organism: Xenopus laevis; assembly: GCF_017654675.1. Classification (NCBI taxonomy): domain Eukaryota; kingdom Metazoa; phylum Chordata; class Amphibia; order Anura; family Pipidae; genus Xenopus; species Xenopus laevis. The sequence goes on along the minus strand of NC_054380.1, from coordinate 18,961,270 downwards.
TTTTTTAAAGTCATTCTGGGGGTATAATTAAGTGGAGAAATATGTTAAGAAGAAAAAGAGTGCATACGACAGATTTCCTATAGACTGACACACTAACTTACCCTTATTAAAGATTCGTCTATGCCATTAAGTTTCCTTTTGACAGCACCATTTGTACACAAAGCTGAATGGCTGACAGGGTGTTAGGAGTTTTGAATATTTTCCACGTTTTGATGGGTATTTCATAAATTACTTATTTAACAAGACCTTTATGTGTTAACCTTTTTTCCCCTCTGGCTATCAATGAAAGATGTATTCTCAGACAAGCAGAGGACTTGGCTGTACACCTCTTCCCGAGGGAGGAGATGAGAACATTTTCATAACAAAATGCTTTAAAATAAGCAATGTAAAATAAAAATGATGGAATATGTAAGTCCAAGGTTAATCAAGGCTGTGCTCCCTACTGGAGAGGAATCTGGTTAAACTGACGGTTGGTTGATGTAATATAGGAAGTAAGGGTGGATAAGTCAAGCCAACCGGGTTTACTTGACTTTGGCTGTTGGAGGAGAGTTTCAATTTAACAAAATCTGCACGGCAGCTGGTTGACAAATACCAATGTTACTGTGAAATATTATTGAAAAAGAATATTGTTCACCCAACATAAATGTAAAGCAATGGTATATACCAGATAGAAGTGGCTATAGGTACAGAGCACAACTCTGGGGTAGGCAGTTACAACACTGACAGTTTGGATACAGTAATAGGCATCCTTTGAAAAAGATAATTCTTCCTATACTATTCTGGGATAAAAAAAAAACTTATGGTCTAAAATACTATATATGATCCAAAACTAAGAAGGATTATCTTCTGTTCAATAATCTCAATAAAATTGTATCGGGGGATAAAAAAGACAGACTGAGAAAAGGGTCGTAGGTGGTTTAAGCAAAAGAGAAACCTCCAAGGGGCAGATTCACTAAAGAACGAAGTGGCTAATGCTAGCGACAATTTGCCAGCGTTGCCACCCACAGGGACATCGACAAGTCACTAACAAGCACATTTGCCAATTCAGGACCGTCGCTAGCGTTCGTTCGCCCGACGACTTTTCGCTTTTCGCACATCTTCGATATGAAATTCTCACACTGCATATTAGTGAATTTGCATAATGGTAGTGAATTCTTATCAGAATCATGTTACGATGTATTTAAAATGTATATAAAATCCAAAATCTCTTCCCTTGATTATTATTATTATTGATTAGTATTATTTGATGTAGTAGGATTAAAAGTGGAAAGTATGGATCTGTTTACTGCACTGCAAATCATTAGTAAAGTAATGTACACTGTAGCATATATGTGCTGTGATGAAGAATAACCATATTACTAGCAGCTATAGTTTTATCTCTTCGGGAGAATTTTAACCCTTTCTTCATGAAGCACTAATATATCAGTAAGTAAAGGTGAAGTGACCGCGCTTGTACCGCTATCTAAGCAGCACCTCTGATATAAGGATCCACTGGTCCACTTAGAAATTCAGAATTCAAATGAGGTAGGGTGCGCTATGGCAGCAGTGTAACGATCCTACAATCTGAAACGAAACAAGATTTCCAATAGTGCAGCGAGCCTGTACACGGAAAGATATAGACTAGCTACAAAAGCTACTCACAAATTTATAGCGGTATTAATGCCATATAAGGTTTCACAGCCCCATAGCGGAAAGCAGATCTCCTTCCAAATAATACCCTTTAAACTTGTGACAGTAGCGTAAGTAGGTAGCGATGATCCGGTCGTCGGTCAGGGGCACTGTAGGAAAAAAGCCGGTTGATCCTCTGCTGGATCGGCGGCGATAGTTCAGTGGCGGGTTAGCTTGATGAGGATAGAGTACAGATGTCGGTAATACACCACCGTTAATGGCCGCCTCCTCCTCAAGCGTGGTCTGTCCGCTCCTCTTTTTCTAAATACCGGCTTTTTCTGTGTTAGACATCTAACGGCTTTCTTGATCTTTTGACAGGCTCTGCATTGGTTGTATATTTTCAGATGGAAGAAAAGGACATACGATGCCAACTATTTCGATTAAAACTTTATTTTGACAAATTTATTTTAATTTAATTTAATACAGCCCAACGCGTTTCGTATTGGTAATACTTCCTCAGGGGCAAAGTTTTAATCGAAATAGTTGGCATCGTATGTCCTTTTCTTCCATCTGAAAATATACAACCAATGCAGAGCCTGTCAAAAGATCAAGAAAGCCGTTAGATGTCTAACACAGAAAAAGCCGGTATTTAGAAAAAGAGGAGCGGACAGACCACGCTTGAGGAGGAGGCGGCCATTAACGGTGGTGTATTACCGACATCTGTACTCTATCCTCATCAAGCTAACCCGCCACTGAACTATCGCCGCCGATCCAGCAGAGGATCAACCGGCTTTTTTCCTACAGTGCCCCTGACCGACGACCGGATCATCGCTACCTACTTACGCTACTGTCACAAGTTTAAAGGGTATTATTTGGAAGGAGATCTGCTTTCCGCTATGGGGCTGTGAAACCTTATATGGCATTAATACCGCTATAAATTTGTGAGTAGCTTTTGTAGCTAGTCTATATCTTTCCGTGTACAGGCTCGCTGCACTATTGGAAATCTTGTTTCGTTTCAGATTGTAGGATCGTTACACTGCTGCCATAGCGCACCCTACCTCATTTGAATTACTAATATATCAGAGGTTGTCAAGTCAAAAAGGACTGTGCCAGGTGTCTTTTCCTGTTGCGGACGGATATTGGACAAGAGGTTAGAGTCCTGTGCCCAGAACCAATTTCTAAGACCCGGACCCAACCCGAAACCCGCGTCCCGAATCGCAACCCGCATATTTACCCACTTTGATCTGCTACCCGACCAAAATCCGCAACTGCCTTATCCGCAACCTGACCAACATCAAACAGGAAGTGATGTTGTTGCAAACCAGAAGTGACATCATCAAAAGTGGGCGGGGCAGAAACAAGTTTAAAGTGGAAAAAAATGCTGCGCAAACGTTTAACTGTACTCTTGTAAAATTTGTGGGGACTAAAATCATCATGTCAGAAGAGAATTTGTGTATCAAATGCTGATAACCCAAGAATAATCTACACATGAAATAAGCTATTGGGACAAACTGGGGAAACATTTAAAATATCTCTGTAAAGATTAATCAATTTCATGTGATTCATTAGCAGACAAAAGAAGAAATACAGGGCTCTCCGTGATAGCTATATCTAAGGGTATGGCAAACGGAAGCCAACATCCAGATATGACAGAAGAAACAGAAATCTTTGAAGAGTCTTTGAAGAGTAGGTTCCACTTTGCTTGTCTTTTTTCCACTGAAAATTAAGACTTTATAGTACAGGTATAGGATCCCTTATCCGGAAACCCGATATCCAGAAAGCTCCGAATTATGGAATAGCTGTCTCTCATAGACTCCATTTTATCCAAATAATCCAAATTTTTTAAAATGATTTCCTTTTTCTCTGTAATAATAAAACAGTAGCTTGTACTTGATCCCAACTAAGATATAATTAATCCTCATTGAAAGCAAAACCAGCCTAGTGGGTTTATTTAATGTTTAAATTAATTTCTAGTAGACTTAAGGTATGAAGACCCAAATTACGGAAAGATCCTTTATCCGGAAAACCCAAGGTCCCGAGCATTCTGGATAACAGGTCCCATACCTGTAAAAAAAACTCGAATTTTTTGAGTTTTTGGCATTTGGACTTTAATAAATAATCCCCTTATAGTTTACCTCCACTAACCTGATGGTCTGGTGCTTGTGCACCTGAACCATGTTCCTGGGGAGTCCACACCACAGTATCAATGGAACAGAGGCTGTTTAAATCTGTAATTGAGCACTGCAACTAATTAAGTCAGCAGTTGGTTTAGTTGATTCATTATACAGACGGAAGCAACAAAAGCAGGCTGTCAAACTACAGCTAGTTGACTAAACTATAATATCTGCTTTGGGTAAATTGATAAAAAAAATAAGCACAGTCAAGCAGTGATAGGTGAATATGCGCCGATCGCTTCGATGAAAAGTTTGCGAATTTATGCCGAAAAATTTGCGAATTTTTATACACACAACTATTTGGTCCAAATACAAGTCAATGGGTGTCCGAATTAGTTTGCTTGCAGCAAAACACAGGAAATTCACCGCAGTGTCTGGCGAATTTATTTGCCCACCACTACAGTCAAGCTCAAAGTGAATATTGCTCAACTTAGACTAATCATATTTATTAAGGATTAATTATTAACAGTATTAGTTGGGATCAAGTACAAGGTACTGCTATATTATTACAGAGAAAAAGGAAAACATTTGGGATTATTTGGATAGAATAAAGTCTATTGGAGATGGCCAGTCCAGTATTAAGAGTTTGCTGGATAATGGGTTTTGGTTAATGGATCCATAACTGTACTTTACTAATAATGTCATGCAAGGATACATATGGCCCAGAAAGACTCCTACCACCAACTACAAATACCCCACTACATCTGTTGTGATGTGGAAATGTTGATGAAGTTGCTGTACTTTAAAGGGATTCTGTCATTGGAAAACATGTTTTTTTCAAAACGCATCAGTTAATAGTGCTGCTCCAGCAGAATTCTGCACTGAAATCCAATTCTCAAAAGAGCAAACAGATTTTTTTATATTCAATTTTGAAATCTGACATGTGGCTAGACATTTTGTCAATTTCCCAGCTGCCCCTGGTCATGTGACTTGTGCCTGCACTTTAGGAGAGAAATGCTTTCTGGCAGGCTGCTGTTTTTCCTTCTCAATGTAACTGAATGTGTCTCAGTGGGATATGGGTTTTTACTATAGAGTGTTGTTCTTAGATCTACCAGGCAGCTGTTATCTTGTGTTAGGGAGCTGTTATCTGGTTACCTTCCCATTGTTCTTTTGTTTGGCTGCTGGGGGGGGGGGAAGGGAGGGGGTGATATCACTCTAACTTGCAGTACAGCAGTAAAGAGTAATTGAAGTTTATCAGAGCACAAGTCACATGACTTGGGGCAGCTGGGAAATTGACAATATGTCTAGCCCCATGTCAGATTTCAAAATTGAATATAAAAAAATCTGTTTGCTCTTTTGAGAAATGGATTCAGTGCAGAATTCTGCTGGAGCAGCACTATTAACTGATTCATTTTGAAAACATTTTTTTTCCCATGAGAGTATCCCTTTAAAGACAAAATACTAATTCAACTGTATTTAAATCATTACCAACTCATAGTTACAGTGCTGGTCCAGTGTGTTAAAGTTATACAATTTTAAGGGTTTGGATTCAGATTTCTGGAATCTGGAACCAAAACCTATTCTGATTCAAGCAGCATCTTCCCTATTCCTAACGTACATATAAGGACAAATGTCTGAAAAGTCCAAAGTACCTGAGACATTACATAAAGGGATGTTAAACCGTGAGATGATTCCTCCCATTTCCATGCATTCAATGAAGCATTTTTCAGAATAGCCACCATTTTTTTTTTCTGGATATTCTTCAAATATTTTACAGGCAGTGATTTCTCTCATAAATGTTTATCTGTCTGCTCAGAGCTATATTAGAGGTATTTAAATCATAGGAGAACTATTGTTGAGAAACTCATCAGTAAACCTCTTTAGGTAGATGACTTTTTTTGGAAAATGTGTTTCTCGGTGACACTTCTCACTGGAGAGAGAACACATATTTAATTCACTTTGTTAAAAGGAGCCTTAGATTAAGTCCAAATGTGTCTGAGACATATCGGTACTGTATGTTCAGCATAATAACATAAATCACTGTTCCCTACAGACCCAAACTAATCCTCGATAGAGGTCAAGATATTAATTGCATGAAATATCACACCTCCCCAAAGTCTCATTCTAATCTCTTCATACAAGTTAGCAATTTCAATTGTATTGAGAATGTGCTGGACGTTTCCCTTGTAATTCTAACACCCCATTCTCCTTATTCTCCACTTATACCCAATTATAGATAAATGCAATGAACTTGTTTAAGGGAAAGTATAAGCTGTTTATAAGAATGATGTCTATCTTCCATTTGTTTCTCATTACATTTTAAGTGAAGTATAAGTTTATTTTGTACAAAGAGGGTGTATATGAGGTCAAATGGCTATATTGTCTTCCATTGAAGGCCTCCCAATTGGGCATAAATATTGGGCTGTTGTGTCTAGAGTGAATGACAAGGCATATTAGGGAACAATAGAGCCCTGCACTTATTTCCAACACCCACGCATTCAGTCTTACTGCGTGTTCTAAGAGAAGTATTAGACAACACTAGGGGGCAGATTTATCAAGGGTCGAATTTCGAAGTGCAAAAAACGTCGAAATCCGACCATCGAATTGCATTACTTCGATATTCGAAATCGATTTTTTTTTTAATCGGATTTGGCCATATTCGGTCGAAGTCGAATTGTTTGATCGTGCGATGAAATCCTTCGAACCCAACGATTCGAGCGATTTAATCGATCGAACGAACGATTTTACTTTGACTTCTAAAAACTTAGCCAAATGTTGGTTATAGGCTCTAGGAGGTCCCCATAGGCTAACATAGCAATTCGGCAGATTTAAGGTGGCTTTTTTTTTTAAAAGAACTTTTTTAAAGAGACAGTACTTCGATTTTCCAAGTCAAACTTTTTAACTTTGAATCGAAGTCGAATTTAGGCCTATTAGATGGTCGAAGTACCCAAAAATTAGTTCGAAATTCGAATATTGACTTCGAATTCACTTCAACCCTTAATAAATGTGCCCCTAGATTTGTGTACATAAAAAGCCTTAAGATATAATGTTGGCTCAACATGAACTTCCTACAATGTAGCACATTATATACAAGGGCTGATATAAGATGCCAACTAGCCCCCTCCAGGCCAAATCAGCAGCAGCAATCAGAACAATAGGAAGGAATTCATACCATGGGCCATCTTGTATTCTTTCTGTGGACTGATCAGATGGAGGGCATACCTGGTCGGCCTATGTATGGTCACCTAAAGGCAGAACTAAATGCTAAAAAATAGATGGCTAGAAACGTTAAACTTGCTGTATTTTGACCTTTATATTCTATATATACTGTATAATGTGAGCTAAAGCTCAAGTAACTGAAAATTGCAGAAAAGTAGCTGAGATGAGTAGCTACAGGAGGCATAGGGTAAAGTTCTTCACTGCTGTGGTTGTTTGGGTACAGAACCTCAAAACATAAAGTTTAGCACTTCTACTCTACTTCTTTGTTAAATGTTAGTTTTCCTTTAGAACTCTGTGGATCGCTGTAGATAGGCTATGGCCAGTGGCTCAAGGGAAACTACTTTTTGGTAATCCGTTACTGGGATTTTCTTCCCCAGGTCCTAGAACATATTTCTGCACATATGGGGTGCTGTAGGTGGTACTGTAAGTGCTCTAGATCATTATAGCATATACAGGTATGGGACCTGTTATCCAGAGTGCTTGGGACCTGGGGTGTTCGCGATAACGTTTTTTTCCTTAATTTGCATCGTCATACCTTAAGTCAACTAGAAAATCATGTAAATATTAAATAAACCCAATAGGCTGATTTTGCTTCCAATAAGGATTAATTATATCTTATTTGGGATCAAGTACAAGGTACTGCTTTATTATTACAGAGAAAAATCATTTAAATAATTTGGATTATTTGGGCAAAATGGATTCTATGGGAGACAGGCTTTCCATAATTTGGAGCTTTCCGCATAACGGGTTTCCGGATAATGGATCCCATACCTGTTTATATATGTAGGGCCCTATAGGGATACAGGCCCTATAGAGTTAATCTTTTCACCATTTCCTTGGGTTATTGGGTAGAATCCCTGTTACAGAATAACCTTTATAGTGATAGGCTGAGAGATTTGATGACACTGCTCTGACACACTCCTATATAGTGTGTACAGGGAGTGGCCTCTTCCTCTTTTGCCTCTGGATGTGATTCCAGCTGGATGTGCTCAGGGGGACTGAGTGCAATAGGCCCAGAAGAAGGCATGTGTCCAAGTCGGGGACCAGGAAACCCCGTGAATGAGGAACAGATATACTAGGGCAGACTTGTCATAGTCTCTCTAGGAGAGAAAGGCAGAGAGGATAGAGAGAAAGAGCAGCTGAAGCTCCAACAAGGATTTGCAGTAAGGGAGTAGCTTCCCAGAGGCTCTGTGTGTTGCCTCCAGTCAGGGACCTCAGTGAAGAGGGACTGTAGGGTAGAAGCTGCTTGCCTGACAACTTCCAGGAGGGAAACGTTGTACTGCATTTGCCTGTGTACTCTTAGCGAAGGCCCTGCCCTGGGTGTAAGTCGCGTGTAACCCATGCTCTAGTGTTCTAGCTGGTGAATTAACCCCGAGTGGCCCAAATAGTTGTTACATATATATATATAGTTATAAACTATAACTGTATTTCCTTTACACGTTGTAGTATTTATAATTGCCTATGTGCCTCTCCCATCCCACCCCTTGGATAGAACACTGCTGATTGCATACTTGCAGACTTTTTTGCATACTGCGTCCTGTATTGTAATGAATTCCTATCAACTGCTCTGCTGAATATTCTGATTTCTTTTATCTGGTTCATTTCCCCCATATCCCTTGGAACCAATATCCATCTTCCCCACCTTCATTATATTTTAATCATTTTTACTGTTCAGACACAAAAAGCTTTTTTTTTGAAGGGGGAGTTGGACTCATTTTGGTTCTTCATTTTCCATTTTAAGTAAATTGATTTGGAACTTTACAGCATTTGTTTCAGCCCTTCATGGTTTGTAAATTATTTTGCTCTCCCTTCTGACTTATAAATCCTAAATACATTTTTTTACTTTTCCAGTACTTTGCTTACCTTGGAGGGAAGCCACATAGTTTGTGACTTTTACTTCTCAGTATCTGTTTCCCAAAAGACTACACAGTATTTACTTTATAGGAGTTTAAAAGATACACAGATTTGTTCAGTGTTTTTCCCAATGTGTCTACTGGAGGTTTTCTTAGTATGGTAATATTAGCTATCCTGAATCCTTCATCCTTCATCTATACAATCATCGGTTCATCACATAAAGTTTTACATTACCGCCCTCTCTCAGTCCTGCACCTTCTCAGTCCCACCCCCTGCTCCTATGTTATCAGCTAGTAAGACCCTGATACAAGGGTGGCAACCTTCTGCAGACCAAACAAAACGACTATAGTATGGTTCAATGGAAATCAGGTTTCACGTAAACAACCTCATTATTATGTATTCTACAATTATTTAGATATAGGAATGGGTAGGAGGATAACTTCCCTTGCCAAGGAATGTACAAGTGACCTTGGTGGTTTCCTCTTGAGCTCTAAGGAACACCAGCCCCTGTTTATGGGCATGAAATTCCCCTTTAAGGTGAGGCTTTTTTGAATCTTCCTTCACATAAGTACCTGGTTCTGGTGTGGTTTTGAACCCTTCAAGCCTGCTCATACCCAGTCAGCCTTCATTCCCTCTGCTGTGTCTGCAACCATGTATTCAACAATAAAAGCTAAGTATAAGCTAATACAAAGTATCAAGAAGAAGGGTACGGCCTCGAAAAACATGGAGAAGATCAGTGGGAGAAGAAATTATAAAGATGGGAAAACATGGAATGAGATCAAGAGAATAGCAACAAATAGATCTGAATGGAGAGTCTTCACGGATGCCCTATACTCCACTTGGAGTCGAAGGAACAAATGATAAGCTAATATTTGGTTTCTTTGGTAGACAGTTGTAGACATAGTGGAAATTAACCAAGTATTTCTTCCAGCTAACATCACCCTAACTATAAAATACCGTGCACATTGCACTTGTGACTACTTCGAGTTCTAGTTTATATAAGTTTGAATTTTCTGGTTGCACCTTCTATGGTGCATGAGATACATAGTACAACATATGTTGAGATTCCCTAATGGAAATCATTCACATATATTTTGACCTCAATGATGGATCTTCTACACTCAACATACATCATCTGCATGTGGGTCCCTAAGTTCCATGGGTCACCTGACATCAATATTGGCCGGGACCATTCAGGAACATCCCTCAGTTACTTTCAGTGTCTACCTTTGGCATAATGTTTTGGATTCTTTTGAAAAGGAAACAGTAATGAGAGGGGGGGGGCATGTTTTGTCTGTAGCTTCTCCCTAAGATCATCACAACAGGTGTTTCATTGCCCGTGACAATTATTTTAGCCCCTGCCCTTAAACATATGCACCCAAGCAGCTTCATAGTTGTGGTGTTTCATGAAAACCCAATTCATCATCTTATTTTCCTATAAAAATAGAGATTGTTTTCATCCAGATTTAAAACAAAAAAGAAAAAATATCGAAATAAAACACATTTAAATGCCTAAATTTTATGATTATTTTTAGTTTTACCATCTCATTGGGAATCTTATGTTCCTCTTTTCAAAATATGGACTTTTTTCTAAATAGCATAATTTTTAGTCCCATTCCAGTGTTGTGAGATCTTTGGCAGCCTTTGTACAGGCACAGAATGATGTCACAATGAAAGGAGTAGATTCGGGGAACCTAAGCCTAAATCATTATTCTTGCTGTTGTTACTGTCATTTTTGTTTTTGGCATCATGCAGAATGCAATGATCTCCTGACACACATTAGGGAACTGAAAGTGACATGGTTTATATTTGATAGCTGAACTTTTTACATTATAATGTTAAATGAATAAACACGGTGGTAGGGAATTTGTGTGAGGTATGTGGATACACTCCTGAGAATTTCAAACAATGAAGCCTAAGAATACATAATGAGGTTACACTGAACCAAGATGCCCCTTGGTTTCTTATTACTTGTGGCTCTGCATATTCCACTATGGCTGCTTGGAGAATGAACTTAGGAAAGCATTTAGAACCTGATATGGACTAATTATGTCACAGCGACCATTCAGGCAGAAACATTGGTTGACTGGGTCAGTGGTTTAATTTTAATCTTTCATCTTGCGATTTGTGTACTTTGTCATTCAGAAACAAGGTGAAAATGACATCCAGCAGCTGATTGGAAATTTAGTAAAAAAAACAATATTTAAATATTGGCATACATCATAAAAGCAAAGACCACCGAAAGGGGAATAAAATAGTGAAAGCCATCTGAGATAATCCACCTTGTCTAGTAGAGAAAATGGTAATACTGCTAGATAGCTATTAACAGTTGTTATGTTTTGAAGGCCAACACATGTATAGCAAGCTCAGTAACTGCCATATAAATGGACAAAGTACCATATAGCTGGGTGGGAGGGGTATAGACAGAGAGCAACTCAATGACATTATTCTGTCCACACAGCTTTCTCAAAAGCTTATTGATTATAAATCATGGCTTGTTAAAGGACAAGAAATGCCAAGGTTACAGTCATATGAAAAAGTTTGGGAAGCCTGCATAATAATTTACTCCACTTTCAACAAAAAAGATATCAGTGGTATGTCTTTCATATCCCAGGAACATCTGAGGAACATCTGAGTACTGGGGTGTTTTCTGAACACAGATTTTTTAGTGAAGCAGTATTCAATTGTATGAAATTAAATCAAATTGATGAATTCAACCCAATATCAACAAATTCTTCAGGATAATGTTCAAGCATTAGTCATAAAGTTGAAGTTACGCAGGGGTTGGATATTTCAACAAGACAATGACCCTAAACACACTAGTAAATCTACAAAGACATTTATGCAGAGGGAGAAGTACAATATTCTGGTATGGCCTTCACAGTCCCCCAATTTGAATATCATGGGAAAATCTATGGGATGATTTGAAGCAGGCTGACCATGCTCAGCAGCCATCAAATTTAACTAAACTGGAGAGATTTTGTATGGACGAATGGTCAAAAATACCACCATCCAGAATCCAGACACTCATCAAAGGCTATAGGAGGCGTCTAGAGGCTGTTACATTTGCAAAAGGAGGCTCAACTAAGTATTGATGTAATATCTCTTTTGGGATGCCTGTAGTAACCTGCTTGTGAAGACATTCTGGTTAAGGGCATTCTGCTGTTTTGCCATTGCTTGATAATCATATTCCTGTTCCTGTTTTTGTGCTTCCTGTTAAGCTGAGAGCAAGCATGGAGCAGGCCAGATCTACCTGCCATGTTCTAATAAATATACCAAAAGTTCCAGGGTGTATCTGACTACTTACCTGAACTAACACAGTAGAATCATTAACCCACTGCTATCCAGCAGTTTATTACAATGCCCACATTTATATATTATATATTAAATAGAAGTGTTAAATAGAAGTTGCTACTTTGAAAGCTCAGCCAATGATAAACAAAACTCCAAACAATTAAGAGGGTTTCCCAAACTTTTTCATATGACTGTAATTACTTGGCTTATAACACTGCTCCCTCACCCCTTTCCAGTGAAAAAAAACAAGTCTGCCCCTGAATTACAGGCAGAATATACAAAGTCAACCAGTTTCCTTCAAGGTTGCCATCTTGGCCACACCATTTACAGAAGGGATACTGCCAAGATGGCAGTCAAGATGAGCATAATCGATTCTTTTCAATTACTGATAAGGTTTTATTTTTTACAGCAAATATGATATGGCTCAGTGGGGGACAGAAAGGTCATGTGAAGGGTCAAGTTGGGTAAGAGTATTTTGGAAAATGCATGAAAATGTAGTGTTTGTCATGGCATCTATTCAAGCAAACAATTATTTTTTATTTTTTCCCCTTCACTTTTTTCACTTTTCTTCATCACATTAAAATTGTACGTTGTGATTGATGATAACTTATACAACATCAATTAATGTGTTAGCAAAATGATCTTACTGGGCTTTTAATATTTAAACGTTGTATAGTAGTGCCAAGGAGTGACCCAAATTGCAGGGCTACCCCCTTATCTGGATAACAGATTCTTCTATGGTAGAATGACTGTATGTATTACCTTAACTTACCTTATATTAATCGTTGTATATGTCCCCCTTTTTGATGGTTTCACTTTCAGGATGTTTTTCAAGGATTTTCCGCGACCCCTTGAAAAATTGGTAATTAGATTATTTCTATTTATCATTTAGACATCTTTTCTAATACATGTTTTGCTTATCATATTTCAAAGAGAAAGGAAATACATATTATTTTTTCCCCACCATGTGTTTTTTTGGGTGACTTCTTTATGTCATATATGCATGGCTGGAGAAGATTAGAATGTCTTCCAATTCAACTTCAGCTCTAAATGAAGTACATGTTCTGACAAGATGAATAAATTGCAGTTGGAAAAAAAATCTACCTCTAAATGTTTTTGTTTTAAATCGTATTATTTAATCATACTGCAAAGAGACAGGGAGTTTTTATTAAGAAATCTAAATCTGGTGAAATGTGCACTTATTTCAAACCAACCTGCTTGACAATCTGCTTATTTGTAACCCTTTGAAGATATCAGTTTAGCCTCTGGTGTCCTCAGACTAATATCAGATAATAAAAAACGACCTTCACAAGCCCATTGGGCATATGGTCAGATATTGAGACCTTCAGGCTATGTGTGGCCAGATGTTTTGATCTTAATAGGTTTCTTTAGTCTGCCAGCTTGTTGTATTTAGATATAACTTTGAGATTAGGAAAGACTCAGACTGACAATGAGACCAGGTGATACCCTGCAAGCTCTCTGTTCATACTTGAGAAGTCAGATGGCATTTGATAGACTGTTACTACACAGGATCAATAGGCTGCACTACTAGTGATGGGCGAATTTGTTCAGTTGCGCTGAAAAATTTGCGAATTTCCCGCAACGTTCGCGAAACAGCTAAAAATTAGCGGAAAATCGTGAAATAGCAAAGTTCCCAAAAAAATCGTGAAATTCTAACTTTTTCACGAAAAAAATGTAAAATTCAGACGTTTTCACTCAAAAAACGTGAAATTCGAAGGTTTTCACTAAAAAATTGTGAAATTTGAAGGATTTCACTCAAAAAAGCGAATTTTCACAGCGAATTTATTCACTGGCGGGGAAATGCTGGAATTCGCTGCGAATTCGTGCAAGATAAATTTATTCGCCCATCACTATGCACTATGCCTAAGATTGTTTTCAAGGGCAGTACTATCCCACTAAGACATTGGATATTTCCTTTAACTCTCTTACACAGTAACAGGAGCTTGCAAACCCTTATTTCCTCTTTAACCTCTTACTCAACAGACCATTTAATAGCACTGAAGGTTCAGAGATGGATATCCACTCAAATAATAATCATTCTAAGAAACTATCCTACATACTTTCATTGAAAATTCCCACATTTTCATTGAAAATTCTTAACAATTTCTTTTTGTAAATTAATAGGCAACATAAAGCAGTTTATGTCTGTTCTTTGCTATTCCCTTATCAGTTTGACAGATGACAAAAGCAACATATCAAAAACCAGCTATCCTCCACAGTGCCCAAAATCCCTTTACTTTGGTACTGGAGGAGGGCTGACTCAAAGAATAGTAAGAAACACACAAACGCCATTTTCAGTAACGATTTCACTTACTAATGAGTTTAAAATGATTGAACATACTTTATCTATTAGTCATTATAAACAAAATCAATTGAAATTGATGCATATTGCAAACATTTCTTAGAATTAAATGTTCCATTATCCAAAACGAAAAAGAAACATTCTTTGGGCGGACATCCCTTTTAAGGCAAAAGATAGAAAAGGGGGAATTCACATTCTGAATATAATAAATATTCAATCAGTATGACTATCGTTCAAATCACGGATGAATTGATTTTGCCTTTTAAAGAAAGTTTTACATCTTGGATGGAATTTTTTTTTAAAAAAACTTGATTGTAATGAGTCTCGGACAAAATTGAGCACAAATTAAAATAGCATTGCTCCAATCATTTTTAATTACTCTGTATAAATGAAACTATTTCACAAATTACATTTTTTTGAAAAAATTGCACGAATGTTAAAAAATCACACCTTCTATTGTCTGTAGAAACTCAATCGATTTTAGCTACTGTTTTTTTATCTTTTCAATTTTCAAGATTTTTTCATTTCTAAATTCAATAAATTTGTTCCTTAGTATATAGCCTGCAGTATTTTAAATCTGTTTTCTCTTTCTATATATACTGTATATAAAAAACACTGTAAAATATTTTGAAAACTTGAACCAGGTTATACTGTAGCTCAGTTTTGCAGTACAATTGTCATTTACAGTCAAAATGGTTTCCGTATGCATTGACCACACTTCAGCCTTTCATTTATATGAAATTCTTCAATATGTGATTGCAGTTGCAGTGAATATTAAATATGGTAAAAAAAAATGTTGAAATCTCTTTCACTAGTTACTTCTAGAATGTGTCTTCTCTTCTTGCCAAAATATATCTGAGCTGTAGGTCGCCTCTTTGCTATAATCAAAGCAATGTGTTAGTAATTCTGTATTATTTTAGATTAGGAAGCTGTTTTCAGATAAAACTGCATATCTTTAGAAAATCCCAAGACAACATTTTTGTTAATGGTTCTTTTGTTTTTCTCCAGTATCTTTTAGCGGACAATGTAGTTGGAGTAGCTCCCAAGTTAAGCCACCTGCAGCCACATTATTTGTCCAGGCCTCCCACCTGACACCTGTTCTCTATTCACTTAATCAACTTAATCCAAAACTTGAAGATATTAAAATTTATTGGCCACCTTTTTGCAAACTTTATATCCGCTGAGAAGTAGAGATGTCGCGAACTGTTCGCCGGCGAACTTGTTCGCGCGA
The DNA here is from genome assembly GCF_017654675.1 of Xenopus laevis. Classification (NCBI taxonomy): domain Eukaryota; kingdom Metazoa; phylum Chordata; class Amphibia; order Anura; family Pipidae; genus Xenopus; species Xenopus laevis. The sequence continues at coordinate 18,945,627 of NC_054380.1, read as the reverse complement.
ACATCGGGTGTTCGCGCTCGCCGGAAGTTCGCGAACGTCGCGCGACGTTCGCCATTTTGGGTTCGCCATTGTTGGCGCTTTTTTTTGCCCTCTCACCCCAGACCAGCAGGTACATGGCAGCCAATCAGGAAGCTCTCCCCTGGACCACTCCCCTTCCCTATAAAAACCGAAGCCCTGCAGCGTTTTTTCACTCTGCCTGTGTGTGCTGAAGAGATAGTGTAGGGAGAGAGCTGCTGCCTGTTAGTGATTTCAGGGACAGTTGAAAGTTTGCTGGCTAGTAATCGTTTTGATACTGCTCTGTTATTGGAGGGACAGAAGTCTGCAGGGGTTTGAGGGACATTTAAGCTTAGGTAGCTTTGCTGGCTAGTAATCTACCTTCTACTGCAGTGCTCTGTATGTAGCTGCAGTGGGCAGCTGTCCTGCTTCTGATCTCATCTGCTGACTGCTGCAATAACAGTAGTCCTTGTAAGGACTGCTTTTATTTATTTTTTTGTTGTTTTACTACTACTACTACTACTACTATAAGAGCCCAGTGCTATTAGTCTAGCAGTGTTGGGGAGTGGGACTGGTGTGCTAATCTGCTGCTCCTAGTAGTTCAGCAGCACCAACTTTAATTTTTTTTTTTTAATATTCATTTTTTTTTTATTTTACTTTTTTTTATTTTACTACCGCTGTAGTAGTGTATAAGTTGACCTTTTAGGCATTATTTGCCCTGTAGGCATTATTTGCACACTGTTTTCTTCAACCCGCCATCTAGCTGTGTGACCTTGTTCACATTCTGTCTAAATATCCATAATATTACCGTCTCCAGAAAAAACACCGGAGTGACTTTTTTCAAGCAGCCATAATATATTTTACGTAATCCGTATCCACCGCTGTAGTAGTGTATACGTTGACCTTGTAGGCATTGTTTGCCCAGTTTTTTTGGCCGCAGCCACTGAAGCACAGAGGCCAGAAAAAATATGCCATATAAATGCTGAAAATAGTCATTTTTTGCCATACGTTGACTCAACGTATATGGCAAAAAATGACTATTTTCAGCATTTATATGGCATATTTTTTCTGGCAACTGTGCTTCAGTGGCTGCGACCAAAAAAACTGGGCAAACAATGCCTACAAGGTCAACGTATGGCAGTTGTTTAAAGAGAACAGTAGATTACTAGCCAGCAAAGCTACCTAAGCTAAAATGTCCCTCAAATCCCTGCAGACTTCTGTCCCTCCAATACAGAGCAGTATCAAGCAGATTACTAGCCAGCAAACTTACTATCATCTGTCCCTGAAATCACTAACAGCTCTCCCCCTACACTATCTCTTCCAAGCACACACAGGCAGATTTTTCAGATACATTTTTGCCCTTGATCCCCCTCTGGCATGCCACTGTCCAGGTCGTTGCACCCTTTAAACAACTTTAAAATCATTTTTCTGGCCAGAAATGTCTTTTCTAGATGTTAAAGTTCGCCTTCCCATTGAAGTCTATGGGGTTCGCGAACCGTTCGCGAACCGCTCGCATTTTTGCGCAAGTTCGCGAATATGTTCGCAAACTTTTTTTCCGACGTTCGCTACATCCCTACTGAGAAGTTACATATGTTTTATGTGTCTACCTTTGTGTGATAGCTTGAAATTATTCATATCAGTAATATGATAAGCCAAACACAACGTATGATCAGTAGTGATGGGTGAATCTTGGCCCATTTTGCTTCTCCAAAAATAATAGAAACTGCGAAAATTAGTCAAATGCATTGAAGTCTGTGGGAGCTTTTTTTTTTTCTGTACGACAATTTATTTCACCCATTGAAGTCTATGGGCGTCATTTTCATGGCGAACCTCTGTGAAAACTTTCGCTCCTCACTAATGATCAGGTGTATAGCAATGGAAAATGAAATATGAGTCCCTCATCCTTAAAGGGATCCTGTCATCGGAAAACATGTTTTTTTCAAAATGCATCAGTTAATAGTGCTGCTCCAGCAGAATTCTGCACTGAAATCCATTTCTCAAAAGAGCAAACAGATTTTTTTATATTCAATTTTGAAATCTGACATGGGGCTAGACATTTTGTCAATTTTCCAGCTGCCCCCGGTCATGTGACTTGTGCCTGCACTTTAGGAGAGAAATGCTTTCTGGCAGGCTTCTGTTTTTCCTTCTCAATGTAACTGAATGTGTCTCAGTGGGACATGGGTTTTTACTATTGAGTGTTGTTCTTAGATCTACCAGGCAGCTGTTATCTTGTGTTAGGGAGCTGTTATCTGGTTACCTTCTCATTGTTCTTTTGTTTGGCTGCTGGGAGGGAAAGGGAGGGGGGTGATATCACTCCAACTTGCAGTACAGCAGTAAAGAGTGATTGAAGTTTATCAGAGCACAAATCACATGACTTGGGGCAGCTGGGAAATTGACAAAATGTCTAGCCCCATGTCAGATTTCAAAATTAAATTTAAAAAAATCTGTTTGCTCTTTTGAGAAACGGATTTCAGTGCAGAATTCTGCTGGAGCAGCACTATTAACTGATTCATTTTGAAAAAAATGTTTTTTCCCATGACAGTATCCCTTTAAAGAGATATCTTGCACAAATAGAGACTATTACAACTAAGCTATAGGTTTTCGATTTGAATATTATAGATTATACTATAAAGTACTCTTATATTACTCTTATATTAACCCTCCTCAAGCATATTTATTCTCAACCACCTGATTTGATAACTTTGTTCAAGGTCACAAGTTTATCATATGAGAATTATACCACTTTAGGATTACTAGGTGGAATCAAGGATGTTCTCTATACATTTAAGGACACCACAGAGGCCCTTTATACACTTATCTATGCCAAATGTGTTGTGTTTTGACCTACCAGTCTAGAGGTTATGGTTCAACATCAATGAAAGCATGCCCTGCTTAACATAGCAATAAACAGATATGTTAGGGGCAGCTGTGTAGGCTTTCTCTCCTGGTTGTACAGAACAAAACCATAAAAACATAAAGTATTTGCCTACACAATACAAAATTCTACAGGAAACTTTAAAAGTACAGTGGCCCTGCTCACATTCACAGAAAATCATAGAAAAATCTTCATTTAATCTTATAAATGTGTAGAACCAAAAATATACTGCATAGATCAAATCTGGCTTTGTACAAGGTGGTGTTTTGGACCTGGAAATGTGCTGAAAGGACTGAATTCATTATTCAAGTATTCTATATGAAGCGTTATAGCACATAAATTAAGCCAAATGCCTTGTTTCAGTGTTTTATTCGGCACAAGGCCAAGAGTACTTTGCAGGCAGGTGTTTCCACATGTACCGTGGAGCAGTTTCAAGTTAGGTTGTTAGATTTTTTTTTAAACTACTGTATATGGATGGCAAAATATACTGAGCTCCCAAACCATGGCTCCCCAAAGCTAACATTTTGCATTAGACAAATAACATTTGATTATCAAATCTCTTCTTCAAATCACTGTTGCTTTTATCAGGTTATTTTTTAAGACTTTCTTGACATGTGTGATTTTTTTTACCCCTCCAAATTGATGGATTTTCTGGTAATAAGTAGTGATGTGCGAATCTGTGCCGTTTCACAGAAAAATTTGCAAATTTACAGCAAAATTCGAGAAAAGGGAAAAAATTTGCAAAACCCATTGAAGTCAACGGACGTCAAAATAATTTTGACGCACGTCAATTTTGACGGGAGTGACGATTTTTATACGCCCAGCTATTTGGTCCAAATGCATAAAAGTCAATGGGCGTCTTTTTATGCGTGCAACTATTGTGATGCGTGACAATTTTTTGACGCAGTGTATTTTTCCCTAGTGAATTGTCACCGCAGTTTTGCAAATAATTTGCTAATGTCGAAACCTACAAATTCGTGTCTGGTGCATTTATTCGCCCATCACTAGTAAGAAGGTTTATTTCACTGCTCTGCTCCTTGGGAATGTGCACATTTGTTTCAAACAGTGGGTGAGTTGTCAAATACATCTGCAGTCTCACAAAAGGGCAGATTATTACAGATCAGACTGGGGAATCCATAAGGATTCCCAGGAGGTTTACCCTTTTTTTTTTACGATTTATCAAAACAAATATGTTAACAGGAATATGTTAACAAATAGACAAAACTTGATACTTGTGTTAATTCGTCACAATGTATTTGACGCCTTCCAGCAGTTGGTCACCACTATGTTTAATTTGGTAGGAATGCTCTATATACACAAGTCTCTGCTATTGTATTTCCAGTGTATATTTGGCTCTTGATCCTGTTGATCCAATGAGAAAAGGTGTCTACTTTTAGCCAATATTTTCCACATCATTTACTTTCACTACATACAGTATATTGATTCTGGCAAAGAATGAGGCCAGATAAATTCCTCTTTGCCTTTTTTTATTGAAATAAATTGGCAGCTTTGTGGATGAAAATATCTATGTCTGTTACTTATAACAGATGCGACTTGGGTAGGAACCTTGTGCAGCTCCAGCTATTGTGAAACTCCAGGTAACAACAGCCTTATATGCTTCAAATAGCATGCATTTGGATTTTTATCTAACGAATGTGGCAAAAATTGGACACATAGTGCCAAAGGTAAAAATTTTGCTGGATTTTTACTGGATGCACAGGGCAGTGTACCTTGTGCATTTCTGGGTCATCTGATTGACCAATGTATGTGCTGAATTGGGTCACCAGTTGGTGGTTTTACTTTGGTTGATCAGCTTTGGTACAATTGCACCAGACGTTGAATAACTAAACTAATGTTAATTTGAAAACAAACACACAGGCAACTATGCTTTTCAATAAAAAATATACAGGGGAGACATTTAATCTTCCATGTGCTAATTCAATCATTTAATCGGGTCCTATTTTCTTTTGGCCTGTAGTTATTCTGTATCATCATTTCTCTTTGGCTCTCTCTGGACTCAAATTCTTTCCTACTTAAAGGGATGCTGTCATCGGAAAACATGTTTTTTTCAAAATGAATCAGTTAATAGTGCTACTCCAGCAGAATTCTGCACTGAAATCCATTTCTCAAAAGAGCAAACAGATTTTTTTTATATTCAATTTTGAAATCTGACATGGGGCTAGAAATTTTGTCAATTTCCCAGCTGCCCCTGGTCATGTGACTTGTGCCTGCACTTTAGCAGAGAAATGCTTTCTGGCAGGCTGCAGTTTTTCCTTCTCAATGTAACTGAATGTGTCTCAGTGAGACATGAGTTTTTACTATTGAGTGTTGTTCTTAGATCTACCAGGCAGCTGTTATCTTGTGTTAGGGAGCTGTTATCTGGTTACCTTCCCATTGTTCTTTTTTTTGGCTGCTGGGGGAAAAGGGAGGGGGTGATATCACTCCAACTTGCAGTACAGCAGTAAAGAGTGATTGAAGTTTATCAGAGCACAAGTCACATGACTTGGGGCAGCTGGGAAATTGACAATATGTCTAGCCCCATGTCAGATTTCAAAATTGAATATAAAAAAATCTGTTTGCTCTTTTGAGAAATGGATTTCAGTGCAGAATTCTGCTGGAGCAGCACTATTAACTGATTCATTTTGAAAACATTTTTTTTCCCATGACAGTATCCCTTTAATGAAGTTGTGTTTTTCTTTCTCTTTAGTACCTTAACAGTCCTCCAGAAAAAAATTGTGCTGAAAGTCATACTAGCTAATCAAATGGTTGCCATGCTAAAAAAATGTTCTCTTACTTTACCATGTCTCAAATATATGATGATTAGTCATAGTTAAAATTTGGAGTATTTTCACCAAAATTGGAAATTCGCCATCCACCAAAATACTAAAAGGAAGTATGACAGATTTTGGAGAACTGACTTTACATTGGCACTCATTCACATCTGTTCAAAATTTCTCAAGGTCCAGGCTGTCATTAATTCAACACAGAAACCACAGAAAAATTAGTAAAATGACAAAATGTCTCCAAATGGGTTATTTGAGCGATTTTCTTGGGACGAATTCATTGGTCAGTGGGCGTTTTATTTCTCCGTTTTATTTTTCCCAAGTGAAAAAAATGCCTTCTAGAGCAAATTTGTGATAATGGAATTAATGCTTACAAAAACCAGTGTGGCAATTGAATGTTCTGTAATCATTTCTTTTTCTAGTCCCCATTCTTCAAAGAGACAGAAGGAAAGGATTTAACAAATTAACCATCTTGGGGAACTGTTCTACATCAAATACAATCTATTTGTTAATATGTCATTGTGATGTAAGATACAAAGGGGAAATTCTGAAACTTCTTAAGAAGAAAATTTATGACCACCTTTTAAATATAAATAGAAGAAATTAAGTTGCATGGTAGGATACTTTTATAGAATCATGAATAGGTCTTTATAGTGTCATTTCTAGAGAGCAGACAGGCATTATAGTAACATCAGAGGAGATAATTGAGGTAATTTACTTTTAAGTAAAGAAACACATTGGGTTTATCAATCAAATACATATGTAGGTGCCATAACACAAACATATTAGACCATCTTACACAGGATTTCAGAAGGGAATCTAACTTGTTTTTAAGGCTATGCTGTAATTGTATTTTACATCCTCCCATATGTGATACAATTACAAACTCTTCAAATGGTACATATATATCGTCATCAATGGTGGCCATAGAAGTCTCCTACAACAATAGCAATATTACAGTTATATATAGTCAAGTATCATGACCATTGGGTCTCAGGCAGTTAGCGTTAGTTGTGATAATATGAGAACCAACCATCTTTCATCAATGAACACAAAATCAAAAAGGCAGTCAGTATAACAATCAAAGTTGGTGCCAAATTTGGGAAGAAGACAGAGACAACACAAAATGTACAAGTACAAGAGTGCATAGAAACATATTTTCTGCTGGTATGTTTCCTCAGAACGACTATCCAAAATCTTCCTTGACTCAGCCTCCCCACTTGCATCACAAAATATGGAGAAGTGGGAACTACGATCACATGTGGTGAACATGCCGAGAAACAACACAATGATTGGCAATTTTTGCTGAAATGTGAATGAATCTCTTCCACACAAGAAACCTCAAGTTCTTCCTTTTGGGCTTGACAGTAGGCCCTATTAAATATCCACAATCCTGACAGTTAGCAACACGAATTCTGATAGCAGCAAAAACAATTCTAGATCCAACTTGGTGCTCGGTAGATTTTAGGTGGCGAAGTAGGTGGTCAAAGTTTTTTTTAAAGAGACAGTACTTCGACTACCGAATGGTCGAACGATTTTTAGTCGAAGTCGTAGTCGAAGGTCGAAGTAGCCAATTCGATGGTTGAAGTAGCCAAACCAATACTTCAAATTCGAAGTATTTTTTATTCTAATCATTCACTCGAGCTAAGTAAATGTGCCCCTTTGTAAAGATTGTGAAGGATTTCACAACTGACACATTTTCTGCCATAGATTTACCTGAAGATGATCCTTGAAAGACCACAAGTCAAACCTCCCCCTCCCTTTTCCACCAAACCAAATTGGATCTCCATATGTATTCGGACAAATTGTTCAAAAAATGTTGAGATTTGTCAAAGCTGAACTCCTTCATCCCTTATTTTTTTATTGCATGGTACAAATGCATGAAACTCTCCTTACTATGTCATCAGGGAAAAGGGTCATCATCCACATTAGTCCTTGTGCCTGTGGAGCTTCTCTAAACTGCACACGCACTATGGAGCCAATTAACTTACTTGTGTTGGTCTGAAAGAGTCAGACACTGCTTTCAATTACGATTACATTTCCAAAAAAGTTTAAAACTATTGAAAATGTTGAATGAATATAAGTAAATAAAAATTGCAATGTTATTACAACTTTGGCACAGAACAGCCATCAGGGCCGGCCTTAGGCCTATTGGACCAATTGGGCCCAATTGGGCCCCGCGCCTCTGGGGGCCCCGCACCAGAGGGCAGCACAGGTAATATTTCCCCCAGCACATGATGCTGCCTGGCCTGCCCCCAACTCCTCTCACTCTCTTACCTTGTCTGCCCCTTTCCTTTCTATTTTGTGCCTGTATGCCCTTATTTTCCTAAATACTTGGTGTGTCGGGAGCCAGCAAAACTTTGTCTAGGGGCCCCGCCAACATGGTCCCAATTGGGCCCCACATTTGATAGGACCAGCCCTGACAGCCATTATTCAGTAATCTCCATAAACCCATACCAAAAAATGTCAGGCCAAGCCATTAGTGTCGGTGGGACCCATCATTCATTATTGACAACTCTGCCTAAATTATCATCTTGTGCTGAATTTTATTTAAGGCCAGGAAAATGAATGTTACAGCCAAGACCTCAGTGTGTTCCTTTTCCTGAAATGAAGATTTATGCTTCTTGGCTTCAAAAGATGCAAAGTTGGCCATATTTTATATTTCTCTGACTCCAGCACAAGCAAGAATTTTAGCTTGACTGGTAACATCCAGTGACAAACATGTTTTCCATTACAGGAATTCTACTGTAGTAACTGCCATGATCATTGACTCATGAGGCTGGTTTATGTTTGAAAAAAATAGATATATAGCTCCCTATCTGAATAAAATACAGATGGGGATTGAGCATAGTGCACGTTCCACGTCCATTTTCCTTTCCCAAGGGTGGCTTCTATACTGAGATATGGAACCTTTCACATTTTAAAATAGTCGCATTAAACAGAAGCATTAAGTGGTAACAGATATGTTAGTCATTCAGTAATCATTAGCTATAAACTTCTCATTTTTATTTTCTGTTTGTCTTAACACAATTAAGTTAAAGAAAAGAAGAGAGATAGGGAAATAGAAAATTCATAAAGTTATGATACTGAAATTTATAGGCTTGAGTTAGTAACTTTGTAAATTATTAGTTTTTTCTGATTTGACACATTTTTGGAATTTCAAAATATTTTCTATACTTACAAAATGATTAGCGACGAGCGAAACAGAAGAAAAAGTAACTAAATGGAGAAATTCGGCACCAACCGCTTTGGAGTCAATGGGTGTTTTAACAGCATTATTAGGGGCATATTTATCAAGGGTCGAAGTTCGAAGTTAAAAAAAGACCAACTGAATAGAGATCAAAGGTTTTTAGGGGTCGAAGTAGTCCGTAAAGGCCTACTTCGAATCGTACGATCAAAGGAATAGCGCCTTCGATTTACTTTGATTCAAAGTTCCCCCCCAAAAAACTTTGATCTCTCAAACTTCACCAATTGCCTCCATATAGGTTCTAGGAGGAGGTCCCCTATAGGCTAAAACAGCACTTCGGCAGCTTTTAGGTGGCGAATGGTCGAAGTCGAAGTTTTAAAGAGACAGTACATGATAAATTTCGATATTCAACTTCGAATCAAAGTTGGACTATTCCCTAGTCGAAGTACACAAAAAATAGCTTGAAATTCGAAGTTTTTAACTTCGAAAATTCACCTCGACCTTTGATAAATCTGCCCCTTAGAGTCTATAAACATTTTTTCTTGCGACAATGGACTTTTTTCTCCTACCAAAAGTCAATAGGCTTTTTGACTGCATTTGACTGCATTTCTTCATTCACCAATTGCAAAGAATTTTTTTACGTTTTTATTCTTCCTGTGTGAAAAACAAATCAATTATTTCTGGCAAAACATGGTGAAAAAAAAATCATAAAAAAAGTATTGCAACTCATGAGTGAATTAAATATTTCTCCTTTTGTATGAAAGTTTCAAAATTACCTTGGGATTTATGTATCTACAAGTGTTTGTCTGCTCTGACAACATTATAAAACCATTATAACCTATGGCAAATTTGTAGCAAATTTTCCGGCATTTTTTCAAAATATCAATAAAAGGTATTATAACGGTTGCCTTTGGGAAAGTTTTTTTCAGGGCAGATTATAGTATCACTTGTTTCTGTGTGGGAATAAAACTGAAATATTACATTATTTTGTATAAACAACCTGGGAAAATTGCTTGTATTTTAGAATATAATTAGAAAAAAACATTTTTTGTTTTCTCCAGACATTTCATAACATATGGAACATTCATTTTACAGTGGGCTCATGTGCAGGACATTATATTAACTCTATTGTCTTTATTAAGGTTCCCTGGACATGTGTAAGAAAAAGTGGTAACTTCAAGCATTTGCACCAACATTGATAATAAAGACGTTCATACAACTTTAAATTACCCACCGTATGCAAATTGACATAAGTGCAAGATCACTAGCGAATTTTTACTAGGCACAAATGAACGCTATCGCATCTTCGCTATGAAATGCTCGCACTGCGAAGTAGCAAAAAGTCACCAGCGTTCGGCGCCCAGGACGAAGCTGCGCATATAGGCGAACTGTTGCGATGGGTGTGAAATAGGCGATGGCGGAAATTCGCTGCTTAGTAAATCTGCCCCCATACCTTCAGCATTTCACTTGTCAGTAAACTCTCATTATACTGGTCTGATATCAACCCTAATGTTTCCTACAGCTGCAAAAATATTATATTCCATTGATACCCCTCTTGAAATAAGAGACAATTGACTGCTTTCCGCAGTTTAACAAAAATAGGCCTCTTCGTGTCAACCTTGTCTTCACATTTTCTTGAAGCAATTTACACCCTAAATATGGTTGTTAATGTTAACTGTTCCTCTTAAAAGGCCTGCTTTGTGACTGTCAGTGCAAATTATTCTTACGCTGGGCAGAGGCATAAAAGGACATGTAAAAGGTTTCGAGCTTGTAGCTAAAATGCAAATATTGACAGATTTGGTGCAAATAGCCTTGAACACAGTAATAAAACTGAAATCAATTCTTCCAGCTTCTGTTTTCTGATATCTGAGAATTTCCTTTCCATAAATCAAGACAAAGATCTGTAAAACAGTAACCAGCTATAACATTATTATAGAGCAGTGATCCCCAACCAGTAGCTCGTGAGCAACATGTTGCTCTCCAACCCCTTAGATGTTGCTCCCAGTGGCCTCAAAGCAGGTTATTATAACATTCAGAAGTAAAAGGAGTTGGGGAGCAACACTAGTATGATCTTGGGTGATCTTGTGTCAGCTGGAAAGACCTACTGGTAAATAAAGCATTAGAGAGATTATTATTCGATCCCCGTATATATTTATACATAGTTAACATATCTCCCATTAAACGCCTCTTTCCAGTGTGAACATCCCCAATTTGGCCAGTCTTTCCTCATAGCTAAGATTTCCCATACCTTTTACCAGCTTAGTTGCCCTTCTCTGTACCCTCTCTACTACAATAATGTCCTGTTTGAGTGACGGAGACCAAAACTGTACGGCATATTCTAGATGGGGCCTTACCAGTGCTCTATAAAGTGACCCTCTCCTCCAAAAAATCTATGCTCCTTTTAATACAGCTCAAGACTGTAGTGTGCGCACAGCACTGCACAATAAAATAAGGTGAAAAATAACATCTGACTGATTAATCATTTTGCTTTATAGGACTTATATCGGGAATGGGGCACAGGCCCCAACAGATTCAGCTGCCATAATTATCCTATATGCATGATAGCCAGGGCAACTTGTTGATGTAGAGTATACTCAGTGAAAAAGGGAGTAGTGATGAGTGAATTTATTTGCCACATATGGATTTATGACAAAATTCTGCACTTCGCCACCTGCAAATTTTTGCTTAAAGCTGTGAAAAAAATTACCATGAAAATTTTGCCACAACAAAAAAACAGCCACGACAAAATTGTCACCCATTGACTTTAATGCATTTGGACAAAAAAGTCGCTAAGACAAAATTGTTGCTGAGACAAAGAGGTCGCCATAAGAGAAAACAACCATTGACTTATTGTCGCTTAATTGACGCTCCCGTCAAAAAATTTTGATGCCCGTTGCATTGATTGCCCTGGCAAATTTTTCGCTGTTTCGCACGTTGTTTTGGAGACGCAAAGCGATACAGATTTGCTCATCATTAAAAGGGAGTCTCTGTTGGACACATTCTGAAAAAAATAACAATCTAGGCATCAATTACATCTTAAAGCATTCTTCTTGCTAGGTTCAAGATCCTCTTTCTGCTCCTTTTTGGATTTTTCTGCCATTTTCATGGTATCAAAAGAGGTCCATACTGAAAAAATCAGGATTTGCTTTTTGGTAAGTGTGCATGTGGTAAGGCAGGTTTTACTATCCCTTTGTGTAACTGAGTTATTTTCCTCCCACTATCTCAATATATTTGCTATCTAATGTGTCTTTGAGCCCTTGTATCACCCAAAAAGGTTATTTTGCTCCCACCTTCAAGGACCACAACTGTATCTTACTTTACTTGACAAGTAACAATTGTCATATATGGACTTCCAATAGAAATTTTTGGTGCCAAATTTGCTCAAAGGCTTCACAAACCTATCTTTATGACATGCAGCATAAAACATATTTGGCCACATAAATATGTAAAGTTCCCAATTAATTCCCTATTGAGATTGTGATCCAAGTATTGGTAGGATTGACCATAATCAATGTCATCAGATAGCATTTCCAAGGCAACAACTGCTAGTTACTTGGGAGACTCCTGGTAGTCATATCTAATACATGGAACTCACTTGTACCCCAATTGTGCTTGGCTGCACTAGTGGGGCAGCCAATTGCTTTGAATCATCAAACGCTGCAGCGGAAGAGCTGGATCAGGAGATAATATAGTTAGATAATAACTGGAGCTATGTATATCTGATGGGGACATATTTCAGAATCTAGTTATTTCACTGTACCTAGTAATATTTATGTGACTCTGACTCTCTTCCTCAACGTACTTCTCAGGGCCTAGCAGCTCTAGTAGGTGGACCTAGGAAGAAGCTGTAAACAGAAAGTCCAAAATTGTAGTCGTATTCAGGCAAAAGATCAGGGCAGGCAGCGAACAGTGAAGTCAGAAACAAGGCAGGAGGCCAGGAAACAAAGGATCAAGTCAGAATAGCAATTTAGGAGCACCCAGGAACTTTACCAAAAAAAAAAAGACCTATGTTTGGGTATTGAACATGGGTGTCTGGAGTTCTTTTATTTTGAACGATTGCACCAAAACAAGGTACAATGACATCATATGTCACAACGTGGGACAATGACAACATTATGTGGCCATGGGCGCAGCCATCTTGGACACAAAGTGGAACACTGGAGCGGAACACCTGCATCCCTACACGACTGGATAATTTCCTAAATATAAAAAAAAGGACTATAACACAAAGGAATATAAATTCCCAGGGTCTCTAAAGGGTCTCTAATATGTCTCAATCATTCAGTCAAAGGGCTCCATAGAAATTTGTGTTTTCTTTTTAATTGCACATGTTATATCACTGATATGAAGCATATTTATACTCATGTAACAGAGCATGACATTCTACATAACTAAACGGAGACAGCATCTCACACGCTGGAACATTAAATCACATACAGTACAGCCATATGGGAATAATGATTCCAAGTAACTCCTTGGTTTCCATAAAATAATAAACAGTTTGATTTCATTTACAAAGCCCCTCCTAATTACAGTGAAGAATATACAGTATGTACAGTAAAAAAAATCAATATATTTATAATTAGGCAGTTATTTTTTTTAAAATGTTGACAGTTGACAGTCCCATTGTGAAATGTACATTCATGGAACCATTTACTAATACTATACTAAGAACTGAATAAACTAAGAACTTGACTGATAAATATGATGATGTCATCACCCTGCCCCACATCATCATCACCCCACTCCAAACATCCCCACAACGACACAGTCACGCCCCCTGTGACATCATCTCCCGCTCCTGTCCGGAAAGAGGTACTGGAAAATGTGGCAACCATAGAGACAGTGGAGCATTACAATTTAACATGGACCCAACTCTTACTGGTCTGAGTTACTGGACTGTTACTACAGAATGTAGGGTTGCTGCTCAGTCATTATTTATTCTGTATAATGTCCATTTAGGTATCAAGTTAGGAAATATGAATGAAATCTAAAACACATGCCTTAATATGATTTCCCAGCTGGCTCCATTTATTCTTCCACCCATGTTTGATAGCAGTGACTGTATGTGGCAAAAGACTAGAGAAGTGGGAAGTCACATAGTTACTGTACATAGTTAAATCGGGTTGAAAAAAGACAAAGTCCATCAAGTTTAACCCCTCCAAATTAAAACCCTGGCGTTACCACCACCTCAAGTGATATTTCCAGGGTTCCTTTCATGCCTTTCAACAATAGGCGCAGCACACTTGTGGCTAACTTGTGGAGAACAAAGTAAATGACGCCAGGCAAATGATAAAAAAATTCACAATTGCATGAAGAGAATCTTCCACTTGCGTCCACAATGATGCCAGAATATGGTGTAATGTGGGAAAAAACATTCAACTGCACTCAAAATTGCACTTGGCTCACTGTACCCCAGTAAGTATATGTGCCCTATCCTCTCTATATCAATTCTAGCAATAGGGTACATCATTTGATGCTAATGACCCTACCACCCAACCCTTCCCTTCTTATTCCTTCACCTTTTCTGAGCTTTAATAATAATTTTTGTAGCAAACTACATTAGAGGCTATTGCACTTCACATGAAAAAATATGGGAGTCTATGAGAATGTTCATTCTATAATTTTTGAAATCATTCTAAAACTGTTGTACAGATTCTGGCCTGCCTGGAACTACAATTCCCAGAATCAACAGGTTTGACATCTGGAGCACATTAGTTGGCTCATCCCGGCTGTAAGACTTCCTTTAATGAGTGTCGACTTTATCAACTACTGGCTATATCATCACACTGTTAAAGTTTCATTTAGGAAATTTTCATATTATTCTATAGTTCTGGGGCCTGTTGGCTTTTAAAGAATGAATATAATGATCATCGATTCTAGTTCATTCTTATTTGATCTCTTGGGTCTTCTATCCAAATAATATCTGGTGTCTTCTTTCATTCTTTGGCCTCAACGCTCTCCTTGTGTGGATCCAAGGGAGGTTTAAGACGGCTTGAAAAAAACCCAAAATCGAGCATGTAATTCATCACTCTTAAGTTCTGTAACAACCTTTCTGCAGTCCTTCTGCGACTAACTGCCAACAGCAGGGTTTCTCAACAAAATTTGAAAAAAACCTTCAGACAATGCTTTGATTTTTCAACATCATTCAAGGAAAGAGTTTATTTGGAAAAGCCTAAAAATAAGGAACAGATGCAGAAGAAGCAATTGCTTGAGCGAGTGTGTGCTTTACAGTCATGGGTGAGAAGCACACGACTGGAGATGGAAAAATTCTGGTTGCAAAAAACCCTTGTCCTATATTTGGATAGGGACCAAATGTATCCTTTATAAACATTTTTAGAAAATTCGAGGACACTGAGGAATTGCATGCATGTCAATAAAAGGACCAGGAACTTTTAGCATCTTAAAATAACCAGTAGGAGTGGTTCAATACTATTGAAGTTTTAAAGCTGTAATGAATGACCTCTAACACCCATATAGTTAAGTACATTATTGCTTATAATACCAAAGATTCACTAAGGCATGTGCCAAATTAATATTGATTACTTCGCTGATAACAGTAGCATTAAAAATGTTATATATATATATATATATATTACATAAGGCGTGGCTCTTGAGTATTTTAGAAAAATTCATTTATTGGGTCATTTGGATTTTGTTTCCTCAAGACATATAATTGGCCAGAAATCCCATCCGTAGGGACATAACCAATTTAGTAGAGGACAATTCTTTAGTGAAACTCTCTAGCTAGCGCAGTAACGATCATTCACCTGAGCGAAAATGTGCGCCCTTTGGCCAGGCACATTTTCGCTCAGGTGAATGATCGCTACTGCGAATTTTACAGAACATTGCTTTCACCAGAGTTTCCTTCATCAGCTTAGATTTGCAGAACTGATAAGATGAAGCTACATCCTCCTCAAGTTTGTCAGTGACATCATATCCTGATTCAAAGTCATAAAATGTTTTAAAAACACTGGCGTTCTTATATTTCTTATATTTCTTATTGTAATTATTATTATTTTTTTTTACCATTTGAGGGGCATGCCCTCATGTCTAAGGCATTAGAGGATCTCTTTTGCCTTTATCTTGCTTCCTTGGACATTTTTAATAATAAGTGGCCACTTATTGCAAAGTATTTGCACCAACATCTCTAATAAAGTCATATATACGACCTATATGTACCCGCCCTATTTAAATCGACGTACGTGCAAGTGTATTCACGAAGTTTTACTAGGGAGAAAGGAATGTTAGCGAAAGTTCAGTATGAAATGCTTGCGCTGATGAATTAACGCTAGTGAAACTTCGCCATGTGTACTATTAGGGATGAATATGACCCGTTTCGTTTCACCAAAAATTCGACGCAGGCAAAATGTCGCTGATGCCCATTAAAGTCTATGTCGCGTGGCGAAATATTTTTTTTTTTTGACGCACGACGCCATACAAGTCTTTGGGCGTCATTTTTTGAGGCGAAACGAGGCAAAAACTTCGCCTATCCCTTTGTACTATATCTATACTAATGAGTCAAATCAACTGCATTTTTTACTCTTGAAGACGTTTCGCTGCTCATCCGACCAGCTTTTTCAATTCAGAATCTTCACGAGAGAAAAAATACACCAAGTTTAGTTGATTTGACTTACCATTAATTAATGTTTGTGGTAACTCATAAATGGATCCGTTTTTTGCATATGATTTTAAAGGAACATGAGGTCAGTTAAACCTTGTTCAATATTCCGATGAATAAGAGAACACTGTTAAAAAGGGACAGAAAGTTCAAAATTCGCCTTACTTTGCTTTGACTGTCCTAACTGTACTGTGATAATTAGTGGTGAATAAATCTAGAATCCCACTGAGAGCAAATAGATTATACTCTGGAGTATTGTACATGTGTTTTTAATGGAGAAGGAAAGCTACAGAGGCATTTTATTGCCAATAGATTAGCTGTAATTGTGCAAGCTAGAATGCTATATTTATTCTGTAGAATGTTTTACCATACCTGAGAAAAAAGCTCTAGAAGCTCTCTGTTTGTTTAGGATAGCAGCTGCAGTATTAGCTTGGTGTGACACCACTTCCTGCCTGAATCTCTCCCTGCTTACTTATAGCTCTGGGGTTAGATTAAAGCAGAGCAGGGAGGGGGGAGAGGAGCAAACTGAGCATGCTCTTGCCCAGGGCAATGAGGTTTAAGCTGAAGGCAGGAAGTCTGATACAGAAGCCCATGAGTACACAATAGAAGGAAAGAAATGCTGTGTTTCTTTTGACAGAGGACTCAGAGCAACATTACTTTGAGGGTTTACTGGTATATTTAGGTGGACCTTTCTGATAAGGCTTACTTAGTTTTAACCTTTACTTTTCCTTTAATGTTCTTTATATCCTGAAATGCCCATGTCTGGTGTATGTAAAGGAGACATTTATCTCAAGATTAAGGACTTATTTAGTGGATATATATATTTTATTATATGTGACTAGAAAGAAAGTGTGAAATATGTGTTCAGTATTATGGATAGCATTAGGTTATGGGACACTTTACACCAATGGACTCAAAAGGTGGGGTGTAGTGCTCCAATGCACTGGCGGGTTGTTTACTCTTCTTCATGCTGAATTTCAAAGGGGGCCTGGTGGCAACAGCTATTCAACTACTCACTTCCTTGCCCCACAATTCTTGTAACTAATGCAGTGCATGTGAATGACCTGCATGACATGTGGGACAATATTTAGAATTACGCAGGAACCAGAATGGGTGTAGCCAGACTAAGCACAGAATAATGTCTATAGCGTATCACATATATATGGGATATTGTATTCATTTACACTATATGGCCCCATATGTCGAATTGATCTTAATTCTATGGATTAAAAGGGTGATAAATTCTTGATTCCTGTTTCATCTTGAGATTGATATATTCATCCACAATACATGTGCCCCGTGGACAATCCCCTTTAGCATCTGAAAGTTACACTTGGTTGATCTGAGCCCTACATATATAAATAGCCCAAAAACACACAACATTGCTAGCTAAAGTCTATGGGTGAGGCTTATGTGCCTTACAGTCAAATTCTTGGGTTACTTACAACTGCAGCACTCATAGGGGCAAATTCACTAAGCTTCGTAGTTGCGCCAGCGTCCGCTTCGCCGCACTTTGCCAGGCGTATTTTCGCAAGCGCTACGCTAGTTCCGCTCAGGGGAAGCGTAAGGTTTCGAAGTTGCGCTAGCGTTAATTTGCCAAGCAAAGCGAAGTTACGCTAGCGATGCTTAATTTGCATACGGCGCCAAATTCAATTTACAATGGAGGCATACGTAGCAGCACTACACAAGCCTGGAAACCTTCAAAACAGCAAATAAAATTTTTATTTTGCCCTACACATGTGCCCACTGTATAGTTAAGATGCCATGAGTTAGGAAATGTAGGGGGGAAGGAGGGTAGCCCCAAAAAATGTTTCGATCTTTTTCAGCCTATCACCCATAATAGAGAAAAAACGCCAGCGTTTTTTGGGACTTAGAAAATTTTTTAACTTTTTTTGATGCAATCCCTATCTACTCTATTGCGCTTCGCCTGGTCTTAGGTGGCGAAGGAAGTCTGGCGTAAAAGGTAGCGTTCAGTACACTGCGCACGTTAGTGAATTTGCGTAGTTATATCCGTTGTGCAAATTCTCCAGGCGTAAGGGTGTGAAGTAACACTAGCAAAGTTACGCCAGAGTCCGTTAGTGAATTTGCGAAGTAACGAAAATGTCCAACGCTAGCGAATTCACGCTAGCGTTAGGTGCTTCAGCACTTAGTGAATTTGCTCCTATGGGTGAGGCTTATGTGCCTTACAGCCAAATTCTTGGGTTACTTACAACTGCAGCAATCAAAGTGCCTAAAATTGGCCCATTGCCTTTTTGTGACCATGATAACCATCAACCCCTTAAAAGTACATAGACAGCAAAAAGTCAATAAACCTTAAGAAAATAAACACAACAGATTTTGAACAAATTTCTTTTTTATAAAAATAAACATATTTTAACACAAAAAATACGAAGTACAAAAAAAACTATCTATACAAATTGCAAATTGATATGGCAATTTTCAGTTGCAGCTTTCACTGAAAGCAAATAATACCGATACTACATGTACCTATTAAATAACATCACACAGCAAATGCTTAAACTCAAGTAGTTACTAGCTACTCGATTATACCATATATTTGTCTGCTTTTGGCATGGAAATTCATAATCCCTTTATTCTACTACTTTAGGATGGGACCCAACTTCCAGTGACACTTTACGAGGTTTATTTATCAACGTATTGTGTGTGTATTGTATCCCTGCAATTCAATTCAAATTAATGCAAATCCTAAATGTGAATAATGGTTTAAAAAATCATTGGGGGTCATTTATAAAATTTGCAATTATAATTTATTTGCAAATGGTTGTATTGCCCATGTTTTTTTCTGAACGCTAAAAAATTGCACTGCTGTGCATGTCTTTCCGGTTTTTGCAAATTCTCATTCAGAATACACTTTCGCAAGTGGCTCTCAAATGAGATGGGTGCGAGTTTTCAAATTTGCAAAACTGTTTTGCAAATATTTTCTCCGTCCTGAAAATTGTGGCGTAATTCAGTCGCAGAGTGTGCACATAAATATTCACAATTTTTGACATATTTAAAAAGCTCTAATAGACATTCGCATTGTGAATTTAACATTGCAATTCTGTTTGCACCACACTTATTCAGCTTTATAAATGTAACCATGTGCAGGGCAATTATATATTTACTTTGCAAACCAATCTGCCTTGCGCAAAGTTTATAAATGAGCCCCACTCATTTTTTGACATGAAAAAACATGAAAAACTCAAAATGCAAAACTTTGGCATCTACAAGCTTGCAAGGTAGTCTAGAATTCAGTGGGAGGTGTCCAAAATGTAAACTATTTATTCAATTTGAGTTTTTCTATTTTTCTTAGTGCTTGAAAACGCACTAAAAATTCCGAGTACACCACAAATTTGCGGTATTCAATATTTTTGCCATGAATTTGAGTTTTTTCTATTTGGATTTTTCAATGAATAAGGTCAAATATGTGTTTTCTTTTAAATTTGTTCAAAGCCTCTAAAATTACGCAAATCCGAATTTTAACAAATAGGCCTCCACAATACAAGAAATCTTCTTCTCATAGCTTATTCAATTTATGTGAAAACAGCATAGTAGATAGGTCATGAAAATGACTGACATATTACAAGGTAGAATGGATTTTCATGGAGTTGCGGGTTCACATTCTCTGAAAACAGGTCATATTTAACAATATGGGCTTGTGGCAATGCTTCAATTCAACTAGTTATGCAGAGAAGTCATCATATCATGGCCAATTAATAACAGTGGGATATCCCAGTAGAATTGTCTTCTCATCATTCTATATATTTCACAAAATAGACCTTGAAATTCAAGCATAACTATATAAATGGAATATTCTTTGGTTTATAGCACATAAATGCTGAAACTGATTATTATGCAAAGGTTTTAACAAGCTGGGCCATAAGCCTTAAGCAGAAGTTAAGTATGGTCGGTATTCAAACTTCATCTTTTACTGGAGTTAGTTGGTATGATCCAGATACTGAATCACTACACCACTTGGTGTGTTTCAGGCCACACTGCTTATTGAATTTAATGAGAATGCCCAGCCTGAAGGCAAAAAAACCTGTAAATTTTGAGGAAGACACTATGCCATAGCAAGTGTTATGACCTTGGGACCTTGGAACACATTAGGAGGACCTAATCACATGACAAAACTTTACAGGGGCTTGAACCCACCAAGTCTTTTTAAAGAAAATCTGCAGAGGGGTTCTCTGAAGTCATAATTCATATAAGAGCAACTTGTTTTAAATACCATTGGTACAGTAACATCTTTAGGTAAGACGTTTAACAAGTATTTCAGGTTCATGTGAGAAGAAAAACATTTGATTACATCAACATAAGTTAATCAGTTTGATTGTAAAGGCTGACGTTTTTATGAGCTTCAAGCTCTTCTTCTTGCTTCGACCTCAGGCAGAAATTCAAACCCAGTCTCTTGTACTTATTTCCAACAGTGTATCACATTAGCGTTTTAAGCATTTTTTTTTTTTTTTTTTAAATGTCCTCAATTATTGCACATTCATCCTGGCAATTCAGGTATTTTTTTTACAAATGAAAGCACTCTAAAAATTAGAATGAAGACTAGTGCATTTTTTCCACCAATTAAAGCAACGCCGTGCCTTGTTATGATTCAGCCTGTCAGTTTCAGGTACGTTGTCTTGTCAAGAGCTGAAACAAGTGTCCGGGAACCAGTTTTGAAGAAGACAAGCGGTCGACCTAAAAAAACACAATGAGTAATATATTGATATATACAGTATATGCTTAACATGGCTAAGAACCACTTCCTCTTCTTTAAAGGGATACTGTCATGGGAAAAAAAAAAATTCAAAATGAATCAGTTAATAGTGCTGCTCCAGCAGAATTCTGCACTGAAATCCATTTCTCAAAAGAGCAAACAGATTTTTTTATATTCAATTTTGAAATCTGACATGGGGCTAGACATATTGTCAATATCCCAGCTGCCCCAAGTCATGTGACTTGTGCTCTGATAAACTTCAATCACTCTTTACTGCTGTACTGCAAGTTGGAGTGATATCACCCCCTCCCTTTTCCCCCCCAGCAGCCAAACAAAAGAACAATGGGAAGGTAACCAGATAACAGCTCCCTAACACAAGATAACAGCTGCCTGGTAGATCTAAGAACAGCACTCAATAGTAAAAACCCATGTCCCACTGAGACACATTCAGTTACATTGAGAAGGAAAAACAGCAGCCTGCCAGAAAGCATTTCTCTCCTAAAGTGCAGGCACAAGTCACATGACTGGGGGCAGCTGGGAAATTGACAAAATGTCTAGCCCCATGTCAGATTTCAGTGCAGAATTCTGCTGGAGTAGCACTAATAACTGATGCGTTTTGAAAAAAACATGTTTTCCGATGACAGGATCCCTTTAAGGTTAGAAAGGCTTCTTTTCTTTATCAGTGTATATATATGTATACTGTACATATATAGAGAAAAATGCACCCCATATTGTAAAATATAAGGATATTATATAATATATAGCCACCATTTGCTTCATATTCCATCCACATATCTATTAGTAAGAAAAACCCAAAAACTTTCTTAAAAATATAATGAATGCGTTGAGTTGGTCATGTCATTATTACCTGTCCAAGTTGTCTGATTCGTCCAGACAAAGGCCTGACATTGTGAATGGCTCCGGCACACATCTTTGGCTTCATTTAAATCAAAAACTGAGAGGAGACATCCAGTGTGGTGATAAGACGGCCAACATCTATAATCCTCTTCTGCAACAACAGCATGGGGCACTTCTTTGTATTCTGAAACAAAAATAAAAATGTTGGTTTCTACTGTATTCTACAGAATAGACAGAATATATTTTCACACATACTATACAAATTTTAGACTGGACACATGGATTTATTAAAACCAACAATTTATTCTAAATATCAATGTAAAACAAAAGAATAATAACATTTTATTTGGTTTGTTTTATTATTATATTAAAAGACAGATGAAAATATGACTATTTCAAAAACTATTTCCTATCATTATTTTGAAACGATGGGAACAATTTTAGATTCAACAAATAAGTTTCAACGGTGCAGAAAACAATTGTCTAATTCATTCGATAATGAATAATATATGGATAACGAGTTTGTTTAAATTCTCCGAGCTCAGAGCCAAGTCAAACCCATTTGGACAAAGTGACACTTCGATTTGCTTTGACAAATGTGTTAATTTGACAACATTTGGAAATGTTCCTGATCTTCAGTAAGGTTTTAGAGAATTGAACTACTGAAGAACCTTTTGGATTCCCCAATTCAATCTTTAATAAATCTACTAATGAAGAGCAAATTCAAAAAACATTTTTGTTTTTGAGATTCAGCTCCATGGCCCAATCTTAAGGTCAATGTGTAAAAGAAACGGATCCGCACACACACCGATTATCCCCTTTTATTCAGCCACCAAACATCAACGTTTCGGGGGGGAACACCCACCCTTCATCATGATCCTGATGAAGGTGTTCCCCCCCGAAACGTTGATGTTTGGTGGCTGAATAAAAGGGGATAATCCCCGACTGCATTAATCGGTGTGTGTGCGGATCCGTTTCTTTTACACATTGGTTGCTAAGGACCCGGCCGGGTCAACGGAAGGAACGCACCACCAGCTTGCAGGATTGGTGAACTGCAGGTGTGCGGTAGGATAATTACATTCCAATCTTAAGGTCCCCATACATGGAGAGATCCGCTCGTTTGGCGATGTCGCCAAACGAGCGGATCTCCCTCCGATATGCCCATCTTGAGGTGGGCAATATCGGGCTGATCCGATCGTGGGCGCTAGGGCCCAACGATCGGATCGTAGCGAACGCAAACGGGCAGTCGCGCGAACAGATGCGCCCGCGATCCGACGGGATTTTTAATCCCATCCGATCGAGATCTGCCGACTTTCGGACAGATCTCGATCGGGAAAGCCCGTCGGGGGCCCCCATACACGGCCCAATAAGCTGCCGACTCGGTCTGTCGACTCAGCTTTTATCGGCCCGTGTATGGCCACCTTTAGTCGCTATTTTCAAAAACGTTGAATGTAATATTGTTCTGCATTCTAGCCATGCTACCATTACCGCATGCTATGAACTAGTAGGAGTGATGACATTTGCAACAGATATCTTAATGAGTTCAAAAATAGCTCTTGATGCAATTTGTTTTCATTACATGATACACTACAAGATTTGATAAAAGAAGCGCTATTGAACAAACTAAAATGATCAAGTATTTTTCATCTCCTCGATGATAAAAAAAAAAAGAGAGCCTACTTTGAATTTTGCATTCAATCCCCGGAATACCACAACGTTTGGCAACGCATTTTAGGAAAAGTGAATAGGCTTATTAACCAGTTTAATTAGACTACTTAATAAGCCTCCCCCTTAATAGCTAATTAAAAGGAGTACAAGGAACATGTCACTTATTCTCACTCTGCTCCTCTGCATTGACTAATATATCAGTAGTCTACTTTGGCTGCCGTTCAGTCTCTCTTTGCTTTATAAACCACACTCTTGTTCTCTGTTCTCAGCTCTTCTAAATTTCTTAACCATCACTGAGCTTTCTTTATGGCTAAACCGCCACACAATTAATCACCTTTAGATATTACAGCTAACTCATTTCTAAATGCACCATTTGGATGTAATAATTCAAGAAAATATTCATATTTTTATTCCATGTTCTGTGTAGGAGAGGAGCCACATGGCAACGGTTCTGCTAGGCCTCAATGAACAATTAGTTCTCACAAGCAGCTTATGTAAATGACCTTATTACTCTGGTTAAGAAGAATGCAATCTAAATTCAACAAGCTTCATTAGTTTGTAGTATTTTCTGTGAAGTCATATAAAACTTAGATTGAAACAAACAGTAGTGTTGAAAATTTTAAAATAAAATGAAATTTTCATTTTGTGGGATTCCCAAATAGAAATATTAAAAGTTGTACATTTATTTATTTCCATTTGCTTTATTTTCAATTTAAAAAACATTATTTTAAAATAGCCCTGTCAAAATAGTCCCTGTCTTTCTGCAAGTTGGCTACAAGCTCCCCATCTCCTCCCACAGGAGTCCTGTTGGTTTCATTATCCCATTAGAAGGAAAGGTTTATTCCTTTTTATTTTGGTGCAGTCCCTTAATGATTAAGAGGGGACCTCTGTAAAGGAAGCGATGGAAATATGGAACTGAAATATTTATTAAGTCTGGGTTCTAAGACTGTCCTATGATGTAAACTATATCGATCTAACTTGTGTAGTTTATGTACTTTATACATTTAGTCAACTGAAGTTCTATTCTAGTTATCTGATAAACAGCTACTCACTTAAAGAGCAATGTTCAACAATTTATAATTTGTATATGTGCTACCTCCTTCCCTCTTGCTGTGTAGACTACACACATGGAAACAACATATATGCACTTTCTGCTGAGCAAAAATGTCAGCATTTCTTAATTGTACTCTTGAACCAATATAAAAACATATAGTAATCAACCCCCAAATATCCTAACAATAAACTCTCCAGTAGAAATACTGGGTTTGGTGCAAAATAAAAAAAAAAGAAGCTTCTCCAAGGGGGTTATTTACTAAGCTATGAATACCCGAAATTCCCCGAAATCCGAAAAATTTGTGATTTTTTTTTTTATAAAATCGCAAATTTTTTGGAATTTATTAAACGCCGAGGGCTAAAAAGCCTGAATATAAAAACACGACATCTCAAACCTGTCGAGGTTGCATAAAAGTCAGTAGGAACAGTCCCATTGATTTTTGGTTGTGTCAGGGGCTTTCGGGCAATTTCACAATGTTTTCTGAGCTTTCGGGTGAAAACTCCGAAAAATTCGGAGATTTCAGGGAAAATTCACGAAAAAATCTCGAAAATCAGAGCTTTTCCTGCAAAGCAAATTTTTGGAAAATGTAATAATAAATAAGCGTTAAAAACCTGAGCGGGTTAGATCGGAGTTTGTAGCAGCCGATATTGAGATAAATTCAGACCTTGATAAATAACCCCCCATGAGTAGAGGAACCTCATAATGAACTAAAATAGAGGCACACTCCAAAAACCCTAAGGAATATAAAAGGGCACAAAATGCATAAGGCTTGTTACAGACATGTTAATTGAATAAAGAATGTTGTATTATGTACTGTGATCTGTTTGTTGTTTTTGGAAAGCCTGTCTATTCTATATGCAAAGCATAAATGCTTTTTGTATTTTATACCCAGTATCATTTTTAGAGTGCTGGTCTATACTACAAATTGAGTGGTATCTCCAAATTTATACTTTAATATATTATCCCACACAAGCTCAATGGCAGCTGCTTATTTCTGCAGTTACCTTTTGGGTCCGATTCTCAACTTTCTTTTCCTTGTATGTCTGGATTTATTTTGTTTATTTATTTGTTTTGTTTAATCAGTAAAGCTAATATTATGGGAATTAATATAGATGGTGATAGAACCAATGTTTTCAGTGTAGATTTTATATCAAAATTAAATATATTATTTTATAAAATATCTATTTTTATTTTTAATTATAATAAATAACTTAATTAACTATAATAAAATAAAATAAATTTACTTTTTTTATAAACAGACATGTTTTTGACATTATTTTCCATTATTGTGCTAATTTAACAAGGTTTATTTAAAAGAAAAACAGATCCATTTTCTCAATGATATCCCCACCCCCAATCATAACAATTCTTAGCTTAGCTGAAAAACGTTAAGACTGTTCTTAGTTATGCAAAAAAGATGCAAATATTGGGGTTTATTTTGTTTTTAATCTTTTCTATAAAACGTGATAAACTGAATATGTCACATTTTTCCTTTCTTCGTGCCAAATGTCAAAATTCAACGTTAAGGGGCAGATTTATCAAGGGTCGAATTTCGAAGTGGAAAATACTTCGAAATTCGACCATCGAATTGAATACTACGAAATTCGAAGTCGAATTTGTAGGACTTTTTGCATAGTACGATCGTACTTCGAATCGTATGATTCGAACGATTTTATCGTACGATCGTACAAAAAACTTAATTTGGCGAAGTATTGAAGTCAACGTTTTTTTAAAGAGACAGTACTTCGATTATCGAATAGTCAAATAGTCGAATGATTTTACTTCGAGTTGAAGGTCGAAGTCGTAGTAGCCTATTCGATGGTCGAAGTATCCAAAAATTACTTGAATTTCGAATTTTTTAACTTCAAAAATTCCCTCGATTTCACTTCAACCCTTAATAAATCTGCCACTATGTGTTAATACTGGATTGGGTGGTTTATCTTGCTAAAAAGGAAGCTTTACTTAAATGAAATCAATGGAATTTGAAGTCTTTCACCAGTAAATCACATCATCAAAAGGTCAAAGTTCTGGTCAATTTCCAGACTAATGATGTTTAAAACAAATAAATACTTGCCTATTACAAGAAAGCCAGCCATAAATTCTAAACGTACATACATCATAATGAAAGCACAGAACTGAGAAAGAAAAACAATATGTTTCAAACCAGGGTTTCAGTATCATCTTACCTACATTCAGGGGTACAGTCATTTGAAAGAGTAATTTAGGTAAATTGTTAGTAAAGCTTTGTAGTGCCTTTAAATCGCTAAAATGAAACTGCAATTTTTAATCATAAAATGTCCCTAATGGAGTAATATTAAGGCATTCTTAATTGTGCTACTTCTAAAATTCACAGAAAATTTTGAGAAATAACTTGATCTTTAAGAACAGGGCATCTCAATTGGTTTTAACAAAATCGTAGATTTATACATAAATTGAAAATGCTACTAAAGACAAATTTCTGTGTAATCAAACAGAATTGTCTGGAATGGAATTAAGGGGCAGATTTATCAAGGGTCAAATTTCGAAGTAAAAAATACTTCGGAATACGCCCATCGAATTAAAATACTATTGAATAATATCTTAGTCGAAGGATCTTTCACCGAATTTGGCCATCGAACGATCGAAGTAAAATCGAATCGAACGATTTTAGCGTACAATCGAACGATTTTACTTCGATGTGTAAAGACTTAGAAAAATGGTCTAGAAAGTCCCCATAGGCTAACAAAGCACTTCGGCAGGTTTAATTTGGTGTATTGAAGTCGAAGTTTTTTTTAAAGAGACAGTACTTTGATTATCGAATGGTCGAATATTCGAACTATTTTTACTTTGTATGGAAGTCGAAGTAAATTCAAAGTCGTAGTATCCTATTCGATGGTTGAAGTATCCAAAAAATTACTTCGAATTTTTTTACTTCGAAAATTTCCTCGAATTCACTTCGACCCTTGATAAATCTGCCCCTATCTGTAATAAGCACTTGCTTAAATAAAGGGAATTTGTATTATTCTCATCATTTTTTCATCAATGGGCCTGACAAATTTTAAATGCTCAAATTTGAAGAAAAAAATCACTTCCTTTTTGCCTAGAACATTTGAATGTGTCCGTTTTTAGATGCCAATTGTTTACTTTTAAATGTTTCATAACCGGTGTGCAAATATGGGGTCTATTTTCTGGAAATCCATTATCCAGAAATGTTGACAAATTATAGATCTCAGCCATTTTTGGACACCCACACGCTGGGGCAAACTGAGTTGTCTGATTCTTTCCCCAGGATCTCAACGATCACATTATGTAACAGGGCCTATAGAGACTTATGAGGAGTATATCATACCTCCCAACTGTCCCGTTTTCAGCTCAACCTGCAGTCCCTCGTTTGTACTGGAAAGTCCCGACTTTTTCTGCACCGAACAGCCAGAAAAAGAAACAAAGTTTCTAACGTAATTGGCTTTTGGCAGAGAGCCTAGAACAGCTAACAGGTGCAAATAAGATAATTTGTAACAATTTTGAGATAAGCAAATAAGTAAATTGTAACAATTTAGATAAGGAGATCCCTTGGGAAAAGTTAGACTCACAGCTTAAAGGGCAATTTACCTTCATTAACAAAACTGTAATAACTGAAAAAAACACAGAAACATGTTCAAACTGTCATAACTTGCCAAATTTTGTAAAATGATCATGGTAATTAGGGGGTGTGTCCACAAAATTGTGCATGGGCAAAAAAATGTTGCCACGCTAAGCCACATTTTTTTGTCCCTCTTTTTATTTCCAGAATGTTGGGAGGTATGGTATATCAGTACTGATTCAGTGCTCTCCCATGGGATTTTCATAACTACACAATAGATACGCGGCTGGTTTAAGACCAGATATCAGTTGGGCAGCCTGATTAAATATCCCCCATAAATGGGCCAAATAAGCTGACCATACACTGGCTAAGCTGATCTCTCTATTGGCCTATGTATGGCCAGCTAAGGGTCAGGGCACACAGGCAGATTCGGGGGGAGATTAGTCGCCCGGAGACAAATTTCCCCTTCTTTGGGGCGACTAATCTCCCCGAAACTGCCGCCCCTGCCTTCAGAAAATGAATCACAACAAGTGTCACCCCGCCGGCGATTTACATTTTAGCCGGTGGGGTGGCACTCGTCGCAATTAGTTTTCCGAAGTCGTCCCGAAGTTTCCTCATGAGGCAACTTTGGTCGACGAATTGTGCCTAGTGCCATCCCGCCGGCGATTTACATTTTAGCCGACGGGAAGGCAGTTCAGGGAGATTAGTCGCCCCAAAGAAGACGATGAATCTCCCTGTGTGCCCTGACCCTATAGGTGACCATACATAAACCATGAAGGACATTCAAGTAGCAAAAAAATTCTAGTATTCTTTGAGTTAACACCACTTTTACACCAGATGTACTACATGTAAAATCATTACACAGCTTTAAAAATGCAGGATTTTACAACAAGATGTGGGGCCTTAAATCAGACTTCCTTGTCCAACAGCCGTTCCCCTCAGCAGATGTTTATCCCCCCTCCTGTAACACTGCAACTTATAAAATACTAAAGGAAACCAAAGGTTGCCATTCACATTAGCCGTCAACTTTTTATCCCTCTAGTTATTTGGTTGTACACATGGACAGCTTTTCTGCTCTCTCTGTACAGAGCCCCGGAGTTGCTAAAACACAGGTCAGAGTACATTATAA
Source organism: Xenopus laevis (assembly GCF_017654675.1). Lineage (NCBI taxonomy): Eukaryota > Metazoa > Chordata > Amphibia > Anura > Pipidae > Xenopus > Xenopus laevis. The sequence continues at coordinate 18,916,188 of NC_054380.1, read as the reverse complement.
TTTAAAGGACTATAAATGTTTTACAACTCAAACATTTTTAAAAGCTTAAGCCCTACATTTTTTTGTAACCTGATCCCGGTTCACCTTGTTAAAGCCTGTTTTATGTGAGAGCTGGGCTTGACGTGCTGTTTCACTGGATTTCCATAGTAATTGTTAATATCACTTTTCACACTTGCTGTTGTTCAAAGAGATTTTTTCCCCTCTCTCTCACTATCGAAAACAGTTGGTGCCATTTTCCGAGGCAGCGATCCCATATGTTCTTTATTGGTACTGCAAACAGTTTATTAAGTCATTCAAGCAGGGCTAGATATGGGATATTAATCATCGGAACATGCTAATTTATCCCAAGTTTTTACATTGATATGTTTACTTAAAATACAGTACTAGCTAGTTTAAGTACATATTGCCTCTATAGGAGTGAATATTTTCTTTTCTTTATAAGGTTTATTTGTTTTCGTGCAGAATTATTTGAAACCCATGTGATTTGGAGGAACCTGGCTTATTTTGATCTAGAAACTTTACATTAAGGGGCAGATGTATCAAGGGTCGAATTTCGAGTTTAAGGGAGTTTCTAAAAACGCCCATCAACTTCCAAAAACTCGAAATTCGAAGAAAAAAAACGACCAATCGAAACTTATTAAAACTTTTTCTAAGAATTACTATCAGGATATGAATAGGATCGAGCTGCAAATTCAAATAGAATTCGATTGAATTCAGTTCGAGTTTTTTTCACACCAAAAAAATTTATTTTCAAAGTCCACCAAATGACTCCTAAATTTGTTGTAGGAGTTCCCCCCTTGGCAAAAACACAAATTTGGCAGGTTTTAGATTACGAATAGACGAAATCTGAATTTTTTTTAAATTCAAATCTAATTTGGACTATTTCCTAATCGAATTACACTAAAATAAACTTGAAATTCAAATTTGAAAATTTGACCCTTGATAAATCTGCCCCTAAGACTTTCATTAGTACATGACTCCCTGCTGCTATGATATTTTTGCTTGTATGCAAATAACCGTTTCCTTTTATGAAGAACAGGAAGTGAATTAAGTTAGGGTTATGGTTTTTTTGTCTGCCTCTGGATCAACTAGCAGTTAGGCAGGTTATATATAGACTTAAAAGGTTAAATGTGACATACGTGTCTTTTTTCAACCTAACTTACTATGTTACTATGTAAGTTGTACAACAGGATGCCAAGAAGCCAAGCTTCCTGATTTAAACAACAGGAAATGACTTAAGCTGCATAGCAGGAAGACAAGGGTTGCCACCATTTCTGGAAAAAAATATTGCCCTCCCCTTGTATATATTTTGTCTATTGTCCATATTAATAACACTGGCATCAAGTATCAGTTTTTATGGGCATAGCAAGTAATGGCTCTAGCTTTCTTTTGCACAGAAGAGAAGTAAATTACGTAAGAAGATAAGAGGAACTTCCTGTTCCGCGGAAGAGGAAGTGAATTTGCAAAACAGGAAGTCAAGAGTAGCTTCCTGTCCCCCAAGTTACACAAATTCAAAATTGATCCTTCAAAATATACTCATCTTTAATATCAGCACTGAACTGAACTGCAACAAAAAATTGCCAGCACTAAAAGTTTAGGATTTTATCGATTTTTAGAAACAGTATGAATACTACATCTGAATATTAAAAAAAAAAAATACAATTTAGGTCATGCCTTTGATCCACCAAAACCCCCTTTGTTGAAAGAGTACTAAGATAGTAAGGGGCAGATTTACTAAGGTTCGAGTGAATTTTTGAAGTACAAAAAGTTCAAATTTCTAAGTAATTTTTTGGATACTTCGACCATCGAATAGGATACTCCGACTTCGAATTTACTTTGACTTTGATTCGAAGTAAAAATTGTTTGAATATTCGACCATTCGATAATCGAAGTACTGTCTCTTTAAAAAAACTTCAACTTCAATACTTCACCAAATTAAACCTGCCGAATTGCTATTTTAGCCTATGGGGACCTTCTACAAACTTTTTCTAAGGCTATACACATCGAATAAAAAGATTTAATCGTTGGATCGAGCGATTTTTATTCGATTGTAGGATTGCCAAATTCGGTGAAAAAACTTCGAATTCGATATTCGAAGTTTTTCAATTCGATGGTCGAATTTCAAAGTTTTTTGTACTTCGAAATTCGCCCCTAAGTGAGCACAAACAATCCTCCCTTACTGCTTTATAATAACTGGAAAAAAAACAAATGAAAATAAGGATTATTTTAAATTAAAGGAATAGAAATAGAAAGTTCTTTTTAATTGAAAAAAAGCTTCATATACAGGATTTTTTTCCCTATAAAATTCCAGGTCTGATGAGCCAATATTTCTTTTTGTGTAACAAGAATATGTTCCCTTGTATACAATGCTTTAGCGTGTTTTCTGTACTATAAAAACTCCATTTGTTTGAAGCTAAAGTTCAACACAGGAACGACCACATGTTGGACACTCCTGTCATTTAAAGACCAATGTCGTGGGGTCTCCACAAAGAACCACTTGTCCTACTGATTGGCCGGCTGCACATAATCATTCTGTGATGACATTTTTCACTCAGCACTGAACACAATGAAAATCACTGAAGAAAACATCACTTACCCCCCTTAGGAATATCTGTAACGTTTGGCAGGTACAATCCACTCTGATAAAGGTAAAACACTTTTTCAAGTTGGACGAGAGCCTCATTGACACCCCACCTCAATTCACCTGAAAAATGACTTTTGTTTAGCAAACACATGAAAAAAATTGTGTGTATCGCAAACAGTTATACTGTCACACCAAGGAATTAAAAAAATAAATCCTGATGGACAGAACATGCCAAACGGCTGTCGGAAAGTCTGAAAAGTGAACTGATCTGAAATCAGATTAATTCATTAGGCGTTTTACAGAAAACCATTGTGTTCTATGGGGTGTTAGAGTGCAAAGGCAGCACCAAAACCTCTGCAAATATGTCATCCACAGTGCAATTTAATGTGGGTATTAATGATTTAGACAATATTTTTTTTGCTGGAGCCAAAAAGAGGTGAAAGTAGTAGCTATTGAAAGTAGGCCCTAAATGTATTTCCTGGAGGGCAAAAAGAGCTGTGTCTAGCCCAGAACTACCGCGCTGCCTGTGTTTGGCCTTACTGTAATCACAGTGCGGTGGTGGTGGGCAGCACGTCTTTTGGAATACCCTCTGCATGGTCCTATTTCTGAAATCCAGACCGGTACCTGGACCCACATTTTTACCAACTAAAGGTGGCCATACACGGAGAGATCCGCTCGTTTGGCGACTCTCTCCGATATGCCCATCTTGAGGTGGGCACTATCGGGCTGATCCGATTGTGGGCCTTAGGGCCCAACGATTGGACCCTAACGAACGGGAACGGGTGGTCGGATCGCGGGACTGCATCAGGAACAGATGCGGCCGCGATCTGACGGGATTTTTAGTCCCATCCGATCGAGATCTGGCCGACTTTCGGCAAGATCTCGATCGGGGAAGCCCGCCGGGGGGCCCCATACACGGGCCAATAAGCTGCCGACTCGGTCTGTCAGCAGCTTTTATCGGCCCGTGTATGGCCAGCTTTAGACCACTGACTAAATCAATCCGGAATTGCCTTTTCCACAACCTGCTCTTTGTTGGCCACTATATAACCAGAAGTGATGTCATCACAAAGAGGAAGTAGCATCATCAGGAAGATGTTAAAAAAGGAGTAAAATCTGCTTACATTCAGACCCACAACCTGCTGACCTGCCAACCTGCATTCAAAAGTAATAATACAGGTGTATGAGCCCCACTGACTGCTTTTTAAATAGTGGATCTGTTTTAAGTGTGATTGGGCTCATTTAAACATTTTGCACAGCGCAGAATGAGTCCCACAGTGAAAAGATTTGCCCAGCGCATGGTTATATTTATAAAGAATTTATAGTATGCAAAAAGAATTGCGAATTTTTATTCGCACTGAGAATGTCCATACAGGCTTTTTAAATATAGTATAATCATAAATATATGTGTGCACACTCTGCATTTGAGTTACACTGCGACTTTGCAAAACAGTTTTTACCGTTTACAAATTTAAACAACTAAACGTCAACACGCCTTGCACATTTTTGTTTGCAAGCCATTTGCGAATATTTGTGCGCAATGTGAATTCCAAAAATATGGAAAGACAGGCACAGCAATGCAATATTTCAGCTAACATTTTATAAATAATCCCCAGTGTGTCTTTAAAGGAGAAGGAAAATCATCTTGCGCTTGGACGGAAGAGGATTGTTCCGTGGTGCTCAATGGTATAACCCCAGGCCGGTGCAGTTTTCTGCTGATAGGAGCACCAGTCGGGGTTTCAGGTAAGTCAATACAATCACTTGGGGGTGCCTAACATTTGGCACCCCCAAGTGCAGGATGCCTTTCCTTCTCCTTTAAAGGAGGCCTCCTCATTTTTTATAAATGGAACCTTAGAGATTAGCAATGTAAAAATGTGTAAAAATTACCTGTTGCATTGACTATAACATCCAGAAGTGGTCGCAGGGACGATGGCGCGCTGTGCGGCAGAAGATATGTGAAAAAAAACCTACAAGACAGACAAGAGGGGGTGGAAAAGGTCTATATGAAAAATCATTTTTCAATTGCCTTGTGAAAGTAAATAGACTTATTCAAACAGAATTAATAAGCAATAGGTTGTCATAGCATTCAGGGAACATAACCATATATCATAATCAGAAAATCCATAAGTGACCCCAAGCCGTGTGTCGGGCACAGTGAGAGGGGGGTTTCAGACACAAGGCTGCCTTGTAATCACCTGTAAATGCCATTAACACAGCAGCCTGCTGCGACACCTAGTGGATTGCGGCTATTTGCAAGGATGTCTGGTATGTGGATAAAATGTATTGCTTTTTTATCTCCGGTGGGGGGAAACTTCATAATTTTAGGTGAGTTCCACAAGTATTTCAGGCCTTTCAAACAGAAAATTTGGAACAGAACATGGAAATTATAGGTAAATTAAACAGTAATAGAGAAATAACTACATGTAAGTGTCACGGTCGGCACCCTAAACCAGAACTAATGCCAAGCTCCCTGGTCTCGGCTCGGCTTCACCAGTAGTGTGACCGCCTTTGGCTTCAGGAGGAGCCCTCAGCGTACTCAGATGCCACCTGGACTTTTCGAGAGGAGCAAGGCGAGGAGTTCTGGCAAGCAAAGGGGCACGACTGTTGTTAAAGTCAGTTAGGCCGAAGGTCGTGGTACAATAACGTAAGACAGATTCGTGGTCAGACAGGCCGGGTCAAGGCAGGCAGATAGCTAGAGTCGTCAGGCAGGCAAGGGTCAAACCGGGTAATCAATCAGATGGGCTGAGGCAGAATCGGAGTCAAATAACAGGCAGAGGTCAAACCAGAACGTCAAACAGGAGGGTTAAGCAGAGTCAAGGTCGGTTTCAGGCAAGGGTCAGGTTCCAGAGATCAGAATAGTCAAACAGGCAGGCAAGGGTCAAAACAGATAATCAGGATCAGATTCAAACAGAATAGCAACAGCTAATTACAGTAAGATACAATTTAGACACGTGAACAAACTCAACACTTCCCCTTGCTGTTTCCCGGTGCCTTGAGTGGGGGGCATTATGAGACCTGGCAAAGAAGAGTCGCATGTTGGTCTACAAAGACACTACAGTCTTTAAAGAATAAGTAATCCTTTAAAACAAGTGCATGTCAAATTGATGAGGGGGCTATTCTTAGCACTTTTGTAATGTACATTCATTATTTATTTTCTTTTAATTCCTAGATATTAAGAGATACATATACTGTTAATATGAATGAATTTTGTTACAACAGTGCCACCTGCTGGCCAGTTTCACACCAGTCTGACCACCAAATAGTCAAGGAAGTTGTCAGGAGAAAGAAAGAGGCTGCTCTGATGTTCTTCTGCTTAGGAAAGATTTGAGAGAGGTTTCTATTTTTTTCCCTAAGCAGAAGAACATCAGAGCAGTTTCTTTTTTTCTCCTGACAACTTCCTTGACTACTTGGTGGTCAGACTTTTGTAACAAAATTCATTTATATTAACAGCACATGTATCTTTTAATATCTTGGAATTAAAAGAAAATAAATACTGAATGCACATTGCAAAAGTGCTTAGAACTTTTGCAATTGACATTCACTTATTTCAAAGGTTAACTTATCCCATTCTATAAGTTAAAATAAATGTGATGTAAAATATTCTATTAGAACAAAATAAAACAGTAAGTAAATCCATTTTTTCTAAAAAAAAAAAAAGCCATTTAAAATTTTCCTTAAAATTTTCCAGCTAAATCTTCTTTGTACCACAGTCCCCATAAAAAGATTTTTTTTATTGTCCCCAACCTACCCCCAACAAAACAAAAGTCACAACAAATTGCTATATTTTTATATGGTGATTTCCAGGATTTTACAGGAATTTGAAGAACTAAAGTACAAAGGGGTTATTTATTAAAGGCCGAAAGCCATTAACTCGAAAAATTTGACTTTTTTAAACTATAAAGTCCAAATTTTTTTTTTAATTTTTCAAGATTTATTATACCCTGAGGATAGAAAAAGTCAGAATCCAAAAATCCGGTATCTCAGTCCAACCAATGTTGTATATAAGTCAATGGGAGATGTCCCTATCCTATTTGGAATTTCTGTTATCTGCGCTGGAATTAGCCTGAAAATCAGACTATTTTAGACTTTCCAGGCAAAAATCCGAAAAAATAGAGCAATTCAGGGAAGAAAAACGAGTACGATTCGGATTTTTGCTCAATTATTACTTGTTTGCCCCAATCAGAGTAAATCTGGATTTTTTTTAATAATAAATAAGGTCCAATCGTGGATTTGGTCAGACTTTTTTCATTAAAATAATCAGAAAAATGTGATAAATAAGGCCCACAGTGTAACTTTCTTTTTCAGTTAAGCACAGATAAGTATGTCTGCCACTGAGCAAAAAAATTTTTTAGGAGACCAGAAAAAATTGTAGAAGATCTGGAAAAAAATTTAAATCAGGGAAACTCATTATGCATTAAATATTGGTGGGACCAAAAAAAAAAAACAGTGTCAAATGAGGTAAAACTTAAAATCAGGGGATGTAAAAATGAGGTTTCACTGTATGGGAATTGAGAAAATTTGCTACACAAGTTGATATGAAGCCCAGAATAATGACTTCCCCCCCAAAATTTCCCACTTTGATTAATGAGTACGTCGGCAACACGCATAACTTGACAGCAGGGCTGTAACCAAATAATGTCTGCAAAGTAAAATAATAAATGGGATTTTGTTTTTCGAGTTCATGTCTGAGTTGCTTTTATTTTTTTCTTGCAGTCTTATTTGTTGCCCAGAAGTTCTCAAATGTTATTACCAGCCAAGTACCCCTATAATCTATTTACTAGCGCTTGGGTTGAGATGAATAGGCAGCTTCCAGGAGCGGTCTATTTAAAGCTGTTCATTTTCAACTGGACTTCTTACTTTTGTTGAAATCATCAAACTCAGCCAAATGTGAACTGTCATAAATCATGGCTCGCTGTCTGCTGAAAGCCAGGGAGGATATTCATAGCTACAAACAGTTTAGTTTTTCTTGCTTTTGTGAATTACGGATTCCCGGGAACAAGAAAAAGCTTCTGTTGGTTCCAACGGGATTCGGACAAACAAGTCGGTTTATGGGTATAAAGAATGAGAGAGTTTCATTGGGTCTTGGGTAAAAAGAAAGATCCCACTTTTACGTGAAGGGGGTTATTTATCAAAGTCCGAATTTATCTCAATATTTTGTGCTACAAACTCCGATCAAATCCGCTCTGGTTTTTTTATTAATATTAAGGGGCCGATTCATCAAGCTCGAGTGAAGGATTCGAATTAAAAAACTTCGAATTTCGAGTGGTTTTTTGTGCTCCTCGACTATCGTATTGGCGTAAATTCGCCTGAGTAGAATGATTCAAATAGATCGAGCGCAAAAACGCTGCGACTATTCGCCATTCGATAGTCGAAGTACTGGATCGAGCGCAAAAACGCTGCGAATATTCGCCCATTCGATAATCGAAGTACTGTCTCTTTTAAAAATACTTCGACTGCCTACTTCGGCACCTAAAACCTACCGAATTGCTTTAAAAGCCTATGGGAAAGTCCCATAGACTTGTTTTCCAAGTTTTTGATCGAATAAAATGGCATTCGATCGAACGAAAATCCTTCGAGCGAATATTCGATCGGGCGCCTTTTCGCCTGGCGAATATTCGCCAATTCGACTATTCGCCAGCGCGTAAATTCGCCCGAATTGCCTATTCGATTCTATTCCCCAGTCGAATTTCGAGGGATTTAACCCCTCGAAATTCGACCATTGATACATCTGCCCCTAAATGTTCCCGAAAATTTACTTTGCGGTAAAATATTAGATTTTCACGATTTTTTCATCCGATTTTCACAATTTTTTCGGAATTTTCATCAGAAAACGTCTGGGTATTGCATGAAACCCAGAGCTCATCAAAAAATAATTGGGACTTCTCCCATTGACTTATATGTCGATTTTTAGATTCTGACTTTTCCATCCTCAAGGTTTAATAAATTCCGAAAAATTTGTGATTTTTTAAAAGTTATAAAATAAATCATGAATTTTTGTGATTTTTGCATTCGGAGTTTAGTAAATAACCCCTGAAGTGTAAGAACAGAGGTTTGTTTTATAGGTGACTTTACCCGTTTCTTTCCAATGATCAGTATCGATTACCATGACTTACCTGTAGGCGTTGTAGAGGTTCCTCTTCTCGTTCATATTTTGACATTTACCCTCAGCTGAGCACTGAAGTGTAAAATTTCTAGCTGGGAATTCCAAAAAGCAATCGGTGTGGCTGATACAAGGGGTCTCGTCCATGCTCGCGTCGTCCAGATCAGTAACTTTCAGTTCACCGTCGACAACCACAAACTGGCGCGGCCGGAAATCCAGCAGCGTTATAGAACCAAGGGGAGAATGCGCCAGGTAATGCAAGAGGCGAACTAAACTCAGGCAAATCTGAAAAGGAAATACATCAACTTAGGGAGAAATTGGATATTCGAAGAAGAGTTCTATGGAGGCAGTGCTCTAGTTTTGTACACGTTATTTAGTTAGTTATTATAAACAAAATCGGTTGCAGTAGGCATTTGTTTCCCACGAAACCTACCTTTCAAATAAATGCCCTTTGTATATATTCTCTAGAAATTCAGCTAAAATCATAAACTCAAATAGTAAATGATAAAGTTTGGAATATCACAAGAGCTGAATAAAATTTCTAAAATGTTCACTGACTGGTTAGAATGAAGACTGGTTAGCAACCATATCAATTAATGAAGTAAAAAAAAAGAAATACATTTAATTTGTAAAATATGTAAATGTTGGATGCTTTCGAACAGGACTAGCCAATATTTTTTTCTTAGGGCAATGTCACACATGCATTAAATGTTACTTTAAAAATTATTTATTTTCCATGTATTTTTCATTGAACTTCAAGTTCCTATATTTTCTGGTTCTAAAACATTTAGAGGCACATTTCTCAAGCGTCAAATTTCAAATTCATGTGAGTTTTTTTTAAAACTCCCATTAACTCCCATGAACTCGAAATTTGACAAATCAAAATTTATTATAAAAATCTAATTTTTTAAACTCAGGTGAATAGGACCCAAAAACTTGAATTGAATTTGATTCAAATTCTGAAAACTCGATTAGTTTTTTTCTCCAAAAAAAACTTGAATGTCAGGAAAGCTGCAAACAACTACAAATTGATCCTAGGACATCTCCCAATGACTTAAACAGCAATTGGCAGGTTTTAGGTGGCGAATAGTTGAATTCGAGTTTTTAAAGGGCCAGTGTACGATAAATCTCAAAAATCTAATTCGAATTGTTTGAGAAACTCAAATCGAATTTGAATAAGTCCCTAGTTGAATTTGACAGTTTTGACCATAAAAAAAACCTTGATAAATCTGCCCCATAGAGGCCTATTTATGAAAATTTCAATTTGTGAATTTTTTTAATTCCGAATATGCACTTAAATATGTGAATAAAAAAATCAAATGCAGTGCAATCACATTCTACTCATCTACCAACTTTCCCCCCATAAACAGGAACTGTAAAAATGACTTGAATTTTGCCTAGGACAACTACCACTGACTTCTACATTAACTTGCCAGTAGTGATGAGCAAATTTGTCCCGTTTTGCTTCGCCGGAAAAATAGCGGAAAAGAAAAATTCGGGAAAAACATTGAAGTCAATGGGCTTCGCAACAAATTTTTCGCTCCAAATGCATTAAAGACTTTTTTTGTTCAAATGCATTTAAGTTAATTGACATTTTTATCAAGGGGGTTCTTAGTCGCGTGACTTTTTTTGTGACATCGAATTTTATTTGCAGATGGCAAAATGCGAAATCTCACTGCAAATCCATGGCTGACCAAAAAAATACGCCCGTCGCTACTTGCCAGCTTTTAGATGCTCAATTTTTTTTACATTTTTGCGCTTAATAAATAAAGCTTGAACAATCAAATTTTGGAAACCCTAATTCAAGTTTATGTATTTTAGAGCAAAAAAAATGTGTGGAAATTGTGGTAAAAACTCACATATTAAGGGGTCAATTTATCAAGGGTCGAATTTAGAATTCATGGGAGTGAGTAAAAACTCCCATATACTCTAAATTCAAATAAAAAACGACCATGGGATCTACCCGCAAACTCGAATCGTATTTGAATAAAAAAAAAAAATCGATTTTCATGAAGGTTGCAAACAACTCCATATTGATCCCAGGACGTCCCTCGTGGGCAAAAACAGCAATTCGGCAGGTTTAAGGTGGCGAATAGACGAATTGGATTTCTTAAAGGGCCAGTACATTAAAAAATGGAATTTGTTTTAAAAAACTTGTATCTAATTTTAACTATCCCCAAGTCGAATTACACTAAACATGGGTAAATCTGCCCCGTCATGTTAAAGTTAATAAATCAGCCCTTTAGTTTTCCATTTCGAATTTTCTTTTGTAGCAAAAAGGCAAAATAAATGCTCCCCCTTAAATCCAAACACGTGAAAAGAATGTTATGTATTTACAGTGATACCTATCCTCTAAGGAATACAATATGGAAATATCAAATTTTGATGTTGCTGATCTTTAGAATCACTGCACCTTCACTGTAACTCCTTGTTGCTCCACAACAGCTTCACTAAAACATTCATCACTTACTCGAAATCTGTCCTCCCAAGGGGTTTGTAACAGCTGAATCATCTCCAGTGGTGAACCCAGTTCAGTGATGGTGGTCAATGTGTCTGAAATATCATTGCTGTCTTGATAACAATAACCATAAAGCTAAAATAGAAAAAATAATTAAAAAAAAAGTCAAATTTAAAGAATTTTACATTGTTTAAATCAGCCACATCAAGGTTATCAAGTACCGTGAAAGTGAAGGAAATATCATCCACAACAATTTGGACCTTTGTTTGACCCAGTGAAAATCCCTTTAATTAATATAAATCTAAGCTTTGCCAATTTTAAGCCATCCCAATTAGGCTGGTCGGTTTTGCCTTAATGTAACAGCAAATACACCATTTGACTTTCTTTAAATACTTTTTTATGCACAGTATAAGGATAGAGAAGGGTATTGTTAATGTAAAAATACTAAGGGGCAGATTTACTAAAGGTCGAATTTCGAAGTGAAAAAAACTTTGAAATTCGACCCTCGAATTGAAATCCTTTGACTTCGAATATCGAATTCGAAGGACTTTTAGCGTATTCGTTCGAATCGAACAATTTTTAGCGATCGATCGAAGGATTTCAATTCGATTAAAAAAACGTCGAAAAGTGCGGTGGAAGGTCCCCATAGGCTAACATTGCACTTCGGTAGCTTTAATTTGGCGACGTATGAAGTTTTTTTAAAAAAGACTACTTTGATTATCGAATGGTTGAATATTCGAACGATTTTTACTTTGAATCGAGGTCGAAGTAAATTCGAAGTTGTAGTATCCTATTCGATGGTCGAAGTATCCAAAAAATTACTTCGAAATTCGAACTTTTTTAAATTCGAAAATTCACTTGAGCTTAGTAAATCTGCCCCTTAGAGGAAAAAAAGGGGAAAAAATGTACTTCCAGTGAAACCGGGTAAACAAAAAGTCCCAAATTAAAATAAACAAGTGCTTTTGGTGCGTAGGCTGTGATTCTGAAACCTCTATGATATGAGAGTAAAGCAAAAAATATTTTACCCCTCTACCGTCCGAATCCCACCTCTACCTTTAAGAAGATGGAAGTTGCTTTAACCAACTCCAGAGTAAAAGCAATAAATTGGAGTAGTTGCCAAAATTTTAAAATAAAAGATTTTAGACCATTCACACCATCCGATCCAACCCATTCAGCCTAGATACGCTTTTTACCTACCTCTAAACCCCCAGCCCTTTTCCTTAACATTTGACTGGACTATCCTAGAAAAATTCTGGTTACTTGGTAAGTATTTTGTATAGTATATGTATAGTAAGAAAGTAGTAAGGAACTAGACTCAGGGGAATATTTATCAAGGGTCAAATTTAGAGTTTATTGGAGTTTATAAAAACTCCCATAAACTCGAAATTCAAAAAAAAAAAAAATTGTAATTTATTAAAAAATTTGATTTTTTTTAAATTCGGGTGAATAGGATCAACCTGCAAATTCAAATCGAATTTGAATTGAATTCAATTCGAGTTTATTCACCAAAAAAAAAAAATGTCCATTTTTTTTTTTAAAAGTCCACCAAATTGATTGTAGGAGGTCCCCCATAGGCTAAAACACAAATGACGAATAGTAGATGGCGAAAAGTCGAATTCGAATTCTTAAAGCGACAGTACATGATAAATTTTGATTTTTTTTTAAACTCGAATCTAATTTGGATTATTCCCTAGTCAAATTACATTTACTCGAAATTCAAATTTAAAAATTCAGATTTTCAATTCGACCCTTGATAAATCTGCTCCATACTGTAGTTTTACAGGTTTTATGCAGCAAAAAAATGCAGTTTTAGAACCTGGAGCTTGGAGGTTTGGTGGACCTGATTTGGTGGCTTGAAATCATCCCGGTTCTCCAATGAAAGGAAAAAGAATTAACTACTCTACTGATAGAAAAGAACCCCCCCTTTAGTAAAGATTTCCTTTATGTAACACTACTTAAGATTTCCTTTATGTAATTCTAATGCAATCACAAACGCTCGCAAGGCCTAACATCCAAAAAAGGAAGTCTCTGCCAGCATAAGAGGTCCCTACAAATCAAGCGGAGACGTTTAAAGCTTATAATGATGCATGACACCTTGTAACATTAGCCGGGCATGTTCAGCGTTTGGTTCAATCTCTGAAGTTCTGAATGAAATAGGAATGTAAATCTGTTCCATCTCAAGTAAAAATCATTATTTTTTTGGATTGAAATAAATGAAAATATTATCTGGTATGTCAACATTTTACTGCAAATTTAGTATCTATTTAGAGTAAAATTTAGGATTTAGTTCTTTTTTTTGCAGAATTCATTTGGCAGAACTGTTCTTTTTTTAAATAAACTGTGTTTTGAGGGGGTTATTTCAAAATATCAAAATCTGAATTTTTCTGATTTAAAAAAAAAAGTCAGACCAAACTAGAATCCATGATTTGACCTTATTTGTTATTAAAAAGCATGATTTAATCGGATCAGGGGAAAACTCAATCAAATCAAGCAAAAAACCTGAATTGCACCATTTTTTGAGTTTTGTCCCTTATCGGTTGATTTTTTCAGGCTTTTGCCCATAGAGTCCAAAATAGTCAGCTTTTTGGGCTAATTGTAGCGCAAACCACAGAAACTTCCAAATAGGATAGGGACCACTCCCATTGACATTTTGCATCTAAGAATTTGGATTCTATAGTAAAAAAATTTTTTTTTTGAGTTTTTGGCATTCGAACGTTAATAAATAGCCCAATCTCAATCTTGAGAGCTACAAATTTGCCGAAAAATTTAATTGGGGAAAAAAAACACGATCTCATGCAGATGCAGAAAAATCACACTGGTTCGAGTATTTTTACACATTCATTACAAGCTTGAATTTTTAAAATACACCTTCCATTGACTTCTATATGAAGCTTAACATGTTTTTTAGCTGATGAATCTTTGACGTTTTGAGATTTTTTTATTCAGCTGATAAACCTGGAAATTTGTTTGGAGTTTTTGTTAAAACTGGTATTTAAAAATCTGGATTTTCTGGAGTCATGGGGAACAAAACACAAGCTCAAATTTTAATAAATCTACGACAGGTTAGTGCCAAACCACACCAACTTATGTCCAGAAATGCACCCGTCTACCCAAACCCCTCCCGCCTTTTAGTTTCACCCCACTTCGGACCCCTCGCTTTAAGTGAAGTATGGAGGCCTGCCCACATTGAATGCAGTAGCGTAACGTATTTCATGCCAACTGAGCACTTATTCATAAGCTCGTTGGCATAGGTGCCTATGAGTAAGTGCCCAGTTGGCACAAAATGCGTTAGGCTTTTAAATGACTTTTGCTACTGCATTCATTGTTTGCAGGCCGCCTCACTTCACACATTTTTTTTGGTAACCCTTGGACTGGGGTCTATGTAGCAAGACCGCATGATATTTTCTGCACATTTTCTTCTTGTTTATTTTCCCTTCGCTTTCCCTGCAAAAAAATGGGAGAACTGGAGTGTATGCCTGAGACCTATTCCTCACGGTACACCATTGTACATTAAAGACAACAGAATGGCAAAAGAATTTCCAGCAAATCAACTCCAAACTATTCAAATTCTGAAATATAATTGCACTTACATGGACGCAGAAATAACCAATAGAATAAGCAATTTGTTTGACTCACAGTTAACAATACGTTATAAAGAGAACCCACGCTTGAGACATGAGATTTGGTATAGATCGGAACAACCAGCATGGCAGCTCCATATACAGACACCAGGCATAGAAAGAATGCCCATATTTATGTGATTTACTGAATATCAAGAGAAAAAAAATAAAATATAAATAAACTGTAAAATATAAACTGGATAGACTTTGTTTCTTGCTTTTCAAGGATACATTCCAGAGACAAGCGTTAAACTCATGACCCTGCTTCCTCGCCGACGCAACAGGAGATTTAATTTGCATTTCCCAGATAAACGAAGGCGCGACACCGACCAGCCGTTCTACTGTGTATGCAAATGCCTAAACAAACTGACATTTTTCATGATTTTTTTTAAATGGCAAAAAAAAAGAAATTAAAAAAAATATATATTTTACCAAATTACCCACATTTTTGATGAATGCATTTTGCCATATAATAATTATAACATGAGTGTGATCAAAATGAACCCACGGTAGAGTCCTGCGCGGAACCAATTTGTTAAACCCAAAGACCAGCTACCCGACCCGCAAATACCTTATCCGCAACCCGATCGGCAACCCGATGACCATCAAGGAACAGGAAGTGCTGTCATTGTAAACCGGAAGTGTGACATCATTAGAAGTCTTCGTGATCAGAAAAAAAGGATTTCAACTTGCTATTGAGAAGACCCGCGAACCAAACCGCGACCCGCAAAACGGGAGAACCGCCGACCCGCAAAACGGGAGAACCACCGACCCGCGTCTATACCCGCTCCCGAAACTTCTATCTGCAACCCGCAGGGTACCGCAGGTTTTTGCGGGTGATCCGCTGGTACATGACCCGCTGCAGGACTCTAACCCACGGTTAAACACAAGCTATTGAAGATCAATTAGGAGACCCCATAAATGCGGAGGGGTGCAAGGACATGCACAAGGTGACCTTTAATATGCTTTTATTTCAAAATGTCTTTTGTGGGGTAATTTATTGTTGAAGTACACACGTTTCAGCTTTTTTGTCTTTTTAAGCTTAGTGACATCATTAAGCTAAAAAAATTATGACGTCATTGAGTATCGCTTGTAAGGGTTCAATGCTGTAAATTTACCCAGTGTTGATAAATAAACCTCTCTGTGTCTTTCATCCCGGAATAAGCAACTGGACGGCACTTCTGATAAAAAGGTTTATTACAGCAAGCTGCTTGATCCCTAATGTGTTTCGGGAACAGGTCCCTCAATCATAGGCTTCTCTGTGTCTTTGTCTTCAACAGAATCTTCTCTCATATTAAAGTATTTTTAAGGGGCTGTTCACCTTTAATTTAACTTTTAGGGGCACGTTTATCAAGGGTCGAATTTCAAATATTTTTTTTCTCGAAATTCGAATAAAAAAAGACCGAAATTTATTTAAAAAATCTTTGTTTTTTTTTGGATGAATAGGCTGTTTTCGATCAAATTCGTATTTTTGATTTTTCAAAGTACACCAATTGTCTCCAAATAGGTTCTAGGAGGTGCCCTATTGGCTAAAACAGCAATTCGGCAGGTTATAGATGGCGAATAGTCGAAGTTGAATTATTAAAGATAAATTTCGATATTCAAATTTTTTTTTTCAAATTCAAATCGAATTTGGACTATTCCCTAGTCGAAGTACACAAAAATAGCTTTAAATTCGATTTTTTTTTTCATTTTTTAGAAAAAACTTCCATTACTTCGAAATTCGACCCTTGATAAATCTGCCGCTTAAGGTATGAAGATCCAAACTACAGAAAGACCCCTTACCCAGAAAACCCCAGGTCTGGATAACAGGTCTCATACTTGCATTTACACCATAAAGCAGAACTCGGGATCTATAGTAGTATGTTGAGCGTATGGTGGTAGTTACAGTTCAGCTGGCATCAGAGGTGGTAAATCAGAGTACGTAGAACACTCAACAGTGTGTAACATTCTTTAGGGGGGGTGATGAAATCCAACATTCTTGGCTGCTATGTGCGAGTGCACTGTGTGTGTGTTGGATTGTGTACTCAGTCAGTGTTTGTGGAGGTTGAATTCCCTGCCAGCGCCACACAATACAAATGTGTAAATGTACATTCATAGCCTGGGTAACAATAGTAGCTGCCTTGTGATTGAATGTGTCTACCAGCCCCACAGAGCCAGACGCTTCATGTCAACTCGACATTCCACACGAGCACAAGTGAAAGTGACACAACTCTCCCTATTCAGAGGCAAAATGCAGAGGTCGCATTCTGCACAAAGGCAGACAAGACTGCGGAACAAAAACACAAAATAAAAGACCTCATTAAGATGTCATCACTGTGTATGTGTATCACTGTGTATGTGTATCAGTGTGTGTGTGACATCAGTGTATTTGGGGCAGATTTATCAAAAGTCGAATTTTCTTAAAACTCCCATCAACTTCCATAAACTTGAAATTCTACAAAAAAAAAAAAACAAAAAACGTCCAATCGAAATTTATTAAAAAAAATTTAATTTTTTAAAAACGGGTGAACAGGATCGAGCTGCAAAATTCTAACGAATTTGATTCGAGTTTTTTTCACCAAAAAAAATGTAAATACATTTTTCTTTTCAAAAGTCCACCAAACGACTCCGAATTGATTGTAGGAGGTCCCCCATAGGCTAAAACACCAATTTGGAAGGTTTTAAACGATGAATAGTCAAATTCGAATTCAAAAAGGGACAGTAAATGATAAATTTCAAAATTCGATTTTTTTTTTTTAAACTTGAATCGAATTTGGACTATTCCCTAGTAAAATTACACTAGGGGCATATTTATCAAGGGTCGAATTTTGAATTGAAAAAACTTCAAAATTTGAATTCAAAAAGACCAACTGAAATTAAGTCAAAGTTTTTTTTGGTCGAATAGGTCCGTTTTCGATGGAATAGGTCCGTATTCGGCCGAATTAGAATCGTATGAATTGAATTAATAGCGCATTCGATCAAATTCGATTCAAAGTTTTTCCCCAAAAAAACTTTGATTTTTCAAAGTCCACCAATTGACTCCAAATAGGTTCTAGGAGGTCCCCCATAGGCTAAAACATCAATTCGGCAGGTTTTAGATGGTGAATGGTTGAATTTAAATTTTTAAAGAGACAGTACATGATAAATTTCGAAATTCGAATTTTTGCATCATTTGCAAATTCGAATCGAATTTGGACTATTCCCTAGTCGAGGTACACAAAAATAACTCAAATTTTTTCATTCGAAAATTCATTCGATAAATCTGCCCCATGAATAAACCCAAATTCGAATTTTCAATTCGACCCTTGATAAATCTGCCCCTAATTCTGTGAGTGTGTGCAAGGATAGGCAAACTGCAGGTTCCCTTATTGCGCCAGGACAGTTACTAATACAAAGTCACAAAAAAAGATTTACCTGTGCTGATTGACTTATTTACAGAGCTTAGCCATGTGCTGAAATGATAGCAAGCTCCCGTGACAAAGATGGCTTGGACACGGGAATCCGAAGGTACACACGACCCTGCATTTTCTTTCTGTCAGAATGGCTCAACAGTCATGATGCAGTGATGTCACAATCACTCAGCCTGGCAGATCTGTTCTATACAGGTATTGGGTCCATATCCGGAAACCCGTTATCCAGAAAACTCAGAATTACGGAAAGGTCATCTCCATGGTCTCCATTATAATCAAATAATTAATTGTTTTTTAAAAAATGATTTCCTTTTTCTGTGTAATAATAAAACAGTAGCTTGAACTTGATCCCAACTAAGATATAATTAATCCTTATTGGAAGCAAAACAATACTTTTGGGTTTATTTAATGTTTATATGATTTTCTAGTAGACTTTAAGTATGGCGATCCAAATTACGGAAAGATCCCTTATCCGGAAAACACCAAGTCCCAAGCATTCTGGATAACAGGTCCCACACCTGTATATCATTCTCTTCTACTGCCCAACCCCCCAATTATATCCTTTTCTCAAACGCTCTCACTATAAGGACTCTCACTACATAATGTGAAACATATGAGCACCACTTACTTTGTCCTCTTTTATTGAATTTACACTTCACCCAAACAGCATTTCGCAGCTTTTCCTTTTACGTAGAAAAAACAAAACAAAAAAACGATATACTGGAGAAATCACTTTGCAGGGGCTGCCTACACGAAATACGTTTTTATCTGATCTTCTGGTATTTTAAAGAGATACTTTCAAAGCAGCGCCAAACAGCTTTCCAATTTTTCCCAGGGGGCAAAGTGCAGCCCCCAGATTAATGAACGGGGCAACAGATCCTATTTCTTTTTCAGTACACATGAATTCTAAGGCTTATGGCACATGGGGCTGTAGCTGTTGCCCTACAGAAAAAAACGCTGCAATAAAAACACCCCATCCGCCTGTCACACCTCATAATGTTAATTAAAGGGGTTATTCACCTTTAAATTATTTTTTAGTATAATGTAGAGAGGGGTATTCTGAGACAATTTGCAATTGTTTTTCATTTTTTATTATTTGTGGTTTTTGAGTTATTTAGCTTTTTATTCAGCAGTTCTCCAGTTTGCAATGTCAGCCATCTGTCCAAATTACCCTAGCAACCATACATTGATTTGCATACGAGACCGGGATATGAATAGAAAGATAAGTAATAAAAAGCAGCAATAACAATACATGTGTAGCCTTACCCAGCATTTTTATTTTTTAGATGGGGGTCAGTGATCCCCCCCCCCATTTGAAAGAATTCAAGGAGGAAGAAGGCAAAAAAATCAAAAACTTTAAAATAAGAAAAAATGAAGGATAATTGAAAAGTTGCTTGGAATTAGTCATTCTATATCATACTAGAAGTTAGCTTAAAGGTGAACCACCCCTCTAATGGAAAGCACCAATGGGGCAGAAAGGCAGACCCCGCCCACCTGTCACCGCCCCTTGTGCAACAGCATGGGATCACATTTCCAAAATATTCTTCTATTTATAACTAATACTACCTTCCACGCAAATGAGAACAACATCGTAATTTTTTTAGAAGAAATACCCAGGCCAATTTCTCATAATATGGCTTTTAAATTCCAGGTGTAAATATCAAAAACCCATGAAGTGCGAAACTGTCATTTTATCACTTAAATGTGGCTGTAATTAGCAGTATTTTGTTTTTACATCATTTGTTTGGCTTAAATATAAACAGGTATGGGACCTGTTGTCCAGAATGCTTTCTGGATAATGGATCAAATACCTGCACTGTCATTTTTAGGGATGCACCGAATCCACTATTTCGGATTCGGCCGAACCCCCCAATCCTTTGTGAAAGATTCGACCGAATACCGAATCCTAATTTGCATATGCAAATTAGGGGTGGGAAGGGGAAACATTTTTTACTTCCATATTTTGTGACAGAAAGTCACACAATCTCCATCCCTGCCCCTAATTTGCATATGCAAATTAGGATTCGGTTCGGCGTGGCAGAAGGATTCGGCCGAATCCGAATCCTGCTGAAAAAGGCCGAATCCTGGCCGAATCGCGAACTGAATCCTGGATTCGGTGCATCCCCAGTAATATTACACCACTGGGTGTTTCTGATCCCCACGCTGCTTTCTAAATTCTTATGAACAGCAGACAAAAAATGTGCAGCAAAATATTAGGTGCCATTATAAAGGGTTCAGAATATGGAAAAGTATGAAGAATGTTGTAAATGTCAAATATGATCACGGACAAGAATTCTCTGATAGGGTTAGACATGGTAAGGCTATTCCATTACTTCACCTCCCTCAGTTTCTCTCTCACACCAGAGACCGTCGGCTGCAAAAGTGAACAGGGCTGAAGCCAGAGGAGAGGGGGCAACAGAGTGGTGAATGGCAGATGTGTAACGGATGTCGGCATGTTTTACTAACAACAGCATTGCACAGATCAGTCCAGTAACATTCCATGTTATATTCATGTCATAACATCTGATGGGCAATTACTGGGAAACTCAAACACCCACTTTACAGCTACATCTCTCTTTCTCTGTACAGTGCAACCAAGAAACAAGAACTTACAGTAAGGATTTTACCCCCACTGTAGCAGATCCATTCCCTCTCTACTACACCCCATACCCACCTTCCCAGAGACTATTATCCCACTGTTACTATAGGCACCATCTCTCCTTACTATACCTGCTATCCCACAGTCACACTCCCTTCCCAGAGACTATTATCCCACTGTTACTATAGGCACCATCTCTCCCTACTATACCTGCTATCCCACAGTCACACTCCCTTCCCAGAGACTATTATCCACTGTTACTATAGGTACCATCTCTCCCTACTCTACCTGCTATCCCACAGTCACACTCCCTTCCCAGAGACTATTATCCCACTGTTACTATAGACACCATCTCTCCCTACTATACCTGCTATCCCACAGTCACACTCCCTTCCCAGAGACTATTATCCACTGTTACTATAGGCACCATCTCTCCCTACTATACCTGCTATCCCACAGTCACACTCCCTTCCCAGAGACTATTATCCACTGTTACTATAGGCACCATCTCTCCCTACTATACCTGCTATCCCACAGTCACACTCCCTTCCCAGAGACTATTATCCACTGTTACTATAGGTATCATCTCTCCCTACTCTACCTGCTATCCCATAGTCACACTCCCTTCCCAGAGACTATTATCCCACTGTTACTATAGACACCATCTCTCCCTACTATACCTGCTATCCCACAGTCACACTCCCTTCCCAGAGACTATTATCCACTGTTACTATAGGCACCATCTCTCCCTACTATACCTGCTATCCCACAGTCACACTCCCTTCCCAGAGACTATTATCCCACTGTTACTATAGGCACCATCTCTCCCTACTATACCTGCTATCCCACAGTCACACTCCCTTCCCAGAGACTATTATCCACTGTTACTATAGGCACCATCTCTCCCTACTATACCTGCTATCCCACAGTCACACTCCCTTCCCAGAGACTATAATAAACCACCTGCCCTAATCCCCTCTGGTGTGTGTTGTCTACTGCAGAGCACAGAAAGGTAATAATAAATACTATGTTAAGACAAACATCTGTCTTGTTTCATTTTATAAGTAAATGTTTATGTTTCAACTTACTGTACATACAAATTCAACTTGAGAACAAACCTACAGACCCTGTCTTGTATGTAACCTGGGGACTGCCTGTACTATTATAAAAATGGTTTATTTACATGAAGCAGGGTTTTACATATGAGCTGTTTTATGCAATATCTTTTTATAGAGACCCACATTGTTCTGGGGTATAGTGTCCCTTTAAGTGCCATTATAGCTCACGGCCCCCCAGCAAAACCCTTGGTATCCTGCTAGTCCCGTGTGCTCCAGACCCAGACAGGATGACACCGCTGAATTCTTACATCTGTCAGAGATATTTAGTTATTTTTAACTTCTTTCACTTTCCACTTGGATCGGACAATCAGCAAGAACCATATATGGTAAAAAAATAAATATGTGGTTAATATATATATATATACTGTATATAACACAAAAGCCATGAATATCTTGTACATGATATCCTTAGAAACGGTGAGTTCTGATGTCATTTCTGTCACATGACTCATTGAAACTTGTGTATTATAATAAATAAAGTACCCCCAGTTGTAAAATATGAGGATATTAGAAGTTAACTCGGAGTTCCATGACCTGTATAATAAAACTCGGCCTTGGGCCTCGTGTTTTTATATGGTCATGAAACTCCTTGGTAACTTATAATATCCTTATATTTTACAAGAGGGGGTACTTTATTCAATATATATATATATATAAATTTAATAAATAAAAAACAGAATGTATTCAGTGCTTGGTGCATTGCTGGGATTAGGGTTGTCACCTTTTCTCCCAGTGGTGACCAGGGCAGGGGGCGGGGTGTGACACTGAGGGGTGGTACCATGATGTAGAGGGGCGGGGTGGTGATGTTTAGGGGTGGGTCTATGATGCGGCAATCGGGGAATTGTTTTGACGGGGCAGCCCTTAAAATTACTGGTCTGTCCAGGTCAAAATCGGACAGGTGGCAACCCTAATTGGGATCCAGTGCAAACACGTTAGCCCGTTACCATAGGGGAATGCAAGGGACAATTGCTCTGGTTGTATTGTCATTTTCAATTCAAAACGCTGCTAATTCCCAATTGTTTCTAATTTATTTGAAGAGGATTCTCAGCACCCACTCGGGGAGAGCAGATTATCAGCGCAGATCACACCCAGTTTACACAAACACTGTAATTAAAGTGCCAAAAATCTAAGGTGAATGTTCTTCATCATGAGCTGGGGAGAGAATATAGACCGGTACCCTTCTATCCTCTGCTACTCACACAACAGCCTTGTACAGGTATGGGACCTGTTATCCAGAATGCTGGGGACCTGGGGTTTTCTAGTTAATGGATCTTTCCGTAATTTGGATCTTTATACCTTAAGTGTACTAGAAAATCATGTAAACATTAAATAAACCCAATAGGCTGGTGTTGCTTCCAATAAGGATTAATTATATCATGGTCAAGTACAATCTACTTTTTTATTATTACAGAGAAAATGAAATTATTTTTAGAAATTTGGATTATTTGGATAAAATTGAGTCTATGGTAGACAGCCTTTCCGTAATTTGGAACTTTCTGTATAACGGGTTTCAGGATAAGGGATCCCATACCTGTAAAATCACTGCTCCCAATTAGTGTCGGACTGGCCCGGCGGGACACCGGGAAAAAACCCGGTGGGCCCCGACCCTCGTGGGCCCCCGCCGGGCCAGACCACCTCTAATAGTATAAAAACTTTGAAAAAGTTTCCGGTGATGCGCATCGCGTCGCCGCTTGCTCAACGAGAAGCGCTGCTCGCGCATGGCGGCGTTCGAGCGGCGCAGTAGGGGGGCGGGGGGCCCTGGACCAGCAGTCCCGGTGGGCCCTGGGCCCCCCAGTCCGACCCTGCTCCCAATCCTGCAACTGCTCACGGCTTTCCCAGGGCTGCCCACATAGAAACTTAGGTGGGAAGGTATTTCTTAACCGTAAAGAATAAAGTGGGAGAATTTTATACTGTACCGTATATATTCCCACCATAAACAGAACAAATTTGTCTTTAGTTAAAACTTCATTACACCAACATTTTGCCCAATAGAATTATAAGTGTTTGGAGATATTTCTTGGCTAATTGGTTCAGTGCGATACTAACGGCGACAAACTCAATAAAATTTTGTCATAATCCGAACCGTACAATTTTTTTCTGAGTTTTTTATTGAATTGCCTGATTTTTTCTGACTTTTCAGGGAAAAGATTTTCTGTTTTTTTCGGATTTTTGCCCGAAAACTCAGAAAAAGTCGGATTTTCTCGGTATTTCCAGTGAAGACCACAAAAATTTCCAAATAGGACAGGGACCTCTCCCATTGACTAATATATAACCTCGGCAGATCTGAGATGGAGGATTTTCGGATTCAGACTTTTTCCATCCTCTGGGTTTAATAAATCTCGAAAAATTCTAGTTTTTTTCCACTTAAAATTCAGTGTTTATAGTAAAAAAATCTTTATACTTTTGCCTTATTTGCATTCGGACTTTCATAAATAACCCCCTGTAAGTTTGGCTCAATACTTTGGACTCATGCAAATCCTAATCGTACAAAAAGTACAGGTACGGGACCTACTAACCGGAATTCTTGGGACCTGGGGTTTTCGAGATAAGGGATCTTTCCATAATATGGATCTCCATACGTTAAGTCTACTTACAAATAAATCCAATAAGATTGTTTTGCCTCTAATAAGGATTAATTATATCCCTTGAAACAAATACAAGGGACTGTTTCTTTGCTACAGAGAAATCATGAGTTTTGAAAATCATTTGATTAAAATAGAGTCTATGGGAGACAGCCTTCCTGTAATTCGGAGCTTTCTGGATAATGAATCCCATACCTGTACAGGTATTGTGAAATCAAAATGTGGTAACTACCGTTGAAAATAACTGAATGATAAACCAGCCAAATCCCTGGAGCACTGGCGGGACTTGTAAATAAGTGAAGTTATTTATTGGGGTTAATCGATGTTTCGGTTCCAGGCAAGTTTTGCTCATCAAAAAATGACTCAGCTGTGAGTATGGAAGTTAGAGATTTCATTAAGAATTCTGTTGAATCGCTTTAGAATGTGGACAAATGGAAGCATATACAGTATATGTATATATATTTATTTGAATTCTGCCCCCTTTCCCTATGGCTATGGGCTGCAGCCGATCTAGTGATTGAGTAAGGGTCCAGAATGGAAGGAAAGGCATACGCTTCTTTCTCTTTAATATTCCCTGTGAAACGCAGGAGTAAAAGTGAAGGACCCCCTTCCAACGTAAGAAAGCAGAGAGCAGCTTGACACAACAGCCCATCCCTGACTATTTGATACAGA
This sequence comes from Xenopus laevis, assembly GCF_017654675.1. Lineage (NCBI taxonomy): Eukaryota > Metazoa > Chordata > Amphibia > Anura > Pipidae > Xenopus > Xenopus laevis. The sequence goes on along the minus strand of NC_054380.1, from coordinate 18,891,066 downwards.
ACAAGTGGAAGGCAATTAGCGGCCCCGGCTAAACCTCGTGTAACAATAAATCACTGACCCAAATCCCCCCCTCTTCTCAAATGCCCCTCATTATTTAATCTGCTTTAATGAACCAGCCTCCCGAGTAAATACATTTCCATTTTAATGGAGGCACACCTGCCTATCACAATACCCCCTCTGGAAAGGAATGTAGGAAACCGGGAAACCGGAGCAATGTCGACAAGCTGGGAAGCAAAGAGGGGATTCTTCAAAATAAAAAAGGTACAGGGGCAGCTGCTTAACCCTGTCTGTGCCGCGCTATTTCTCTAACTAATGCAAAGAAGGAAGAACAGAAATAATGAGACTACAGAGTGGCTATGAATAAGCTAAGGCTGCAGCAGACTCTATAAAATCACATATAAAGAGCTTTACAGGTTTAATGTAGAATGGCAGAATGTTTAACTACAAGACAAATACATTCTATACCCTGATTCCTGATCTGGTTAAGGCCGTAGGGCCTATAGGCGTAAGTATGTCTGTAATTCATTTCACCCTCTGCATGTCAGCTCATTTACTGGGGATTTACATACAAACAGATCTTGCATAATTTATACTGTAAAAGAGCCAACAGCTTCTGGCAAAAACCAGAAAGAAAAAAAAAGACAGGGTGTGCTTCTAACCCCCAAGGTGTTGCTCTCTCTCTTTCTAACTGTCAGTTCTGTGCTACATAAAGACACTTTTTGTATCCACTCGTAGGACTAAATGTATATATCCAGAATCCTTGGGACCTGGTTTTCCGGATCAGGAGTCTTTCCATTATATGGATCTCCATACTACAAAAAAATATATATATATTTAAACATGAAATAATCTGGTTTTGCTTCCAATAAGGATTAATTATATCTTAGTTGGGATCAAGTACAAGCTACGGTTTTATTATTACAGAGAAAAAAAGAAATCATTTTTGAAAATCTGAATGATTTGATTAAAATGGAGTCTACGGGAGACGGCCTTCCTATAATTTGGAGCTTTTTGTATAATGGGTTTCTGGATAACGGATCCCGTACCTGTCAGTACAGTGAGTATTCATACGGATTAATTATATCTTAGTTGGGATCAAGTACAAGCAACTGTTTTATTATTACAGAGAACAAGGATATCATTTTAAAAAAATTGGATAAATTGGTTGAAATGGAGCCGGTCTTTCTGTAATTCGGAGCTTTCTGGATAACGGGTTTACGGTTAACAGATCCCATACCAGTATTGCCTTTAGGGCTATTATTATACATAGTGTTATTCGCACAAATGTGCATAATATTTTAGGTTTGTGAAGAAGAAAAGAGACTTGAGAAGTGATAGAACAGACATTATCAATTGTCCTCTCTGCAATTTAGCTCTATAATAAAAGCTCTGCAGAATAGGTCAGTGCTGTATAAAGATAGTTATAACATTTATCTCTCTCTCTCTCTCTTTGTAAAATGTATAATGAAGCAAAATGAATTCTTAATTAATCAGATGAAAATTAAGCGTAGGACTGTCCAGATATGGGATGACTTTGACGTAGTTGGCCATCTTAAATATATTGCAATATATGGACAAACAATCCCTGTTTTGTTTAAAGGGTAAGGCATTTTTCAGTAGCAGTATGCACAAAATGTCTCTGTCTTAAATATATTGATAATGGGTTGAGTGCAGAGGAATCTTGTATTTGTCTATATGTATTTTGTGGTCACACCCTCATTGCACCCCCGCCTAATGTTTTTAAAAACTAGTGGTGAGCACAACTTTCCCTTGTTTGTTATAGTTCTACAAGAGCAGTGACCAGCTCTATGTTGTAGCTCCCACCCCCTCCAACTATAGTCAGGTGATCCCACTGGTGTCTAATAAAAGGGCAGCCAAGTTTGGGAGTTTTACTTTGAAAGCAGCTAGTAAGTTGCAGGTAAAACGTATTCGTCCCTTTTATAAAATGTATAATTAAACCATAGAATTCTTAATGAATCAGATGAAAATTGAGCATAGGACTGGCCAGATATGGGATGACTTTGACGTAGTTGGCCAGCTTAAATATATTGCAATATATGGACAAACAATCCCTGTTTTGTTTAAAGGGTAAGGCATTTTCAGTAGCAGTATGCACAAAATGTCGCTGTCTTAAATATATTGATAATGGGTTGAGTGCAGAGGACCTCTTGTATTTGTGTGTATATATATATATATATATATATATATATATATATATATATATATATATAATACATGGATTCTGGCTGGGGGTTATTAAATAGCTACTTACTGTGCATAAACCATATTAAATCAGTTGTCCATGGTGCAAAAGCAGCTGTTCTATCTGTTCTATATCATAGGATAAAATCTTTACTATTATTATCCTAAGGGATTATCCTGTACAGGTATAATAAGATCCATTATCCAGAAACCCATTACCCAGAAAGCTCCGAATGACAGGAAGCCCATCTCCCATAGACTCAATTTTAATCAAATAATTCCCATTTTTAAAAATGATTTCCTTTTCTTAGATACAATTAATCCTCATTGGAAGCAAATCAATCCCGTTTGGTTTAATTAATTACATTATTATTATGTAGCAGACTTAAGGAATCCAAATTATGGAAAAAGAACCCTTATCTGGTAAAACCCCAGCATTCTGGATAACAGGTCCCATACTTGTATATATTTGCTTAGCTAAAACTGTTTAAATTATCAAAAGGAAAAATTCTGATTTGTAAAAACAATTAAGAAAAAAAATATGGCAAAACACCGCCTTTTATCCCAAAAAAACCTAACGTCTCCTGGAATTCCGGAGGCTGCAGAAGGGCCACCGGGTTCTATACATGGAGACAAGTTGCTGCTAATTTATGACATAATTGCTCAGCACTGAGTTCATGAACAGTAATCTGTTTCTAATGAACGTCTCCCCCTATCATTGGCTGCAGCAGAAAATGCAGAAGCAAATAGAGGGGAGCGACGTGAGCCCGCAGCACAGGGATGTTTTTCAATGCTGGTTGTAGATGCCTATCATAAAATTGTGTTTATCTGTCTGTTTTCTGTTAGGAGCCATTGTTGCCTTACAGCAATGACATATTAACAAGCTCGTCTGACGATGGAACTAACATATTCCCCCGGCGTGGGTTTCTGCTTCGCCAGAATGAATGGAAATTATTTTATGTCATTAACCAAAAATCCACGTTCTGTGGCTGTGCCACTGGGCCTGACCCAGACTCCTAATTCCAAACATGAGTTTAGTATTAATATTCTCCGATTAGGAGGAATGATAGGCAGGCGCTGAAAGTTTATAGGAAACAATCATCCAGATTTTAGCTAAACAATGTTTTAAATATTTCATAAAAGTCTTTCTAGAATGATTTACATGGTAAATTTGTGGTTTCTCACTACAGTTATGAAACCTGTTATCTATCTATGTAATTTGGATCATCATGCGTTAAGTCTACTAAAAAATTCATTAAGGGGGATTTTTATCAAAATCAGGATTTTTCTCATTTTTTAAATAAAAAACAGTCCAACTTAACTAGAATCCATGATTTGACCTTATTTATTATTTAAAAAGCTACATTTAATCGGATTGGGGACAAACGTGATGAAATCGAGCGAAAACCGGATTGAGTTTTTTCCCGAAAAGCCAGAATCTTTCGGATTTCTGCCCAAAAAGTCAGAAATAGTCGGGCTAATTCCAGCTCAGACCACATAAACTTCCAAATAGAATAGGGGCCTCTCCCACTGACCTACATACAACCTCGGCAGGTCAGAGATGCCTGATTTTCAGATTCTGACTTTTTCCATCCTCTGGGTTTAATAAATCTCGAAAAATTCAAGTTTTTTTTCCACTAAAAATTTGGATCTTATAGTAAAAAAACTAGAATTTTTTTGGCATTCGGACTTTAATAAATAACTCCCTCAATAAAACTCAATAATCTGAATTTGCTTCCAATAAGGATTAATTATATCTTAGTTTGGAACAAGTACAAGGTATTGTTTTATTATTACAGAGAAATTTTTAAAAAATCTGTATTATTTTATTATAATGGAGTCTATGGGAGACTGCTTTACTGTAATTTAGCGATTTCTGGGTAATGGGTTTCCAGATAACGGATCCCATATCTGTATTGCATTATCCTTGATGGAGTATCTACTTGAATATTTGTATTATATTGAAAGAGCAATAGTCAAAGGTGAGAAGTTGTTTTTGGAGGCAAGTTAGGGTCTGAAATGCGTCATACGTGAATTAATTGATTGCGATAGGAGGTCAGATTGGGAGGAAAGTCTACTCTTCCTATTGTTGCACAGGCTGATACAAACCGGACCATCAAAAATAAAAGGTTTATTTAAAGAGAAAGCAACTCACAAAAAGCAGCCTTATGCGTTTTGTGCCAAAAGGGTGCACTTAATCATAGGCTCATTTTCGGAAACAAATTATGCGCTGAAATGCGTCACACGTAATATTAATTGATTGGGATAGGAGGTCAGATTGGCCTGGCAAGTCTTAACAATAACATGCTTGTTTCTTCCCAGGGAAAAGGTAATTACGGTAGACAATATTTATAGAATTGTTATTCGTTCTGACGATACACACTATTTGTGCTGTCAAGAAGACACACTGAGCTCCAGCTCCATTTACAGGTAAACACATTCCCCCTCATTTTATCACCATTAGTCACCCTCAAATAAAGCCTGCAGGGAGTGTATAGAAATCATAATTCACAGGAGGAGCAGAGGCAATGGCATCGCACCTCGGCCAAGACGGAATCCCTTTGGGCTTTGGCACCAACTCACTCAGGGCTGATTATTTAAGTATCCGGTTGTGTTACATTTGTCTATAGTAAATTGTACCAGGCCAGCGAGTGTGCACGACCCTGCTAAAAATCTGGTTAAGCCCGAAACGTTGCTTCACTTGTTGTACAAATAAATGAAATGATCACTATATCGGAGTGTTGCTGAAATATGTTTGGGAGTATGGATCGGACCTGAGTCACAGTCGGCCCCCGACGCTACAAAAAGCAATGAGGATTGAGTAGCATTACTTTGTGTGTTTGTTTATTAAGGAAATGTTACCCCCTTATTCTGTAATAGGCGAACCCCCAGCAATAAGTATCATTAATGTACAATCCATGGGCACCAACAGACTCCCAATGTGTCTCATATGTAAAGCACACACAAGGCATGTGCAATTAAATGATATTCGCTGTAGCACTATGACTGTTCTGTATCACGGCTGGACACAGCACCCTGGACCCTGTTTATAAAAGAATATGAAGTGTCAGGCTGCCTGAATATTAACATATGCTAGGAACAATTAAGGAGCAATGTGCTGCCCTCCAGCTTGTGTTATTCTATGTCTCTCCTACATTCAGGAAAGGTAAGGGCAAGTTATGCCAACCACTCTTTCCCTAAAATGGTATCAAACGGGTTTGGTCACCTTTAAGAAACGATGTAGAGAGTGATATTCTGAGACAGTTTGCAATTGGTCTTCATTTTTTATTACGTGTGGTTTCTGAGTTATTTAGCTTTTAATTCCGCGGCTCTCCAGTTTGCAAAGTCAGCCATCTGGTTGCTGGGGTCCAAATTACCCTAGCAACCGTGCATCGATTTATATAAGAGACTGGGAATATGAGTAGGAGAGGGCCTGAATAGGAAGATGAGTAATAAAGACGAGTAGTAAAAAAACAATAATATTTGTAGCCTTATGTAGCTTTTTTTTTTTTTAGGTCAGTGAATCCCCCCCCCCCCGTTGAAAGCTGGAAAGAGTCAGAGGTAGAAGGTAAATAATTAAAAATTATTTTAAAAAATTAATAAATTATGAAGACCACTTGAAAATTCTCTAATTAATAATTCCATAACGTACTAAAAGTTTACTTAATGGCGTCTCATCCTAAGAAAATAAGTGAGGTTCCAAGCCACTGGAATCAGCCCAGAAACTACCCCAAATCCATTAAACAAAAAAAAAAAAACAAGGGATTGTACACTTAAAAAATAAAAAATCTTTATTAAATAATCATTACAAAAAAAGCCCACGCGTTTCAACCACAAAAAGTGGTCTTCATCAGAGGGAAAATGTACTGCCACGTTTTCTAGATTTTCCCCCCTGATGAAGACGACTCTTTGTGGTTGAAACGCGTTGGGCTTTTTTATAATGTGATTATTTCATAAAGGTTTTTTATTTTTATTTTTGGAGTGTACAATTTTTTTGTCATTCGTTTAAAATGACAGCAGCCGGCATATGTACAGCGCTGAGAAATATATCGGCGCTATATAAATACATGTTAATAATATAGTGAATAAAGTACCCCCTCTTGTAAAATATAAGGATATTAAAAGTTACCGAGGAGTTTCATGACCATATAAAAACACGAGGCCGAAGGCCGAGTGTTTTTATACAGGTCATGGAACTCCGAGGTAACTTCTAATATCCTCATATTTTACAACTAGGGGTACTTTATTTATTATAATACACAAGTTTCAGTGAGTCATGTGACAGAAATGACATTCACTACTCACCGTTTATAACTGATGACCTCACTAGTCACCGTTTATAAGGATATAATTTACAAGATATTCATGGCTTTTGTGTATTATAATAATATTGTGCCCACATAGGGTTCCGCTGGTGCTAGAGGGCCGCAGGAGGGTCTGATTTTATATAGTGAATAAAGTACCCCCTCTTGTAATTTATAAGGATATTATAAGTTACATGACCATAAAAAATATAGAAAATATTTTAATATATTTATACAGGTCATGGAACTTCGAGGTAACTTCTAATATCCTCATATTTTACAAATGGGGGTACTTTATTTATTATAATACATACGTTTCAGTGAGTCATGTGACAGAAATTACATCAGAACTCACCGTTTATAACTGATGACATCACTACTCACCGTTTATAAGGATATACAGCCATAAGATAGTTATGGCTTTTGTGTATTACAAGGGTATAATACACAAAAGACATGAATATCCTGTAAATTATATCCTTATAAACGGTGAGTTCTGATGTCATCAGTTATAAACGGTGAGTTCTGATGTCATTTCTGTCACATGACTCACTGAAATTTGTGTATTATAATAAATAAAGTACCCCCAGTTGCAAAATATGAGGATATTAGAAGTTACCTCGGAGTTCCATGACCTGTATAAAAACACTCGGCCTTCGGCCTCGTGTTTTTATATGGTCATGAAACTCCTTGGTAACTTATAATATCCTTATATTTTACAAGAGGGGTACTTTATTCACTATATATTATCCCCCCCAGATGAGTGAGACTACAACATAAGCAAAACCTGGGAATTGATATAAAATGTATAAAAGCAGCAAAATTTTGCACTATAAGGGCAGAGACACACGGGAAGATTTAGTCGAAATTGCCTCTTCTTCGGGTGACTAATCTCCCTTCCCGCCAGCTACAATCTAAATCGGGGGATGGCAGTCGGAGCGATTCGTTTTACGAAGTCGTCCCAAGTTTCCTTGTGAGGCGACTCTGGAAAACGAATCGCTCCGAGTGCCACCCTACTGCCGATTTAGATTCCAGCCGGCGGGAAGGCAGATCGGGGAGATTAGTCGCCCGAAGAAGAGGCGATTTGTCGCAAATAAATCTCTGTGCCCTAAGAAGGGTGATATGCGCTCACCGCCTTGCGCCCTAGGGTTACCTGTAATATATTTGGGTGCTGAAGCCTTTGCAGTAGGATCATTTCTTTGAGGATCTTGAAGGAAGCCAGCCTGTAGCAGTCCTCTAGGGTCCCATAGTGCCTGACACAATTCTGGATGTCGTGTCCCCCGAAATCGACCGATTTGAGCGCCACCGACACGCTGCCATTGAGGAGCGATTTATAGACGGCTTTGGTGTAACCGGAGCCCAAGTAGCGCACGTCGCTGCCGTTTCTGATGTCCTGACAGCCCAGCCGGGGAGAGCGCAGTGACACATCTATTTTGTTGTTGCCCAGCGCTGGGGATACGCTGCCCCTCTTCACCTTGTTGGATTCCCATTTGGGCTGAGGCTGCGCCAGGTCCATAAGACGTCTCTCCAGGGGTCGTAGAAGTCTCGCCGAGGTCGGAGGAGGGGTCGCCCGGTGGTCTCTGTAGCGCAGCACCTCCTCGTAGCGCTCCCGCAGCTGCTGCAGCAATGGGCGCAAAGACGCGGCGTCAGTTTCATCCTGGAGTCGCCGCTGCTCCTGATGGTGATGAAACCCGACGGGGGCGCAGAGCAAGTTGAGCAAAGTGCCAATAAAGAAGGAGAGACAGAAAGCAGCAGCCACTGCGATCTTCCTGCGTCTCATGATGATGAGCCCGACCCCGGCTCTGCTGCAGCTACTCCTTGCGTCCAGATGGCACGGGGATGATTGGGGCTGCGCTCTGAGCTCACATTGTATCTCCCACAGCTCCTCGCACTGCTGCGCCTCAGCCATATAATTCATCCAAGTGCGTGTGACACAAGCCTTATTATTAGCCTCAAGCACAACCCACCCTGCTGCTCACATAAGCCCCCCCGCTCTGCCTACAAAACCCCCTCCCGTCACTCCATGGACAGCTCCACCCCCCACTCACTCCGAGTCTGCAGCAAAGGCGTGTGGGAGTTGTAGTTCCTGTGTGTAATTCTATAGCCCATGGGCAGCGATCTCCTGCACTTAGCTCTGCAATGGCCACGGCTGATCGTTCCAGCAGCCGCAGCAGCTTGGGATGAATAATAATAATAATAAGGGAGGGAGGGTGCACTTGCTGCCTGCTGCTTCTCAGCTCATTCGTGAGTCACAAGCCACAGTGCAGGGGTTCTCTATAGGAAATACAAAAAGGAGGAGCCTCATTATCATAACATGCAGCTGCACTGGCTACAATGTCTCCTTTATCCGGCTTGTTACAGGGATCCACCAATGAAAATAGTCATCATAAAATCCTAAAGATTCTGCTGCTGCACACTGACTGGCAATCAAGTAACAGGTGCTTTATAGGGAAAGGGACTCTGTTCACAAGAGCTGGCACTCATCAGGAAAATGGAAAAGTAAAGATGGAAAGGGACTTTGTTCACAAGAGTTGGCATTCATTAGGAAATTGGAAAAAAGGGACTGTTCTCAAGAGCTGGCACTCATTAGGAAAATGGAAGAGTAAAGATGGAAAAGGGACTCTGTTCACAAGAGCTGGCATTCATTAGGAAAATGGAAAAAAGGAATTGTTCTCAAGAGCTGACACTCATTAGGAAACTGAACTCTTCACAAGAGCTGGCACTCAGGAAAAAAGAAAAATAAAGGTGGAAATGTGACTGTTTACAAGAGCTGGCACTCATTAGGAAAAGGAGAAAAAAAGATGGAAAAAGGACCCTGTTCACAAGAGCTGGCACTCATTAAGACAAATAAAGGTGGAATTTTGACTGTTCAATGAGAGCTGACACTCATTAGGAAAAATAAAGATGGAAGAGGGACTCTGATCACAAGAGCTGGCACTCATTAGGAAAAAGGTAAAATAAAGGTGGGAATTTAACTGTTCACAAGAGCTGGCACTCATATCGTAGGCACCCAAGCTGAGGGCACCCGCACAAAGCCAATGGAGAGCCTGAGAGTGCACCCAATGGAGAACATGAATTCTGGGCATTTTATCTGCCTTTCTTTATTATCTATTTTTATTACATGTAGATGAGTTTGGGGTGTTGGGTGGATGATGACCTCAGACAAAGATTTGCAAAGTTGCAGAACTACAACTCCCACTATCCTCAACGTCTGACTGTGAGAGTAGCGAGGGGGAAGGGTGGGGGGAGTTGTAAATGTTACACCAATGATCTAGGTAATTACAGAGGGTGTTATTTTTATATGCCTAATTGTTGTGTAAACAGAAGGGGCAGTGAGGTTTGTTTACACGACTTCATCCTTAGGTGTGATGATTATCTGATGTCATTAAGTGGCTGATTTATTTAAGCCCCTAGGAAAAGGGCAATAAAGTCCCTGTTAGAAGAAGATTGCATTAAGTCTAAGAGTTGCAATGTTTCCCTGCAGTTTCAGTTTCATTAGAGCTGTGCATTGGCTGATATCTTGCTAATTGCGACATACACCGACCAACCAGATACTGGTGCAATAATACGGCTCAAATTGCACCAATCCAATTTATAGGATGACAGGCAAAAAGGGGCGGTTCACCTTTAAATGAACTTTTAGTATGATGATATTCTGAGACAATTTGCTATTGCTTTTCTTTTTTTTATTATTTAGCTTTTTTTCAGCAGCTCTCCAGTTTGCAATTTCAGTAGTCTGGTTGCTAGGGTCCAAATTATCCTAGCAACCATGCATTGATTTGATATGAATAGGAGAGGCCTGAACAGAAAGATGAGTAATAACAATATATGTCTAGTATTACAGAGCATTTGTTTTTTAGATGAGTGACCCCCCTCCCCCACCATGTGGAGGCTGGAAAGAGTCAGAAATTAAAAAACTATAAAAATAAATAAATAATAATAGGCCAATTGAAAAGTTGCTTAGAACAAACAATATACAGATATGAGATACGGAAACCCATTATACAGTAAGTTCCGAATTATGGGAAGGTCATCAACGCAAATTTATTGGCCACGGCTAAAGTGACAATAATGTACTTGAATGGGGAAAGAGAGGAGTCTAGGGGGCTCAGGCTGTCTCTTGTGGGAGTACATCTGCTCTCTATAGGCTAAATCCACAAATCATGGAGTCAACATAGGGAGGACCCCCCCCCTGACCCCGCTGGAGATGTGAATTGCTGGGGAGAGTGCTAATGACATGCTTATCCACGAAGAGCACATTATGATGCTGTTAGCAACTAATTAACAAATACAATCAGCCCCGAGGACTTGACAAAGAAAGAGCATGGAGCAGAGAGACCAATAAAAGTCCCTAGGAGAAGAATTCCCAGCTAAAGTTCATCTGGGTGAATGGAAGGTGGCCGAATCCACTGGCCAGCGTTTACACTACAAGTCATTGAGCGAATACACATTGCATTGGGCTCTATGGAAAGACCACTGGGGACCCAGCCATGCAACGGCCAAATGTCAACACGGCAGACAATGGGCACCTTGGGCGGCAGTTTTCACGTATATTTGGAGAAGTCAATATTTGGTTTGTGCAAATGGGATCCATTAGAAAATGGCAATACACAAAGTAGGAATATTCTTTATAGAATAGACATTGTGCTGCAAACTGGGGGAAGAGAAGCCAGTGGTGTTGGGTAGTGATGGGCGAATTTATTCGCCAGTTCCTTAAAGGAACAGTTTGTTGTGAAAATAAAAACTGGGTAAATAGATAGGCTGTGCAAATATAGTTAGTTAGCCAAAAATGTAATCTGTACAGGCTGGAGTGACTGGATGTCTAACAGAACAGAACAGAACACTACTTCCTGCTTTTCAGCTCTCTAACTGAGTTAGTCAGCGACTTGAAGGGGGGCCACATGGGACATAACTGTTCAGTGAGTTAGCAATTGATCCTCAGCATTCAGCTCAGATTCAAAAGCAACAGAACCAAGTGGTCCCCTTCAAGTCACTGATTGGTTACTGCCTGGTAACCAGTCAGTGTAAACCAAGAGAGCTGAAAAGCAGGAAGTAGTGTTCCAGCTATTATGTTAGATATCCAGTCACTCCAGCCTTTATACATTACATTTTTGGATAACTAACTATATTAGAAATATTTTTTATTTTGCGCAGCATATCTATTTACCCAGTTTTTATTTTTACACTGAACAATTCCTTTAAGGGAAAGCAGAATAGCTATGGGGGCCCTGGATCATTTGCCCTCTTTGTCCACCCACGGTGCCTCTGGTTTTGTAGGAAAGCTGGCACTCAGAAATGGAGGAGGAGCCAGCAGAAGTTCCATACAGTGGGGCTGTCCACCCTACTTGGCCAGCATTGGACTGGGAGGTCTGGGCCCCACCTCAAAAGCCCCCCCCACACACACACCCATGGGCCCCCCACCCCAGCCACCTGGGTAGTGCCCCTCAGATTCATAAACATGGAAAAATACAATTCAATGGCAACCTGGACCCAGTTGGTTCATCTAGTCCAACCAACTGTCATCCAATTTGCAAGTGCAGTTACGCTACTTATGCCCTAATGGGCGCAACTGCCAGGGGTGCAAATCCTTAAAACAGAGATAAATAATCTTGAATGGGGTCATTTCTGTATTGTGGATAAAAGAGAAAAAAACATGTTGATTTAGGGTGATGGTCGACAAGGAAACTTCGGGCGACTTTGTGATGCTTAGGTTTTACCACCTGTGATTTTAGGCAATGCCAATGGAGAACCATTTTTGGGAGATTTGTCGGAAGCAGTTGTGCATTTTTATTATGGGCGACAAATCTCTCAAAAATGGTTCTCCACCAGAAATACCTGGGGGTAAAAGCTACGCATCACAAAGTCGCCCGAAGTCTCCTCGCGAGGCAACTTCTGGCAGCTGCTCTGAAAGAACAAAACAGTGCATAGGAGGTTTTGAAAATGACTTTAGTTATTGCCAGTAAAGAAGTATTTTTGAGAGATTTGTAGTCATGTGTGTGTTTTTTATTACAGGCGACAAATCTCCCTGTTGGCCATGGCCCTTACTTAAAATTTGCACTTTTCTAGGGTTTCAGAGCTGATTTAGTAGTTGGTCCCCTGCCCCCCCTCCTACAAAAAATTCCACCAGATACACAACAGGTCTTTCACAATTGCACAGAACAGATAAGCGCTTATTTACGGCCTATTCATGGCCCATTATTAATTACATTTTATGACAGGGGAGGCTTAATGAGTAGCTGTTATTTACTCTCCAGTTGTAAAGATCAGTGCCTGACCAGGGGCAGTTTGTACTTTTGACTCCTGAACTCTCCCAGTGTGTAAAGCAGGGGCCTGAGGATACAACACATGACTGGGGGGTTCCCTGGCATTATATATCTTGCCAAGAATAATTAAAGGGTAAGCTAAGATTTTGTTTTCACAGACAAAAAAACTATATTTAATATATAATCTCACTTTCCAGTGGCGTAATAAGCAGTTTATACTGGATCCAACAGCAAATAAAATGAAAAAAAAAAAACAAGTAGCTGCTGTTTTGTACCAACGGGCTCAGCACAGTCTCCGAAACCTCAGGCGTATTATGTTCTACCGTGCGTGTGTACATATTTCTAACGGTAAATTTGTACAATACAAAATGAGGCTCGAGGGTTCTCCTTTTATCAAAGCCCCTTGGCTCCAAAACCTTTTCCCAAAATAGTATCCAATTTAGTGGCGAAATTAAATCTAATTCAAGGCAAATAAGTTCCATCCTTTGCAAAATTGGACGTTAGTTTGTTCAGTAATATCTGCATCCAGAAACCCCCTTGATAAATAACAGACCCCACAATAGTCGGCACAAAGAACTGGTTTCTTTGCAATGTGTTATGAGCTTGGTATACAAGTTTTTGGTTAAAAGTGTGGGAATCCTGACAAACGGCAGTAGGCAGGGGCTGCATTAAGTGCTCAACTGCGTTTCTCAATTGCACGGAGAAGACCCAACTAGTGATGGACGAATTTGTCCAATTTTGCTGAAAAATTCTCAAATTGCCCGCAAATTTCACGACACGGCGAAAAAAAATCGCGAAACACACATTTTGACACCCGCGTCAGTTCTGACGCTCGTGTACATTTTGACGATGGCGTTAAAGTCAATAGGCGTCCATGTAATGTTGACGTGTGAAGGTTTTAACGTGATCGACTTTTCCGACCAAGGTACAAAAATATTTACAAAAATATACTGCAAATGCAGTTTCGCAAATTTATTCGCCGGCGGCAAAACATGGAAATTTCCCGCCAATTCGCGCCTGGTGAAATTATTCGCCCATCACTAGACCCAAACAATGGACCCAACTGCTAGTTCATCTAAACTAGACATATATATTCTCCTTCCAGACTGTGCCCTGCTGAGGAGCAAACTGTGGACCTTAAAGCTGCAAATGCAGCAAAACATTGTGGCCTGTCCAGTATCTCTTTCACTGTATATGTAGAATGTTCAGCTGGCCAAACACTCAACTCTAAAATTGCTAAAGTCGTATGAGTCGAAGTACAAATTTTTGTGAGTTTATGTTGGCCCTTTTACGTTTACTATTGGCAAGTGTATGGTGCCATCCAACAGGCTTCCCTGATCATCCAGATGTGGATTGGATCAGCCTATCTCCCACCTCAAGGTAGGCATATACTTCACCAAACAAGTGAATTTCTGCATGTATGGCCACCTTAAATGAGAACTAAACCCTAAACATCTGGGTAAAAATGCCATATTTTATATACTGAACTTATTGCACCAGCCTAAAGTTTCAGCTTGTCAATAGCAGCAATGATCCAGGACTTCAGACTTGTCACAGGGGGTCACCATCTTGGAAAGTGTCTGTGACACTCACATGCTCAGTGGGCTCTGAGCAGCTGTTGAGAAGCTAAGCTTAGGGCTCGTCACTAATTATCCAGCAGAAAATGAGGTTTGTCTGTAATATAAGCTGATGCTACAGGGGTGATTATTCAATTCTGATGCTAATTGCACTGGTTTCAGTGCTGCCATGTAGTATTTATCTGTATTAATTACTAATCAGCCTTATACTGTGACATTTCTATTCTATGTGTACTGTATATTGTGAGTGGGTCCCTAAGCTCAGTAAGTGACAGCAGCACAGAGCATGTGCAGTGAATCAGCAGAAAAGAAGATTGGGAGCTACTGGGGCATCTTTGGTGACACATCTTTACTACTAAAGAGCTGTGGTTTCCATGGGGTGGTACAGAAGCCCAAAACATAATGTACAGCATTTCTATCTACTTCTTTAGTTAGGCTTTAGTTCTCTTTTAAGGCAGTGGGCCATATTAGAATGACCTGGTCATTGACTTGGGATCCAAGGAAGAACTGTTGGAAGATGACTGAATCAAGGCACTTCTGGCTCAGTCTAGAGAGGCCCAGTCAGTGGCTTGTTTTACCCTTGTTTGGCTACCTTAGCCATCTTAGCCATCTCAAGTTTGGTTTGGTGGTAAAGGTAGTCAAAAGCTAGTTTAAAAAATCAAATTAAAAAAACAAACATTTCAGTGATTTAATTTTGTCTCACCCAAAGTAGTACAGGCACTTGGTCTATTTCCCAGAATGCGTGAGATCCTGGGTTTTCTGTATAAGGGTTTTTCTATAATTTGGATCACCATAAGGCTACTGAAAAACAATGAAACAATAACTAAACCCAATAGGATTGTTTCGCCGCCAACATGGATTCATGCAACTTACTATATACTATATAATATTCGCTTGTCTGGCAACGTTGTTATGTGAACTGATCTTTCCCCGATATGCACACCTAAGGTGGATGATATCAGGCTTTAATCCGATCTTTGGCCCTAGGGCTAAATTATAGGATTGCAAAGGCCGACCGTGGAGCACATCAACCAGCCAATGCAGTCCAAGATCCAATGGGAAAATAAAACCTACCTGATCTACATCTGGGAGATTTTATGTCAGATATCGTTTGGATGGGCCTGTTGGAGGTCCTCATACATGGGCAGATAAACTGCTGAATTGAATCTACCAGTGTATGCCCATGTATGGCCACCTTTAGTTAGGGCCAAGTACAAGGTACTGTTTTATTAATACAGAGAAAAAATGAAATCATTAACAAATAATAGATATTTTTGTTTAAATGGAATTTTCATTAGCTGACCTTGTAATTCATTTTTTTGGATAACGAGTTTCTGGTCAAGAGATCGAGCTAAGTTATGTAGCCGACTTGGCCTCTCCAGACCTCGGCAGCTTATTAGCTCATATATTGAACCTGCTGATTGTCCTATCTGACGATATCTGCCAAAAAATTGTCAAGATATCTATAAGGAAAGGGCACGGGTGGCCAAATTGGGCAGAAATCAGCTCCTTCAACAAATAAACTGATCTCAATGTGTACAGTATGTTCATATTAATCAGATCTTTCAGCAACTTCTATGAAACTTTTCATTCAAGTCACCTTATTACACCGGTACACAGACTGCATAAGAGATGACAAAATCTTGTGTGGCCGGCTGTACTCTAAAGCTTTTTTTAAAACTTTTCTAAAGCACCATCATATTCCACAGTGTTGTAGAGTAGAAAGGTCTTTACATCGAACATGTAGAGTAGATACAAATGCTGACCAATACAAGAGCTAAATAGGACTAACGTTGGCCATATCTGGGCAGATTTGGACCTTTTAACCCAATTCAGCAGTTTATCTGCCTGTGTATGGGAACCTCTGGTGTACCCTCTCGACTAAAATTGTCCAGATATCAATTGGGCAGGTTTGAATTTCCCCTTGAATGTGAGACTGGTTGTTGATGCTCCATAGTTTCAAAGTCTCCTATTCCCGCCATTGTAATCTGATTGTTTGGCCTTAGACTCCTAGTCCACTTTAGGTGGGCATATCAGGGAAAGATCTGTGAGGTCGAGCGAATCTTATAGTGCATGGCCACCATGACCCTTGCTTCATCCTTTCTTAAAGTTAATATGTAATACAGTGGTGTGAAAAACTATTTGCCCCCTTCCTGATTTCTTATTCTTTTGCATGTTTGTCACACAAAATGTTTCTGATCATCAAACACATTTACAGTATCTGAAGGCCTGTATAGATTTTAAGCGTTTGTAAGTACCCACCTGTAAACCCCTCTGACACCGCTTGGATATATGCCTGGACTGTCTGGTTGAAAAGGTGGTGGTAATAACCATAAAGATGAAGGAGTAAAAACACCCCCCCCCCTACAGAGTGTGTAGTCACCTTAGCACCAATCAAACCAAGGTTAAGAATACTACACTATATTAGTCAATCTGTTCCTTTTGTCTACGCTTTAGCGCTGGTCCTCATCTGTGTTTATATTTTCTGAGAGGTCAGGAGTAGAGTTGGGTGTCATCAGCATAAAGGTGATACTGAAGTCCAAACAACTGAATAGGTTTTCCTAGCGACGTTGTATAGAGCGAGAACAGCAGAGGGCCTAGAACAGAGCATTGAGGAAATCCAACAGAGAGAGGGAACATAGTAGAAGTAGAGTTAAAGAAGGCAACGTTAAAGGAACCGTCAGACAGATAAGATGTAAACCATGAAAGAGCAGTGTCCCGAATGCCAGTTGAGTGTAGAATGTCTAGGAGGAGTGTGTGGTCAACTGTGTCAAAGGCTGAAGAGAGATCTAGAAGGATTAGTGTGTAATAGTGACCTTTAGACTTTGCTAGGAGAAGATCATTGATTACATTGGTGAGTGCAGTTTGTGTGTGTTTGGTGGAAGGGAGACTGGGCGATAGTTGATGGCAGAGCTGGGCTCAAGGGAAGGTTTTTTGAGGATAGAAGTGATAAGTGCTTGTTTGTATAAGAAAGGAAAAGTAAGGTGGGTAAGTGCAGGAGAGAGTGTATCAGAGATTGGAGAAAGGAGAAGAGAGGACATGGGGTTGAGGGAGCAGGTTGTGGATTTTGAGCAGGCTAGAAGTTTGCTAACTTCATCTAGTATTGCGGGCTCTCCATAGCATAGAATAACATAAAATGACCAGTAACTTATTTTAACCAAAATTAGATTATTTATTTTTACCAAATTATTTGAAAACCATAGAAATGTTTTTTTCTTAATTATAACTTCCTATACAGTTAAAAGAGCAGAACAATGCTTCTTAATAATCGCCTTAACTTCTCCCAAGTCTAGAATTAAAATTGACAGATTTGCACCCCACTGGATAAGTCTTTGTTTACCGCCATCTAACTACTGTTTACATTTCAACAATTTCATTTTAGAAGTCATTAGTAGGGGATTATGATGTATGGCAAGAGACCAATACAATGCAGAGCTCTCAGTGTGGAGGGGTTTATCAGACAATAGCCCAAAGTCGTACTGTATTTAAGGTAAAGAGAGTCAAGAGACACTTCAATTAACACAGGTACTTTACATTACAATTTTACCTGTGGGTGGTTGGGGATTAGACTTTGAGGAATGTCAAACAGCTAGTTCTGTGAAAAGTCTGATGTGTTCGCTCTCCGCCTCCCCCCCCCCCCCCCGCCGGGTGCAGAAAATTAGTCTTTCTTTTCACTATCAGTGCTAATGAGATATATTTCTCACTGGGGCATCCTAAACATAAAGCCTTTTTTGTTTTTTGTTTATTTTGTTGTTTTGTTTTCTGCATTTCTGTGAATTCTTACTGAAAAGCCTTGGGAGACAGAGGGCAGAATTCAGGCAGAAATTCCCCAATCATTCACTTTTTGACAGCAGCGGAGGAACAGATGTGTGTGTTTGTGCCCGGTAAATTGATTGTTTCATTCATGGTTCAGTGGTCAGTAAAGACTTTGCTACCTTACGTACATTACCCATATGTAGAATTGGTGTCTGTGGGATGGCAGGTATAGTAGGGAGAGACGGTGCCTATAGTAACAGTGGGATAATAGTCTCTGGGAAGGGAGTGTGACTGTGGGATAGCAGGTATAGTAGGGAGAGATGGTGCCTATAGTAACAGTGGGATAATAGTCTCTGGGAAGGGAGTGTGACTGTGGGATAGCAGGTATAGTAGGGAGAGATGGTGTCTATAGTAACAGTGGGATAATAGTCTCTGGGAAGGGAGTGTGGCTGTGGGATAGCAGGTATAGTAGGGAGAGATGGTGTCTATAGTAACAGTGGATAATAGTCTCTGGGAAGGGAGTGTGACTGTGGGATAGCAGGTATATTAGGGAGAGATGGTGTCTATAGTAAAAGTGGATAATAGTCTCTGGGAAGGAAATGTGACTGTGGGATAGCAGGTATAGTAGGGAGAGATGGTGCCTATAGTAACAGTGGATAATAGTCTCTGGGAAGGGAGTGTGACTGTGGGATAGCAGGTATAGTAGGGAGAGATGGTGCATTTAGTAACAGTGGGATAATAGTCTCTGGGAAGGAAATGTGACTGTGGGATAGCAGGTATAGTAGGGAGAGATGGTACCTATAGTAACAGTGGGATAATAGTCTCTGGGAAGGGAGTGTGACTGTGGGATAGCAGGTATAGTAGGGAGAGATGGTGCATATAGTAAAAGTGGATAATAGTCTCTGGGAAGGAAATGTGACTGTGGGATAGCAGGTATAGTAGGGAGAGACGGTGCCTATAGTAACAGTGGGATAATAGTCTCTGGGAAGGGAGTGTGACTGTGGGATAGCAGGTATAGTAGGGAGAGATGGTGCCTATAGTAACAGTGGGATAATAGTCTCTGGGAAGGGAGTGTGACTGTGGGATAGCAGGTATAGTAGGGAGAGATGGTGTCTATAGTAACAGTGGGATAATAGTCTCTGGGAAGGGAGTGTGGCTGTGGGATAGCAGATATAGTAGAGAGAGATTGTGCCTATAGTAGCATTGGGATAATAGTCTCTGGGAAGGGAGTGTGACTGTGGGATAGCAGATATAGTAGAGAGAGATTGTGCCTATAGTAGCATTGGGATAATAGTCTCTGGGAAGGGAGTGTGACTGTGGGATAGCAGGTATAGTAGGGAGAGATGGTGTCTATAGTAACAGTGGATAATAGTCTCTGGGAAGGGAGTGTGACTGTGGGATAGCAGGTATATTAGGGAGAGATGGTGTCTATAGTAAAAGTGGATAATAGTCTCTGGGAAGGAAATGTGACTGTGGGATAGCAGGTATAGTAGGGAGAGATGGTGCCTATAGTAACAGTGGATAATAGTCTCTGGGAAGGGAGTGTGACTGTGGGATAGCAGGTATAGTAGGGAGAGATGGTGCATTTAGTAACAGTGGGATAATAGTCTCTGGGAAGGAAATGTGACTGTGGGATAGCAGGTATAGTAGGGAGAGATGGTACCTATAGTAACAGTGGGATAATAGTCTCTGGGAAGGGAGTGTGACTGTGGGATAGCAGGTATAGTAGGGAGAGATGGTGCATATAGTAAAAGTGGATAATAGTCTCTGGGAAGGAAATGTGACTGTGGGATAGCAGGTATAGTAGGGAGAGATGATGCCTATAGTAACAGTGGATAATAGTCTCTGGGAAGGGAGTGTGACTGTGGGATAGCAGGTATAGTAGGGAGAGATGGTGTCTATAGTAACAGTGGATAATAGTCTCTGGGAAGGGAGTGTGACTGTGGGATAGCAGGTATAGTAGGGAGAGATGGTGCCTATAGTAACAGTGGATAATAGTCTCTGGGAAGGGAGTGTGACTGTGGGATAGCAGGTATAGTAGGGAGAGATGGTGCCTATAGTAACAGTGGATAATAGTCTCTGGGAAGGGAGTGTGGCTGTAGGATAGCAGATATAGTAGGGAGAGATGGTGCCTATAGTAACAGTGGGATAATAGTCTCTGGGAAGGGAGTGTGTCTGTAAAAACAACTGTACAGTATTACTAGACAGCAGCATTACAATCAAAGTTATCCTACCATTGGCAAACTGTTTAATATACAAGGTAACAAAAGGGGACTCCTTATGATGAAATAATAATTTTTGGATTGCAGGCCAGGATAACCCCTCTCAGGGCTGTATTTATATATAAGCACCAAAGGGTTTGTCCTACGACACCAGCTTGGGGGGGGGGGTGGCTCCAGTGACGATATATTTGAAAACGAAATCAAAATAAAATGTAAACCCCCCAGCCTTTGAGTGCCTGAAGTGACATTTCTGCAGAAGTGCAACACCCCTCAGCATACCTTATAATTAATGCACACTGCAAGTGATAACATTACACATGTTTGGGGGGGGGGGTGCACTGTAGGTCTGGTGCCTAGGGTGGCACTGGACATAAATACATCCCTGCACCCTGTATTTCACTGTATAAAGCAAATATTATATTAGGTGCCTGTGGTAGGGGTTCACCCAATCAGGCCCACAATCATTATTAATGGGGCTGCATACTATTACTTTAGAAGGGACCTCCAATTATTAGCTCCCCACTCACCTGGGTCCCCTGGGTGGTTGGCCTGTGAACAGATAGAATGGGGCCCTATTGAATTAAATACCTAGCGCACACATGGTCATCCAGAACCTGCCTCATCAGGCCCCATTAGACCAAAACCGCATCCAAGCTCCACCCAAACAGATACATGGTCAGATTCAGACTGAAAAATTCCATCTGAGAAAGCTCCACTCATTGAGCCACAGCCTATCTAACCCTTCCCTTGCCGGCTGCTCCCTAGGAGCAAATGTAAATGAAAGCAGCAGAAAGCCAAGTATGATTTTCATCACAAGTCTATGGTGAGCAGTGATAAAACAATTGTTCGGGTTAATGAAGCCTAATTTAATCAGGAAGTTTCCACTGTACTGCTCCCTTTTCTTCTTCCCTGGAAGATTAAACCATTCCCTGCGGCAAGGCATTACTAAATTAAGTTAGATCCTTCCTAAAATTGATGTTGTGCTAAAGGTCACATTTTGTAAACAGTAAAGCTAAAGCCTGAATTATAGGATCCCCTCCCTCTGTAATTGATGTAGGACAAGTTATTTGCAAAGCCATTGTGATTACAACAACATTATTAGTGAAATTGTCAATAGCAACACTCATTCTCATACAGTCCCATACTAGGACACATGCACAGGTGGATTACAAAGGATGCATCAAAAATGCAGGTTCATTTAGCTTGTGAGCAACTCTTTGCTCACCATTCCCTTCGATGTTGCTCCCAGTGGCCTCAAATCAGATGCCTTTTTTTGAATTTCAGGCTTGGAGGCAAGTTTTGGTTGTATAAAAACCAGGTGGATTGCCAGAGTCTTCTGTAGGCTTACAGTCCACATAGGGGCTACCAATATTTAATTACAGCCCATAATTTGCCATCTCATGAACTTTTTCATGCTTTTGTTGCTCTCCAACATTTTTTTTAACATTTGAATATGGCTCACAGTTAAAAAAAATTTAGGTATCCCTTCCTTAGAGCATAGATAGAATGGTCTGGTTCCCTATTCACCAACTGCAATCTCTGGGGTATATTTACTGACCTCCGAAATTGCACCAGCGACGGCTTCGCTGACATCGCAACACTGCGCCAGGCGTAGATTTGCCAGGACAACGCTAATTCACGAGAATCTGAAGTTGCGTCCAGCGCGCCAAATGCTTGCAAAGTTGCGCTAGCGTTACTGCGGCAAGCAAAGTGAAGTTGCACTAGCGTTGGCTAATTTGCATATGGCAGGAAGTTAAAGTTAAATGGACATATATGTTGCAGCCTATACATTACACTACACAAGCCTGGCAAACTTTAATAAAATAAACTACAGTTGTTATATTGCCCTACACATGTGCCCAATGTATAGTTTATGTGCCATACTGTATGTTAGGAAATGTAGGGGAGAAAAATGACGACCTTTTTCAGCCTATCACCCTGTAAAAAGTAAAAGACACCAGCGTTTTTGGGGACTTAGAAAAAATTCCAACTATTTTTTGACCAAGTCCTATCTACTCTATTGCACTTCGCCTGGTCTGAGCTGGCGAAGGCAAGTCTGGCGCAAGAGGTAACGTTCAGTCAAATCTCAATCTTAGTGAATTAGCGTAGTTACATTTGCTGAACTTCGCCTGGCGTTAGGGTGCGAAGTACCGCTAGAGTCTATCTCCTTCGCTAGCGAAGTTACGCCAGCGCCCGTTAGTAAATCGGTGAAGTTCTGAAATTATGAAAATTTGCCAGAGTTAGTCACTTCGTGCATTAGTAAATTTCCCCCTCTGTGTGCATCAGGGCTTAGAAGAGAAATAGGTTTCGTGGAAAAGATTTCTATTTGTCAGTGATAACTGCGACAGTAACAGAATTCTCTTCCAGAACTGGTTCTGTTGGCAGTTACAGGTGACATTTGCAGGAAAGGTTTGGATGGCTTCTTGGAAAGTGAAGATGCAAGGCTACTTTTATTAACACTCATTGTACAGTATTAATACAGGGACTTGTCCAAACATTTTACAGCAGGAATTTAGGCAAAGTAGAAATAGCCTCAAACTGGGGTATTTTGTCTGCATTTGGATCAACTTGAAGCTAGCCAGGAATTATTAGAGCAAAGGCTTTAACTTGATAGCCATGCTATACCTATTTAACACTGGCCACCCTTGTACTCACATGAGGCATTAAAGGGATACTGTCATGGGAAAAAAAATTTTTTTCAAAATGAATCAGTTAATAGTGCTGCTCCAGCAGAATTCTGCACTGAAATCCATTTCTCAAAAGAGCAAACAGATTTTTTTATATTCAATCTTGAAATCTGACATGGGGCTAGACATATTGTCAATTTCCCAGCTGCCCCAAGTCATGTGACTTGTGCTCTAATAAACTTCAATAACTCTTTACTGCTGTACTGCAAGTTGGAGTGATATCACCCCTCCCTTTTCCCCCAGCAGCCAAACAAAAGAACAATGGGAAGGTAACCAGATAACAGCTCCCTAACATAAGATAACAGCTGCCTGGTAGATCTAAGAACAACACTCAATAGTAAAAACCCATGTCCCACTGAGACACATTCAGTTACATTGAGAAGGAAAAACAGCAGCCTGCCAGAAAGCATTTCTCTCCTAAAGTGCAGGCACAAGTCACATGACCAGGGGCAGCTGGGAAATTGACAAAACGTCTAGCCCCATGTCAGATTTCAAAATTGAATATAAAAAAATCTGTTTGCTCTTTTGAGAAATTGATTTCAGTGCAGAATTCTGCTGGAGCAGCACTATTAACTGATGCGTTTTTTCCCATGACAGTATCCCTTTAATAACCTCTTTCCATTCTCTAAGCAATTTCCATAGCCCTTTTTTTTACCTGAGAAAGTGAAAGAGGAGAGGGAGGAGGAGGAAAGGGAAAAAATAAAAGAGAAGATTCCGCAATCTATAGAATTCACGGGACTAAAACCACAAACACTTTTTCTTGTGACTGTTTGGGATCATCCATGTTCCTGTCACATACAAAGCTGCTTTAAATCACCCCCTGTGTAATGAAAACAAGGTGGATATTACCAGCTATGTAAAAGAAATCTATCTGACCCATGTTCATGCTGTCAGTAGTTGGAGACTTTTCATGGAAAAGAAGGTGGAAGAGGATCAAACAAAGTTCTATTAAAACCATGCTTTTTCCCTAAACAAGATAAAGACTGTGACACACTCCTGATTGCTCCTTTGGGGACAACTCTGTTACTTCATGAATCAAAGTTTTCCTTGGTAGCTGATGGAGTAAGACAAACTTGTGTTTCAGTGGTTGCAAATTGGGAATCCAATTTGAAAAGCTATGCTTAGATTGCTGCAGCATTGTCGTTTCCATTGCACTCTGCCTCTTTGACATTTGATCTGTGACTTATAACAAATCATTGTTTAGAATTAAAAGAAAAGTGACCGTAAATGTTATTTCCCCAATGGATGCATCGCTGAAACAGGAGCTTGAAAAGAGAAGGGCAGCAGATAGGACATTAGTGAACTTGCTGTTGCTTTAGGGCAATGGCACATGGGCTGATCTTGAGTGTATTGTCATGAAAGTGCATTTGGTATCTCCATAGGCGTTAGAAAAAATGCTCAACTACAACTCCTTCATTGAGTTTAAATGGCAACTGCCTTAGGGCAGAGACACACAAGGAGATTCCTCACGAGGAAACTTCAGGCTACTTCGGAAAACTAAGCGATCCGAGTGCCAACCCATTGGCGATTTACATTCTAGCCAGCGGGGAGGCAGTTTGGGGAGATTAAACGCCTGAAGAAGAGGCCGCAATCCCCGAATCTCCACGTGTGTCTCTGCCCTTAAAGAACTGGTGCATTTTCTTGATAGGAGATTATAAAGGATGCTAAATCGGATGATCTTTAGCCAATGTTGCCACCAAGTGATGAGCAAGGTAGGGCTGATTTGAGTGTTAGTTGACACAAGGGGCCCATGGAAACATGTCAAGAGAGGACCCTCAATGTAGACAGCGAAGAAGCACGCACTCCGAGGGCCAGTAATTGTGATTAAAAGCCTTTATTCAAACAGCTAAAACAATAGAACCTATATTTCTATACATACAAGATTGCCGAGATTTATACTGTTTGTGCCGTATACTGGTTGAAGCTACACCCTACAAACGAGAGACCCAGGGTTTGTACGCCTGGGTCTGGCTCTGTGCTGGGTGAGCTGTTAAGTTAATTTAATTTAATTCATTTATTAATTGATTTATTTACATCTACTTTGGGGACTGAGCCGGTAATTTCCTCCAAAGAGAGGACCCTCACCTAAATGGATTCAACAACCTTCTTTATTGATATCTGTCAGATATCAGTCAGTTTTGGCTCAATATAATGGCCAGTTTGCATGCAGTTAAGCCACATGTATTTGGAAATGCATAGTTAGTTTAACTGTAAGGCCATTAGATGTTTTGTAGGTTAGTAAAATGTTCTGACAAAAAGGCTAAAAGGCTTCGGTATCTTACTTTTATAATAACCCAGTGATTATGATTAAAAATGCAGTTATTAACTGAATAGAATAATAGAATAATACAGCGTGGAATTTTCTTGAAATGCTATTATAAAACTAAACGAAAATGCCACAACACTCACACTCTTTAATTCTCTTGTAGTTTTTTCAGGGCTGTTTATAAGGGTAGATACTGTACTTGCCCACATTTCTTTAGGTTATGATATTTGATTAGGAATGAGGAACATCTTTCTAACACTTTCATGGATGAGCTAAACATCAGGCAGAAGAACCCTACACATCTTCTATTGTCTTCAAAAACCTAATGATGGCCATATGCGTGTTAACCATATACCCTCTTTGCCTGATCGGTCCATGGGCCACACAGACAGAGAGTGCACACAAGACCACACATATTCCTATTGTTCGGATCACTTGCACAGGAACAGTTGACTATGACTCCTCTTCACTTCCACATCTGATGATGTACCATGAACTGGCCAATATGTTGCATCAGCAGATTGCATTTTCCAACTTGCCATATTCCAAAATAGACCAAAATCCATAATATCTGGATATTAGTAGGGCTTGGTGGGGCATAATACACGTATTTCATTTCCTGTGATATTATTGTAAAATGTAGGGCCAGCTTAACTAGGCATGGAGCAATGTTTAGTTAGTTAGATAAATGTTGAAACATTTCATTTTAATTCATCATGAAAAATTACAGCTACTAGTATGAATGAATGGTGTATAGAGTATTCCATGAGCACATTATTATTTGCAGCATTTCCTCGTTTTCTCAAGCTACTGGAGGTTCTACAGATGCTAGAGTAGGCCCTGATGGACAAACAAAGACTTAAATATTTATTTGTTTCTAAACAGTATGCTGTCGGAAACGTACTTATCTCTCAAGGTTACTAAGCAAACTACAACATAATGGGATTAACCCAACCACCTCATTGAATTTATCAAATTTACATGGAGCAGCCAAGACAAATCGTGTGGTTTGTGATTGCTGTTTCCTGGGCTTCTTCTAGCATTAATCGTAGATAAGCTTGTGTTCCTAAGACTGAGCACACAATGAGGCTCTTACCATACGCAAACATTTGTCGGGCTTTTTGTTTGAAGTCTCTAGATCTTAAAAAGTAGCTTCATTTTCCTGACCTTGTCAGCCCTTGATTCGATTTGGCTTCATGCGTAAACAAGAAAATATGACAGAAAAACATTAGGTAACCTGATGATAGGAGTCAGTTAACCTGATCCTCAAAACAGAGGTTATGTTTCCTTAAGATGAGGTTGTGTATAGAGTTCACCCATCTCACTAACCTCTATGGGCATTTAAGAATTTAGTCATCTAATGTAGGGCTCTTTTTTTATATGAATTAGTAAAATAATTGATAATGTAGGCTTGACTTTAAGGAGACTTTAATTTCTAGTTTTTTTATCGTCAAAACTGTCAAATTCGACTAGGAGTTTTTCAAAAAATTTGAATTTTGAAATTTATCATACACTGGCCCTTTAAGAACTCAAATTCGACTATTCGCCACCTAAAACCCGTTGAATTGCTGTTTAAGTCAATGGGAGACGTCCAGGGATCAATTTGGAGTTGTTAGCAGCCTTCCTGACATTCAAATTTTTTCAGAGAAAAAATGCAAATCGAGTTTTTTCGAATCAGATTCGATTCGATCCTATTCACCCGAGTTTAAAAAATTACATTTTTGTAATAAATCTCTATTGGTCGAATTTCAAGTTCATGGGAATTTTAAAAACTCACATGAATTCGAAATTTGACTCTTGATAAATGTGCCTTGCCACGCTAACAAAAATACAAAAGAATACATCTCGTTTAAGGCAGTTTTTCAGTATAATTACAACTAGGAACTAGCGTTAAAGAAGATCCACATGTGTCTAGGGGAGGTAGAGAATGTTTTGATTTCTCTTGATTTTATTGAACTGTCTAATGGCATCTAGTGATGGGCAAATAAATTCAATAGACACAAAATCAAAAAAAAATTGACGCACGTAAAAATAGCTGGGCGCATAAAAATTTGTTGCGCTACAAAATTATTCGGACACCTAATGCTTTTGGACCAAATAGTCGCTCGTATAAAAATTGTCACTTGCATCAAAATTGACGTGCGTCAAAATTATTTTGATGCCTATAGACTTCAATGCGTTTCACTAATTTTTCATCCTTTTCGTTTGATCCTTTTTAATATAGATATTTATGGCAATTTTTATACCTTGCCAGACACAGCACAAAAAAAAATGATGTCCTGTGGGAGGTTTGGTTTTTGGCAAAATCTGTTTTCGGTACAGGTATCTGAAAACCTGTTATCCAGAAAGCTCTGAATTACAAGAAGACCATCATCCCAACTAAGATATGATTCATCCTTGTTGGGGGCAAAACCAGCCGATTGGGTTTATTTAATGTTTACATTATTTTGAATGTTGTGTTGGCCACTATTAGGATTTTTCTGGATAAGGAGACCTTTTATAATGGAATAAACCTTGCATATGAGATTTATCATCCGTTTTAACCCCTCAATCTGACACAACTCACAATCTGACAACATGCACTATTGAAATATATTTGTTTTGGAGGGGGGAAAAGTCATTGTCATTTTTTAACCACTTTTGTTTGTAGAAGGCTGACATCCAGAGCCTCCGAATCCCCCTTGCTTAATAAAATATACACAGACCGTAAATTTATACATAATGAGTCAGGATATTGCATACAGCTGTGCACAGCTGACAAACCCACATATTGTATCTGCACTTGTGTTTCTGTTCTAGTTTTATAGGTAATGAAAAGCTATAGGGTGTTTTGTTTTTGAAATTTGGGATATTGGTTTAAAATCTACATAGCAATAAATGTTCTTTCATTCTCTGATTGTTTCTGTTGCTGTCGGAAAAACGTTATGGTTAGCGGGTAGGTTCTATGTTTGTAATAGAAGGATCCGAGATGAGCAATTCACAGCCAGTCCAAGTCAGTAGCAGTTTGCCAGCAGTAACTTTAGTGGAACACACCCAGGATTTTCTATTGTATTTCCAGTTGAAGACTATGAAGACGCTGTGTTTGAGCTTGATCTGATACAAACTGAGCTATAACTGGAACAAATATACATTTTCTGGGCAGTGTATCCATTAAGGTGGCCATAGACGCACAGATAATATCGTGCACAATGAATTTTCGTCCGATATTCGGTGCTTGTATGGTGGCAGAAGACCCGACTGACATCGGCAAAAGACTTTTGATGTAGGTCAGCTTGTCGATTTGGCTGGAAGGAAAATTTTAATTGGGGCGCCTAAACATCGGCCATTGTTAGTGCTGAATTGTCAGATACAGGTAGAATTCTATTGTTTGTTCCTGTATATCTGACAATTCAGCTCTACACGTGTGTATTGAACAAACGATCATTCTTGGAAAGATCTTTTCCAACAAAAGATAGTAATTGTCTATGGCACCTTTAGTTGCAGTCCATGTCACAACTATAAAAAGTGTTTTATACTATCCACTGTCAAACGGTCTGAATACAGAACTTTTGCTAAAGCCTGGAAGTACAAACTTTCTATTGTGTGAGCAAATGCAGCTGCATAGGGTGGATAATGCTCTGTAGGGCCGAAACGTCTCACTGAGGACAGTTGGTATCCCATCCATATACAGGTATAGGATTCCCTTATCCGGAAACCCGATATCCAGAAAGCTCCAAATTACAGAATGGCTGTCTCCCATAGACTCCATTTTATCCAAACAATCCAATTTTTTTAAAATTATTTCCTTTTTCCCTGTAATAATAAAACAGTAGTTTGTACTTGATCGCAACTAAGATATAATTAATCCTTATTTGAAGCAAAACCAGCCTATTGGGTTTATTTAATGTTTACATGATTTTCTAGTAGACTTAAGGCATGAAGACCCAAATTACAGAAAGATCCGTTATCCGGAAAACCCCAGGTCCCTAACATTCTGGATAACAGGTCCCATACCTGTATAATAATTCTTCAATCAATGCCACAATCAGAGGTAAAAAGCAGAAGCAGACGACCTTCTCCCCCTCCAAAAAAAATGATGTTATAATTCCAATGTATACAATACAAAGTGATTTTTGCTCCCAGTTTCTATACATCCAAATCACTGTATTAATAAAAAGAAAGACTATATTTGCAGGAGAAATTCTCTTAAGATATTACTCAATTGCACACGACGAGGATAAGTCATTCGTAGGGATGCCTTGTAGCTATAATTAAAATGGCAGCTGTTAATTGTTTTCCACTAGGAACAAAATGCACTGTCCCCAGGGACAAAACGTAGGCACCCCCAGCGAATATGGTCGCTAACATATTGGCATCTGTGAGTGAATTTGGCTTTTCTTGCCCTTTACATTGTTACATAGTTAAAGGGGTCGTTTAAATTTGCTTTTAGTATGATGCAGAGAGGGATATTCTGAGACAATTTGCAATTGGTTTTCATTTTTTATTATTTGTGGTTTTTGAGTTATTTAGCTTTTTATTCAGCAGCTAGGGTCCAAAATACCCCAGCAACCATGCATTTATTTGAATAAGAGATTTGATTAGGAATAAAAGAGGAGAAAATAAAAGGGATAAACCCGCCCAGTGAATAGTCATGCTTAGAAAACTCCACTCTGTACATTAGACTACATTATATATAGTGAATAAAGTACCCCCTCTTGTAAAATATAAGGATATTATAAGTTACCGAGGAGTTTCATGACCATATAAAAGGACGAGGCCGAAGGCCGAGTGTTTTTATACAGGTCATGGAACTCCGAGGTAACTTCTAATATCCTCATATTTTGCAACTGGGGGTACTTTATTTATTATAATACACAAGTTGTAGTGAGTCATGTGACAGAAATGACATCAGAACTCACCGTTTATAACTGATGACATCAGAACTCACCGTTTATAACTGATGACATCAGAACTCAACATTTATAATGATATAATTGGCTTTTGTGTATTATATAGATATTCATGCCTTGCCTTATAATTTTATCATTTGATTTGGTCAATCTATTGTAATATAATGATTTCAATTTTGCTTATCCCTTCCCCTCTCCCCATGTTTTATTTGGTACACATCTATACTGTCTATTGAGAAACTGTATATTTGTATTGTGTACTGACGAGTATTACTGCAAATACTAGAATTATGTGTATTTGTGAAATGTGATACATGTAACAGCAGATCATTTACAGAAATGTCAAATATGTTGTCTCAATAAACATATATTTGAATAAAAAAAAAAAAGGAATAGAAGAGGACCCTGAATAGAAAGATGAGTAATAAAAAGTAGCAATAACAATAGATTTGTAGCCTTACAGAGCATTTGGTTTTAGATGGGGGTCACTGACCCCCATTTGAAAGCTGGAAAGAGTAGGAAGAAGAAGGCAAATAATTAAAAAACAATAAAAAATAAGTAATTAAGGCCAATTGAAAAGTTGCTTAGAATTGGCCATTCTATAACATACTAAAAGTTAACGTAAAGGTGAACCACCCCTTAAAGGGTTGAAAAAAGACCAAAGTACATCAAGTCCAACCCCTCCAAATGAAACCCAGTGCACATACCTACACACACACACACACACCAACCCTGACATACACTTGAAAAAACTATATGCACACGAAATTATATTAATTGTAGATTTTAGTATCACAATAGCCTTGGATATTCTGCTTGTCCAAGAAATCATCCAAGCCATTCTTATAGTCATTAACTGAATCAGCATCACAACATCACCCGGCAGTGCATTCCACAACCTCACTGTCCTGACTGTGAAGAACCCCCTACGTTGCTTCTAATGAAAGTTCTTTTCTTCTAGTCTAAAGGGGAGGCCTCTTGTACGGTGATCCTCTTTATGGGTAAAAAGGTCCCCTGCTATTTGTCTATAATGTCCTCTAATGTACTTGTAAAGTGTAATCATGTCTCCTCGCAAGCGCCTTTTTTCCAGAGAAAACAACCCAAACCTTGTCAGTCTCCCCTCATAATTTAAATCTTCCCTCCCTCTAACCAGTTTAGTTGCACTTAGTCTCTGCACTCACTCCAGCTCATTTATATCCCTCTTAAAGGGGAAGGAAATCTAGTTGGCGCAAAAACCTCCCCCCTCCCGTGTGTTGCCCACCCTCCCTCCTCCCCCCTGGCCTACCCGTCCCGCTGGGCAAATGCCCCTAACTTGTTACTTACCTTTCTGCGCAGGTCCAGTCCAGGGAGTTCACCGACGACATCTTCTTCCACGTGATCTTATTCCTGCTTTGAACAGTGTTTTGGCGCATGCGCAGTAGGAGCATTTCGCCGGCACGGATCTACTGCGGCCAAAAGTCACGAAGTACTTTTGGCGCATGCGCAGTAGATCGTACCGGCGAAATGCTCCTACTGCGCATGCGCCGGTCAAAGCAGGAACTCCCTGGACAGGACCTGCGCAGAAGGGTAAGTAACAAGTTAGGGGCATTTGCCCAGCAGGACGGGTAGGCCAGGGGGGAGGAGGGAGGGTGGGCAACACACAGGAGGGGGGGAGGGTTTTTGCGCCAACTAGGCTTCCTTCCCCTTTAATGACTGGAGTCCAAAACTGCACTGCATACTCCAGGTAAGGCCTTACCAGGGACCTATAAAGGGACATAATTATGTTTTCATTCCTTGAGTTAATGCCATTTTTTATGCAATAGAGAAATATATTTGCTTTAGTAGCCACAGAACAACACTGCCTGATGCTCCATTCTCAAGTACAAAAACCTGCACACGTTGGTACACATTCCAGGAGATGGTACAAACAAAACATAGTGGTTTGCAGCCATTTTTTGCACCATGCCCTGCGGCCCCAGATTCTCCAAACATCAAATCAACACACCAAATTCTTAGTTTACAGCAGCATATACAATACGTATGACATTAAAGTAAAAAAAGTGTTGTTGTATTTGATTGAAAACTGTATCTATTTAACAGCAGTATATGCCCAGCACTAGTTAGAGGAAGATAAAGAAAAGTAAACTTATTAAAGGGAAACCAGAGCTCTTTGTTCCATATATTTTACTACTTAATTGTTTTTGGCTTAATACAAATGCAGTATTGCCCGATTTCTATATGTAGGTGGAGGCTGAGGATTCCAATGTGTTTTCCAGAGGCAGGAGGAATTTGTTGTTTGTCGGAGATCCCACTAGACTCTGAATCTTCCCATGAGATCAGAGGAACTTCCAGCTACTGCTTCACTTTTTTAGAAAAATAAAACCTCCCATCATCTGGTTTTTATATTACACTATGGCCCTGCTACCCCTTGCCGCTCGTCTGACTTCTTTCATGTGCAGAAGCTTGTGTGAACCCAACAATGCCCGGCTCGGGTTTCCGACGTTTCTTTTGTAAATATTGAGAAAACGTTTCAAATTCTTTGCTAAATAACTTTTTAATGAAGTTCAATACAGTACACAGGTTGTGTTTTCTATAGATCACTGGAGATAAGAAACACAATGTCCTACTGTGCGATGCACCACATGGTTCCACATACTTCTGACTTATGCCGTAAGCTTTATCCTGATTGAAATCTTCTTTCAAATAAATCAGTAACATCAGATAAGTGGAGTATTTAAGTGAAATGCAGAGGATCTTGTGTTTTATGGCTTTGTCATAACGCACTTTAATATTTTAATTTGGAACATTTCAATATATGTTTTTTTAAGTCAACACATTTGAAAGATGAATATCTTGAATCCAAACCAAAGAGTACCCATATTGAATCCAAACCAAAGAGTACCCATAGGGTTTGATATTCCATTCAAGAATGTTCAGTACATCATATGGAAACATACAGTACTTGTACCAGTAATCTCCGTAAGCAGATACCCTTTGGCCTACTAGTTAGGCACTAGCTCTAGTTTGACCTGAGGTGCTTTCTTCTCTTGTTTTCTAAAAGACTTATCTTTTTAGGAATTAACATCAAGGGGTCAAGGAAGAGTAGCCTTAACTAGGTTAGGAAGGATAGGAGGACATGGATTAAAGGTGGCCATATACGTAGAGTTCCGCTTGTCGATGTCACCAAATGAGCGGATCTCTCCTCGATATGCCCACATTGAGGTGGGCAATATCGGACTGATCTGATCATGGGCCCTAGGGCCCAACGATTGGATCATAATGCATCCGATACGGGAGGTCGGAGAGCGGGACCATATAAGCGCACAGATGCGGCCACGATCCAACGGGATTTTTTAAACCTGCCCAAAAAAGATCTGGCCAACTTTCGGCCAGATATAGATCGGGGAAGCCCGTTGGATGGCCCCACACATGGGCCAATAAGCTGCCGACTCAGTCTGTTGGCAGCTTTTATCGGCCTGTGAATGGGGGCCTTAAGGGTTAGATTGCAAGGGGTGCAGGGAAAGGAGTGGCTAGGGATTGGATAGAAAGTGTTGGAAGGAGTTTTACTTCCTCTTGTGTCTTTTTCTGCACAAGGAGGAGCATATCTCCCATCTGCCCCTATTGCTATTGGGAGTTTATTGGTTTTTGACACAGTTGCGGGTTGATAGCGGGAGGGAATGCTTTGAAGGTGGTAAGGGGCTCGTATTCCACTGCCTAGTGAAGTACAACTCAATACCTCATTGGGAATTGGTCCTAGGAGGCAGCAGTGTGAAGTGAGGCTTACCTATTTTCACTTGCCAATTGCAGCTGCACCTGATGGTATGGCAGAATTTTTCCGCAAAGCGAAACGGGAGAAATTCGCCCATCACTACTATTGGTGCAAATGCTCACCAGATTATTAGTCAATAATAGTGTTAGCATAGTTCCATTGACCTCATACCATCTTATTTTGTTTGTACCATATTGTCAACATAGTGTTTCTTCCTTGGATAAATATTGGAATTGGGCACAAGTTTGCATGAGATATTTTTCAGAAATCAGGATTTAGGAGTTAATATTACTATAGGTGGAAAGAAATCTTAGTAACCATGGTCAAACCATGGCAACTTGGGGGCATTTAGGGACTCTGAGACTTGGTTTCCTTCTAGTATGACTTAGCTTGAGTTTGGTTTAAAAATGCTGATTGTGTGAAGTCTGTTCTTTTCAGCCACCTGGTACGTCCATCATTTAGTCTAGAGCACTACCCATGAAATTGTATTCTGAATGATATTATTGATAGCCTCCTTGGAGAGAACTTGTGTTGCTGAACATTCTAGGATATGGTTTTACTTATGAGATCAAGGGTTTTATGGGTCACTGTTATGGAGAGACATGAAATATAAGCAGCTCTTGTGTTTTATAAAATAAATGAAATGTATCTTATAAGAACGGGACAACGTAATTTGTATGCACAGTTTCCTTGAGCATTTGTTCGAGCAGGCGGCTTAAGTGAACTCAACTTCCAAACAGACTATGATGCAAGACGTTGTAGTTCAGATGAGGATATCGACAGGAATTACACTGGTGCAAGTGGGGCTTCCATGTCCAAGTTAAACTGCAGATTTCTCTCAGTGTTGAAAGCATAAACAATCTGTTATTGGCAATTATTGTAAACAGAAGTATTTTTTTTCTCAGAATGAACTTTTTTAGCTACTTCAGTACAACTTGGCACAATGACAGTCTCACGTATATTCTGGATAGAAGTAGAATTATAGGGGGTCAATTATTATATTAAGGGAAGGGAGCAAAGTTACAAAAGGGTATAATTTGCCATGTTTTTTGCACTTTGCATCCTGCCTATAGGTGAATTGGCATAGGTTTGTAGCTGCGCTGTATTCAAAAGGGGCAAAAGGGGGGCATGTAGGTTCCCCCCCTCACACCCCCTGCTCAAGTGAAACCAGATCTAAGTGCTCTCTGCAAATGAAGGGGTATGCTTATGATCCTTAATGCTCTTGAACTTCTGACTGAGGTCACCCACACTCCATGAATACAATGAATACACATAGGAGCTGAATTAATGGTTACTGTCACAGGAAAACAAGTTTTTTTAAATGCATCATTGCGTTGCTCCAGAAGAATTCTGCAGTTAAATCCATTTTTCAAAAGAGCAAACAGATTTTTTTTTATATTTAATTTTGAAATCTGACATGGGGTTAGACATATTGACAGTTTTCCAGGTGCCCTCAGTCATGTGACTTGTGCTCTCATAAATCGTAGTCACACTTTACTGCTGTACTGCAAGTTGGAGTGGTCTCTTCCCCCCCCTGCAGCCTATAAACAGAACAATGGAAAGGTTAACAAATAACAGCTCCCTGGTAGATATAAGAAAAGCACTCAATAGTAAAAATCCATGTAACAATGCAAAACATTCAGTTACAATGAGTAGGAGAAACAATAGCCTGTCAGAAAGCAGTTCCATAGTGCAGCACTGACTCTTTCTGAAAGCACATGACCAGGCAAAATGGCCTGAGATGGTGGCCTACACATCAATATTACAATAAAAAATACACTGGTTGGGTTGGCATTTTATATGGTACAGTGAATTATTTGCAATGTAAACAGTGTCATTTAGAAATAAAAACTACACCATAAACTCATGACAGAATCCCTTTAAGATTTATAGCCAATTGTAGACGGATTTTCAGTTCTAAACTTTTAGATTGGATGATTATTCTACAGACACAATAGAAGGCAACTAAAGGTTCAACATACAATGAAAAACTATCAACGGAAGCATTGTGATTGCAGGAATGCTAGGAAATTCACTACCACTCAACTGAGCTGAAGAAGCCACTGAGATGAGTAGTGAGACATTTTCAAGATTACTCAACAAGTCCAGTTGCTTTAGACTTATTTCAACTGGATGTTGCCCTAAATGAATGAAAACCTTTATAGATATGTCACACTTTGAGGCTTTGCACTTGTCCTTGTGTATGTAAATGAGCCCCTACGTGTACAATGCCCCAAGACAGTCAAGCAAAGACATGAAACATGCTTTATATTTGCCTAGACTTTGTCTCGTTTCATGCATTGTCCATACTGATCAGTAAAACAACTACTGCTATTTTTTACCTCCAGATAATAAAATATCTTAGATAAAAATGCCGTCTCTCCCATTAATATGTATAACCAAAAAAATCCATAGAATATATGTTGTTTGCACACATGGAGCTAAGCTATTATACTTTGCCATATGTTTAAATAAAAGAAAATGGCAGGTTGACTGTATTTATCTGCAATGTCTAGTCTTTTCTTACAAAGTCCATAGAGAGGAACATGTTGAAAGCTATTCTGAAAAATGATAAAATAGAAAAATCAACAGCACTCTTGCAGCAGCTACATCCTATTAAATGACAGATGATTCCAGAAAACTTGGGAAGGAAACTGTAAAATGAGATGGCACACGATCCTTTAAGGGAAGGGAAGAGGCTGCCGCATGGGTACAGATGGAAACCAGATTTTAAGCAATGAAATCATTCATGGAATCCTGCCATAGTAGGCATTGCATACATGAAACACTCCCAGGCTAAAGAATTATCCAACACCTCAAAGAGCTGAATAATGTGACAGCCCACAAAAAATTGTCATACAATTTGTGGTATTTTCTCATTAAAAAGTACCCCTGCTTTATTGAAGCCATCTAACTGTAGTAAGCCTCTCTTGAATTGCCAAATTGACAATTGACAATTGGAAAGGAACATGAATTAACTCAGAATAGAACAGATCATTGTGGGAAAGACAGAACAGTCTGGAATAGTAGGCAGGACAATACATGAGCAGGCAGAGCAAGAGCAAAGCAGAGAAAAGCCAAAAACTATGCTAATGCTCGGGCCATGAAAGGATGGGGCAGATGGGCTTATATAGGGTGTAGCCAGCTCTTATTGGCTTGCCATTAATTACAAATAAGGTTGCTTGGATATAATGAGAAAGGCAACAGACAAAATTCAGTAGAGACCTTCTGGCTGCATTTCCGAAGCAGAATATAGGGTAGGGCTATTAGTAAGGGTGGCCATACATGGGCCAAGTTGGCAACTTATTGGCCCATGTATAGGGATCTCCAACATTCCTGCCTGAAGGATATCTATCCAAAAATCAGGCAGACATTGGCTTAGCAGTTTTTTTAAAACCCACTGGAAGCCAACAGCATTGGTTTGCTGATTAGTCCATGCCCTAAAGGCCTGTATTTACAGTCCAACACCACCTCAAGGTGGACATGTCAGTGAAAAGATCTAGTCTTTTGGTGACCTTATGTGTATGACCAGCCTAACTTATTCAAATCCCACATTACATCATCCCTCTCATCTCAAGGCGCATTCCAATCAACATCACACAATATCTCTTTTGTATAAACAGAAATTGATCATTCTCTGGTCTACAGGATTGGAAGCAGACCAGGTGGCTGACAGATTTCAAAATGGGCAGAGTACTTCTCGTAAGTTTCTAGGTTTTAGGCAAGGTGGCAGACAGAGCCACCCTCGTTCCTGGTTCATATCTCAGCAGAACCTTATAGGGTTATAACACAATGTTAAGAGTATGAAAAGGGAAAAGGAAGGCCGTGGGGCCAGCCAATATGAGACTATGGAAATGCAAGTCTAAAACTGCAAGCTGGGCCGATATTTACATAGATTCTAGTTTAAAAATCAAGAGGAAAAATTATACAATTCTTACATTATAAGGAAATATTTTAAGACTTTTATTGCTAAATATAATAGGGGTACAACTGGAGACATCATATGGATGATGTACAAGAGTTATTCCACACAGAAGTCAATACAGCTGCTCCCACAATTATTACAGGAACATGAGAAAAAATATGGTTATAAAAGCAGCAATGATCCAGATCTTTAAAGTTATTTACATCAGATCCCCATCCTCTTGTTGGGCAATATTTTGAGTGTCAGTGACACTGCACATGCTCAGTTTGGCTCTGGGGCTGCCATTGAGAAATTAAGTGTAAGAAATGATGAAAAGATGACCAGAAAGTAAGATTACACCTGTTATAGAAGCCAATGCTACAGGGCAAAGTATCAAACTGTAAATTTAATAATGCCAGTCCCTAAACTCAGGTAAATTACACTTGACCAGAGCATGTTCTTTCAATAAGCAACAAAATATGGGGGCTACTGAGGCATCTTTGGAGCCCCAAATCTTTAAGTCTAGATGTTTGTGGAGGCCTTGGGTTTCACAGTGTGAATGAATTCTAGCCTAATTCTTTGTTGAGCCTTATTTGCCCATTTAGAAATGCAACTATGCAAACAAATAAACTATGTATGTATTAGATCAGGGGTGTCCAAACTATGACCTGCGGGCCAAATGCGGCCTGCGATCCATTTTTATTCGGCCTACAGCAGGTAATGAAGAGCTGCTCCTGGATGAGGAGCAAGAATCCGGATCTCCGCATTGCTCAGCTCAAATACCTGCTGAGTCTCCCCGAGCACCGCCGGGATGTGCCGCTCCACACTGAGCTCATGGCGGTGGTGACTGTGAATAGTGAGCAGAGCGGGGATCGGGCAGTGGGTCGGGGGAGGCAATGGGGTCGGGGAGGGACGGGGGAGCGAGGGACCAGAGATCTGCACTGTCATTGGGCCTGATGCTGCTGGGGAGCTCCCATTACTCAGCACTTGGGCCCCTCTGACCGAGGCTCCTCCTCCTTCTCCCTGTCACTGAGCTCCCAGCATCCCCTGCGCTCTGGATGATTATTACACAAGCCATTGGGCTCCAGGCAGGGGGTGCTGGGAGTTGTAGTGTCTGATCTCAGCTGCTGCAGAAACTCTTCTCTGATGGGCATGATGTATAATTTCTGTGCAGCGCTGGGGAATATGTCAGAGCCACAGAAACAAATGATAATAATACAGTAGAAATGTCACGTGACTCCAAATAGATAGGGCCTAAATAGCTACCTCGGAAGGGATATCAGTGTCAGGCTGAATGTCAAGCTGAATGGTCGGCCCCCACACATTTTCACCTCACCAAATCTGGCCCTTGTTGCAAAAAGTTTGGACACCCCTGTATTAGATTAAAATCTGCTCCATATGCATTACAAATAAAGTTTGCTATACTGGGAAGATCTGTCCATCCTCGGTGGTTTAGTTGAAATTAAAATATATCCCTTATTACCGATGAAGGCGTAGTACCCTGAAACGTTGAGCATGAAGCAACGAAATAAAGTTAAGGGATTGCTTCTCCATAATTTGATAGCCACATGTGCAGTCACCCTTATTACTTGAATTGACTTTTTGTTGAAGTGTAAAAGTCATATACTGAGTCTGACCAGTTAAACACTGACTGTTAACGCCAATTAACTGGCAGGGAAT
The DNA here is from genome assembly GCF_017654675.1 of Xenopus laevis. Classification (NCBI taxonomy): domain Eukaryota; kingdom Metazoa; phylum Chordata; class Amphibia; order Anura; family Pipidae; genus Xenopus; species Xenopus laevis. Next base: position 18,851,568 of record NC_054380.1, on the reverse strand, counting down.
GGATTTACAGTGTATTGTTTTCATTAAGAATAGAATTGCTTCATTGTTAACTCTACTATCACATCAGCAATAAGAAAGTCCAGTAGCTTATTTAGTTTTGCTTCTGCTGCCGTCCTAAATCAGTTGCATAAATGTAATGTTCTAGGGAAGTTTCAAATGTAACAAGCCTATATTATCCCTAACAGAGTCAACAGTAGCAGTGGTGTCAAATTCAACAGTAGTGTGACACAGTGAATTAGGGATCAATGAATAACCACCACAGTTAAAGTGTCTAAGAAATAGACTGGCTGCTATTCCAAACATTCGAAAACTCTTTCAGTTTCTGAGTTGGAGAGGAAAACAGAAGCACCAAAATATCATTTGAAATGACAGCAATTAGGACCATGTAAAGCATGTTAATATGTTTTCTTTGAACTAAAAACTCGTAGCTATTTATGTTTTCTGATGTCGGCAGATATTTCTGTTGCAGAAACAACTCCCCCATTCCTAGAGATGTCGCGAACTGTTCGCCGGCGAACTTGTTCGCGCGAACATCGGGTGTTCGCGCTCGCCGGAAGTTCGCGAACGTCGCGCGACGTTCGCCATTTTGGGTTCGCCATTGTTGGCGCTTTTTTTTGCCCTCTCACCCCAGACCAGCAGGTACATGGCAGCCAATCAGGAAGCTCTCCCCTGGACCACTCCCCTTCCCTATAAAAACCGAAGCCCTGCAGCGTTTTTTCACTCTGCCTGTGTGTGCTGAAGAGATAGTGTAGGGAGAGAGCTGCTGCCTGTTAGTGATTTCAGGGACAGTTGAAAGTTTGCTGGCTAGTAATCGTTTTGATACTGCTCTGTTATTGGAGGGACAGAAGTCTGCAGGGGTTTGAGGGACATTTTAGCTTAGGTAGCTTTGCTGGCTAGTAATCTACCTTCTACTGCAGTGCTCTGTATGTAGCTGCAGTGGGCAGCTGTCCTGCTTCTGATCTCATCTGCTGACTGCTGCAATAACAGGCAGATTTTTCAGATACATTTTTGCCCTTGATCCCCCTCTGGCATGCCACTGTCCAGGTCGTTGCACCCTTTAAACAACTTTAAAATCATTTTTCTGGCCAGAAATGTCTTTTCTAGATGTTAAAGTTCGCCTTCCCATTGAAGTATATGGGGTTCGCGAACCGTTCGCGAACCGCTCGCATTTTTGCGCAAGTTCGCGAATATGTTCGCGAACTTTTTTTCCGACGTTCGCTACATCCCTACCCATTCCTAGTCTCATGTTTGTTGTGTTCATTGAAGCATTACACAATAGATATTCAAGACTTGGCTAGATGGGGAAAAAGTATTTGCATTTGGTCTCTTTTTAAAAGGTATTGGCCATAAAGTTATTTACCTTCCAGTCTCCATATATAATGCACAGTTGAGACTTTGCTACAATTAATGATCCAAGCTGCTCATCATATATGGACTGGACCACCAACATACCAGAAATCATCTCTGTGGGCCCAACCGCATCCAACCATTTGCTTTTGTGGGCCTATATCATGGTTAGAACATATAGAGGAGAAATTAAGGGAAGTATTGATGACAACATATAAAGCAGCTAGGAAAATACAGAGGTTGGATTAGAAGGAAAAATAGTCTGGACAGTAGGTCTGTGGTCTAAGTTCTTCTGGTGAGCCCCTGGCCAGGAATTTGTTTTGTCCTAAGGGCATTCTGTCCTGAAATGTTAATACTGCAAGTGGGATATCTATCAACATGCAATTTACTGTTTCTTATGAAACTAGCTTTTCTGTGTTGGCCAAAGGCCCTTCACATCTGAGGATTGCAAGCAGACTGCCATTTAGGCTACCTTAGTTGCTAGGAGTCCACAGCTCAAGCACACCAGTCCATGTGTAAGGGGTGAGCAGCCTCACGCCCACCCGCCCTAACACGGTTTGGCGAGAGGGTAAGGGATTTGGTGAGGGTCGGAAGCTTTGGTTTCTCATGATGGGGTTGCAGTCCAGTCACAGCATGTGGGTTTGGCGGGGGAATGCTTGTACCCCTTGGTGTTTATGGTGTGGTGTAACCTCCTTGGATTATGGTCCTGGGAAGTAGGTCTACCCATGCCTTTATTTGGCCACATTAACACAGTGCAGCTGGTTGGCTGGCATCGTAGGGGAGTCCATTCACTCCAGTGGATTAGGCAAAAATTCCTGGGTGGTAATGTTGTTTATTGTTATGTAACCTGTCTATCTTATTTACATTGTTAATAAAACTGCGGCCATTGCACATCCACCCTGGACTGTTATGTGTAATTTCTTGGGTGGTACGGTTCTTGACAACACCATGCCTTGATACTGCCCTAGTCATTACAGATCTATGGTCAATCACTCATTGCCATGGATTTCATTTCCATTTTTATTTAGCCCATGTCATTATTTCTTGGGTGATCTTAAAACCAATTAAGCAGCAAAGTATACGCAACACCAGACTGTACGAATTGAAATAAATACATCTAAATAAATGTACTAAAATTAAAAACATTATTCATATTTACATCATTTCCTATATGATTTGCAAAGCTGGTCTTATATTGTAAGGCCACATAGGAAGATTATAAAACCACATGGCGAGATTTTCACTGGTGTTTTTTTCAGTTGGTAGCAGATTTATTAAAAAAAATAGAATGGGCAAAAATTCTGTCTCATTATATCGCTCAAAAAAATCTTGATCAAAAGGAAAATCACATTGTTCAGAATACTGACAATACACCACCTCTTGATTTCTATAGAAGCTCGGCAAGGATATATATATATATTTTTTGAGTTTCTAAATTTTTTTCTGATGGATAGATCCTAAAGAAAAAAAAAAAAGTTTGGGAAACTTGAATTAGGAAAAATCCAAGATATGCCATGATTTTCTTGAATCACAGAAAAATCACGATCTAGAATTTTAATTGATTTGCCCCTTTTGCCCAACGCCATTGTCCAACAATCGACCATTTTTTCCCCTCCAGTTGTTACAAAGGTTTTACATTGACAACACACAGCAAGTCTTACCTCAGGAATTCATCTTTCTCTGATTTAGTTTAACACAGTCATACTCAGGAATTAAAGTTCTCAAAATTCTGGGCTGAGAATTCTAAACACGAATCTCCGCAACTGATAATTACTGAACTTGTCAAGTATTCTGTAATGTTCCTCTTCATTTTGTGCCAGAAGAATTCACCGTATTTATATCCTATTTAGATTTAAACAGCCAATTGATATTTTGTGTTCCTTTTGCAGCTGATGAAAGAAATTATTAAGCAGTAATTGTGCAATTATTTGCCTGTTGCTGGGCTTCCCTGATATTCTACAAGTATTGCAGCCTGTACAAAATATACAGAACTGCATTTCTCCCAATGGTGTATCTATAGAGGAAGCAGACCCCATGGTTGTAGTGGAATCCAGGGAACATGGGGCTTGGACCGTGGGGTCTGCTTCCTCTAAAGTCACTGCAAAATCTCCTAATTATGAGCTGGCAGCGAGCCATTAGCAGTGTGCGGGGAGAGACGAACCAAGGGCAGGTGGGAGGGGAGTGTGGGTCGAGTCAAGGGTGGCTTGTGCTTGGAAATGGACTATGAACTCTCTTTACTCTTTGGACACTGTGAATCAGACTTTTCTATTATCAGCTTCCTTCTTGGTCCTTACTAGGCCTGACACACACTCCTGCGCTTCCTCATGGTTTCCTTTTGATGAATGGTGCCCAACTGCACCTATTGATATTGAAGGACCCTTGAACTACTGCCACCCTTGGGTTCCCACAGTGAGTTGTATCAATTGGGGCACCAGACTTGAACAAGATGAATCAGATGAAATTAACATTTTATTGCTAGATGCAACTTGCACCTGATTTGCATCAAAATGCAAACACTATAGCATGCCTGCAGTTACACAGGCGTTTGGAGGAAATGTACTCTATTATAGGTAAAAGACATGCCAATTTGCTTCCAGATTTGCATTTTCACATTGCCCTTGCATTTGTAAATGACCCCTCAGGAAACCCTATTAAATTTATTGGCAATAAAGAGAATCTGAATTAAACAACATACTGCAGAATGAAAGCAACTCTGCGGATGAACACAATATGGTGCCCCAAGATCTCGCTCTGCTGTATTATCTAAAGATTGACCTAAAACAGCTTTATTCTCATACGGCGGTGCTTGTAGTTTATGGTACAGCGTGCTCCATCTGTATTTGATCAACAGTAAATATCACATTTATGTCTATCAAGGGAATGTTCCCATCATTGAAAAAGTCCTCTGTGTTATTTAATGCACAACTTTATACGCTCACCAAACAAAACAATGCATGCTAACTAGAGCATTTCTGGTTACCCAATAAACTGAAATCCAAAATGGCAATGTAAAACAGATGAAAATGTTAAATCTGTTATTATAACAATTCACAGTATCACGTTCCAGAATCAAATCTATCTCTTTACCAAATCCATTTGCCATTAATTGCATAATCCTACTTTGGTGTTTCTAATAACATCCATATGAAAGCTGCGAAGCTTTAGATTTGTGCAACCAAGACATCTGGCTTCATAAAACGACCAACACAATATGACCAGATCACAAAACTAGAGTATTTATGACCTGCCAGGGGTATAGAGTCTCTTTCAACTATGTTGGACTTAACATACACTTTTTTTTTTCTTTAGGAACAAGATCCTTCGGTGATCTCTGCACTTATTGAGAAATATAACATTTTAATAACTTGTCGTATAGTGAACGAGAGCGTGCTTTGGGGGAATTTTTCTGTGGTTTGGATACATCAATTCTGGAATGTGAGGGGAAAACTCAAACCCTCCCTAACACTTCATTGTCATCATGTACACGTCTGATCTTCCTGACTCCGCTTTCATCCGTGATTCATGTTTGAGACAATGTGAGTTAGCATGAATATTACTAAAACGATCATTTACTTTTGCAAATATTAAATGATTCATTGAGCAAACTTCATTTATTCTCAGCTGATGAAATGGCCCTGTGCTATCCCTGTCTTGTATATTCCTGAATTACAAAGACATGGTCATTTTATATCAATAAGTACAGCATATTCCTACTGATATAATGCTACTGGGGTATACAACAAAAATAATGATATAACCAGGAAGTTTAAACACAGTCTTTGCTTCACCCAAGATATTTAAAAAATATATAATATCAATGTTTGTGCCTTGATCAAGACTTTCTATGCAGAGAATTAAAGTCCAAGAATCTCAATAACAGATTTACAAAAGTCAAAATTTAAATTGAAATATTTTATATATATATATATATATATATATTAACATCTAGATGCGCATTTATCAAAGGTGGAATTTTAGTGATTTTAGAGGTTTTTGAAAACATGATTAAACTCTGTTCTCTCTATTTCTGTAAAATCACGAATGCCAGGGGTTATTATAAGGTCCAAATATAAAGAGTACAAATTAAAAAAAAGCAGAATGATGCGCTCAGAACATAAAAACATCTAAAACTTCTAAATTTGAGTTTTTAGAACAATTACTAGTGACTAGAAAAATCCGAAAACCTTGTGGAGATCTCATTTTAGTGGTTTTAGAGGTTTTTAAAACCACGACTTTCTCTAAAACCATGAAATCATGTCATGTTATGAGATTTTTTTAAAAGATACAAAGGAGGAAGAAGACTGCCTGCCAAATTTTAATGGTAAGTTTCCACTGAATACGGATGGTCCTTAAAAAATAAAAAAAAACACAGTGTGTTTTTTTCTTTTATAGAGGGAGAGCCCTGACCACCAATGCTTTTTTACTTTAATGAGGGCCCTGGTCACCAATGTTTTTTTTAAACTTTTATGGGAGAGAGCCCTGACCACTTTTTTTCTTAAAAAAAACCTTACATTTTTCAATCTAACAGAATTGCTTTATGCACTTACATGTTTACATATTTTGTGGTAATTAAAAAAAATACTACAATAAAAATTAAATGAAAACAAGATAAAATACCTCCTTAGCATATCACTAGGAAAAAACTAGGCCTATCACCGACAGTATCTCCATGTTTAACCTGGGTAGGGAACAAACAATTCCCCATTGGACTACATAACCCGATACTCATCCAATGGCGTAACGACGGACTTTCTATCCTCAAAGACTTACTAACGAATGAATACTCCCCAATTACTCAAACACGATTAATGGAAAACTTCCCATACACTACACAACATGTTTTTTTAAGACTTCAACTCCTTCATTTCACGACCCACACCTTGTCTCACTTAACTGCCAAAGACAAGGAAGACCCACTTTACAAACTATGGAAAAATACAATGGTCAAACATTCCACATCACATATATACCAGACTATACGGACTATAATAGACACGGATAATGAGGACAACCCAATCTTTAAATGGGCCAAGGATATCCCCGACGTAACACAATCAGACATCCTAAACTATCATATGAAAACAATGCAGCTACTCCCGGCAAGTAGATATCAAGAGATGTCTCTGCAAATTTTACATAACTCCTATCTTACCCCACTTAGAAGGCATAAAATGGGGAATCTTTCCTCTGACAACTGTTTACGCTGTGCCTCACCAAGAGCTGATTTGCTACATAGCCTCTGGTCGTGCACGAAACTGCAAACATTTTGGCAGGAGGTGGTCACATACGGTGGCCAGATGATCGGGAAACCCCTCCAACCACTAATTGAATGGGCATTATTTAGTCACACTACTTACTATACACAGCTGTCGAAATCTGAGAAATACCTGATAGGCAGATTAGCTGCGGCGGCGAGAAAAACGATCTTACAACAATGGCTGACTACAGAACCCCCATCTATTCTGATAGTCAAACAAAAATTACACCATTTATTTCACATGGATTGGTTGGAAGCAATGACCAAAAAAGAACACAATGCTCCGAAATTCTTTACCACCTGGATGTCGTATGTGACATCACTCCCACTTCACACTAGATGCCTTACGGTTTACACGTTTCGTCGTACAACTTGGTACGATGAAGAATCACTCAGAGACCACCCACTGGTCATGGAGTCATCCCAGTACCTCGACAACTGGCAACACGAACAAGACGGGCTGGTTTTTGCACCCCCCGGGAGTCATCAGATAAACAGATTATTGGCAACATTCCCACTGAGTCCCTCTTGAGATCGGATGCTGTATTTAGAGCTGTATGTTTTGTTGATATTGTTAAAAATTTATCTTTGACTAATGTTCAGTTTCTGCACTATGGGTTCTAACTATACGTATCATTGCAATGACAGAATGTACTTTATTTGTGCTGTATCTGAATAAAAAAACACATTTGGAAAAAAAAAAATACCTCCTTAAATGAGGCTTAATGGACATCCAAAATTATTAATAAAAAAACAAAGAAAAACAATTAAAAGATGTTTCTTTTTCATCCGGAAGATCATTAAATTCCTTTAACAGTTCGGAGATTTTTGGAGAAGTAGTATATTTAGGGCTATATGCATTTATGTGAAATAAAAAATACATGTTTAGCTTTTTTCTCATCTCATGCAGCAATTCTTTTACATTTTAGGCTTATTTGCAGCTTTCCAAGTCAACAGAATCAGAAAATTTGTTGTGAGTGGTTTGACCACTGGGGTCGTCACTGATTACTTGCTGACCACTGACGTGGTTTTTATGGTTTCCATAAAATGAGGGAAGGCAGTAGGTTTAAGTCTACAGATTGTGTTTAGCATGTAAATCAATGTGGGCGTAAGTGCAAAACTTACAAATCAATTTACAAATTCACTTTTCACTTTTTGAGGCCAATGCAATTCCCACTAGTCTTTAGGACAGTGGTTTTCTGATGTTCTCAGATCAAGCCCCACTTTGAGGTCAAACATTTGGCCATGGCCTCCCTTAGCTCAGGTTACAAATATATAATATAATATATATAAAACTGCTGTATCAGCCATTCAACCATAGTAGTAGCACATCTAACAAGTGTTTATCAGAAATCTTATTCTAATTTACCTTCAAGATCTTTCAGGAGAACTTAAAAAGGCACTGAAACCAAATATGTCCTTAAGTAATCTTCAGACTGGACCTCCCCCACTAAGCCTCTGGTCTATCCTAGGGATCTAGCCCCACAGGTTGGGAACCAATGCCTTAAGGTAATCCTACAAACCTTTTAAGGTACTTTTTTAAACTTAAACAAGGTTTTACGGACTAAATCACTAAAGAATTGTGTTGTACAAGGTTACCCAGTGACTCCTATAATGTACCAGTGGGGACATCAGCAAAACACTCTGATTGTTGAGTTCACACTGTCAAGAGGGCCATCAATCAAAATACAGGTGTGGGGTTTCTGGGGTCCCGTAGTGTTAATCCCCTATTGTCTGAGACCTCATGGTCTGAAAATCCCCTGTATGGCTGAGAGGAAAAGGAAGTAGAGGAAAGAGAAAGGATCCAGCGGGGTTTCTATTGTGTCATAGGCTGTTTGTGTGCCTGCCACGTGGGAGCCAGCACCTTGTCCATTGGGAAAGGTACTTGGGAAATAGTGCTACCTGAACCATGTGTGCTCTTGTTGGGAAAAGGGATTGAGACTCTTTGTCACCAAAGGAGTAGTGCGGGACTTTGCCTGGCAGGGAATTACCAGGATAGGACTGGCACAGGTTCATCAGGGTAGTGGGTCATGCTTTGAATGCATTTGTACGTGTATTGTTTCAGTTTACTTCCCCTTTAATCTGAACTTCTTTGTATAAAGTTGATATTTTTATAAAGCAAGTGTGTGTTAAATGTTTTCCTAATGGGACTATGCGCAGGTGTATTCCCGGATCCCATTAGGTGGAGGCACTGCCAGAGAAGCATTCCCAGTACCCTTTCACCTTGCAAAGGGGACTCAGGACTCGATTTGGCAAGCAGGTACGACCTTGGCACCAGGGGGGTTGGCCAAGTGGGCGTTACAGACGAATGGTCTGCCATTATGAATTTAGTTTGTGCATGGTCAAGTCATGATCTTGGCAAACAAATGTATCTGTCGGCAAACAAAACACATTTTCACATTTTGACTGAAAAATGCCTTTACTTTGTAACAATTGGAAAACAAATGTGAGATTAACAGAAAAGTAGCATTTGCACTACAGCTCTAGCACCACAAATGGTTTGCATAACTGTGGTTGAAAACGAGTATGTTGACTATATATCCTTCAATACCTACTCCTCAGAGGAAAAAGAGAGTGTCTTCATAAAGAGGATTTATGGGTCAAGAATGAGTTCCCATAAGTCAGATCTTACCAGATGAGTGAAAAGGACACATACCTCGGCAAGGCTTGATGTTCAGTCATGCAGGGAAAATGGTAGTAGACAGTTTTTGAACCCAATATTGACTCAAAGGTGGAACATACCACACCATCTGGAGGAGGTTCATAGGTCTTCCCCCAGTAGAACAGAGATTCTTCAAAATGATGTAACTATGTTTTAATGCTTTTGCCGAGAGGCCCCACTGGAGTGAAAAGGTCAGTATCTTGTTGTTTTTACAAGCTTGTATTAGTTAATTGTTATGAGTTGAGCAGCCCAGTTTCAGGAGTTCTTACTTGTGTTGCAGTTTGTTTCACTGTTTGGGTTCATGGGATCCACAGGTAGACTGGCAATCTGTGGGTTCTGGCAAATGCCAGAGGGGCTGCTATAAGGTGCCATAGTCAGTATTTAGTGGGCTGGTGGGGGCTGTTTGGGCCTCTGTTTGGGCTGATTGGGCCTCTGTGTACCTGAAATGACAGGGCCGATTTTAATTCTCAGTCCGGATTGGGATCTGATAATTGCTGCTGAAATAGAACACTTGTATGTCTTACATAATGTGAGGAGCCATATTCAGTGCCATGGCCAAGATAGTGGCACACAGGGACAACCCACACTACGTCTCGGTGCTATGACATTAGCGTGCAACGACAGCGCGTTAATTTTTAATTGCCCAAAATAGGTTCTACTTATGTATGTTCCTGGGTGTGATTCTTCTGCTTCTGAACTGATATATGATTTTGACCCAGGGCACAAATAAGCACTCACCCCAAATCTCACCCTAACTGGCTTTCAGGCTGGGCCCCCTTAGCTCATAACAAGGTTACAGATATATAGAGCCATTGGGGTAACAGTCACCCTACTATAGTTCCAGGAGAATCCAGTGGAGCAAATTAGCACTCACCCCAAATCTGACCTTCAAGAAGTGCCTCTCAGCTACTCAGCTGGTCCCAATGCGGTGCCTAACAGCTAAGCTTAATTATTGTAAATTTGAGGCAATGCAGAGAAAGATCATAAAATCATTCTAAGGAAAACAACAAATTAGACACCAACAGTAAAAGTGTCTAATGGAGTTATTTCAGAAACACAAGATCAGTGACTATAGCATTTAAGAAGATGAAACCAGCAGAATAAATCAATAAAGGAGGAATCATCTCAAATGCTGTATGAGGAACTACTACACGACTTACTAAATGACTTTTCTAATGAACTCACGACCACTGAGCCCATGAATAATGCTAAAAGTAGATAAGGAGAAATAGCAGATTTACACAGAATGGCAATAGAAAAGCAAAGCATTCAGATAAATATATATTGAGGGTCAGAGGTCCAGTCAGCTGATGATCTATTATAGAGGAACTACTCACACCTCACTGATCATTGTGGGAAATTGCTGACATATAACTATTAACTTCTGAGCCTGCTGTGTGTATTGAGCAGCCATAATAGCTTTTCTCCCTGTACCTTTAGAACTGACACTGTAATGATCACAATAACCCACTTCCATAGTAAGTTCCTTCCTTGAATTATTGTGACGTTACAGTAGATGCCTCAGGTGGAAATTCTGTACCTACTAAACATTCCAAATCTGACTGTGTAGTCAGAGGACCATTTACCAAATCTGAATTTGCAAGGTTTTTTTTACTTTGAAAAGACTGGAAAGCTCACCAAACTCGATTGCTAGCTTATTTATGAAAAAACTTGAATCTTGAAGACTCGATCAACTAAGAAAGACTTTGAATAAAGCAACCTTGGAAAGAAAACTAGAAAAACTCAAACTAAAAAAAAAAGCATACATTTTTCCTAGGACAACTCTCACATCAACAAGCATTAAGGGGGTTATTTACTAAAATCTGAATTTTTCTCAACAAGTTCGACCAAAGCCGCACCTACAATTTTACCTTATTTATCAAAAAATTTACTCAAACAAATCTGAAAAGACTAGATAAAATCATTTAACAAATCAGAATTGTATGTTTTTTTTTTTCAGATTTGACAACCGTATACTCAGATCTTTTTAGGATTATTGCCCAAAAGCCACAGATTCTTTGGATAATTTTATGAAACCCAGCACAATCATGATATCTTATAATTGTAAAAGAGACATCTGCCATTGACATTGACTACAAGACATCGGCAGTAGAGATGAGCGAAATTTTTTGCCAATTTTGACATGAAAATTATGCCCATAGACTCTAATGGGTAAAAAATAAGTCAAAATCTGTCACGCAATTTGTTGCGCGTCAAAAAAATTCATGCCTATAGACTTTAATGCATATTTCCAAATTTCACCTCTTCAAGAATTTTTGGTAAAGCAAAATGGGTAGATACGCCTGCTACTACTTGGCAGGTTTGAGATGGAGTGTTTTTTTATTTGGACTTTTAGCAGCCTTGGGGTATAATAAATCTCAATGGAGTTTTCCCCTTTAAGGGTCAGGGCAAAGGCAGATTGAGGGAGATTAGTCGCCCGGCAACAAATCTCCTCTTCTTCGGGGCGACTAATTTCCCTGAACTTCCTCCCTTGCCTTCCCGCCGGCTAAAATGCAAATCACCGGTGGGATGGCACTCAGAACCGATTTGGTTTCCGAAGGCGGCCAAAGGAAACTTCGGGCGACTTTGGAAAACAAATCACTCCGAATGCCATCACGTTGCCGATTTACATTTTAGCCGGAGGAAGGCAGAGGAGGCAGTTCGTGGAGATTAGTCGCCCCAAAGAAGAGGAGATTTGTAGCCAGGCGACTAATCTCCCTGAATCTGCCTGTGTGCCCTGACCTTTAAAATCCAACCAGAAAATTTCAGACTTTAATAAATAACTCTTTAAATCATAAAAATCTGAGCTTCAGTAAATGTTATTTAAGTTTGTGTTTAAAAACTTGAATTGTAATACTGATTTTCCTTTAGATAAAAAGAAATCTTTATATTCTTCTGTTTGGCTTCTAATTCCTCTTCCCCTTCCTACATTACCTCTGAGAAAGACAGGTTGCGTTCATTCCCTTTCTGAACAGTGAAAATGGGTGTTTGTTTTGATTCTACAGGTCATTGCCTCTCGAAGAATACGCTTCATTTCCTTTCCAACACATTTCTGTAGCCCGCAGAAGGAAGCATTATAATTAGAATAAGTCAAAAGGCCCATCTAAAAAGAAAAACAACACATTTACATAAACATTCTGTATGCTTCATGTAATGCCCAATCATTAATTAAATTTAATAGATAACCAGACACTTAGGGGCCGATTCACTAACTTCGAGCGAAGGATTCGAAGTAAAAAAACATAGAATTTCGAAGTGTTTTTTGGGTTATTTTGACCTTTGAATGGGCTACTACGACCTTCGACTACGACTACGACTTCGAATCGAACTATTCGAACTAAAAATCGTTTGAACATTCAATAGTCGAAGTACTGTCTCTTTAAGAAAAAACTTCGACCCCCTAGTTCGCCATCTAAAAGCTACCGAACTCAATGTTAGCCTATGGAGAAGGTCCCCATAGGCTTTCCTAAGTTTTTTTGATCAAAGGATATTCCTTCGATCGTTGGAATAAAATCCTTCAAATCGTTCGATTCGAAGGAATAATCCTTCAATCGATCGATCGCACTATTTTGCGCTAAAATCCACACTGACCTCTTGCATGCCCTCCATTGTGAACTGATCATTGGGCCCTAAAGCCCATAATTGGAACAGCCCAATATCAGTGTAGATACAAGACACACCAGCACAACATGGATAATTCTAGCAGGATTTGACCTTGCTCGTTTATTTGCAGATGCAACGTTTCGGGGCGTGACCCCTTTCTCACGCCCGAAACGTTGCATCCGCAAATAAACGAGCAAGGTCAAATCCTGCTAGAATTATCCATGTTGTGCTGGTGTGTCTTGTATCTACACTGCTTTCGAGGTTGTCCAATTCCTCTAAACATCTAGCACCTGGAACTCGTGTGACTTTGGACGGCCAGGGTGTGCGAGTGTAAGTTTTTCTTTTTTTGCAACAGCCCAATATCACCCACTCAAGGTAGGCATTTCGGGGCATGATCCGTTTGTTTATCTACATCTCCAAATGAGCGGATCTGCACATGTATGGCCCACTTTAGTCCAGGGCTAGAGTAACAAGGGGCAAACAACTGGTGGAAATATTAAACATTTATTTCGTTATTGTACAATGTGTATATATAATTTTTTAAGACATTTGTAGGCCAAGGAGATCCATTTACATTCCAGGAGTATCAAAACCAGAATTCTCTCAATTATAAGTTTTTTTGAAGGAAATTCGTAGACTTAGGAGATCTATTTAAGCTCCAGGAGAATCAAAACCAGAATTTTCTCAATTATAATTTTTTTTCAAGGAAATTTGAAAGCCTGTGAGATCCACAAGATTGGATCATTACCTGCCTCTCTGCCATAGCCTTAGAAATATCACACTTGTCTGTTAAATGAAACACTCGTAAATGGGTAAAATGGATATTTACTTCAAATTGGAAAAATGGTAACATTGTAAGACCCTTTTTATCTTATAAAAAAATTATTTAGGAACCTACACTAGGGTGCATATTGAATAACATTACAATTTCATTTTTCTTCATGAATTTCTAAAAATTTCTATAAAACTCAACAAATCTAAGATTTATTAAGTGTAAAAACCACAAATAACTCTAATACAAAACTGCTCTGAGTAAATTTGGTTCAAGGTCCCATAGAAGCCAATAGAACCTTGCGCTGATCCTATTGGACCTTTCGGAGTTTAAGGGGCCGATTCACTAAGGGTCGAATATCGAGGGTTAATTAACCCTCGATATTCGACTAGGAACTAAAATCCTTCGACTTCGAAAATCGAAGTCGAATGATTTAGCGCAAATAGTTCGATCGAACGATCGAAGGACCTTCCCCATAGGCTAACATTGACTGCGGTAGCTTTTAGATGGCGAACTAGGGGGTCGAAGTTTTTTTTAAAGAGACAGTACTTCGACTATCGAATGGTCGAATAGTCGAACAATTTTTACTTCGAATCCTTCGATAGTCGTAGTTGAAGGTCGAAGTAGCCCATTCGATGGTCGAAGTAGCCCAAAAAAAACTTCGAAATTCAAAGTTTTTTAACTTCGAAATTCAAAGTTTTTTAACTTCGAATCCTTCACTCGAAGTTAGTGAATCGGCCCCTTAGAGTTTCTCGGATTTTTTTTCTGCTTGTAATTGTCCGAGAGACTAAAGTTTTTTGAGATTTTAGAGATATTAATTTTTTTCGGATCGTTCAGCACTTTTTTTTCGTTTGTACTTTTTACATTTGGAGCTTTTAATAACTTTCATGGCATTCTTGGTTTTAGAGAAATAGAGTTAAATCGTGGTTTCAAAAACCTCTAAAATTCGACCTATAATAAATGGTCCTCCAAGAAATGGCTAAGACTGTCTCTTTCTCAAAATGCCCTTTTTTTCTGTACCTGGGAAGAAACAGAAGCAGTATTTAGCAGTTTAGACCCCTATAATGTGTTTAGTCACTAGTAATAAGGTAGGAACAATACGTTTGTTCTTTGTGATTACAAAGAACGGTCGCTTCCACTTCGCAGAGCAGAGAGACAGGGAGTTTAGTTACGTGATGGAATAGACAGGAAATGAAACCTTAAAAAGCAGTCAACCATTCGGCCTCTGAACCTTTTTGTTTATACAAGCTGAATCCTCTAGGAATTAATGAAGTTTAGTGACTTTGCTGAGAATGCAATATCGCTCTTGTGTGTTAATACAATGGATGGGGAAATGTATCCCAGGTACAGAGTACAGAGCACAAGCGGATTTTGTGCCACTGAATTCATTTTTTAATTCATCAATTCCATTATCCCTCCTGTTACCGTAGCTAAAGAGATGGCATAAAGGTTGCTGTGCGGTCACCTTCCTCTGTGATCTTGTATAGAGTTTACCGGTGATTCCCTTGCCCATTTCCAAAGGCTATTGTGCTCCTGTGTTTCCACCAACAGGGCTCTCTGTCTTGTCTGACTTTCAAAAGAAAGCCAATACTTTCATTTTACTTCTAAATTCTAAGGATTTCTGATCATTCCCTTGTAGGGTTGGAAAGGGAAATACAATATTTTCAATACCAAATGAAAGAAATCCTGGTTCATGATTTGGGCAGAAATCAGATTTCTGAAAAGGTTGCTATATAGTGATGAGAGAATTTTTTCGGCAGACGTGGATTTGTGGCGAATTTCTGCAAAAATCCGCAGTGAAAAGTTTAGCTGCAACACAAAGTCGCCAAGAAAAAATTGTTGCCCTGGCCACTGACTTTAATGCATTTGGACAAAAAAAGTCACTGAGACAAAAAAAAATTGCCACTAGAAAAATGCCAGTGGACTTTAATGCATTTGGAGTGAGAAAAATTGTTGCCCGCGTAAAAAATTGTTGCACGCAAAAAAGTCACCCATTGACTTTTGTAAATTTTTCGCTGTTTCGTAAATATTAAGGGACCAATCTATCATAATAATCCTTGTAAATTTGCCCAAGTTATTTTACATTTTCTTTGTTTCTACAAAGATTCGGTGACGGTATAACATACTTTGCAGTTTAAGGGCAATGACCCAATGTTGTGTTGCCCAGTTGATTATTCATTTCACTGGTTGCCTACAAAATTCAGAGAATCACTCCCCATTGACTTGAACAACCATCACCTAGGAGCAAATTTACTTAATGTCAAATATCGAGGGTTAATTAACCCTCGATATTCGACTGTCGAAGTTAAATCCTTCGAATATCGAAGTCGAAGGATTTAGCGCTATTCTGCGATTTTTCTTCGACCTAAAAAAGCTACCAAAGGACCTTCCCTATAGGCTAACATTGACTTCGGTAGCTTTTAGGTGGCGAACTAGGGGGTCAAAGTTTTTTCTTAAAGAGACAGTGCTTCGACTATCGAATGGTCGAATACTCGAACGATTTTTAGTTCGAATCATTCGATTCGAAGTCGAGGGTCGAAGCAGCCCATTCGATGGTCGAAGTAGCCAAAAAAAACATTCGAAATTCGAAGTTTTTTTCCTCTATTCCTTCACTCAAGCTAAGTAAATGGCCCCCTTAATGTCAAGGTTTCACTCGCATGTCAAGCAATTGTTGCTGAAAAGGCAAATGCCAGGTTTCCAATTGAGAAAAACCCTGATATGCAAGTGCACCTGAAATTCCAGGCAATTTCAAAACATATTGAAAGTGCATGTTAATTAGGGTCTTATGGGCCCCCTATACTTTCTGGGCCCCTCTGCAGCCACAGGGTCTGCTACCTCTGTAGTTACGCCCCTGGCCCTAACTTGTTTTAAAAGCTCTGTCCTTTCTACTATGCTACAGCTGTTCTTCATAGAAAAAAAACCTCTTGTGTTGTTAATTTCTTCCAAACACAGTGTCAAACAACTTCTTAATCAGACATGGCAAGCGCTGGGGAGGGCTCCAGTGCAACCGGATGATGCAGAAGATAGGAGGAACATAATAATAATAATGATTTTAGCATTTTTTCTGTGTTTATATCTGGCACAAAAGCCCACTTTTTCTGGTGAAGTAGAACACATAGGGGCAGATTTATCAAAGGTCGAAGTGAAAATTCGAATTAAAATCCAATTTTTGTGTACTTCGACTAGGGAATAGTCCGAATCCGTTTCAAATTTGAAAAAAATTTGAAAATTCGAAATTTATCATGCACTGTCTCTTTAAAAAATTTGATTCAACCATTCGCCATCCAAAACCTGCCGAATTGCTGTTTTAGCCTATGAGGGACCTCCTAGAACCTATTTGGAGTCAATTGATGGACTTTCAAAAATCAAAGGTTTTAATCGAATACGCTGGTATTTCAATTCGTACAATTCGAATTTGATCAAAAACAGACCTATTCGATTGAAAACGGACCTATTCAGCCAAAAAAAGACCTTCGATTTTTTTAAATACATTTCGGCTGGTTTTTCTTAATTCGAATTTTGATAAATCTGCCCCATAGTAAAATTCTAGCAGATCTCACAGCTGACAAAATTGCAAATTTTTACTCAAAACCGTAATCACCAGAAAAATCCACTCATTCCCAGCCTGGAGGAAAAGCAGTCATACTATGTATGGTGTGTGTGAGCAGCATGAAATGTGGATTTCAGATCAGGGTGATATTAAACTGGTGTAAGGCTATAGTAAATGGAGCGGTACTGTTACTCCAACTATGAGCTTTAATCTTATATTTGCTCAGGATGAGATCTATTATTACCATGGGTGGGCCCTCGCAACAGTGTGGAGGCAGGGTGCAATACAACTGTAATCAATCATAGATCCAAAGAATGGGTGCCAGTGGTTCTTGGAACATTAACCAGAACTGATTTATTTAGAATTCCACAAAATAAATAACGATGCCAGCAAAGTCGTTAAGTAGTCAGTACATACTCACATACTTACAATTAAAGGGATTGTTCACCTTTGAGATAACTTATAGTATCATGTAGAGAGTGATATTCTGAGACGATTTGGAATTGGTTTTCATTTTTATTCGGCAGCTCTTCAATTTGCATCTTAAGCAGTCTGGTAACTAGGATCCAAATTCCCCTAGCAACCATGAATTGATTTGAACAAAAAACTGGAATATGAATAGGAGAGGCCTAAATAGAAGTAAATCAGTAATAAAAAGTAACAATAACAATACATTTGTAGCCTAAGGGCTCTTACTCACTGGCGTTCTGACCTGCGCTCCCCTGCGTTCCGTTTTTTGGCGTTCAGCCGCAGGGGAGCGCAGGAATAGACGCATGTCATTATTTCAAATGGGGCTGTACTCACTCAGGCGCGTGTAGGCGCCGAACGCAGGAAAAATGCAGCATGTTGCGTCTCAACCTGCGTTCGACACCTACACGCGCCTGAGTGAGTACAGCCCCATATGAAATAATGACATGCGTCTATTCCTGCGCTCCCCTGCGGCTGAACGCCAAAAAACGGAACGCAGGGGAGCGCAGGTCAGAACGCCAGTGAGTAAGAGCCCTTACAGAGCATTTGTTTTTTAGAAGGGAGTCAGCGACGCCCATTTGAAAGCTGCAAAGTGTCAGAAGAAAAAGGCAAATAACTAAAAATAAATAAATAATGAAGACCAATTGAAAAGTTGCTTAGAATTGGCCATTCTATAACATAATAAAAGTTACCTTAAGGTGAACCACCTCAGCAGAGCAATCCCTCCAATAAAGCTTGAGAGAGGGGTACCATACAGTCCACCCAGAGCTTCTCTTCTTCATCGAGGGACTCCTCTTAAGTGGGACCCAGGTGGGAATGTATTAGCGATGTGCGGGCAGACCCGAGGCCTGCAGGACCCGTGGGCGGGTTCGGGCCGACCGCCGGACAAAATGTTTTGACGCAAGCGACTTTTCAGACTTTTTTCGGAAATTTTTTGAAGCCGACGAATTTTCACGGGAGTTCCACAAATGTATTCGCCTGCAACGAAATGCAGAGATTTGCACGCCAGCCAAATTTATTCGCCCATCACCAGTGCTTAACTGTGTACCAATTCTTCTATACATTTAGACACTTCTTGGTAGTATGAGTATTATTTTGTATCAGAAAAAAGGGGGGTTCAAGTCCTTTAGGAGTATAGAGAGTCGTGGATGACATTTGACCCCCATCTATTAGCACCGAAGCCCTGGAACCATTGCATTGTAGCTTATCTGGAATCTACTACACATGGCTAACTGGCAGCCCCCAGTGCTACAAAGGAGCTCTTTAAAACAAGCAATATTGGGCTTCTGAAGCCAACAAACACTTTTAGCATGTGAAAGGTATCAGAGCTCTATATTTCAGTGTCCCTTTAAATAATGGAAAATTGCAGCTAAAAAGCGTCGATTGTAGAATTCAGGCAGCTGTCATCTGCAGATGGAACATGGCATCTGCCACTCATTAGAGCAGATCTCTGGAGAAAGAGAGACAAGGGATTTGCCTTGAGATGGACTCATTGCTGAGAGCACTTAACGACAAATTAAATAGCAGATGCTTTCTGTAAGTACAGCAATAAATAGATTATTTGCTGTTTGTAACAACCTCCCAAAGAACCAGCATCAGAGATGAGGCAAATGCATCTCTTTAAAATCAGCAAGCTCTTTAAAATCAAATAAACCCACTGAGTGTGATATGAAGGCTTTATAGTGTTGAACTCTTGGGGTACAGCTGTACTTTACAAACACAAACAATAACACGTACAGTATATAAAGTCTACCAGTCTTAGAACATTTACAATTGTAAGAAGGAGATAGGGTTTATCACGTATAGGTTTTATGTTTATTGCCTGATGGGTAGTGAAGAGTACATTTTTTTTTGCCAGGCAGGGATTAGCAGCGAAATTCCCACTTCGACAAAAAAGTTGCCAAGAATAAATTGTCGCTGAGATTAAAAAAGTCACCATAAGAAAAAAGCGTCCATTGACTTTGATGCATTAGGACAAAACACTTGCTGGGACAAAAAAATCGCCAAGACAAAAAAGATGCACAGACAAAAGAAATGCCCATTGTCGCTCGTAAAAAAAATTTTTTGACTCCTATTGTTTTCAATGTTTTCAATGTGTTTTGCAAATTACACAGGACAGATCAGATTTATTCATCACTACTGATGGGTACATAGCGCCCAACACAAAATAGTGCAACAGCCACTGTATCAATGTATTTAAGACATTAAGACATTTTGTACCTTAAGCTACCAAAAATGCCTTACCCTTTAAACAAAAAAGAGAGATAGTGTGACCATATATTGCAATACAGGTATGGGACCTGTTATTCAGAAAGCTCGGGACCTGGGGTTTTACGGATAACAGATCTTTCTAGAAAATCACGTAAACATGAATTTAACCAAACAGTTTGGTTTTGCTTCCAATAAGGATTAATTATATCTTAGTGGGGATCAAGTACAAGCTACTGTTTTATTATTACAGAGAAAAAGGAAATCATTTGTAAAAATGTGGATTATTTGATTATAATGGAGTCTATGGGAGGCATGATGCAGAGCTTTCTAGATAACGGGTTTCCAGATAACGGATCCCATAACTGTATGTTTAAGATGGCCAACTACATCAAAGTCACCCCATATCTGGCCAGTCCTACACTCAACTTTCATCTAATTCATTAGGAATTCTATTGCTTCATTATACATTTTAAACAGGGACTAAGTTTTGCCTACAACTTAATATCAAGATTAAAACTCCCAAACTTGGTTGTCCTTCATTGGCCACCACTGGGATCACTTGCAAAGGCCGGGAGCTGCATGTCAACTAAAGCAAAGGCAGTGCTGGAGAGAACAGAGGGGTCCATGCAAAGCAGAAAATCATGGGTCCCCATATAAGGAGGGAGGTAGGGTTGGGCGAATTTGACCCGTTTCACTTCACCAAAAATTTGTCGCCAGCGAAATGACGCCGACGACCATTGAAGTCTATGGGCGCGAGAATTTTTTGACACACAATGCCATACAAGTCTATGGGCGTCATTTTTGCAGCGAAACAAGCTGAAAAAATTTGAAAGATCCGGCAAGAAATGTTTTTTTTCTGTAGTCTTTCTTGATACCTGGAGATGGCGGCCGTGCAGGGCCGCCATCAGGGGGCACAGGGGGTACAAGGGCACCGGGCCGGAGCCTGAAGGGGGGGACCAACTGTGCTGCACCTTTTGAAATAGCCAGGCCCCCCTTGACAGCACCAAAGCCGTGTCGCCTCTCCTGAACTCCTGAAAAGCCGAAGTACCGAGCTGAAAGCCCAGAGCCGCGAAACGATCCGTATAAGTGGGCCTTGGCGCCAATGTTTTTTTTTAAAAAACTTTTATGGGGAGCCCCGCAAAAAGATCCGAGCCGAAGGAAGTCCATATAAGTGGGCCCTGGTGCCAATGTTTTTTTAAAAAAACTTTTATGGGGAGCCCTGGCACCAATGTTTTTTTTTAACTTATAGGGGGGCCCTGACGATCAATAGCTTTTATAACTTGTGTTTGTGGGGGTTACTGTTTCAAGTGCTAATTTCTGTATGGTCTTTTAACTGTTGTGAGGAGTGGGCGGGATCTGGGGTGGGGCCTGGGGCATGGAGTGAGGGGGGGCCCAGGGGACCCCAAACATTTTGTTGTACAGGGCTCCGTGATTTCTAATGGCAGCCCTGCGGCCATGTATGTAATCAATACTAATATATGATAAAGGTAAATAAGTATAGCACTCAACAGATCTTGAAAACAAAGTAACAAAACTCTTATTTAAATCGCAACATTTTGGGACTTATTACATTTTTAAGACGGGGGGGTATTATTATTCTACTTCTTTTCATTATTGTTATTATTATTACTATTCTTATTCTTATTATAACCAAGTGCATAGAAGTAGTGACTGATACAAAGATATAGAAGACCCTGCTCATTAGAACTTAACATGTGAAAGGAGAAAGGGGTACGAGACACAAGTCATTCCGTTTATTGCTCCGGTCCTAGTGCTTATGTGTCAGCACTCCTGTTGTTGCTTATCTGGAAGCACTGACAGACGCACGACTAATAACTGAGCTTCTACTGACAAAAGTGTTCTTATTGAAGCTCATGTGCCAGTGCATCTGTCGGCAATTCTGTGCCGCGTGTGTCTCTATAGAGACTGCTTTCTGATGTCAGAATTCACTGTTTGTTGCGTTGTTGTATTGATGATGTCCTTTGGGAAATGTACTAGCTTGTCGGTTATAGACTCACACTGGGCTAAGTAGCTTGCTGCTATCAAGTCAATTTTCCACAGTATTATCATTGCCTTGCCATTTAAAACATACAATTGTTGGTCCCTGAGGCACAGGGAGATAAATGACTTGGCCAAGGTCACAAGGAGATGACCTCTACAATAATCTGATGGACACAATAGAAGACCAGATGCAGAATGGCCTAAGGGGGCACAGAATATTGATTTTTAGTCTAGTGGATTAATCAGTTGATCAAGAGATTTCACATCAGAGAGCCATATGTTATTAACATGTTATGGTGCATTTCCCTAGAGCCATTGACTTAATGCAGAACTAAAAATCTGTATCATTGGTAGTGAGGCATCTACTGAAGGAACAAATATGGACTTATATTTAAAATATATAGCCTCTATGGATCTTTAAAGGACAAGGAAAGTTAAACTAAAGAAGTAGGTAGAAATGTTGTACATGTTTTGTGCTTCTGTACAGGCCCTTTAGCAGTAAAGATCTGTGTCTCCAAAGATGCCCCAGTAGCTCCCCATCTTCTTTTCTGCTGATTCACTGCACATGCTCTGTGCTGCTATCACTTACTGATTTTAGGGACCCACTCACAATATACAGTACACACAGAATAGAAATGTCACAATATAAGGTAATTAATACAGATAATTACTACATGGCAGCACAGAAACCAGTGCAATTAGCACCAGAATTTAATAATCAGCCCTGTAGCATCAGCTTATATTACAGGGGAAGCTCATTTTCTGCTGGATAATTAGTGACGAGCCCTAAGCTTAGCTTCTCAACAGCTGCTCAGAGCCCACTGAGCATGTGAGTGTCACAGACACTTTCCAAGATGGTGACCCCCTGTGACAAGTGTGAAGTCCTGGATCATTGCTGCTATTGACAAGCTGAAACTTTAGGCTGGTGCAATAAGTTCAGTATATAAAACATGGCATTTTAAGCGCTATTGATTTTTTAGGGTTTAGTTCTCCTTTAAATCCAACAGTCAAGGGACAAATTGTGCCTCTGCACCTGCCCTGGCAAAGAATGATTGGCCAGACAAGTTCACATCCCAGATCTGGAATCCATGATACCGATTGTGTACTGTACCTCTCACTTGTGTACCTCTAAGGCTGTATTAAACGAATGTATTTGTCAATGAAAGATTAATTTCAGCAATATTTGGAGGCCCATTTATTAATGGTTACGTTTTAACAGTAATATCGTTTTTTGAAACCACAACACACACACAAAAGGAAATAGCGGCTAAGAGATCGAAAAAAAATCCAAACATTTTATGAACGTATGTTCAGATCTCTGAAAACCTCTAAAACCAAGAAAAGAAGGGGACATTTCCATTGACTTCTACATGACCTTGACAGTTTTTACTTGGCACACTTTTGTATTCAGAAATTTTATGGATTTTTACATTTGATAAATAGTGAAATAATTGTAGAATAAGCTACTGTAGCACACCCTTGAGTGTACTTTCACTGTGTGTATTGTAGTGTGTGGACAGGACTACTGCTGCTTGTACTGTGCCAATAACCCACATGTACCTGGGTCTTGTATCTTGGCACCTTACTGGTCCTCACTCCTCAACTCACCAACTGAAGTCTCTGCACTAGTGGTGGAATCACCATTGGGTCCTTGACCAAACTGCAGCCCTGGGCCTGTAACACGTCACAGAGAGATGAGGTCCCAGGAAAAGCCCTTTAGCGCATGAGGCTAAACCCCTTTATACTTTTACATGCTGCCACCTAGTGGGCAAACTTTGCCTAGAGTAAATCCCAGCGGACTCAGGAAGGGAGACTAATACTAAAGGACCACTTAGGTGTCCAAATACAAAGAGGGAACTGCCTGAGTTACTATATCTGAAAACTCATGGTCCCTACACTACTAAGAGATAAATACTATTATTTGCACTAAAAAGGCCAAATCGAAGACACAGACATTCTCCAAACATTCTTAAATCAGTCCCAGGTAGGGTTGCCACCTTTTTTAAAATGTATTATGGGGGCGGGGTCACAAAGGGGCGGATCGTGACGTCAAAAGGGGCGGGGCCGCCCCACCGTCGCTAGAAGAAGTAAAAGATAAGGTAAATTCCAGGGGATTGGGGGCGATTGGGGGCAGGCTGAGGGCTCCTTTTAATGGTATTACAAATTTACCGGCAGCTACATTGCCGGTAAATTTGTAATACCGGCCTTGGCAGGTATTTTACCGGCTAGGCCGGTAAAATACCGGCCGGGTGGCAACTCTAGTCCCAGGCCTGGATTTCCCTCTTTGCCACCCTTAGACTGTCAGGTCCTAATACCTGTCCACCTCTGCTCGCACCCCCCCCTGAGAGCACACATGTGCCAGACCTCCGGCGAGCTGCAGGTCCCCAGTGTTACTAGAATGCAGCTGGGTGGTATGTCGCCCCTGAAATGGCCTGGACCTTGATGGCCTGAATCAGGGCTGGACTCCAGTCAGCCCATGTGCACGCGTGCATGCAAAACAGTTCATTCACCATAAGAAGAAAAGGGAAGGAGGGGAGGGTAATGAAGGAAAAGGGAGGGAGTGACAGAGGGAGGCAGGGTCGGACTGGGGGGCCGGGGCCAACCGGGACTCCAGTCCAGGACCCCCCTTACAGGCCCCCCTGCTGCAAAGCGCCGTGCAGTGCCCCCTCAGTGCGCATGCGCATACGGTGCTGCCTCTGTGTGCGTGCGAACACGGCGCTCCATCGGCATGCATGCGCACACTGCGCATCAACGAAGATCCCTTCTTTTTTTCAAAAAACAAGCATCGGGGGAGGGGGCCTGGCCTGGCAGGGGCCCACAAGGTTTTTTCCCGGTGTCCCGCCGGGCCCGTCAGACAATGGAGGGAGGGCAAGGGTGACAGAGGGGAGGAGGGAGGCGAAAGCAGCAGGGGAACCAACCACCAGGACTAGGGTTAGGCAGAAAACTTTTGAACAGGTACCTGCCCAGCACCCCCACATCTTTGTGCCCAAGGCAGGTGCCTCTTCTGCCTACCCATAGTTCCAGCCCTGGCCTGAATCCAACTCTGACCCTAGATAAATGGAAGAGGCTTGAACTATCTGAACTACTAACAAGGTGATCTATATTGATATGTATTTCCTAATGCATTCTACCATATTTTGCTATAATCTGATTGTCAATTTAAACATCAGGTCATGACCTTAATTAATTACTATTCAAGTGAAATTAAAAAGCATGTCAAAGAAAAACATAAAAAAAATATGTTTTTTTTTAGTTGAGTTGAAAGGAAAGCAGAGCAATGCTCAGGACATGAGAAAACAAAACAAACTTCAAAGTTTAAGGTCACTCGCTGTGTTGGATTATATATGTAAATCAGAGTCTAAATTCTGCACACAAAGCGTGGGAAAGACAGTTTTGCTTGTTGTGAGGGATTTGTTAAATGGAATGCGACACTATTATTACATTTACACTAACACAGACCATGCTATTTGTTTTTACACACTTGGGAACATGCAGACACACTCGTCGTTCTTTCTTTTCAGAACACAGGTATATCGGCCCATCCCTAACATCCACATCAATCCAGACATATACTGTGCCATGTATCTTTATAGGTCGCAATTAAACAAGCCTGGTCCTTAGAATTAGACTATACACTGTGCCTGTAATGGTAATCCTAATTCAGACAGATTCAATTCAGTGAGACAAGGTTATCTTGTGGTTTATCAGGTGAAAACTCATGGACAAGATTAAATTTGAGGAGTAAAATCTTTTCTCCAAAATCAGTGTCAGTTTTTTCCCATAGACTTCAATCGAGTTTTCACCTGATAAAACAAGTTGCACAAAAAATACCATTTGTTAAAGCTATTTGGGTCAAAATGCGTTCCTTGTACTTCTATTCTGCACCTCACTTTATTGCTTCTTGTTTCAAATTGAACACAGTTGCTCCCGTTTAGTGAAAAGCAAATATTTTGCATCAGTCATGGATTCATGGTGAATTTCTGCCTTTTGTCATCTGCTTATTTTTTCTAGAAACTGTGGCAAAAATCTGCCTCTACAAAAAAGTTGCAGTGACAAAAAGTCGCCATAAGAAAAAACGCCCATTGACATTAATGCATTTGGAGTAAGAAAAAAATTGTTGAGCGTGTAAAAATTTGCTGCACATAAAACAGGGACAGATTCGCTCATGACTTCTCTTGTTCTTAGAGAGTAAACCTGGAGCTTCCTCTGAAGCCGGTGGTAGCTCCATGATTCCCACAGCAGTCACTTGCATGCCCAATGCTGGAAATGACAACAACCGATTCACATCAAATTTCACTTATATTAATGCATCCGCCACAATTGTAATAGGTGCAACTCCCCTTGGCAACCGCAATTATGCTGGAACTATGGGAATAAATGAATAGAGGGCAAAAAATATGGGGATTATGCTCTTAAATTTTCTTTTGCTCACTATACTTGCAGTTGTAAATGGCTCTCGAGAGACGAGAGATGCCAAAGTGGGTGCCATTGTTAGAAATAATATTCAGAAAGCAAAGTGGATTTCAAATTTGTTTTTAAACAGGGCAGGACACTGGCCCTTGTGGGCTCTGCCAGCCAGACCCTATCCTACCCTTACCCTTCACTATTTCGCTGCCCTCCCTCTGCTGATTCACCAATAATCCTGCCCCTCCCTGTCACTCCCACACAGCCCTCCCTCCACTGATTCAGACTCCATCCTGCTCTCCCCATTGCTCCCCAACTGCTCTCCCTCGCTCATTCCAGACTTGATCTTGCCCTCCTCTGTCACTCCCACACTGCTGTCTCTCCCCCTTTCCAGACCTGATCCTGCCCTCCCCCAGTCATGGTAATAGTCAGTATAAGGAATGTGTGCACGGGGGGGGGCAGGCTGACAGTGGGTAAGCGGGCAGGTGGCGGGGCCCTAGTTGGGGTTTCAGGAGTCCAACCCTGAAAGTTATATGCTGTCTCTCTATGAATTAGCTCTTCTTATTTCTTGCTGCAGAAACTATTTGGAAATGTCTTAAGGTTCATGGCACATGTGTACACCTGGTACATGCGGTGATCAGCCTGAAAATGCCCAAGTGTGCAGCATCATCAGATTTCCATATTAGTCAGTATCAGGCTGAATAATTCTGTTGGGTCCGTTTCTGCTGGTGGAAAGACCACTATGGATGCATTGGTCAAAAGTGGTCGGTATAATAAACATTAGTTAAGTTTCTAACTTAATTGGCTTTTGGCAGGGAGCCCAGAATAGATACTATGGGGCTGATTCACAAAAGGTCGAAAAAGTGAGTGTTATTTATAGCATGCTTTAAAAATAACATAATTTATTATTTTTAGAATTAACATAGTTACATAGTTACATAGTTAAATTGGGTTGAAAAACGATCGATTCACTAAAAGTTCACTCGTCTGACTTAAGAAGTGATTTTATAGCATACGTTATTTTGTGAGTTATTTAAGCCATTTGATATTGTCACACGTTATTAATGCAATCTATAGCACTATAGCTCTTTTTACGGTTTGGGATTCGGCCAGGATTTAGCCTTTTTCAGCAGGATTCGGATTCGGAATCCTTCTGCCTGGTCTAACCGAATCAGAATTCTAATTTGCATATGTAAATTAGGGACGTGAAGGGAAATCAAATGACTTTTTGTCATAAAACAAGGAAGTAAAAAATGTTTTCCCCTTCCCTATGCAAATTAGGGGTTGGATTTGGTTTGGTATTCTGCCGAATCTTTTGCAAAGGATTCGGGGGTTCGCTTAATCCAAAATAGTGAATTCAGTGCATCCCTATTTTACAGTATTCATGACATTCCTTTTCCCGGTAAACTTGATCTAATTCCACGACACAGATCATAGTGCCTTCTGGACCTGCTCAAGGCACCATGAAAATGTGTTAGTGGCTGTAGGTAAGGATCCAGTTCCTCATAAAGGCCTTTAATTGCTGCTCTACTGCTCTGCACTACATCTTCCTCTATTAATCCATCTGATGTTGCTAAGTAACGCCTACTCCTAGGAGGTGTTACATTTCACAGTAATTATCACACTATTTTATGCTTTTATCACTTAAAAGATGTTTGTGAATTATGCATAAGGATTAATTCTATTCTATTATAAATTACAAAAAAAAGGCTTTGTTGTTTATTGCAGATAACATGCTTTGCAACTCTAGGCAGTGTCAGTCACTGTCTGCTTAAATCAATAAAGTACTTTATTATACACAAAGGGACATTGATTCAAGGGATGAAAGCATAACTTTGACTCTATATAACCATGGTAAGACCTCACCTTGCGTATGCAGTGTAGCTTGGGTGATGGTCCATAGTAAGGATATTAATGAGCTGGAAAAGGTGCAGAGACATGAAATTAAACTGGTGAGTGGCATGGAATAACTAAGGTAAGGAGGAAAGACTATAAAAGTTGGGTTTGTTTTCTCTGGAGAAGAGACTATTTCAGGGGGTCATGAAAACTCTTTACAAATATGTTAGAAGACATTAAAGATAAATAGTAGAAAAGGCCACACCTTTAGGCTGAATAAAGGTATATTTCTGCCTAGTGCAATGCATATAATGCTGCTCTGTGTGGATGGTGAGGCTGTGGAATGCTCTGCAGGGTGATATTCTAATGGCACATTCCATTAATGATATTAAGATAATATCCAGAGCTACAGCTAGGTACATGCCTGTGTGTGTGAGTGCATACTGTATACAGTAAGACGAAGGCACCAAGGGCTAAAGAGTTGTCTTTTTCCAACCCAAATTCACACTGCAGCTGTGTTATGTTTTTCTTGACCCATGTTCACTTCCTCGTACCATAAATATTTGTATCTATGGTTTGGTTTGGTGGTGTCATTTAAAATGTAATACTGTTTTGAATATATTCAGTATGATAAAGGCATAAATCCTCTTTCAAATATTTCTCAAGTCCTGAGATATATATATATATATATATATATATATATATATATAAACCAAGTATTGTAGAACACCTGAGAGTGCGGTTTTTGTACAATACTTGGTTTACATAACTTTTGAATACTGCACCCAGGCAGCTGTTTTTGCTTACATGAGTGCGCCAGTTTTGTGAATATATATATATATATATATATATATATATATATATATATATGTGTGTGTGTGTGAAATATAATGCAGTGTCAAGAAGTGTCCACGGAAATCTAAATATGATTAAAAAACTCACAGGAGCCAGGCGTTGCTCAGTTACTCACTTCAACTATAACTAACAAGATATATTTATGGTCTGCTAGATGTTGAAGATGTTGTAGAATTTGTACTATATCCCCTGTACAGATTCCTAAGCCAAGGGGCAAAACCTATAACATGGTGTAAGGCACTTCATAGGTCTGGAAACCAGAAAGAGAACTATTTGGGTTAAAAATTGAGGCTTTAAAAAGTGTTTTTTGTATTGTGTTTGTCTCTGTGCTCCTTGACCAGATAGGAGACAAATCTACTGTATGCTTTTGTAAATCATTTTTTTAAACAATATTTTGTGACTGATAACTGCATTTTAAGGCTTTTACATATTAAAATGTATCTTTATTTTTTTAGATTATAGACCTTAGAACTATAACACATTTTGCACTCTATCTGTTTTTAAATCAGCTATTTCATTTTTATGTTAACCTTTTCAATTTCACTGAATATCTGACCTTTAGGGAATCTCTGGAAACCAAATACTTCACAATACAACAACCTAGGAGAACCTGTTGCCAGATTTGCTGGTTTTTCCCACAAATATTGTCTGCCCCTTTGTCTAGCTCTAAAAATGTGAAAGAATGATAAAGTATTTGTGCTTTAATAAGATAAATGCACAACAGCTGGAATGTAAGAGCTGGCACCAGCGGGCTTTTGCCATCAGGCTAAGGAAAGTGTATGGAGCGAGCAGGAATAAAATAACAAGCCGTGTCTGTCCACACATTGCAAGAGCCTTAGACCAACAAACTCACAGTGATAGATCAGTCATTTATCATCGTAATGAAGGCAGTTTACAAAGAATTCTAGAAACACTGAAAGATATGTAACACGTTGAGTAAACTTTCAGGACAACAATTTTACTCAGGAAAAGAAACAAAGCCAGATAAAAGGTTAATGACCATTTTGTATATATTTTATCAAAAATAGCTGTCAAAACATTTTAGAAAAAGCCAACAACAGATATGGGGAAAACAATTCTGGAAACTGTTCCAGGGAAGAGGAAACACAAAAATGTAAACTCTGTAATTAAAACCAAAATCGTATTTCATTTAGAAATTGAAATACCCGATTTTATTTTTAGAAATATTATTATTTTTCATTAACAGTTACCAAAGTCAAAACATTTTTTTTTTTTTTTTTTTAACATTTTTCATAAATAAGAGCATTTTATGATAATAAATTAATTTTCGGAAAAGCTGAAAAATGTCAACTCAGACTCTTGCATCAGCTTCTTCTTGACAGCTGAAATGGTCTACACTAATTACATGAGACATGAGGGGGCCGATTCACTAACTCCGAGTGAAGGATTCGAAGTATTTTTTTGGCTACTTCGACCTTCGACTACGTCTTCGAATCGAAGGATACGAAATAAAAATCGTTCGACTATTCGACCATTCGATAGTCGAAGTACTGTCTCTTTAAAAAAAACTGCGACCCCCTAGTTCGCCATCTAAAAGCTACCGAAGTCAATGTTAGCCTATGGGGAAGGTCCCCATAGGATTGCCTAAGTTTTTTTGGTCAAAGGATAATCTTTCGATCGTTGGATTAAATTCCTTCGAATCGTTCGATTCGAAGGATTTAATCGTTCGATCGAAGGAAAAATCCTTCGATCGCAGTTTTTGCACAAAATCCTTCGACTTCGATATCCGAAGTCGAAGGATTTTCATTCCCAGTCATTCCCAGTCTTCGACCCTTTGTGAATTGGCCCCGAAATGTCAGGAGCACCTCAAAATACACTGCTCAACTGGCAACTCACTCAAATACAAGAAAGATTGTAGTGGTAACGCATAATTATCCTAATAACCATATCATTCTGTAAAGTAGCTCATGTGTTTGCTTATGTTATATAACCAATAGAGATGTGTTTTTGGAACCTACCACATACGTTGTTGGGAAAAAAAAGGGTTTCATGAAAAAATATTATTCTTTTGTTTAATACTTCTAATGACTGCTAAAAAATATATTATTAGACTTAATAATCGTCCTGTAATTCTATAGAAACTCAAAACAATTTGCTATCATTTTTTTTTTTTCAAATTGCTGTAAAAATGTATAGTTATTTTTGTGGTTCCTGTAAAATGTTTAATTGCTTCTCACGTTTCCCATGGTTATGTAACAATGTGGGGTAATGGAATGTAGTGTGTGTGTGTGTGCGCACGTGTGTGTGTGCGGTTATATACAATACAGCGTAACATCAATGTCTCCAGATTTGTTTAAAAAGTAGAGGTTCTGAAATACAAACTACTTTAAAGTGAGCCGTATTTCATAGCT
The DNA here is from genome assembly GCF_017654675.1 of Xenopus laevis. Lineage (NCBI taxonomy): Eukaryota > Metazoa > Chordata > Amphibia > Anura > Pipidae > Xenopus > Xenopus laevis. The sequence goes on along the minus strand of NC_054380.1, from coordinate 18,820,230 downwards.
GACAGTTCGTTTTAAATTTTAATAGCAAGTTCCATTTCACAGAATTGCAGCTACTCTCCAAGAGGTATAATATTTGTGGCTTTTCAGATCACAGGGGACTTATTTAAAGCAGAATGGAGCAGCTTAGCCACAGGGACTAAATAAAAAATAGGGAGCGGGACGCTAAAAGCAGAAATTAAGCAATAGTAGCTGGAAAAACACACTGGGGTAGATCAATGGAACAGAAGAGTGTGAAGGTTAGACAACATTCTGAGAAAGAAAGACAGAGGAAGAAAGAAGATTATTATTTTTCTTTATGTCATTATTTTATTTAATGTGTTATCAATTTTTCCTTGGAATGTGTGATTTTTGAGTTTATATATTGATATTTGTTCGTACCTTTGACATGTTATACAGCATTGTATATTCTTTTCTTTTATTATTTTGACATACTCAATCTGCATAACAAATTCTATTATGTTTGTGGAAAAATTAATAAAATGTATTGATAAAAAAAAAAGAAAGAAAGAAGATGAGATGGAAAGCTAGTGTGTCCAAATATGTCATTATGCATTGATCCCTGATTTTCAGTCTATTTATTGATGTTGGAATATTAAAACAATAAGGGGTTAGAGTACAACACACTAAGGGGCAGATTTACTAAGGGTCGAATTTGAAGTTAAAAAAAACTTCGAAATTCGATCCTCGAATTAAAATCCTTCGACTTTGAATATCGAAGTCGAAGGTTTTTTAGCGTATTCGAACGATCGAATATTCTATTCGATGTGTAAAGACTTAGAAAAGTGTTGTGGAAGGTCCCCATAGGCAAACATTGCACTTCAGTAGCTTTAATTTGGCGAAGTATGAAGTTGAAGTTTTTTTTAAAGAGACAGTACATCGATTATCGAATGGTCGAATATTCAAACGATTTTTACTTCGAATCGTTCGAATCGAAGTCAAATGGTCGAATATAGCCTATTCGATGGTCGAAGTACCCAAAAATGTACTTGCAAATTCGAACTTTTTTAACTTCGAAAATTCACTCGAGCTTAGTAATTTTCCCAAATTTAGCTTCCCAAAGTAGCTTGTAGAGGCCTACTTATTCATGGTAGAATTTTAGAGGTTTTTAAAACCACAACTTAACTCACTTTCTATAAAACTATGAATGCCATTAAATGTATTTAAAAAAAAGTATGAATGAACAGAAAAACCTCTAAAATGCTAGTTTTTTGGAAAAAATCGGAAAACCTTTAAAAGTCCAAATTGATTAAAAACAGTCTAATAAGATCCGAACAGCTCCCACTGACTTCTATAGGATAACTTTTACTTGGCAAACTTTTGGATTAGACGTTTTCATGGTTTTTATACTTAATGAATCTGGAATTTTCCAAGCTTCGAAGAAATATAGAAAAAAACACAAATTAGAGATTAGTGGAAAAAATTGAAATTTAGTAAATGGACCCCAAAGTCTGGGCCGCACCAGCCAAGGCTGTGGGTCTCCCTAGCAGGCTAACCCTACACTTTGGGAACTACTGGTATAAGGTGTATGTGCTTATAATAATGCATAATGAACCTCAACTGGCAGTGTGTAATTATACTGTAGAAGGTTTCCTGATAATTTTATCTTGTTTAATAAACAAATGCAAGTGACCAAGAGCTGCATTCCCGGTGCCATAGATACTGTATTTCCAACACATCTAGAGCTGACCAAAATTATTTATATGAATAAACAACATGTGACAACAGATATCTGTGGGAAAATGTCATCTTCAGTGTGCCCAAGTGATGTCACTGCCATTCTGATCCCTTCCATCAGCAAGTTTTCTGCCACTGGTCATGCATATAATCCAATGTCCTCACCTATTGGCATCTACTACACATCAGTTTGTGTCTTTAATGGCAGCAGATTCACTATCCTTCAGTAAATATGAAGTGCTTAAACAGTGAAGGTCCCTGCAGCTGCAGACATGACTCAACTGGGTTTAATCCCTTTCAGCACTTTACTGAAGAGTGTTCCTTATTCATTTACTTTTGTCAAAGGGCTATGTAAGGCTTCTTTTTCTTTCCATATGAGGTGTCATAAATTATTTAGAATTGGATGGGGTTTGCTGTTGTCAGTAGGGAGCAAATAACTACATAGTCTCTGTTTGCAAAAGAAATAGCCTTTGTTTGGCCATTCCTGGAATTGAATTACTGGCAACAGACAGAGCAGGGACTGTCAGTCAATGAGAGATAAAGCAGGAACATAGATGGTCAATTCTGTCAATGCCTTTAAGAGTGGCTTGGATGATTTTTTGGACAAGCAGAATATCCAAGGCTATTACTAAAATCTATAGTTAGTGTATGAGTATATATAGTTTATGTAAGTGTAAGGCAGGGTCAGTGTGTGTGTGTGTGTGTGTGTATGTGTATGGATACTGGGTTTCATTTGGAGGGGTTGAACTTGATGGACTTTGGTTTTTTTTTCATCCCAACCTAACTATGTAACAGTGGATAGGCATATACTCACCAATAGTCAGTATATATTCCCACAGTGTCAACAGAGGTACTCCCAGCTTTCAGCCTTTACCCTAAGTGGAGTAGGGATGTAGCGAACTGCCGATTTGGTGTTCGCGAACGCCGTTCGCGAACACCAGCAAAAAATGCGAACGTTCGCGAACAGTTTGCGAACTTCGAACACCCGCTAAAATCGTTCGAATCGAACGATCGAAGGATTTTAATCGTTCGATCGAACGATTTTCATTCGAATCGAACGATCGAAGCATTCGATCGAATGCTCTTCATTCGATCGAATGCTTACAATCGTTCGAACGAATGGAAATCGTTCGATTTTTAGCGGTCGAAGGAATTCGAATGGTCGAATGGTCGAACGATTTGTATTCGAATCGAACGCGAACTCAAAATGCGAACGGCGGACGCGAACGGTCGAAGTTCGCGCAAACAAGTTCGCCGGCAAACAGTTCGCTACATCCCTAAAGTGGAGCTCCAAGGGTGTCTCTCTAAACCCTAGCTCTGACACTCAGTCCCTACTTCTGGGCAATTAGTACCTGAGATGCTAGTCCCACGCAACTCTCCTTTTGTGAAGCCTGTGCTTCTCGGCTAAATATCCCTGACTATCTATCACTCCTAGAGGGACTTATTGTGAGTAGCCTATCACTAGCTAGACCTGACCTTTTCTAGGTTCCACTCTAATTCAGTAATGTCCTGTTTGAGCACTGGAGACCAAAACTGTACAGCATATTCTACATGGGGCCTTACCAGTGTTCTATACAGTGGAAGAATGATTGCTTCCTCTCATGAAACTATGACCCTTTTAATACAGCTCAAGACCTTATTTGTAGTGATGGGTGAATTTATTCGCCAGACGCGAATTCACCATGCTGTTTGCCGCTCATAATGCCATTCAAAATTTTGAATGTGATCTCTTAACAAGCCTTCAAATAATTTGCCCACCACAGATGTCAAATTTACTGGCCTATAATTGCCAGGCTGAGATTGTAATCCCTTTTGAAATATTGGAATGACATCACCATTTCTCCAATCAATAGGTACCATACCAGATAAAAGCGAATCTAAGAAAATCAGAAATAGGGGCCAGTCTAAGACTGAACTAAGCTCTCTTAGAACCCGGGGGAGTATTCCATTTGGCCCTGGCGCCTTGTCTACATTTCATTTTATTAAAGCTTTTTGAGTCAGACACTGACTAGATTGAGCTAAGCCAACAGTGTAGCTATGAAGTGAGCCTGGGAACTCTGACTCCTCTATTGTATACACTGAAGAAAAGAACTGATTTAGCACATTTGCCTTTTCTGTATCTGTTATAACCATACTGGTACCATTATTTAAAGGAGCAACACTACCAGCATCTTTTTACTATAAATATACTTTTTAGGGTTAGTCTTTGCCTCAGCCGCAATGCGCTCCTAATAACCTATTTTTGCCTTGCTGTTTTACAACATTTATTATAGTGTTTACAGTATATTCATTAAATGCAGCTTCTGTCCCAACAGACCTTTAGTTTTTAAATGCCTTTCTCTTCTTTCCTATTAACTTTTTTACTTCTATATTGAGCCACATGATGGTGATTCTAAGTGCTTCTACATTTACTCCTTAAAGGAATAAATTGAGAACAGTAACGATTTAATATCATTTTAAATGACAACCTTTTCTGTGTTTTTAGATGAAAACATAATGCCCCAACTCTACGCTCTGAAGGGCAGCCCTCAAGGCACTAAAATTAGCCTAATTGGTATTCAGGTTCTTTGTTGTCCCAGTGTATATTTTTTTTTTGCACAGAGATTAAATTATATCACATTATCATCACTATTACACAGGGGTTCAATTACTTGCACATTTGCTATATGTTATGGGTCATTAGAGATCACTAGATCCAGTATGCATTTTTTCTGGTTGGCTCCTCAACAACTTGTACCATAAAATTGTCATGCAACAAGTATAGAAATCTCCTCCCCCATTTTCTATTTGGTCACTACCTCATCTAACCTGTCTTCCACTGAATGATTTACTGAACCCCCCCACACCCAGTTTAACATCTCCTCTAACCCTCTAGCCACATTCTCCCCCAAAACAGCTGCACCATCATCATTGAGGTGCAGCCCATCCTCGGAAAAGATCCTGTAGAGAAATCAGCCCAGAAACCCTCCTCCCTACACCAATCTCTCAGCCACGCATTAATCTCCCTAAACTCCCGCTAACTTCTTAACATTGCTCGTGGCACAGGTAATATTTCTGAGAAAATTACCTTGGAAGTCATTGCCCTCAACTTTACACCTAGTTTTTTTTAAATCATTCTTGAGGACTTCACCACCTCCTCTTACTTTGTCATTGGTACCTATGTGTGCCAAGACTGCCAGGTCTTCCCCAGCCCCCATAATATTCTGTCCACTCGTTCCACCACATGCTGCCTTTGGCTTTGGGATAAGCCCTCTGCTACTCAGATGCCACCAGGTCTTAATGTGAGAGGCCGAAGGAGAAATTTCTGAGTGAGCAAGGGAAGTAGTAAAAACGGGAAACAAGAAGCATAGTTGAAAACCAGGCTGGTAATGGTCAGATAATGCTGTACAAATGCAGGAGACGAGAGAGTAGTCGGGGTGACAGGCCAGGTCATACGCACCGATCCAGAAGAATAGTCAGACAACAGGCAAAGATCAGGACAGGCGCTAACTGGAGAAGATCAGATACAGGCAGGATCAAGGATCAGTGAAACAGACTTAGTAAATGCACCCAGGAACTATTAACTTTACAGTGGGCAACATGCTTTAGCCTGCGGGTACTTTAAATATTTGAAATTCGCACCAAGATGACACACACGGTGCATCAAACTCAAAGGCATGAGCGCATACGTCACGCGTTAAACCTAGAAGCAGAACACACCGAGAAAGAAGACTGTGGACTTCCTGCGAGGAGATCGGTGGGTGTCCCCGCCGCACAGCTGGACCACCAGGTATCCTAACAATTTGACTGACTGGAGTTTTAGGCCAAATCATTTTTTCTGTGTTTTTCCTAATACATCTGACTCAAAATGTTTATTTTTAGTAGGAATAGTTCCTGGTCTGCAAATAAACAGTTTTGTGGGTTGTATGTTGTACAAAGCAAGTCTTTAGATGATTCTGCTGATATTTATGTTTGAAGGCATCAGAAATAAGGCTGGGAATTTATGTCAGTTTAATTAGAATTAAACAATATCACTCATCAGAGACTCAATAAACTTGAAAATTGCATTTTTATGATAAATAGTGATGGGCGATTTTGCGCTGTTTTGCTTCGCCAGAAAATTCGCGAATTTCCCACGAAATTCGCGATAAACGGCGAAAAATTCTCCGGCGTCCATTTTTTTCCGAAATTTCCCAGCAAATTATTGCGGGCGTTTCGCGAATTTGCGCCTGGCGAATAAATTCGCCCATCACTAAAGATAAATACATTTATAAAATCTAGAATTATTGCCAAATATTTACAGTATAAATTGCAAGCTTTTGGAACTTTTTATGATTCTCACCATTCACAATATAATGATTTATTTAAAATCTTATCAGATTACCCCTTCTGTGGCAGGTGCCTTTCATCTTGGCAGTCTGCATGCAACTAGCAACCCATACATTAATGAACTTATCAACTTATGAATTTTGAATTTTTACAGAGATTCAAATTTTTGCACAAAATCTCGTAAATACAAATTACAGTTTTTAAAACTCAAATATTTGATATTTATAAAGTGCAAAAATGTTTAATTCAGCATCTTGCAAGTTCACATAGAAGTCAATGATAGCTGTCCTAGGCAACATAAAAGTGATTTTATTTTCAATTTGAGTTCTTCTAGTGTTTTTTTCAATATTTAAATAAATAGAATTTAAAAATACAATTTATTATACAATCACTAAAACACTGGCTGGCCAGGAAACACAACACATAATTTATGAATAAATAGTAGTAAAATCCAGGTGGGATCACTCCTTGGTGTGGACTTATATTATTTTATGCTTTTAATCCAAACTACGAAAAAATCGTGAAAAGTTACAAGCTGCCGGCTCTTCGTGATCCACTAGCTCGTGAAATGGTGAAATCGTGAGATCGGTGAAGCACCTGCAGATCGTGAAAAAGGAATCGGAGGTTGTGTTCCGCTGTGGAACGCACGCACTGAAACTTGGATCATCGCTAAAAAAGGCATCTGCAGAGAAGCAAATTCGTGAAACAGGCTTGAGGCTGCTGAGAGTTCAAATCTGGCTGTGCCATGAGAAATTCCGAAACTTTGCATCTGGTGAGATTATTCCAACTTCGTTTGGGGGGCCTTTACAGCTGGCAAGGAGTAGGGAGTGGGGGATGCCCCAATATACCCCTTTGATATTCTGCTATCTAGATTCAGCCATTTATCAGTTTGGCTGCTTAATATATTTAGCTAAGTACTCTGCACACTCCACTGCTTCACTATATTGGAGGAATTCCAGCTCTTAATTCTGGGAAACAACTCCCTTACCTTGTTGAACTACAACTCACAACTTTTCTCTTGTCCTGTTAAATTACAAGCATATACCAACCCCAAGGATTAGTTTGTTTAATTTTTTCCCTACAGGAAAAGGATTTTACTACTATTTATTCATAAATTATGTGTTGTGTTTCCTGGCCGGCCAGTGTTTTAGTGATTGTATAATAAATTGTAATTTTTAAATATATTGGTTTTTGCAATCCACCTCCTATTTATTTTAGTATTTGGGCATTTGTCCCCTATAGGACCTTGGGGATTGACGGTGTGTAGTCTTGACCAGTATAATACCCTTCCCCCACCTGTCACAAGATTTCTAATTGTCTTTTTAATATTTGCATTTTTCTCAGAATTTGTAGACCCATTCAATTCAATGTAAACAAGTTATGTTTTAAATGGTTTTATTCAACGTGTTTTTCAAAATTAGATTTTTGCTAATAAATAAGCAAACATTAGAGTTTGGTAAAATTTTGACTTTATTTGAATATTAAAAAAATAAGATTCACAGATTCAAAGTTTAATAACTAGAACTCTCAGGATTGTATTTATTGACATTCACATTCAAGTTTTTTTATGCAGCAAAAAAAATTTTGAGTTTCTGAAACTTGCATGTTCGAGAAGTGCAAATATCTCAAAAACCTCTAATATAAAATGTTACCATATGAAAGTTGTCAGGTTAATGTAAAGTCCACGAGAGTTCTATTGGCAAAAGTCAAGTTTTGGAGATTTATTTGCAATTTTTTTTGGGTTATATGGAGGTATATAGCGATATCTGATAAATAAGTAGATATTCCAGCCTGGTGAGTTTTCCAGCTATATCAATTAAATCAATTCCAAAACCCTATTTGAATTTGCCTCAAAAACCAGTGTCACCACCAGTCAGGTCCTTGGCAGCAGTTCCATATATTTATGGCGGTTACGGAGATAACTTGGATCAATTACCGGTAATAAATTCTTCATTCACTTCATTGATGGCTCCCATGGTTCAATATGTTTACTAATGTTTACTTAATTTTTTTTATTTTTTTTAGCTGAAGAAAGTGAAATTCTATCGAATAAAGTAATGACAAAAGTAAGTAAAGGTGGCCATACACGGGACGATAAAAGCTGCCGACAGACAGAGTATTAGTATGGGCCCCCCGACGGGCTTCCCCGATCGAGATCTGGCTGAAAGTTGGCCAGATCTCGATCGGATGGGACTAAAAATCCCGTCAGATCGCGGCCGCATCTGTTCGTTGATGCGGTCCCGTGATCTGACCGCCCGTAAAGCCACCGTTAGGATCCGATCGTTGGGCCCAAGATGGGCATATCGGGCAGAGATACGCTCGTTTGGCGACATTGCGGATCTCTTTGTGTATGGCCACCTTAATATGTATTTATTACAGACCCCTAAATGGTTAATATGAGACACTAATTTATATACATTGAGCACAGAAAGGGGGGGGGTTGATTATGTCATGAAATACCTTGAAAGCTCTGGTTATAGAATAATTTCAAAAGCAGAAAATGCATGAATGAACTCTTTCATAAAACAAAATGACTTTTTTGTTGAAATCACATCGGTTGTCAAATATAATACCATTTTTTTTATACAGAGTAAGTTTGGGGGCAGTTATAACTTTTGCAGTCCATGAGAACGATGAGGGAGTTTTCAAAGCCCTTGTGTTTCTAGGCCCAAGATTGCTAATAGTCATTCAACAATTCAGAGACCCAGAGGATTTTTTTCCCAAGAATATTGACCCAAAAGGCCATGATCTTTTCAGTGGACGGTCTTGAGAAATGGAGAAAACAGCCATTGAACTGAGTTTTTTTTAATGCTGACAATATAGCGTGCAATAAAATAGTTGTAATATTTTTTATTGTTGTTGTTGTATTTGATTGGAAGGTTCAGGGGCGATGACATGTCTGACAACGAGATCTTTGTCTTCTGAAAATTCCTGAAATGTATCCATTCTGGCTAGTACTATCCCAGTTTCCAGCCATTATCAGATGAAAGCTCTCAGTCTCCAGATGTTATTACTTTAATAATTTGCAGTTCAGCAATTTATATCTATAGACAGAGAAATGTAGAATTATAATGTTAAACCAGGGCCCGGTAGCTCTCATATGCAGGGAAGGCGCATTCGTCTTTCTGGTTCAAATTAAAGTTCAGTTTAACAGCTTCAAAAATCAACTGTGAAAGTTACATTATGGTACATATTTATAAAGCAGTGCAAAAATGGTGTTGAAATACACTGTAAACCAAACATTAACGGCACCAAAAACTCAAAATTGCTAAAACTATATATGATTGTATGCATATGTGCAACCAAGTGTAAAATTCTGGTGTAAAAAGAGTTGTTAGCTATAAAAAAAAACTTGCAGCTTTTTACACATATATTCAAAATGTTTACACAGATATTTAAGACAGAATTTTTTTTGCTGTCTGAATTATCGCACTAACTTTAAAGGAAAACTAAAGCTACCGAAGCAGTTTATTGCCAATAGATTATCCACAATAGTGCAAGCCATAAGACTTTATTTATTCAACAAATGCTTTACCATACCTGAGTGACAGCTCTAGAAACTCTCTTAGGATAGCAGCTGCCATATTAGCTTGCTGCCAAATCCTGGTTAATTTATTTGAACTGTGAACCTACATAACATGGGGACGCCTGTTTATCAAAATTCGAATTTGTGAATTTGAGAGTTTTTTAAAACATGCCATGCTACCAATAAACTTGAAAACGTACCAAACTCAAATGTGTGCTTATTTATAAAAGAAACTGAATAACTTGATTGAATACAAATGTTAAAAAACCCTTGAATGCATCAAATTTGTATAATACTCCTCATTATTTAAATGGGTCAACCAACTCTTAAAAAAGTCACACCAAATTTGAAAAACTCAAAAAACTTGAAAAAGGGATTCTGTCATGATATTTATGATGTCGTTTTTATTTCCAAATTAGACCATTTACACTGCAAATAATTAATTCCTGAACCAGCAAGTGTATTTTAGTTTAGTTGTAATATTGGTGTGTAGGCAGCCATTTCATGTAATTTTGCCTGGTCATGTGCTTTCAGAAAGAGCCAGCACTTTAAGATGGAACTGCTTTCTGGCAGGCTGTTGTTTCTCCTACTCAATGTAACTGAATGTGTCCCAGTGGGACCTGGATTTTACTATTGAGTGCTGTTCTTAGATCTGTTATTTTGTGTTAGGGAGCTGTAATCTGGTTACCTTCCCATTGTTCTGTTGTTAAACTGCTGGGGGGGTTGATATTCCTTCAACTTGCAGTACAGCAGTAAAGAGTGACTGACGTTTATCAGAGTTTATCAGAGCACAAGTCACATGAATGGGGCAGGTGGGAAATTGACAACATGTCTAGCCCCATGTCAGATTTCAAAATTAAATACAAAAAAAAATCTGTTTGCAGAATTCTGCTGGAGCAGCACTATTAACTGAGGCATTTAAAAAAAAACATTTTTTGCCATGACAGTATCCCTTTAAATTTTGCATATGACAACTGTTTTTGACATTTTTTTAATTCTGACTTCTTGCATTTTCCATGCCTAATGTCTACAATTTCAGCTTTTGAAACTCTAATTTTAATTTCTGAGTTTTAGCTAAAACAACTTGAATTGCAATAGAAAATATCTTGGCTGCTAGGTAGCAAACCGTGTATGCCAGAAAAATGGTGTGAGAAGCGGTGTAAAAATAAATGAGAACAATTTAGACAAGTACATTTCTGTAGTAAAAATGCTTTAAAAACTCTTTCAAGCAGCTGCTTTTTTTTTTTTTTTTTAAATAAAAATTTCAATTTATGCACAGTTTGATGTATTTACATGGAGGTGTCTAATAATGTGGGGTGCATTTGGTCGTTGTTGCTTTATTCATACATATTTGGAGATGTTATTATTTTTCCTATTAATGTGAGAGTTGTGTTGACCTTCTTGGGTGTTCTACTGCAGAACGTTTTGGCTGAAGGTCCCAGCATCACATGCTTATGGCAAGAAACTTGAACAAGACCTTCGCAGACATTTTTTGCCATATTATTATGTGGTCTAAGAATATTTATTTTTTAAAGAGTTGCTGTCATACTTATTAAAAAAGAAAAACGACTGTCTTTTAGTTTGAAGCAGAGGTAGTGATTATCTTGAAGCTTCACCAGTCAGGTCCCCTAAATAGCTTGTATGGGGAATACAAAAAATATTCCTACAAACTGTCACTTTGGAGTCAGTGAGTGAGCTGCTTAATCTAATCTGGCAGCTGTTGGGAAAACATTTGAGTCTCTTTTAGCAGTTAGTTTAGGTCATATGATGGGGCAACATGAAGAGCCCCATGTTAATTGCCAAACTGCACAGTGATTTTTATAGGAATGGGAGTATTCATTCATGTTCAACTGATACTGATCAACCAGCTATTTAAAGGGATACTGTCATGGGAAAAAAAAAAGTTTTCAAAATGAATCCGTTAATAGTGCTGCTACAGCAGAATTCTGCACTGAAATCCATTTCTCAAAAGAGCAAACAGATTTTTTTATATTCAATTTTGAAATCTGACATGGGGCTAGACATGTTGTCAATTTCCCAGCTGCCCCAAGTCATGTGACTTGTGCTCTGATAAACTTTAATCACTCTTTACTGCTGTACTGCAAGTTGGAGTGATATCACCCCGCCCCCTCTTTCCCACCCCCAGCAGTCAAACAACAGAACAATGGGAAGGTAACCAGATAACAGCTCCCTAACACAAGATAACAGCTGCCTGGTAGATCTAAGAACAACTCTCGATAGTAAAAACCCATGTCTCACTGAGACACATTCAGTTACATTGAGAAGGAAAACAGAAGCCTGCCAGAAAGCATTTCTCTCCTAAAATGCAGGCACAAGTCACATGACTGGGGGCACCTGGGAAATTGACAAAATGTCTAGCCCCATGTCAGATTTCAAAATTGAATATTAAAAAATCTGTTTGCTCTTTTGAGAAACAGCTTTCAGTGCCGAATTCTGCTGGAGTAGCACTATTAACTGAGCATTTTGAAAAAAACATGTTTTCCCATGACAGGATACCTTTAAGTATTAAAAAATCTTGTCCTGGGTCCTTGCCCTTGTTTTATGCCAAATAAGTTAAACCATCAAGCTTATTTGCACAATGATGTGAAAAACACAGACAAATCTAAAAGCAGTTTATGTCAATTATCAATATGTTTTACAGAAAATTGGAGAGAGGTTTTTTTTTTCTATTTCAGGTAAAATGTTTTGTATGATGAATAATGATTATTGAATCCTGATAAATAACCTTTTTGTGAGTTGAAAGGCCACTATGGGTAGAAATCATTGTTTGGCTTTACATCTAAAGGCGTAGGTTTCATAGCCCTACTGAATGCTACGTGAAATTGAAAAAAAGGCCATATAAAAATGTACATGATTCATGAAACACTGCCTATATGGGACCTGGTATCCAGAATGCTCGGGACCTGGGGTTTTCCACATAACGGATCTTTCCATAATTTGGATATTCATACCTTAAGTCTACTAGAAAATCATGTAAACATTAAATAAACCCTGCCATTCTCAATAACCCACTAAATCAACTACCATAATCCTGAAGAGTTTAAGGATTCAACATATAGTACAAGACACGCATCCTACTGCCTTTTGGTAAATGATAGAACTATGCAAAAACACTGTGTACATATGTGCAACATACAGACTGATTTAAAGACAAGGCATCATTTATAATGACATCCTATCATTTCAAGCTTAACATCACATGCTTCCTCCTCTCCCACTCATAGTTTTTTTCTTAGCACTTTGAGGTATGCAACATAAGATAAAATTGTCAATTCTTGTCAACAGCCTATTTCTTTACTTGCCCTTTGGACACATTCCTCACAACTCATTTAAGCTCTTTCAACCTCAGATAACACTACTTGACAGTATTCAGTCTTTCCTTTACTACGGCACAATTTCCTTTGCCTTCAAACCTGCTCTAATACAACTTGAATGATCTTTGCCAATCAAACTACCTATGCATATCCCTCATTTACTGGGGCTCATTTATAAACACTGGGCAAATTTTCACCTGGGCAGTAACCCATGGCAACCAATCAGATGATTGCTTTCACTGCTCAACCTGCAGCTGGCTGAACAAAGCTAATCATTGATTGGTTGCTATGGGTTGCTGACCAGGTGCAAATTTGCCCAGTGTGTATAAATGAACTCCACTGTCTTCAAGCTGCCTAAAGGCTTATGTATCTTTGGTCTAGCTAGCATATATCAAGATCTGCAACCTCAGTATACTGATACAGTATCAGAAACTATTACCCATGAATGCCACCCATTTCATCTTTTAGGGCAGAGACACACGCTCAGATTCGGAGAGATCTCCTCTTCTTCGGGACAACTAATCTCCCTGAACTGCCTCCCGCCGGCTAGAATGTAAATCACCGGCGGGATGGCAATCTGTCCACTCCGTTTTCCGAAATCATGCAAAGTTGCCTCACGAGGAAAATTCGGACAACTTTGGAAAACAAAGCACTCTGAGGCAGTTCGGGGAGATTAGTCGGCCCGAAGAAGACTAAAGTCTTAGCTATACAGAGCACCTTTCTTATTCAATAACATTTTTGGGATATTTTCTACTGTATGTAGTGATGGGCGAATTTGCGCCGTTTCGCCGAAAAATTTGCGAAATTCGCGAAACTGTGAAAAATTCGCGAAACGGCGCCGGTGTCTCGTTTTTGACGCCGGTGCCCATTTTTGATGCCAGCGCCCGTTTTTTCTACGCCGGCGCCTGTTTTTGACGCCAGCGCCCGTTTTTGGTGCCGGCGTCCGTTTTTTCGGAAAAATTTTTTTTGACGCCGGCGAATTTTTGCCACGAATTTTCGCGGGCGTTTCGCGAATTTATTCGCTGGCGGCGAAATGTGCAAATTCGACGCGAATTTGCGCCTGGCGAATAAATTCGCCTATTACTAACTGTATGGACCCAAAATGGTCTTAGTATAAAACTAAAACTAAATGGTGAATTCAGATTTGGAGAACTTTACTGGTACACAGAAGGAGGTCTTAAAGCTCTGGATCATATGCATTAATGCCTTCCATAAACAAAAGATCAATACATCGGCAATTTAATAAGTGACATAGAAAATAATAAAGATAGCGTTTTTTGTGAAAATCTACATAACTGGGATGAATGTTTATTGCCTGGTAGATCTGCTTTGAGTATTGTTAAATTGTGATAATGCTTAAAAAAAAAAAAAATACCCCAAATATAAAACTGTATGGATCCTTGATTTTTCTCAGATGGCTTTAGACGGTTTCCCAGATATATGGGAAAAAAATGAAAAACTTGATAACACTGAGCGTTAAAATTCCCCACATTGATGGTATTATTGCATGCTTTGAATTCCTTCAGCTATAGCCATCAGAGGTAAAGCTAATTGAAAGCACATTGACTGACACCTCCCTTGTCAGACAGCTAAAAAGAAACCATTTTAGCGAAAAGAAAATCAAAAACCCTTGCCCAGCACCTTTGACCTTTCTAAAATTCTTCCACTACTACTGGAACATATCTACTGTAGTGCAGTGCAATGCATTTATACAGTAAAAGTATATTAAAGCCATGTGTTACATTTGTGACTGACAAGCAATAAAAACATTTCTCCCTGTAGCACTATCATGTTTAAGTTTATTTAGCATAACCTTGCATACTTTTAAAAAGAGGTCAAGTTTTTTTTTTCTCAAACAAGCCTACTGTCTCTGAATTTATGAAAATACCACACATTCACTGCTTCTAATGGAAAAAATGATCCACTTTTATGTTCAGTAGTCTACACAGCAGGTAGAGCAAGATATATGCCAATATACAGTCGGGTCGGTGGCTCAAGGTGATTGTCCTTTGGGGTAATCATGGCTAGTTATGGGCGAATTTATTCGCCAGGCGCGAATTTAAAAAAAAATGGATTTTCGCCAAAAAAAAATGGACGCCGGCGGCAAAAAACAGACGCCGGCATCAAAAAAACGGACGCCAGTATCAAAAATGGATGCCGGCGTCAAAAAACGGCGCAAATTCGCCCATCACTGTTCATGCCAATCCAACAAAGGGGCTTCACAAGTTTTAATTTTCAAAATTGGAGCTTTTCAAAAAAAATAAAAATAAACCTTTATCAATTTGTTTTTCCAATCTTGTTTGTTCTTTAGCATAACAAAAAAAATGTTGTTGTTCCATTCATTTTCCATTTTCCAACAAGAAAAATAAAATAGCTTAGATGTTAAAAATACACCACCCATTGAATTCCACAGAAGCATCATTAACAAAAATTTTTTAGATTGATAATATTTGAAAATTTCAGTTGGGAAAAACGTAAATTTTAAAAAAAAATAGATTTTTTTTTTACTAAAAAAAATAAAATAACCTCAAATTTCACATAAGAGTTTGAGCCATGTGATGGTTTATGCTAATAAAAAGCACAACAGCAGTAAGGAGATTATTTAGATATTAGATATTTTTTGGCTCTTAAATCATGGCTGTGATTATGGTTTAGAACACACAAATTTTAGATATCTTTTAACAAATAAAAAAAGAAAAATTGTAAACTTTGACATCCAAAGGCTTGCTAGGCAATGTAGACTTTTTTTGAGCTTATTAACTCACTCAAAATGATGAGTGAACCTTGATTTCAAGGTATTCATGTTTTCCCACGATTTTATTCATTTGGATTTTTTTTTTATAACTAAGGTCACATTTGTGTTTTTTCGTGAGTTTATTCAAAGTAGAAGAAAAAAATACATAAATCTAAATATTGCTAAATAGGCCTCTAAATAATCAGAGAAGTTTCTTTCTACAGGACTGATGGGAATTGTGCTTATTATGGCAGGAAAGTGAGTTATATGAATGTTCATGTGAATGTAAATTGAACCTGAGGAGATTATCAGTAAGTGATAGTATAAGCTCCATCAATTGTACTGCTTATAGACAAACAGGGGAACTTGACCACGTGCTTTACAATCACACTGATTTTATACTGTTTATGGGCATCTTTTTCATTGAATAAAAGTACAAATATTCGTGACAAAGTAGCTTGTTCTACTTAAATTTAATTAGCAAATGAAATCATCTTGTTGTGGGGGGATAGTGTAAAAGATCCAGATAACAAAGACTTCCAAATTAAATTAGCACTTTTCTTTATTTCACGTAGTAGTACATGGCTTACCTCTGACTTCAGGAAACATACAAATAACAAATCCGCCAGCAGTCCTTTTCAGAAATTTACAGATGAATAGAAGAGCATACTGTAGAACTTAGCAAAAAAAATTAAAGATTTATTGATGTTCCAATGTTTTACTCACCCCTGTAACCTTTCTCAAGAACATCAAACAGAGGAAGGTCACAGAGGGTGGATGAAACATTGGACCACCACTAATTATTTCTGCTAACTCTTGTAGCATGCTGTTCTCTTTATTACTTCTCTATTATTAACGCCCACTCATTTATCCTATTTCAGGGAATAAGGTACCCATATTCTAAAATGTACAGTATATTCAAAAATTAGTTTGTAGTTTTTAGTTTATAGACCTCTGATGACTGTTTCCTACCACCAAATACAACTCTCAAATAAACAAGATAAAAAAAGCATCACCTTGGCACTGTTGAAAAATGTTCATTATATGGAAAGTATTTGGTTTAAAATGATACATGTATTGAATATTTTTGTAGTGAACTAGTGTGCTAGGTAGTGATGAGCGAATCTGACCTGTTTCTCTTTACCAAAAATTTGCGATACAGTGTAAATTTTCCCAAATTAATTGAAATTTATTGGCAGAATTTTTTTTTGTACGTGCGAGGCCGGGAGACCAATTTTTTTGTTGTTCAACAATTGTTTTTACCCATTGGAGTCTATGGGTGTCATTTTCGCAGTGAAACTCTGTTAAAAAACGTCACTCATCACTAGTGGTAAGTAAGAAATAATATAAATAATGAACACCTATTGGTACAAATAAAGATAATAAAAGTCACCAAGGAGTTTTGTGGCCAAACAAAAGCAGAAAGTCACTGGCTGAGGTCATGTCTTACATTTACAGTAAATTCCTTGAAACAAAAATGTCTGACCAATCTCAGGTCTGCCTGGTTGGTAAATAGTTCTATTAAAAAGCAAGAATGAGTTAATGTGAGGACCCATTCAACTTTCAACTTAGTGTTTACATTTTTAAGTTTAAAGGGATACTTTCATGGGAAAAAAATTTTTTTTCAAAATGAATCAGTTAATAGTGCTGTTCCAGCAGAATTCTGTGCTGAAATCCATTTCTCAAAAGAGCAAACAGATTTTTTTATATTTAATTTTAAAATCTGACATGGGGCTAGACATTTTGTCAATTTCCCAGCTGCCCCAAGTCATGTGACATGTGCCTGCACTTCAGGAGAGAAATGCTTTCTGGCATGCTGCTGTTTTTCCTTCTCAATGTAACTGAATGTGTCTCAGTGGGACATGGGTTTTTACTATTGAGTGTTGTTCTTAGATCTACCAGGCAGCTGTTATCTTGTGTTAGGGAGCTGCTATCTGGTTACCTTCCCATTGTTCTTTTGTTTGGCTGCTGGGGGGAAAAAGGGAGGGGGGGTGATATCACTCTAACTTGCAGTACAGCAGTAAAGAGTGATTGAAGTTTATCAGAGCACAAGTCACATGACTTGGGGCAGCTGGGAAATTGACAATATGTCTAGCCCTATGTCAGATTTCAAAATTGAATATAAAAAAATCTGTTTGCTCTTTTGAGAAATGGATTTCAGTGCAGAATTCTGCTGGAGCAGCACTATTAACTGATTCATTTTGAAAAATGTTTTTTTTCCCATGACAGTATCCCTTTAACATATGAATTGCATAACAAAAAATTACCGGTAAGCAAATATATCAAATGATACATTGCCTTAAAATGACAAATTATATTTTTTCTGACAATGGTAGGCCCATTTGTTAACATTCTCATTTTAGTGGTTTTAGAGGTTTTAGAAACCACAAATAAATTTATTTACTCTAAAACCATTAAAGGAAATATATACCCCCCAAACAATGTAGGTCTCTATAACAAGATATTGCATAAAACAGCTCATATGTCAAACCCTTCTTCATGCAAATAAACCATTTTCATAATAATATACTTTTTTAGTAGTATGTACCATTGGATAATCATAAATAGCAAATTGCCATTTTAAAAAATAAGGGCCGCCCCCTGGGATCGTATGATTCACTGTGCACACAAACACACCAAACAAACCATACTTGTTAGGTCACATGAGCCAATTAACAGACAGAGTTCTGTCTTTTGCTTCCACACTTCTTCCTGTTACAGTTAAAGTTTTAGTATTTCTGGTCAGGTGATCTCTGAGGCAGCACACAGACCATCACAAAATGGTGATTCAAGGAAAGAGATGTAAAATGGAAATATTTACTTAAATATATATTCCAGTTTGGTAAAATTCTTTAATATACTACTTAATTTGATATAAACTTAAATATTTGGGGGGTATAGTTTTCCTTAAATGCCATGTCATTTAATAATAGACCTGAATAGGAAAGCATGAATGAATGAATAAAAAGCTGAACGATGTGCTAAAATATATAAAAAAGCAAAATAATCGCTAAAAATGTTAGTTTTCTGGACCATTACTAGTGTTGATCTCTAAAAGTCGGAAAGGCTAACAAAAGTCCACTAGGATCAGAGCAGCTCTCATTGACTTTTATAGAAACTTGAATGCTTTTATATGAAATTTACTAACATCTCCAAAAATATGTTGTTTTTCTATATCTCTTTAATACTCTAAAAAAAATCTAGATTTATTAAATTTAAAAACCAAAAAAAACGCTAATGCAAAAATTCACCAAGTAAAAGTTGTCAAGGTCCTATAGAAGTCAGTGTCAGATGCGCGGGTCTTATTGTTTTTTTTTGTTCATTTGTTTTAGATTCAGATCTTTTAAAAAATTCCATGACAAACATTTTAGAGAATGTTTAAGAGTTTAGGAGTGGTTTCAAAACCTCTAAAACCACTAAAACGAGAATGTTGATAATTAAAACCTTTAAAGAAATAGATAATTTTTCAAGTTTTAGAGAAATTCAAATAAAAAACATTTTTAGAGAAAAAATGTAATTTGAGAATAAAATTTAATTGTGGGTTAATAGGCCCCTAAGAGTATACCATTTTTATGCCTTATTTAATTTAATTAGGATCTTTTTGAAATTATTAAACCAAACTCCAAATCCTAATCATTTGCATAATTTTGCGTCACAGATAATGCAAACAATTTCTGAGGGCATCCTTATACCTAAACAGAGTTCATTAAATCTGCACTTTGCCAGGAGAGGTTAGAGGTCGTTCTGGAATGAAAATTAAATGTGATCATTAGGATCAATAATTAAACGATGTGTACAAGGAACAAACGTTTTGGCACATTTCCCGATCTTGTCTTTATTTTGTTACACTTTCATTAGCCTTTTATTGAAGCCACAAATGCTAATGACTTTGTCTATACGTAAATTTATAGATCTTTAGTTGTAAAAACAATAAGACCCTTTGCTTCAGCACTTGAATTCCTTTTGACTTATTGCTTGTATATGTAGCACAAATTGCTATTCATGAAAAAAATCCATAGTGGATTCAAACAGTAGGACTATGATTGTATTGATTTTTTTCTTTAAAGATGAAACGAAGGTTAAATCAAATAGCATATTAGTAACATGGTTGCTGTTAATTATACCTGGCAGAGAAAAGGAGTTTAGTTTCCTTCATTATAACACAGTTTGACTGTTCCAGGATCATTTTTCTGCGCTTTCAACCCAAACCTTTAACATGTTAAAGACTTGCTGAATTTGGCATGGCTAGTGAGAATTCTATATCTCTAATGCTAAAATCTTTAAAGGATGTTTTTAAACATTGAGGAGATTTAAAGAGACATTAGCATCAAATGCACTGAGTGTTATAATATATTGTTAGAAAACAGAAGCATTTTCTTAATGCCTTCCAAACAACTATAACTTTTATATATAAATTGTAAAAGAAAATGGGCATCTAATACACAATGCAATCCTGCACTGGGGACACATGGGGACCTACCTAACACACTATTAGTTATCACACTGATTGTCTCTCTAACATAGTCTTTTTATTATCACAGTCCTAATCCTCTGGAAGGGGTTAATGATCACACAGTTTAGTTCAAATGAAATGTTCATTCCCAAGAGCTCATATACCCCAGGTAGCACTTGCTTTTACCAAAGTACCACTCCCTTTGGACACTTGAAGGCCCATTTATCAAAGGTCGAATTTCGAATTCATGGGAATTTTTTTTAATTCGAATATACTCACAATTCGACTGGGAGATTATTTAAGAAAAAATTTCTGTGTCTAATATCGGATCGAATGGTTCCGAAACTAATCACATTCGATTCATATTCGATTCATACTAATCAAGTTTTTCTCCCCAAAAAAACTTGAATGTCAGGAAGGTCATGATTCTCCAAAAGTCAATGGACTTCTGCCATTGATTTGTAAGTTAACTCAGCAGGTTTTAGGTGATGAACATTCGAATTAGGACTGTTGCCGTGGTTGAGGTGTGATAGGGAGATGAATTTTGAATGTGTGAATTTTGACACATTTGAAAATTCTAATTTACTATTCGACCCTTGACAAATCTGTTCCTTACTAGCCACTCCCACCAAGCAAGTGCACGAACAAGACCTGTCCTCACACAGGGACATCACACTTGTAGCCTTGCCAATATCCTCCCATGGGTTGCTCACTAACTAAGGTGCTCTCAGATGCAGTTGCACTGCAGATTACTGGCAGCTCTGTAGCAGGATCAGTTTCAACAGTGGAACCTTTCACCACATGGAACATTTGCTAGTGTTGGGTCTGTGACCTGTTTTTGACATAGCAATGAGTCACCTATGGTGTTCTGGATCCCAAAAGGTGAGATGGATTATGTTAACCACCTTAAAATATGATGCAGACCATATTCAATCGTTATTTATTTGAGAGAGAGGGAGAGAGAGAGGTGGCAGTTGATGCCCAGAGTTTGACCAATCATGCCAACATGGTTTGTACATCTGAAAAGAATGTTGTTTTTTTCTTTTTGACAAATGAGTCTATTAGTTACACAACACCTAGAGTACCGTTGAAAGGAATTTTCTTGCTAGATTGCAAGAAAGCAACTAATGGCTGATAAGTTGCCTTTTTCTCCTTTCACGACATCTGAACTTGGCTCAGGAGTAACAGGTGGCCAGGAGCCAGAACACCTATGCACAGGCACAAAGAGCCACAAATCACTTTCTGCAATTTAGCAAAGCATTTTATATGTCTGTGTCTTTGAGTACATGCCAGTAGCTCTTTGGGATTTATTTGGCTCTGGAGATAATAGCACTGTAGGATGCCACAATCTTAAGATGCCATTTGTAAAGTGAACAGCAATCCTGTTCGCTTTGCAAAACATTCCAGTTCAGTAGATTAGAAAAAAGTGTGTGCCAAGAATTTTATATTTTGAAATATGTAATCTACAAACTATTTTTCTTTTAATAAACTTTACTTTGGCAGTAAAACACCAAAGTATAATAATAGTCAAAGGGGACACAGAGCAATACCTATAAGCAACCATTACACTCAGAAGGGCACAGTGGTTGGTTCTGTTGGCATACATTGCTTGCTGGATTTGATTGGGAGGCAGATTTCTTTATGCAAAGATAAAATCAGTAATATCACAGTTAAAACCTCAATTTAAAGTTGTTTTTTTTTCAGAAATCTGAAAAATTTCACTTGACTTCAGAAGCTCATTTTTTTTCATTCCAGGTTTTTTCCATTAGATAAATCTGTAAACAAAAATACTTGAATAGCAGAGAAAAATCTCAAATTCTAATATATCAGCCCCTAAGACTAGACCATTGTTTCCATCGAGTTTGTATGTTGTGTTTGTGAGGGTTGTCTTTGATGAGCTACAAACACACAGTCAAATTAATTTTCTCTTGATGAAAATGACCCTGCTTTGTTCTGTAATAGAAACATTACTACTATGATTGATTTGAATAATTGAGCCCAATAAGGTGCAATAAATACATGGGGAATGAGTTTAATTACCGAATCATGAACAATAAGATGTATACTATTAATGAGCAAAACGACTCCATTCCACTTAGCCAAAAAATTAATTAAACCACAACAGTGTCAGGGGCTGTCCCCGTGGGACCTCCTGGGCCTCTTCACACCACTCACTAATCTTACAGAAAGTCTTCACCTCCCCTTGTGCCCTCCAGTTCACTGTGATGGGTGAATAAATTCGGCTGGCACAAATTTGGGGCGAATTTCCTCATTTCACCGCCAGCGAATAAATTCTTGAACTTCGCTTGTGAAAATTCGAAAACATCAATTTCCGATTTTCATGATTTTTTTGTGAAAACGTTTGAATTGCTTGATTTGTTGGTGAAAACATTCAAATTGCTTGATTTTTTTAGTGAAAACATTTGAATTTTGTGATTTTTTTTGTGAAAATGTTCAAATTTCACTATTTTTTCATAAACTTTACAATTTCACAATTTTACGCAAATTTTTTTGACATTTTGCGAATTTTGCGGGACATTCGCAAATTTTTCAGCAAATCATAATTTGCCCATCACTACATACCTCTTCTTGCAGCCACATTGTCATCATAATCAGAGGGTGGGGCAGAGAAGAGAGCTGAGAAAGTCCAGGATCAGACCAGGGAGCAGGGAATGGGCCTGGGTTGGTGGGACCCACAAGTTTTTTCCCAGTGTCCTTCTGGCTCGGTATGACCCTGAACCGCAGAAAAGTTAGCAAAATGTGAAATTTCAGAGAAAATGTTGCCAAATGCATTGGACTCAATGAGCATTCAGTCCAATTAAGTCCACATTTTTTTTCAATGTCAATGGGCATTTTTTTTGTCCTGAGAAATGGTGAAATTCTAGTGCAGATTTTTAAAATTCTTCACACGTCCGACAAAAAGCCACCAATGTATTTGCATAAAAAGGAAGTGAATAAACACCCATTTAAAAAAAACTCACATGAAAAAAGTTGTTGCAGAAAAAGTCGCAGCAAAAAAAACACCATTTGAATTACATTTTGTGGAGTTTGCCATTTTGCAATTATTATCACTTTTTTACAATTTTTTTATCGAAACAGATTCACACAAAATTTGTGTGAATCAGGTGAAAAAATGTACTCATCCTTAATTCCTACAACCTAAATTTTAACTTTTTGATTTTTTTTACTAATTATTTAAAAAAATTGCAGAGATTCTTTATCTTTTAAAACACAGATTTCCCATTTTTAATCCTTGTTTTTTTTACTAATTATTTCAAGAAACTGCAGAGATTTTTTATCTTTTAAATCCATTTTTAATCCTTGTAACAAACGGTAAGGAATGTGCTAAACAAGCCTATTAAAATAATACAAAAATATGCAATAAACATAACTAACCCTATTATTTGTGGCAAAGCCCTTTGAGACCTAGAAATGTTTTGTACAAGGGGCCGACCATTAAACTTTTCATTTTCAGTAAAGAGTTCCTTTGTTATTTTGCAAGAAGCTTAGCCCTATAATTTCTTTCAAATTAATGCAGCTTTCCCAAGAGCGGTGTAATTCTTGAGGTTACATTGTAAGTCCAAGTCTGTTATGTCTGTCGTTTCAATGTCTTGTGTTTATGTATTACTTCCTAACAGTAACAAAGTGTTTACTGTTCAATGAATGCATTTTATTTTAATTGCGCTCTATAAAACTGTCTGATAAATTTTGATTTAACAGAAAAAGCAAGATCTCACTCAAATAAAGATGTGGGGTTATAGACAGCTGTTTGAAGTATAAATTACCAGCAGATCCCATGCTAAAGCAGTTCATTCTATCAAGGGAGAGCTCAGCTGCTCAGGATGTGCACTGTTTCCAATGAAATCAGATGCATCTTGCCCCCATGTTGGGGACGCACTGCTGACATAAAGTCACAATGAAGCAAACACTTATTTCAC
The DNA here is from genome assembly GCF_017654675.1 of Xenopus laevis. Lineage (NCBI taxonomy): Eukaryota > Metazoa > Chordata > Amphibia > Anura > Pipidae > Xenopus > Xenopus laevis. The sequence goes on along the minus strand of NC_054380.1, from coordinate 18,796,262 downwards.
AGATGGTCTCTAACTGACAGCTGATTCCTCCATTTCAGTCCCATGGAGACTTGTCTGACTGCACTGTAGCATCTCTGAAAGAAAATAAAACACTGGTTTATTGTTATTTGTAAATTATACCCAAAGTCATGCATTTAAGGCTTTTCTGTGAGCAACAATATCCATCCTGCCAATCATCCCACAGCTTAAAGAGCAAGAACTACAAATCAAAGGACTTCTAAAGAGGTGATATATTATCAAGTTAGAAGATTTTTTTTATTTCTACCTAATTTTTCCAGGGCTGGATAAGCGTTTTGTAGTGAATGAAGATTCTTTTGATATGTTCTGTAAAATGAAGAAAAGTTCAAACCAACAATAATTATGCAGTTTTTGGAAAGCTACTGAGGGATCATGGAAGTTGTTAACATCAACACCTCATAGAATTCTGATAGGGGGCAGACCAAGATATTGTGCCATAACTACAACACACTGAGCAATGGCTGCCCATGCACCTTCTTATTTAGACAGTGGAAGGGCTCAAATTCCATTGGCTGATGTGGAAGGCAAAAATGACCTATGCATTTCTTTTGTAAGTATCACATCTTTTTTTCCAGATTATTTTTGTGATGAGGGATATGAAATAGTCAATCTTTTATTATTATGGGGTGTTCTCCCTAGCTCAGTGATGCCCAACCAGTATCTCAGGAGCAACATGTTGCTCACCAAACCCTTGGCCGTTGCTCCCAGTTGCCTCAAATCAGGTGCTAATTTTTTTAATTTCTGGCTTGAAGGCAAGTTTTAGCTGCATAAAAACAAGTTTTTCCTGCCAAAACAGAGCCTCTTGTAGGCTGCCAGTCTACATATGGGCTACTAATAGCATGCTTGTGTTGCTCTCCAACTTTCTTTACATTTGAATGTGGCTCAAGGCTACAAAAGGTTGGGGATCCCTGCCCTAGATGATGAAAGGGCTGGGATCACCATGTTCTTTGCTTTTGGTAGTCTTCCTGAGGAACAGGTAGCAGTGCTGAGAGTCCATAGGCTGGACCAGGCCTCACTTTCTCAATTAAGACAGGATACAAATATCCTATGAATGAGGAATAGTTATTGATAGTCAAACCTTGTTATAGTACAACCCAGAGGTGTATAGAATGTCACTGAATAGTGTATAGAATGTCATTAAAGAAGTCAATGAGCAAGGGCAGCTGAGTTTCCCAGTTTAGGAGGATAATTGAGGTCAGTTGCCCCCAGGCAATACTGGCCCCATATGAGACCTCAGTGGAAAGGGAGCCAGGATATTTTCTCTATTCCTGGATGGAATCCACTGTGAGTGTCTCTGCATCTAGCCCAGTTTATATTTGATGTGTCCTAATCATTGGGCTCCATAAGAGTGAGTATAGGAGTGTGATATTTGTCTTCTTCTTTAGCTAACAGTAGCTGCTGGCAGTTATTCCTCACCCTGTACACAAACCCAAATGAAACTCCTCCCAGTGGCACATCGAATATCTCATTGAATGCAGAACGCCAAACTAACTTTTACTGTGATCATCTTTTTTTACCCTCAGTACAAAAAGCCTTCAAAAAAACCCAAATCCTTTCAGCACAATTTGCTGGTAAACAATCGTTCTTTGTTAATAAAAGAACTTAGCGCAAGTTACCATTATAGGCAAACACATGAATGGCACATTGAGAGGGATGGAGAAAGACAAATGATGGCTTGTTACTGCAGGAATTGAACATGTAAACATGTGTCTTAATGTGCCTGAACATACTTCATCTAGTCTGTGGGAAAATGCTAATGTTTCCAGTAGAACTAACAGTCATGCCCCTAAGTGGAGAAAAAGGGTTCCAGATTACTATTGCTAATCCATGTGCAAATAACTTATCCCATAATGATAATCCATTTACTGCTAACACCATCATTTTGAAGCTATACTGTTTATATAAGAAATATGGCCATGTTTCCTAAAGCCCCAAGACACCTTTTTTTTGGCATTAAAAGAGCAATTAGGGTTTTTTCGCTTAAATGAGTGTAATTTCTTTCCTTTGGATATATTGATGTCAAATCCTTAGAAAACATGGCCAAACTTTGATGAATATGTTTGTTAGTTTGAAAGCTCAACAAATTAGTCTCAAACACAGGATTACCTCATTTTTTCATGATTAGTAGGGAATTCAGTCCAAAGAATACAACTGAATCAAAATAACACCTTCCATAGCCATTCTGTATTTTATTCTCATCCTTTAAAAGTAAAAAAACATTAAGGAGAAATGGGCCACATGATGTCAAGAACTCCAACCTGGACACTGTCATTGTGGAGTTTGCATGTCCCCCCGCCAGATTGGTGTTGGATCCATCTGGTTACTCTGGTTTCCTCAATTTATCCAAATAAATTACTGCTAGTTTAATTGGCTCATTGTTGCACTGATGTTAGCATCAGTGATATGGAAATTAACAAAACTCTATTTAGTACATGATAGTTGTCCATTTACCTACTCTTGCAGTAGGATTGGACAGGTACCATTGCACTTATCAATGTCTAGTTCAATTGACAATACACTTAAAAAGATGGTTCACAAATATGAAAGTTATTAGCTAGGACTTAACATTAGAAGTGACAGTTGCTATGTTGAATTCTATCAAAGTCTTTCACTTATGAAAGAACATACTTTGATTGTCCAGTGGTTGTCTTCTTCATATATATAAATGGGAAACCTACTGGTATTTAGTTCTCTTCAATGTGCGAACATCGAAATCCAGTTGTGGTAACAGGTACGGTATGATGGCCCATAAATCGATTCTGACTTGCTATGAACTTTTGTTCTCTCTCTCAGCTGGACCCTCGCAATGTTGTGTGGGGAAATGGAATGGTTTGGTGCAACTGCACAAATCTGATATTTAGGACTCCGGAGGTTCTTACACGTGAAACAGATTTATTTGCAGACAAAGGAATAAAATACCAGTAATAGGTAGTGTAGAGTGATCAGTGAGGTAGATGGGTTGCAGCACTATTTAAATGCAGAGCGGAACACTGGCACCACTCTGAAGACACTTGGCTAGCTTAATATAAATATTTATGGAATCCCAATTAGTGGTCGGCAACAGAAATATCAGGTTTCTAGACCAATTCCCTTTCCAGGCTCTGGTCCAATCAGTAATACCTTGGCAGAGCAACCTCTAGCTATCAATTCTAAGATGGAGCTTAGTGCTGCTCTTTCTAACTAAATCTGCCTATCTTATGCTCCTAGAGTGTTTTATGACAGTACTACTTCTATTCAATTTGAATAGGGTGGGTACATATAGCTTTTATATGACTTTATATTATATATATATATATATATATATTAAAATATCACAAAACATTTTTGACCACTTTAAAAATTTTCATGACTTTTCGTAATACAGGATATGATATCACTGATAGAAGATTGAGGAGGATGTAGCTTCATATTATCTAAACTAAGCTAAGCTAGCAAAGGACACTCTGGCAAAAGAGGTAACATTCTGTAAAATTGCACTTTAGTGAATTTGCAGAGTAATGATCGTTTGCCTGAGAGAAAATGTGCCTGTGAAAGGGCGTGAAACTGCAATAGCGACAATCTCTTTCACTAGTGAATTGTCCTCTGCGCCTGTTATTTATTGGAGATGTCCCTACGGATGGGATTTCTGGCATATTTTCTCTAGGGATGGCCACTGTACCCTTTAGGAAATCTGCCCCAAGGAGTTCCCAGCTGCCAACCTTGGACTGAGGATGATGGGAGCTGCAGTTTACAAGAAAAGTACATTTCACATGATATCACTGCCCTATTTTAATTGGAAATGATTTTTTGCCCAACACAGTTTATTTTATGAGGATGTGAGTCACATCCAAAGCTTTTGCTAAATCACATCTCTGTTTCATATTTTGTTACAACCCATAACACAGTTTAAACATTTCTTGTTTTTAATACAGACTAACCTTATTTAACATTTACAAGAAGCCCCAGGCAAATGCTTTCTATGATTCGTTTCCTAACCTGTCTTTATTAATTGGTCTGCTGACTCAGTCTGGGCTAATTTTATTAAATGCTATTTCGGTGTTTGTCTTTCCATGTATACACAGCTTTTTAAGTTCCTTGCTTAAAACACAAACCACATTTTCAGAATTGACCCCACCGCTCCCATGCAATTTTCTTTATTTAAGCCTTGTACTAACATTGATTGTAACAAAAAAAGAGACCTTGCACAACCTTTGAAATTGGACACAGATATCATCTTACGTGATAGGGCTTATTTTCGATTAGCTGTGGCTTTCTCTCCAATCAAAACAGCTCAGTTAAAGAAAACCACAATGACCCCATTAAACCATTAGATAATTTTCCAGTTAGCTGAGGTTACTCGGAAGCTTCTGTACGGAATAATCTGCCTGCACCTTCTGGGCTCACAAAATCCTTTCGCAGTGGAAGTGATCCCACCACAGATATTCTTAACAGAACTGTGAATACCTCTAAACTGTGGAGCAGACAATACTCCTTTCATATCTTGAAGACTAAAGGGCGTTTTCAATTTCCTCAGTTACAGCGGGTTTCAACTTCTGATATGCACTTTTATGGGATATCTGTGCCAAACTAATGTAACTGTAATCTATTTGACACAGGTAAAAATCAACACATTTGGAAGAAAAAAAAAAAATCTAGTGTAAAAAATGTTTAATAATATTGGTAATATGTGATGTAATATTTCTTCAGAACAGTGGGGATATTTGTTTAACAGACTAGTATTTACACCAACATACATATACACAGAGACACATGCTGTACACATCAAACTTGTCAAGATTATTTGTTGACTAGCACTTGGATGGCCACATTTGGCTTAGGGGTATAGACATCTTCAAAATTGCTGCAAAAGCATAAAAAAGTAAACTATAAATATCCTTTTTTATATGATATACTTTGTTCTTTGTAGTCTAATTGTATTATTCATAGAGACAGATTTCCAAAAAGTTGTGTTTTGGGCAGCCTGCCCTGTGAAAAAAAAATTCTTAATAGGGTCTCGATGTCATCCCTGAAGCCGCACCTCCGACTTGCCCACATGCCCAATATCTCAAATCTCTTTCTAGTACAGCCATACTAAGTGTGGCCAAACATTCATTGCATGGCGATATAAACATCCTCCATACTGAAACAAAGACAGGAAACTTCTGCTTAAAGGGCACCTATTGGCTTAATATATCATCCCCAAGCAAAGGTGCAGACTAATAGAGCCTTCACTTTGGTTGGGGGTAACAGCAGTAGTTTTTTTTTAATTGCCCCCTGCCAGCACTAGGACTCTCACACCAGGAGGGTGCTCCTACACAATGTCCAGAAAAACAAAACTTTGGTACTGAAAAGTCACCAAATCTCCACTCTTCCTTCCAGCATGAGAGTTAACAACCCGTGCTTTGAAATAATGTAAGTAACTACCACTTTAACATATAAAGGATCAGTTAAAAACGCAAGTGCAGTATCCAACGGTTTATGTTTTTTTTTACCAATGTCAAACTGGATTTCTCCTTTATTCTAGCATAATTACAATGCATTCCGATTTGCACCCGATGAGTCAAAATAAAGGAAATTATGCTTGTGTTATAGCGAACATTGATGCAAAGGGGCTCATTTACTTAGCTCGAGTTAGAAGAAAAAATACTTTGAATTTTGAATGGTTGAATATGGCTACTATATGACCATCGAATAGGCTACTTCGACCATGACTTCGACTTCGAATCGAACGATTCTAACTCAAAATCGTTCGACTATTCGACCATTTGATAGTCAAAGTACTGTCTCTTTAAAAAATACTTCGACCCCTTAGTTTACCACCTAAAACCTACTGAGGCCAATGTTAGCCTATGGGGAAGGTCCCCATAGGCTTCCTAACAATTTTCTGATCAAAGGAATATCCTTCGATCGATGGATTAAAATCCCTCGAATCGTTCGATTCCATGGATTTAAGCGTTCGATCGATATTCGTTCGATCGATATTCAAAGTCGAAGGATTTACATTCGGCAGTCGAATATCGACGGTTAATTAACCCTCGATATTCGACTCTATGTAATTCTGCCCCAAAGTGTAGGATTTTTTAAAGTGGGCGTGGTGTCGCTTCCAGAGTATGTGTTCAATAGTGATGTGCGAGTTGATCTGAAACCCATGGGTTTACCACTTAGTGGGTGAGTTCAAGTTTGGGCAGCCATTGCGGTTTAGGGTTGGGTGTGGGTCAGACTGGGGGGAGTACACAACTCAATTGCTCCCAAAAGTTTCCTGTCTTGGAACAAGACTAAGAAGACATGGGTATGGGTTGGGTGCAGGTCTAATAATGGAAACATTTTGCAGGTTAGGATCTGGTGTGGGTTAATATATTGCGGGTTAGGGTCTGGTGCAGGTCGGGTTTTTCCTGACCTGCACATCACTAGTATTCAAATCATTGTTTACACCTAATTCACTGTGCCTAGTGATACAAACTACTGTGGACACAAGTACCCTAATTAATATGCATCCTCGATTGCGTACATTTTTGAGAATCTGTGGTTCTTTTTATAAATTACCCATTTGACCCACCATTGTTCAAAATGTTATAACAATCCCTAAATTATTTTTCCCTTGGCACATTCTGAGCTACCTTCACCCTGTTGACTCTTATAAAGCTTATGAAGTGAAAACACACTGTTCTTTTGCTAATCCTGCTTAAAATTATTTTGCTACGTCCTATTAATGAGATGCGCACTATACTAACATTTACAATATTGGCTAAGTAAGGTTTATAATTTTGTAAATGTTCATTAAAGTGAGTTCTTCTATGTGTGGTTCAAAGCTGCCTTTATTTCCAAACCAATTAAATGTTTATATATGAGGATGGTTTACATATGATGTTTATTGTTGAATATACTCTTGCCAGTAAATACAAAAGGTTGTTTAAAAGATAATACAGAGCATAAACATTGACAAACTTGGCAAATGAGTTTTAAGTAGAGAGAAAATATTGTTCCGAACATAGAAAACAATAACTATTTACAGAAGGAATACAAAGCAACAATGTACCGTAAATATATTACCAATTGCTGAGGGAAAAATAAAGAGCATGTAGGGGATGTCCTGTTCTCAAGTATTTTGGCGATTAAAACATGTGAATAATCCACAAGTGTTTTTTACAACAAACATAAATGCCAAAAATATACAGTAGGCATACTTGAGGGAAAGAAAAATCCAATGTATATTTGAAGCAGTTGCTCACTTACAGGTGTGGTTCCTGAGCTGTTCATGTAATTCTTAGGGCCATGGCGGGTGACAAGCAAATTTTTTTCACAAGGCATTGATTTGCGGCGAATTTCTGCATTTTGCCATCTGCAAATTTTCTTCTGAAACTGTGGAAAAAATCTGCCGCAAAAAATGTTGCCGCAACAAAAAAGTAGTCAAGACAAAATTGTCGTCAAGACAAAAAAGTCACCATAAGAAAAAACGTCCATTGACTTTAATGCATTTCAACGAAAAAGTCGATGGGACAAAAAAGTTGCCTCAAGAAAAACGCCCATTGACTGTAATGCAGAGAAAAAATGATCACGTGCATTAAAGGGGACCCGTCACCCAAAAAAAACATTCCAAATCCAATTTTATCACATTAGTCAAGCAAAATGAACTTTAATTACACTATATAAATTATTTGAATTTTGTTTCCTTCAGTCTGGGATTTCATAATTATAACAAGCAGGCAGGAGCCATTTTGTGGACACTGTTATTAAGACAAGCCTTGTATCATCTCAGAATCTTGTTTGTGCACCAGAATGGGGGACCTGATGTCCATTTCCTTGCCCTGGCTACACAATTAAACAGTAAAGAGAACGGGGGGAATGTGTGGGGAGAGCAGTGACATCTAGGAAGTGCTGAATGGAAAGTGAAAGTAATTAACTGCCCCACCTCCATGCCTAAGGCATAGAGGAGGGGCAGACAATATTTGATTGACAGCTGAGATTTTTAAATGAGCTTACAACAGCTATGAATGCTTTAATAAAAAATAGAAATTGGATTTCATGTTTAATTTGAAAAGGACTTTTATTATACAGATTTTTGTGTCTGGGTGACAGGTCCACTTTAAAATTTGTCCAGCGTAAAAAAAAATATTTTGACGTCAATTCACTTGTCCATTGCATTTTGTGAATGTTTTGCATTTTCTCAAATTTTTTCGCAGACCGAAATGGGGCAGATTCGCTCATCACTAACTGTGACACATGTGGCTGAATGCAATCTTTGTATTTCTTTCTACTTCGAATATCCTCAAAAATTTTAAAAAAATGCAAATGTTACCTTTTTTCTTAAAAAACCTGAATAAAAAAACTGAAAGCATAAAACCATGAAAATAAATTAAAATACCTCAAACTCAAAAAAAAAAGCTGGAATTGAATAAATAGTTTATATTTTGCCTAGGACAGCTATTATTGACTTCTACATGACCTCACAATTATTAAAATGGGAAAGTTTTACATTAGAGCTTTTCACATTTTGTTTCTCAATAGATAACAAAAATTTGTGTTTTTTTAAACTGTTATTCAAATTCATGATTTTTAGCGCAAAAAGATTTTGTGGAAAAAGAATACAGATATTGTCTTTATGGTGTCAGTCAGCCTAACTTTACATGGAGAGAATAACCTGAAGCTGGACATAAAGATTTGGTGTAGGGCAATAATTCCCAGAATATCTTGGGTTTTGTTTACCATTAATGCCATCCTAGGCCAACCTCTTTACTGTGCCTTTTCATTACTCCATGGTCCCAAAAACATATGACAAAAATTATTGATTTCAGGCATGTTTCAGGCAGTAATGCTGTGAACGCCGCCCCCCACCGCACGTTGCGCTTACCTCCACTCGTGGTGGAGACTGCATCGATAGCACAGAAAGCACTCTCTGCTCTAGAAAAGCAGAATTTCCGGTTTAATAACTGGAAATTCGGCTTTTTAAGTTACCAGAATCGGTTGGGTTGGAACCCATGGCATGGACTATGTGACCTTACCACAAAATTTGTCTAAATAAGCCACAGACTTCATAGCCCTAAGGGGGCATCATCTATGCTTCAACCAGCTTGTCATTCAGAAATACTACTTTGAATGTGGGGTAAAGAACTTTTAAAGTCCTGCTCTGATTGTTTGGTATATTGTCCCAAATGGTCAGAACAATAGGAAAGCAGCCATGCAGTGTATGGACCCTTAGATAGTAGTTATCCTTATAACCTGTAGGACTATTGTTCAGATGCCTGGTGGAATGTGCTTGCAAGTGTGATTTCTTTTTCTAAAATATCCCCTATAGTGATGGGCGAATTTGCGCAAAATTAGCGAAACGGCGCCGACGTTTCGTTTTTGACGCTGGCGCCCGTTTTTTTGACGCCGGCGCCCGTTTTTTGGCAAAAAATTTTTTTGACGCCGGCAAATTTTTGCCGCAAATTTTCGCGGGCGTTTTGCGCATTTATTCGCTGGCGGCGAATCGCGCAAATTCGCCGCGAAGTCGCGCCTGCCGAATAAATTCCCCCATCACTAATCCCCTATTAATAATGTAAATGCTTTATAAAGCCATGGTACCCAATAGGCTGCAATGGAACTCAGTTTTGTTTTCGTGGACAAGTATCAACAGAAAAAATAGCTGTCTTCATTCTCAGAATTTCCATAGTGAACTCTTGCTTGGAGACAATTTTCTGATGTAAATCATACTAAATATGCCATAGATTGTGGAGAATTTTCTGGTGATAAACCTATTGCTCATTAATGAGAATCCCTGAAAGTCAAATGAACATGACCTAGTTAGTGGGATCCTGATCTGGCAAGAGTGGGGTCCAAACCAGATCCAAAGGAACTATCTTAACTGTGCTCATGGCCTGTATAGAGGAAAGATGAAACAATGTCAAGCATAAATGTTACTCTGTATTAAGCACATAAAAAAGCCAAATTGCCCATCTCTAGTGCCACTTAGGAGAAATAGTATAAGATATCCACAAGACAACATAGCCACAAGCAGCTCATACAATGAGGATCATTTATTCGAAATCAAGTAGATGCAGAAATGTTATAGTGTCCCCTCATGATTATTGTTCATTGTAACAATTGTCATTACAATTAGACAGTTCTGCAAATCTACCTTTATCTAAGTAAACTCTTGATCTTCGCGTTAAGTACGATCACGTTCGCAATTCACAGCTTTCTATGCATTCCAAACCATTTTTGGACTCAGGAAAATTCTCGACTGTTGTCCACTTGCCAAAAAACTAAATTAGAAGTTCCCACTGTTTTTCATGGCATCTTGGTAAGACAGAGCTGAATGTTTCAAGTTTGTTTTCATAAAATTTGTGAAACTCAAATTGAGCTATGTTCACCAGCGGAGCATTGATATCCAAATAATCCATCATCAGAACAATACCGAGGTAAAGTTATTTCTAAGTTATTTTTGGGGGGTAATCATTGGTTTTAATACACAGGAAAAGAAAAGTGCACTTACATTGGTCGCTCTAGTGCACAATAAGCCAACTGTACATGCATTTGTGATGGCTGTATGCCTTTCTCTAGGTCATGGCCCTGAACAGCTATCTCAGATTACTTTTCTTTCTGGGCTTTGTATAACAGATTTGGAGGAAAGATTGTGATACCTATAAATGGACAAACCTAGAGATGAAGGAAGGAATTACATTGTAGAAGCGTTTAGAGCTATAATGTCATCTTCATGACCATGGGAAGCCAGTGTCTGAGACATAACATTTGGAGATTAATAACCAAAACTGTTTCATTCTTAATCTGTGCTTTTTTTAATATTATTAGAAAGGAAGCTATGGCAAGATACAGAAAATTGGGAAAATAAGTGATGCTTTATATAGAGTTCAATAGCAGTATTACGAGTGAAAGGAACATTAGGATGGTAAACCTCTGATAATGAGCTAAGGCTCCCATGACCTGTAAGTTATTAGCTTTAATATCACCAGCGCACTGCTGTGGAAATGTGCATTTTATTAGTAAAACAGTGCTAGTAATGTGCAAATTGGACCAGATGGAGATGTTACTAAGTGCAAAACTTGTCTGGTCATAGGAATACGATTTAATAACCCAACGTGGGACACTTTGGGTCACACAAAGGCCAAATAATGTGTAAAATTATAGACACACAACAGAACACAGAAATGATGAACCCTGGTTATTATGAGATCTTCTATGTCCTTGTTAGTCACAACATCTGTGCATGTTCTGCCTCTGGATTCTCTGTAGCAGATCTGTTTTACAATACAGCATACTTCTTTCTTATAAGCGAAAAAAATACTGAAATTGGAGAAACTGAGATTGGAAACAGTTCGCTTTAGTTGTTAAAGTGTTGAAGAAAGGGAATGTCATACATCTTTTTGTTAATGATGGTGTTTTCTTATCAGCACAGCACATGTACAGCTTTTTTTTTTTAAATGCCCATTAAATAATGTTTAAAAAGCAAAGGCTTGTGGTCTATTCCACTTTATCAGAGGCTTTCATATCACACTAATGGGCAGTACCCTGGACCATCACTGGAATGCAAACAGTAAACAGGACCTATGGACGTAGAACAGGCAATCATTATACCAAGCTTACGCTGAACAATATGATATCACCTGTTCTGTTGGTTACTGTGGAGCTCAAGAGTAAATGTAATACTTTTGTTTCTTGATTGCTATTTTTCTTCTTTTTTTTTTTCATTTACAGCTCCTGCTTTGTTAAACGGTGTTTCTAGTTGATATTTAAGGAAATGGAAAATGTTCTTTTAAGAACTGCCCAGAATTAAAGAAGCTGAAATGATAGGTAAAATGTGTTCAAGGTTATTTCCAAAGTACAGAATCTTACACAGTTTAGACATTGTATGGGGATGGGAACCTTTTTATATAAAAATTAATATACTGTAAACCTCCCCCTATTGTTTTTCAGATTCAGCAGGCTTGATGGGGTTAAATCACAAATATTCTTGAAATTAATTGACTTTTTTTTTCATTGGTTTGAGAAGGTCGGTCATTCTCAGTTTAAATTAAGTCAACATTTTACATTCATACAAAAATAAAATGGTGCAGACATATTTAAAATATTAGGTTATATCTTGAACTAATCACCATACTACTGCTGGGAAGCAGATTTATTAATTTCTTAAATGTTAGTTTTTTTGAAAAACAATAAAGATGAAAGTGGGTATTTTTCAAATTTGTTCTCAATTGTTAGTATAGTTACGGAAATACTTGAGTCTAAAAATTTGTATTTTAACGTTTATTTTTTTTTAAATTGAAGAATTCATATCTCCCACTGACAAAAAAAAAGCTTGTCAGGTTTTTTTATTTTTTTTCATTTCATTTTTTAAGATTTTTTTCAGTTGTTAAATCTTTAAAATTTGTATTTGAAAAACTCAAATTTGAAAAAATTCAAGGTTTGCTGAATAGTGAAAGAATGCAATACCAATTTGACTGTAGTATAGACTGTAATAATACTAAAACAAATCAACCAAATATTACAAATAAATGTTTTTGGGTGCTGTATCAGTCTGCCAGAAGTTTGTTGACTCCAAAGGCTCCATGTAGTGGATGGCATGATGTTAGTTCAGTCATTTGGTTAAGTGCAGATATATTATAGGTGTAGTATGTCTACAGTATCTAAGGGGCCATTTTACTCCTATATTTTTTAAAAGCTCTAAAAATTCAAGATTAATTAAGTGTAAAAACCACAAAAACCTCTAATATAAAAATTTGGCAAGTATAAGTCAATGGGAGCTGCTCTGATCTCACTGAACCATTTTTAATCAATTCAAACTTTTAGAGGGTTTTCAGATTTTTTTTGTTAGTACTTGTCCAAAAAAGTTGAATTTATAGAGGTTTTCATGGTATTGGTATTTTTTTGGATCGTTCAGCATTTTTTCTTTATTTGTGCTTTTTGAATTCAGATTTTTTAATAAACTCCATGGCATTTGTGGTTTTAGAGAAGTGAGTTCAGTAGTGATTTCAAAAACCTCTAAATCCAATAAAATGAGAATGTTAATAAATAAGCCTCTACTAGTGATAAGTCCAAACCAGCTGGACGTGTTTAGTAACAACATTTACTGTATCTGACATTGGAGGTAATAATAATAATAATAATAATAATAATTCTCTACTAAACAAGCACATTTTTTAAAAAAAAAATACTAGTTCTGTACCTGAGGTTGTAATATCATCAATGGCATTATATATGTCTATGCTTCTGCAGGACTCAAGACTTTCGGTAAATCCATGTCTTGTATTTTTCAGGTTTGGAAAATACTTTCTTTTGCTTCCTGTACCACTTTCTGGATTAATGTGCCTTGTTGCATTATACCAGGCCTCTTAACTAACCTCTTCTTCAGATAGTGCCTGTTCTGCACAACATCAAAGATGTTCTGGCGTATGGCTAATTGGGTACCATTGGTGTTGGAGAAACACTAGGGTGTTTAAAAGGACCCTATACGGTCCCCAGGACTTCTGATATAGATGTACCTTCTCCAACAGAAACTTTGAAAAGCTACTGTACATGATAAGCAGTGGTAATACCAGTGAAATCCAGATGCTGTTCTACTAGACAAGAACACAAAATATTTAAACAGGCTATAGGTCTGGTGCCCTAATAGTAGAATAGGCTGTGAGCTTAGAGGATAGCAAAGATGAGAAGATGGGTCAGCTTTGAGGCAGCTGTTAACCAGCAGTAGCTTATATTAGGTAGGGTCACACACTTGTATTAAGTAGGGCCATACACAATCAGCATTTGGGAATAGCTACCATAAGAACACCTTGTACAGTATGAGGTAAGACTAAATTGGGTACATAGGAACAAAACCAAAAATGTGAGTTCCTCCAAAAAATGAAGCAACAAGTAAAATAATTGTTTATTAGGACATATTAGGGAATGGCCTAACGCATTTCGTGCCTGTTTGGGCCACTTACTCACAGCCAATGAGTAAGGGCCCCAACAGGCCATTCCCTAATATGTCCTAATAAATATTTTGTAATTTTTTACTTGTTCATTTTTTGGAGGAACTCACATTTTTGGTTTTGCACCCTTGGACTGGGGTGAACTGTGCGTATGCCCTCCCGTTTATATTTCAACCTTTGAAATTGCATTAATTTTAGTAGTGCTTATATGGGCTTGGTGCACCATCTCTTTTTGTAGCTAAATTGGGTACAGTCTTAAAAGGGAACTAATATAAATGCAGTAAACACAGTAAACATAACTGTCCATAACAAGGTGTCTTATGTTGCAATAGTGGTGTATTTCAACACCCCGTTCTTTCAGGAGCTTTCACGTTTACTATTCCTCCCTGGTCTTGGGCCATAGATACCTTGAAATTGCATTACTACATTATTATATATATATTATTACCACCTATTTATTCCATCTTATTAAGCACAACTTTAGGTTTATGTAAATTAAAGTACATGAAGTTTGTTACCCAATAGCCACAACTTAAACGTCTTAAACTTCCATACTTCTAGCACTACCTTCAGTTTAATGCTTTATCGAACATGTGGTTGTGTATTGGATATTTTCCACATGCGAAGATCACACAATAATATCCAACAGCTCATTAATTTCTTTCCCTCTAGCAAGCCCTTGACAAGACAAAAGCTTGGAAATACAGAGAAATGATACAGCACTTTGTGTTGTGTAGATGTACAACATCTGTTTTCAGCTCCTAGGCTGTTAAAGTGACAGTTTTTTGTATGTGAAAAGTTCCTTTTATATTCTAACTTCCTGCTTTGGTAACACATATATCCCGTAGAGTTTCAATTCTCAGTTTTGATTAATTAAATGTTCCTCAATTTCCTTCCCAATGGAAAAGACCTGTCCAGACAGAGAAAGTGGGAGTAACCTTTCAATGTAGGTGAGAGGGAAAAGCTTAAATTTTTATGGAAAACCACAAAAATGGACCTTCTTGCATTCTCTCTTTGAAGTGATGCTCTAACCCACATCATGCAGGTGCTCACGTATCCTATTTTGTTATGTATATGCTGTTCTTTATTAACACAGTATATTTGCCATAATAATATAATGCAGTGGTTTCATAGTACACCCATAGCAATTCTGCTTTTGGTTTAGTTAAAGGGATACTGTCATGGGAAAAAATTTTTTTTTCAAAATGAATCAGTTAATAGTGCTGCTCCAGCAGAATTCTGCACTGAAATCCATTTCTCAAAAGACCAAACAGATTTTTTTTATATTCAATTTTGAAATCTGACATGGGGCTAGACATTTTGTCAATTTCCCAGCTGCCCCTGGTCATGTGACTTGTGCTCTGATAAACTTCAATCACTCTTTACTGCTGTACTGCAAGTTGGAGTGATATCACCCCCCTCCCTATTCCCCCCCCCAGCAGCCAAACAAAAGAACAATGGGAAGGTAACCAGATAACAGCTCCCTAACACAAGATAACAGCTGCCTAGTAGATCTAAGAACAGCACTCAATAGCAAAAACCAATGTCCCACTGAGACACATTCAGTTACATTGAGAAGGAAAAACCAGCAGCCTGCCAGAAAGCATTTCTCTCCTAAAGTGAAGGCACAAGTCACATGACCAGGGGCAGCTGGGAAATTGACAAAATGTCTAGCCCCATGTCAGATTTCAAAATTGAATATAAAAAAATCTGTTTGCTCTTTTGAGAAATGGATTTCAGTGCAGAATTCTGCTGGAGTAGCACTATTAACTGATTCATTTTGAAAAAATTTTTTTTCCCATGACAGTATCCCTTTAAAGATATTGCTTTCTGACCTTAGAATGTACTGCCTATTTCTATGCATTGTAAGATGTCCATCTTGTAGATGACACAACATAAATAGTTTTGAATGTAGCATATCTGTAGAAATAAGTCAAACCAACTGGAAGTGCTGTATTTTTCTCGAAGAAGTTTCACAGTCATCCAACTGGTTTTCTCAGTTCAGAATGACTTGTAAATAAGATATTTCTGGGATAAATACCCTGGAATGATCATCCAATCAGCATAATCTGTTTATCATAATCAGCAAGGATGTCTATATGCTGATTATTCAAACCTGATTTTTCAGTTTTCACTTATATAGCTTCTTTAACACTTAGGGGCAGATTTACTTAGGGTCAAATATCGAGGGTTAATTAACCCTCGATACTCGACTGTCGAAGGTAAATCCTTCGACTTCGAATATGGAAGTCGAAGGATTTAGTGCTATTCGTTCGATCAAACGATCGAAGGAATAAACGTTCGATCGAACGATTAAATCCTTCAAATCGAACGATTCAAAGGATTTTAATCCATCGATCGAACGAAATTCCTTCGATCAAAAAAAGCTTAGAACGCCTATGGGGACCTTCCCCATAGGCTAACATTGAGGTTCGGTAGGTTTTACTTGGCGAAGTAGGGGGTCGAAGTTTTTTTTAAAGAGACAGTACTTCGACTATTGAACGATTTTTAGTTTGATTCGTTTGATTCGAAATCGCAGTCGAAGGTCGAAATAGCCAATTCAAAAAAATCATTCGAAATTCAAAGCATTTTTTCTTCTATTCCTTCACTCGAGCAAAGTAAATGTGCCCCTTAACTTCTTTGAACCTGTCGCTCTCCCGGTCTGGAATCTGGGGTGTGCAAATCTATTGTCTGCCACATACAGTGCTGTTGTGGCACCTCTCCCTGGAAGGTTTACTAACACCTCAAAGCTCCAATCATGATAATACAATCGACACCTAACTTCATGACATCCTTTTATTATGAAAAACAGATTATGCTGATTGGAACAACTTTCCAGGGTATTTATTCCAGAAAGATCTTATTTACAAGTCCTTCTGAATTGAGAAAGTCAGTTGGATGACTGGTGAAATGTCTTCAAGAAAAACACAGCAAGTCCAGTTGATTCGACTTATTGCTACAGATATACCATGACCTGGATAAACGAGAATCTTCACAAACATTTTGAATGTTACCATGGTATCTCTTCCCTGGAATCATGCTTAAACAGAGAGATATAATATAATAATTCACACCCTTCTCCCATTTGTTGTTTTTTGTCTTAGCCTTACAGAGAAGGAAGATATATTTTGCAAAATGGGAAGCTAATTGTATTTATCTGCCCCAACAGCTCCAAATGAGCTAAAGAGGTAGGACATGCACTCAGATCCAAAGCTCTGTTTAAAATCCTCTGGATGGACTGAATTCTGAGAGATTTTTAAAGAAAAATAGATAATGTAAGATAAGATAATGTAATAATGGGCACAAGGTTTAATACAGGTCTAGACAACTATAGCAACTAATATGCACCTACTTGTCACTTGTTTGAAAGCAATAGTGATGAGCAAATGTTGACGTCTATTGACTTGACTATGAAAGGCTGCAACTTTAAAGTAAAGATCATTGTTGCTTCTATTTGAAATATATTAATATATAAACTACAGTATATTTGTCCTTTAACTGCAGAATTTCTGCTATATTTCCCAAAAAATATTATTGTCAGACTTTATATACAGGTGTGTGACCTGTTATGAATGCTTGGGACCTGGGGTTTTACAGATAACAGACCTTCCATAATTTGGATCTTCAAACCTTAAAGGGCATGTAAAGGCAAAAAAATAAAAACCCATTTTTACTTTCTTTAATGAAAAAGAAACCTATCTCCAATATACTTTAATTAAAAAATGTGTACCGTTTTTATAGGAAACCTGACTGTATGCAATGAAATTCTCCCTTTATTTACTGCTGTGGATAGGAATTAACAGATGGTCCCTAACTGCTGAGCAGGGAAACAATCATACTTATGAACAGCAGGGGGAGCCCCCGCCTTACTTCCCAGCCATGCAGAACTCAAGCAGCTTTGTTTATGACGATCCCTAAGCAGCCCAGACCACACTGAGCATGTGCACAGTCTTGGTCTTGCAAAGATGTTTAACAAGTTACAAGATGGTGACCTCCTGTAGCCAACTTTGAAAGCATAAATCATTTGTTTGATTAGGCTTGTGGTGCAGTAAGTTCATGTTTATATTTAGTATACAAAATACAGCATTTCTAGCCTTATTCTGTTTTAGACTTTACATGCCCTTTAAGTCTACTATAAAATCATGTAAACATTAAATAAACCCAATAGGCTGGTTTTGCTTCCAATAAGGATTGATTATATCTTAGTTGGGATCAAGTACAATGTATTATTTTATTATTACAGAGAAAAAGGAAATAGTTATTTAAAATGTGGATGATTTTATTTTTAATAAAGTCTATGGGAGAAGGCTTTTCCTTAATTCAGAGCTTTCTGGATAATGGGTTTCTGGATAATGAATCCCATACCTATTTACTCTTCCTGCCCTACCAATAAACTAATGACTTAATACCTATAAATACTTTTCCATTGTGTTCTTCCATGCATATCATTAAGGACCCTTTATAATGTTCTTGGACTGGATGGTAGTAATGTTCCATTCACATCTTTATCATTCTACCTATTTACACAAACTATTGCATCTGATTGGCCGTTAGCCTAATTAAGGATATACTGTAACAAATGAAAACAAAGTTATATTTAAATTGACTTCCAGAGAGGAGTAAGATTTAGAATAGTGTTCACTTCACAATTCACTGCCTAATATGTATATTATTTTATATAAAAGGTGGTTTACTTAAAGCCATGTAATGATGTACTTTTCCTTAATACATTGCCATTTTCCTCTATTTGATGTGGTGCACCCACGACAAGCAGGTTTTTCCTCAGAAGTCTGGGCCAAAAGACCTCAGTATTTTTTTAGGTGGAAGTCAGAAGATTTTTGCCTTTACTGGAAGTCTGTTCCTTTATATGAAACTAGAAAATATGTTACGGCTTTATAAAATTGATTTTGAAATAAGAAAATTTCTACTTCATTGTGATAATAATCTATAAATTAACTTAGTCGTTAAAGCTAATGTAGAGACCCTGAGGTTTAGATATGGTTTTACTCAGGCAGTTTCCCCTCTATTTGGACACCTAGATGGTCCTTTGATTCACACCTGTGGCTGTGTCTCTTTTCCCAGGTCCAGGGTTTGCCCAGTAGGTGGCAGTGTTTGAAGGTTTAGAAGGGAGAACCAACATGCTCAGGGCTCTCTTCCTGGATCCAACATTGCATGGAGGTGGGTACACGAGTGGGTCTGAACAGTATCAGGCCCCAAGTTAGGGAAATTTTATTCAGAAGTAGGAGTTAATGTTATAGTCGCTTTAGAAACGAAAGATAGTGGCAAATTATTCCAGGGAGCAGCTTTCTGGCTCCAACAAGGAGAGTTGTTGGGGTTAACACCGAATCCACTATTTTGGATTCGGCCGAACCCTCGAATCCGTCAGGAAAGATTCGGCTGAATACCGAACTGAAACCTAATTTGCAAATGCAAATTAGGGATGGGAAGGGGAAACATTTTTTAATTCCTTGTTTTGTGGCAAAAAGTCACGCAATTTCCCTCCCTGCCCCTAATTTGCATATGCAAATTAGGATTCAGATTCGGTTCGGCCAGGAAGAAGGATTCGGCCGAATCCAAATCCAGGTGAAAAAGGCTGAATCCAAAACCAAATCCTGGAATCGGTGCATCCCTAGTTAACACCCTTGCTGTGATCAAGCCGCCAGACAGAGACACGAGTTAGCTCAGGAGCAGGAACAGTGCCAAGGAACAAGATACCCTGTGGGATCCCTTCCCCCAAACTGACAGGAACCAAAAATAGGTACCAGCACTCTGGGCAATTTCAAACTGGAGACAAGCCCCTTACATGTTTATTTTAGCATCACAATGTTTCGGGGGCATTCCCCCTTCATCAGGTGACGAAGGGGGAATGCCCCGAAACGTTGTGACGCTAAAATAAACACTTAAGGGGCTTGTCCCCGGTTTGAAATTGCCACGAGTGCCAAAAATCTGTCAAAGTCATGTAGAAGTCAGTGGCAGATATCCCTTTTACAAATTGAAGATTTAATACTAATTAATTGTTTAATTTGGTAGCGTGGCCATCACAATTGTATTATTTGTTTGCGTGTAATAAAATGTAGAATTTTCATTCCACTTTTTGTATTGTCTGTTTTAACATATTCCTAGTAACTGATTTATATTCAGCCGTTTATTGCATTTATAAACCCAAGGAGCATTGGATTCTGTGGAGCAGTTCATCATTTGGGGCTGCCGGGAATCATATATCAATATATCTAACATACACAGGTTTTCTTTGGATTGCAATTAATTCAGTGTATTTAATAGTCTGGCAGTGACCAAACGTGTTGAAATATGGCCAACGAAAAGTAATTGCGTAGCTTGAAATACAGTCCCAACACTGACTCTAATTGCCTTTTTTTAGGCATAGGAAAAAACAATTAGGGGATATATTTTGCCTTTAATGTATCTGAAATTTTATCATGTGCAAAGTTGCTCAGTTCATAGGTTCCCTTTGCAAACTATCAACTGAGCACTGAATAATGTGCTGTTTAGTGACTAAAAACAACTTCATTTTTGGACAATTTATAGCATATCTAGGTGTCAGAGTGTAGTTTTATGCTTTAAAAGTATTTTTTAAATTGTTGCTAGAAGCTTCTCATTTAAATGCCCGGTTATTTCCTTGAGGTATAATTCTATTCCATGGCAATTCATTTTTCTACACTGAATTTAGTACAACTCCAATAAAAATATTTTATGTTCGGTACTGAATAGTATTACTAAAGTAACGTACTGTTTTGTACATAAAATAACAAAATGCACAGCACAGTGGATTAGGTTTGTCACCTGTCTGGTTTTGACCCAGACAGCCCAGTTTTCAGAAGGGCAGCATGGGTCAAAATTGCCAGCCCGGTATTTCAAAATTTTCAAATCCCTAAATTGATACGGCAATTGGGAATCACAGATCTTACTACCGCCCTCATGATCTCACTGTTCCACCCTTATGATTTCACTGCTCTGCCCCATGACATCATCAGTCACTCTCATGCCTAGCTTTCCTATGACAGAAAGGTGGTTACTCTACATTTAATCAGTAGGTGGTACTTCTGTCTTGCAGCTGTAGAGTTCAATTCAACAAGGGGTTTATGTGTTTCCTCCCACACTCTAAATACATACATATTGTACAGGCAGGTTCATTTGCTCCTGATGTGAATGTAATAGGGACCTTAGATTGTAAGCTCTTCTGAGTCAGGGACTGTTGTGAATATAAGGAGTCGTTTATGACCACAAGTACAGTTGCGTTTACACATATTTCCCCAAAGTAAGTCGCGCATAAAACAGCATTGATCAAAATGTGCAATTCCTGATAGTTGTGCTCGGCACCACTTTCCTGGCCTTCCTGGATCCCATTCAGAATCCCGCAAAGTTGTGTCTATTGATACTAGGGATTTCTGTAGTGTCAGATTGGGCTGTCCAGGGCCAACTGGGATTGTACCCACAAGGCAGCCCATTGCAACATCAAGGGCCCCAACTCCCGACCACCACCCTTGCCGCCTCACATCAGTTTTACCACATTCCTCTCAACTCATTTGGCACAGGCAAGAAGGAGCAGCAGGAGGAACATCTGCAATGCCATAGGGAATGGACCTGGTCAGTTGGGCTGGATTTCCTTCAGATGCGCCCAGAGGCCACCCCCACACTGATGCCCTCCACCAATGCCCCCGATCACGTGCATGTGCATCCTTCGATTTAACATGGGAGGCACAGCAGATTGCCTGCGCACCTAGACCTGCATGCCATGTGCAAACCTAAAGTGTGGCTGGACCACATGCATCCCCTTAAAATGTGCAGCCCTAGGCCTGGGCCTTTGTGGCCTTGCCACAAATCTGGGCCCACCAACTTTTTTCCCAGTGTCATGTTGGCCCAGTCCGGCCCTAAATCCCTCATTCTTTGATTTCAATGAATTTGGCACAAGAAAAAGCATGAGAAAAAAAGAATATGTACATCAATGCATTTGGTATGAAAAAATTCAATGGAAAAAAATCCTTGGCTCCAATGCATTTGACAAAATGTCTCCATTTCACAGATTGTTTTCCATATTTTCACAAATTTTTCAGGGAGGTTGATAGGGCAATTACTTTCTTAGTTGTTTAGTTGACGTGGCTCTTAAACGAAGCAAAGTTTCATCAAAAGCTAACAAATATTCCCTGCAATAAAAATACAATTCATAATCTATCTATAGACCCAAATTCCTTATTTGGCTTACATAAACTGTGCACTGAGCATGCTATCAATATTTCACTAGAGACACCAGTTACTATTTCTGCAAGCTATTAAGCACAATTTAACAGATCCCTCCTAATTCATCATTAGATGCTTAAACATGTAGTCATTACTATGTGCTTGCGGATTACTTATCAACTGTTGCTACAGAAAAGGCTTAACCGCTACAAATCACTGCAAATGCGCCACTTTCTCTGGGACAGTGAGTTTGCACAAACATGAGAAGTTCCTGATCTTATTTTAATCACTGGAGCATTTGACAGAATCCCTAAATTAAGTAGGCTGTTTTGCTCACATTTTTTCTTGGAATGTATAATTTACGGTATGCACCATGCATTCTGAATCATTTTATCTGATTTTCCACAAATAACAGGAAAACCGCAGTCCAAGATCAGACTTAAATTATATGCATAAGCAATGGAGAAAATTATCTTGTTTAAATTTATCTTCTGTGGTCTGTAATTAATTTCCCCATCTTTTTTGTAAGATCAACCTTCTGAAAAATATGTCCAATGTGTGGGTTAACCCTTATTAGTCACGGCTAGGCCATGAGTACAGTTTAGCATGTAGGTTATGGAATTGGCAACAGATATAGAAGTTGGCTCAGCACCAAAGGGTTGAATAGCTGGTTCTCCTTGCAGATGGTTCAACTTCAGAAAAAGATGATTAAATGCAGTAGTGTAAACTTCTGGGTCCAACTATACAACATCTGGGTCCATTTTGATTATGACACATTATCTAAGGGTCATAGATGTCCCTATCAGGATTGGACTGGGCCAGTGGGACACTGGGTAAAAACCCGGTGGGCCCCGGTCCTCATGGCCCCACTGATGTAGACCAACACCCTTCTGAGACCCTGTAGTAACCCTTGATCTCCCCCCAGATCTGATTGTAGTTGCAACTAGAGAACAGGTAAACAGGGGGTATGTGTTGGCTTGCAGGTCGGGGAAAAGTGCAGGGTCACAACTGGGGCTGAGGGTCCCGGAAAGGGGGTGGGAGCCCTTATGGCACAAACCCCTCCAGTCTGACGCTGGTCCCCCTCTTATAAGGGGGTCTATTATGGGTGACCTTTTACAACATCAATATTTAATAAAATATATTTTAAAACAAACCCATGCTTCTGTCTTTATTTATTCTGTCCATGTTTAGCAGATGTGGGTGCCTTTATAACATGTGGAGGTGCCTGAACATACTAAAATTAGGAGAATGAATATCAGCAGTAGACTTTTATTTAGTTTCTTTTCAGGTGTAACTCATCTTTAGGTCTTTAGAAGCCATCTGGCAACACTAGCACTGAGTAGGTAACCGAAAGATTATGGGCACATTAATGTAACGACCACACACTCACCACCCACACAAACTCCCAAATATTTTTACCATCAGAGCTCAAGTTGGGAAACATTACTGCTGTAAATGGATGAATAGATGTTTGTCTTTCAAAAAAAGACCAGATTTTTCCCAATATGTTTCTTATTAGAAATGGGAGTCAAATACTTTTTAGTACTTCCCTTATCCTTTTATTAGATAATAATCAATACCATGTTCTAAACTGAAGAAGCCTCTGAATTCGGCATACTCTACAGAAATGAAATGTAAAGTTTACAGATGAACACATTCTTTTTCGCCTGAGATAGATTTGCTGAAATATTCACATTTTCGCTAGTAGTGAACATTTTCCCAAATCTGTACTACAATTTTATTTCATCAGAAAAAAAATTGTAGTTTTCTCATTGCAAGAAAAAAAACACACATTGACTTTAAAGGGATCTTGTAATCGGAAAACATGTTTTTTGTTTTTCAAAACGCATCAGTTAATAGTGCTACTCCAGCAGAATTCTGCACTGAAATCCATTTCTCAAAAGAGCAAACATATTTTTTTATATTCAATTTTGAAATCTAACCTGGGGCTAGACATTTTGTCAATTTCCCAGCTGCCCCTGGTCATGTGACTTGTGCCTGCACTTTAGGAGAGAAATGCTTTCTGGCAGGCTGCTGTTTTTCCTTCTCAATGTAACTGAATGTGTTTTAGTGGGACATTGGTTTTTACTATTGAGTGTTGTTCTTAGATCTACCAGGCAGCTGTTATCTTGTGTTAGGGAGCTGTTATCTGGTTACCTTCCCATTGTTCTTTTGTTTGGCTGCTGGGGGGGAAAACGGAGGGGGTGATATGACTCCAACTTGCAGTACAGCAGTAAAGAGTGATTGAAGTTTATCAGAGCAAAAGTCACATGACTTGGGGCAGCTGGGAAATTGAAAATATGTCTAGCCCCATGTCAGATTTCAAAATTGAATATAAAAAAATCTGTTTGCTCTTTTGAGAAATGGATTTCAGCTCAAAATTCTGCTAGAGCAGCACTATTAACCGATTCATTTTGAAAAAACTTTATTTTTCCCATGACAGTATCCCTTTAATTTATTTGGCATGAGAAGATCTTCAAAGCATTTGACGTGTGATTTTGTCAATGCTTTGTCATGAATAGGAAACCCATCCATTGTCTCCAATGAATTTGGCAAAATTTGGGGAAAATTTCGCCATTTCAACAATTTTTTTCGGACAAAGCAAAACGTAGCCATTTCGCTCATCACTAGCATAAGTTCCAGGACTGTTAAGAAATACCTGGGTTAATATAATAAAAGCCACATAGTTTTCACCAGGTCTAGTAACTCATAGAGGCCAATTTATCAAGGTTCTAAGCTTAGTTTAGTCCTAGAGGTTTTAGAAACTACGAATAAACTGATTTTCTCTAAAATCACAAATGCCTTGTAAAAGATCTGAATATATAAACCATGAGCAGAAAAAAATCGAAATGATGTACTAAAAAATATAAAAATCTCTATGAATTCAAGTTTTCTGGAAAATTACTAGCGAAAAAAAAAAACGGAAAACCTCTAAAAGTCAGAATTGATTACAAATGGTCCAATAGGATAAGCACAACTCCCATTGACTTCTATATGACCGCAACAAGCTTTTACTTGGTGAATGTTTGTAACAGAGTTTTTTGTGGTTTTTACACTTAAGGAATCTTGAATATTTGGAGTTTTCCAAAATAAAGAAAACAATTTTTTTGAGTTTTTTCTAAAACAAAAAAATAGAAATTCCAATGTTAGCAAATAGGCCCTATAATAACAGCTTCCTGCTTTTTACTAATGTTATAGGAGAGGGAAGCAAGTGAATGCCAAGATGATATCTTATTAGAAAGGGTGTTGCACCCCTTATGGTAACTATGAAACACTAGTTACAGATCTTATTGGAAACGTCCATAGAAATGTTTGCAGTCCCATGATCCATTACTGGACTTCAAAATCTGTAGCAAGAAAAGTAGGTAGTAAAGTTTTTACGCTGGAACTCTTGGTCTGATTACATATTTGGGACCAGGAAGGAATGTTTCCCTCAAGCGAGGCAGACTATAGTTTGCTTTACTGTGTCCATCTTAAAATATTCCTAATTGCAGGCTACTTGTCTGTTATATCCATGATTAACTCAGTTGGCTTCTTGATGTTCCCTGCTGATTTCTGCCTTAGTCTTGACCGAGACTCCTCATCTCTTGGCTCATTTGGGGCTTGGAGGCCGTCCAGTGGCAAATATGAGAATATTGGTAAAACTTACACTGCAATTTCTATGTACTGTAAGACTGCAATTTCTGATTAAGTCTGGCTACACACACAAGCGAAATATTGTGAAAAAGACCTCAGACCACACTTGCTGAAGATAACTACAGGGATCTACATTTAGACATTCAATATGTCGCTCAAGTGTAGGATACATACTATTCTATTTGTGCTGACCAAGTGTGTTCCTGGCTGTATTGAGAGTTATTATCTTTCATTGAGGTCGGTAGGCATGGCTGATAAAAAAAACATTTTGGACGTCTTTGGTTAGTGATCTTGGCAAACAAATACAAGTAAAAACCAATTGCAAATTTCCACCAGTGCAGTATCTGATGAAAATCAATCAATAATTAACTTTGAGAAATATAATCTAAAGACAGCTATACACATGGAGATCCAGCTGTGCTTGATGGCCTTGGCCATCTTACAGCAAATATCTTTAAATATGGTGGCATAGTGGTTCGAGTTACTGTCTTGCAGCACTGGAGTGCTCTTTGCAGGGTACTGTGCAAGGAGTTTCTATTTTCTTTTCTGCATGGGTTTCTACCAAACTCCAAATATGCAAGAAGATTAATCCTGATCACAACTGACAGTAGCGTGTGAATGATAGAAACCTTGAATTTAAAGCTCCACAGTGAAAGGGGCACATGGGACTGGTGTTTTTTAAAGGGGTGGTTCACCTTTAAGATAACTTTTAGTAGGTTATTGAATGGCCAATTCTAAGCAACTTTTTCATTGGTCTTCATTTTTTCTTTTTTTTATAGTTTTTGAAATATTTGCCTTCTTCTTCTGACTCTTTCCAGCTTTCATATGGGGTCACAAAAACCCCCATATGTGCTATTTGGTTTTTAGTTACAAAATTAACCATTCTAATGCTTGCTCTTTGGAAAAGTATTATAGAAAGCTTGCATACCTGAAAAGGGATATCACAAATGTATTGAGCCTATGATTAAGTGCCTAGGTGCACAAAACCCATAAGGCTTTTCTTTTCTGCAGTTCCTTTGTTTCATATGTCTGTGAGTGTCTCTAGTTCCTTCTTGGTCTGATACGCCACCTTGAGCTGTGGGTCTGGGGCTTGTCCACACACCAATAATTTTTACCTTGATATTGAAAATGTATAGCTAAGTTTCCCTTAGCACAAGCATATTGCCATGCTTTGTGTAGTTTTTCTAAACATGATTTAACCTGCTTTTAGCAGAGATATCCTTTTCTATATACACCGGAGTTTTTGCTGTTTTATATGAGGGGGTTCTTTCCCCTCCATTCCTTTCAAATGGGGTTTCAACCACATTTTTCTCTTTTAATTAGGGATGCACTGAATCCAGGATTCGGTTCGGGATTCGGCCAGGATTCAGCCTTTTTCAGCAGAATTCGGATTCAGCCGAATCCTTCTGCCCGTCTGAACCAAATCCAAATCCTAATTTGCATATGCAAATTAGGGCCGGGGAGGGAAATCGTGTGACTTTTTGTGTCAAAGCAAGGAAGTAAAAACGGTTTTCCCCTTCTCACCCCTAATTTGCATATATGCAAATTAGGATTCGGTTTCAGTTCGGTATTCGGTCGAATCTTTAGCAAAGGATTCAGGGGTTCGGCCGAATCCAAAATAATGGATTCGGTGCATCCCTACTTTTAATACAGCAACAGCAAAATAATACTTTCTTTAAAATATATTCAACAGAATTTCTTGAGTTTTTAGCATCGCACTGGTGCCATCTATTGCTATGGGCTAGAATTTTAACATGTTTGTGCAAAAATCCTGGAAATGCCATGAAGGTTTTTGGGTTTGGACCCTTACACTTGCTCAACACAAAGGTTCAACATTTATTAAATCTGCCACATTGTATAGTTACCTTTGGGCAGCATTTTACTAAACATCATAAATTTAAACCTGATAGCAGATCAGAATATAATTACTTCTTCATCGCCCTTTTAAATGTCTCAAGTATATTATCACTTAAAAAAATGATATCAAGCAAAATTCTATTATATTTTTTACATAGCAAGAGCCACTGAAACACCTTGTAAATCAGCGCACCCATTGACCAGGTTGGTCTTTATTGGTCAGAAAAGAATTCTTGTTTCATGCTAGTGGTGAAGTTGTCTTAACCCCAGTCAAACAATTTGATTGCCTTGCAAATCCATTATCTAACACAGAATAAATTAAAATTCACTAAATCAATATTACTACATAAAGAACAATTCCATTCCAAGTTTTCATGGATTCTCCAGATCCACTCCAGCCACTAATAGCACGCAGAGTCATAAACCTATCAACAGTAAATAAAACAACTTGAAAACATACTATAAGAAACCTTATCCATGGATGTAGTTTGATAAATATGTTACAAGATCATAAAACTACCAACAGGATCACTGTTTGGCCCTTTTGCTCTGAACTTGATTTCTACCAAATATATTGAGCTATTGCTTACTTATTATAGCAGTGATATTCCACTGTCTGAGCTGGACAGTTTTACAGCTTGAGATGGAAAACAGATTTGGTCTATGTGCTCTTCTCAAGAAAAAAAATATTGATACCATAAATGCTAAAGGTTATTTATGTTCCCGCTGGGTGTTGCACCAGTTAAAATTTACTGTTTGTGAAGATTAAAGGTATCAGCTCTGAGTTCTGAGTTTTAACAATAGATTTGCCAGCCACATGTCCACTGAATATGGGTGCAGATATTGTATAAACCTCCAGGGAGTTCATTTTATGGAGTTTTCATGTTAAATTTACCTTTGCCTGAAGATTTAGCTGCATTAGCACATACAGTAATGTGGCATGGTGCCCTTGACTTACATTCATCCATGACATTGCTCACTGTGATTATTAACAGAAAAGGTAAAAAAGAATGTATATTTTTGTAAAATAATTAAGCCTATTTCCTTTTCTTTTTAGCTTCAAATGAGTTATGTAATAACAAAGTGCTCACGAATCTAAAAATACATGGAAACCAATTTGATGTTTGGTTTGATTATACTAAATGCACAAGACCAGTCGAAGCTAAGCTTTGAGTGGTTCTATGGACCCTTCACATGTATAAGGTTGCCCTGCCCTAGACTTTCAGTTTAAGGGAGCTTAAACCACCGTATGGATTGTAGAGCAGGCACTCAAAGAACAGTCCTCCAAACAGATTTGTAAAAATTCAAGGATGTTTATTGAAGTCCAACAAGCAGAAACAGCCTTGTGCATTGGTGTTCTCACAACACTCAATCATAGCCTATAATTTAGGGGGTCTGATTTTTTTCTTGTCGGACTTTAAATGGGGAAACCACAATTTTTTCATACAAAAAGTCCTCAAATTTTTCTTGATTTATTAAATCCTGTTGTTGTTAAAGTCCGAATTAAAAGGTACTCCATCTCTTGCCGAGTTCATGTACAATGTTCAAAAGAATTAGATACTCATGATTACCACTAATTTATCTCCTTAGTGGAATTGAGGTCTGAAGAATTCAGATAGAATTGAGTTAATAAAAAAAAAGAGAAAAGAAACCCTCTTCCACCACTGCTAAAAGTCCCACAATATCAATCTAAAATGACACTGCATAAGGTACCACCCTTAGTTCAAATAGATATCACTCCAAACTTCAACTTAATACTGGAATTTACCAGAATTTATATTAAAGTGCTAGTGCAATCAATATTAATAAATAAATAAATAACTAGGTGGAGCACAGTTGATAGTACCTTAAAAAGCTATGTACATTAAAGTGCTGGTATGGTACATTTGTAATCAATTGATTATTATGTTCAGACAATTAATGGTTTTTAAAGTGCAGTGCTTTTAATTAATTAAATTCATGAATTTTTCAATAAATCAATTAATTCCTTATTAATCAATTGTTAAAGTGCAGTGTTAATAAATACATTGTCCCACATAGTAGTGATTTAATAAATAGTAAAATTCATTGTGACCAAATTAATAATTAAGGATACATTTATTCAAATGGACTCAGTTCAAATAAAAATAGTGAGAAATGGAAAAAAAAGAGTGTGGAGTTGTCCCAATAACTTCTGCCTATGATATTACTAATCCTGGGACACCACAAAGATTGAGAAAGGCAGGGTAACCAAGACTGTGGTCTCAAATTTAAGTTGCCTTGACTTATGAAGAACTATCTTAGCCTCAAAAACCACAAATCAATGGTCCCTTAGGAATCCCAGTGTGGGACTGTAATAGAAGAAAGAGAAGGAGATTGAACCGGATGCCAATTTTAACTAAAGCCCACCAATTCCGTTGTTGTAATCCAAAAAATGCTTTTAAGATAAAATCTCTATAAAAAAAACAATTTACACAGCAGAATACCGGCTTTTAGATTGATATTGTGGGACTTTTAGCACTGGTGGAAGAGGGGTTCTTTTTCTTTTTTTTTTTTTTTAATGAATTCATGTACAAGTCAATGGCAGATGTAAAATTTGCAGTTGAAAAAAATCCGGATCTGCGATGGGTTTCGTTCAATAATCCGAAAATGTTGTGGTTTTCAGGTGATAATCCAAAAAAATGACATGTTTCAGGCGTCAAATCCAAAAAAGTCACAGTTTTGTCGACTTTTTTTTACGATTTTATCAAATCTTTTTCCACGCAAGAAATTTTTGGGGACAATTTATTGATAAATAGGGGCGAGAAGTCTGAGAAAATAGTGAGAAAATTTTGGATTTTGATAAATAACTCCTTATGTGTTTGTGAGAACACAACATTCGTAAGACTGTTTCTGTATGGAGGACTGCTCTATGAGTGCCTTCTCTACAATCTATATTGTGGTTGCTTGACTATAACCATGATAATATACAGTACATCTATCATACCTTAAAAACCTTGGTCAAAAAGTTATTGACTATGACGTTCATAATGTTGTGGTTATCCATTTTTCTTTTGTGTAAAGGTGGCCACACATAGGACAATCAGGCCCGGATTTGTGGAAAGGCCACCTAGGCCCTGGCCAAGGGTGGCAGGATTTTAGGGGGGAGGTATGCTGCCCAACCACACCCACATTGGTTCAAAAACATTGGAGATACAATCATTTTTTAAATTTCCCATGCGTCAATCCCCATTTCTCCAGTCCAGATGATTAAAATTTGCACGAATAAAGGGGAGGGGACAGGGAACGGCAGTGGGCCTAGGGGTGCCCACTATGTAAATCCGGCCCTGGGGACAATGCCTCGTCATAACTCACCTATATAATAAATGGATACTATATGAGATGTAATATAGAGTATGACTGCCTTTTTTATTTTTTCACCCATTAGGGTCAATGACTAGTGATGGGGAATTTGTCCTGAAAAATTTGCAAAACACATTGAAGTCAATGGGCGTCAAAATTATTTTGATGCACGTCGATTTCGATGCCCACAACAATTTTTATACATTCGGCTATTTTTTCCAAATGCATTAAAATCAATGGACGTCCGAATAATTTCGACGCATGACAATTTATATGACGTTGCAGATTTTTTTGCTGGAAAATTTTTGCTGCCGTTTCGGGAATATTTTCGCCGGTGGCAAAACATGGAAATTTGCCGCAAATGTATTCACCCATCACTTTCAATGACCTGAATGACGAGAACTGCAGGAAATTTGAGGAGCAGCAGCTCTTCTTCTGCTGACACAGAGTACACTGGCAGACATGGTGCATCACCTGTTTAGATTTTAGAAGCTGCCCAATTGAGAAACCAACTGACCAATACAACATGGATAACAGTCAGGATTATAGAGCCACAATATTCAATGTCCAGTTTCAAGATGCTGAGCAGGAAGACCCAGCCTATATCATTTGGTTCTAAATCCACAGCAAAAAGAATTATTGAATTTTCAAGTCAGGCAGTTAAAAGTAATCAAAATCTATTTTATATTTGGGTAAGGAAATCACATGTAACATAGGCTGGAACCTTGAGCATTAGCAAAGCTTAGCCACACAATTGCAACACTATCAGATGATATTTCCAATCAATCTTTTGACAAGAGTTTTTCCAGATGACCAGAAACCTGAACATGCTGTTCCACTTTAAAAAACAAGTAGTAAGAAAGGGCCAGTTAATTAAACTCTGGTATATTTGACAACTGAATTTGTGGAAATTAATGGAGACAATCATAAAAGAAAGAGCTGTGGGTTTTGGGACATGATCCAGGGAGAACAGATTTACAGCAGGAAGTTTATGTTAAATAAAAGTTGTTAGAAGTGGAAGCACAAAAGATGAAATTGTTCCTATATATCAGTAATGCATTGATTACTCTCTGAGAGAAAAACAGGCAATAAGAGAGTATGAAATTGAACTAAATGTTTGAGATATTGGCTTAAATAAAAAATACAATGGAGGGTGGAAGCGCCCAAAATGTGTAAGGTCCTAACTTTGTTATCCTCCATTTTTTAATTGAAGAATCTGACACTGGACATCGCTTATCATATGCATTGGAGGCTATGAGATGCCAAGGAATGGACAGCCTACTCACCAGTCATATAAGGTGATGAGTTGGAGTGGCTAATATATATTTTTTTATAGGAAAGCACCGAATGCCTATGCACCAGAATCAAAGTGCCTGGCCGAACTGAATCCAAATCCAAAAAATTACTGGACTTTTCATCACGCAAACAAGAAATTCAAACATTTCTAAACCGTGTCCTGCGCGCTTGGTTCTCTTTCTCCCTAATTTACATAT
Organism: Xenopus laevis; assembly: GCF_017654675.1. NCBI lineage: Eukaryota > Metazoa > Chordata > Amphibia > Anura > Pipidae > Xenopus > Xenopus laevis. The sequence goes on along the minus strand of NC_054380.1, from coordinate 18,763,855 downwards.
GCAAATTAGGGTTCGGATTCAGTTTGGTATTCGACCCAATCTTTCATAAAGGATTCGAAACTTGGCCAAATCCTAAAATAGTGGATTCGGCACATCCCTATTTTTTACCATGAGGATATATTTACTGGGGTGCAAAGTAAAAACCCTCGTGTGTTTCCACAATGGCAGAAAATTAGCAGGAACTGCCTAAGCCAATTCCCCTGCCTACAAATGGTGAGCCTGCAACCTCCTGCAGCCCACAATTATAGACTGGATACATGAATCAATGGTGATAATTGTGGTCTGCTACTGGAACTGACCACTTCAGTCAAGTGGGTGATGCCAGCAGGGCAGCCATCAGGGGGGGACAGGGGGAAGAGTTGTAGGGGTCCCGAGGGCAAGGGGGGCCCGGCCACACCACACTTAATTGATTAGCAGGGCCCTCCATCTTTCTGAGTGCTGACTTCAGGAAGGCATGGACGTTTAAGGGGCCCTGGCCACCAATTTTCTTATAATGTGGGGGGGGCCCTGGCCACCAATTTTTTTTTCTCATGTGCGGTCCTAGTCACTAATTTTTTTTAATGGGGGGGGGGCCCTGGCCACAAATGTTTTTTTATGGGGGGCCCTGATCACCAATATCTTTTTATTTTTTATTAACATGTGGGAACTCTAGCCACCAATATTTTTTTTGTTTTTTTACTGTGTAGTGGGGAGGGCGGACCTGTAGGTGGGGTTTGCTGTGGGCCCAGGAAATTTTGTCATATGGGGCCCTGCGTTTTCTGATGGCGGTCCTGGATGCCAGGCATACTTCAAAATATTCTGCCCTATTTGCAACAAAGTGGAAACACGGCTGATTTGTTGTTTTGGAGAACTTGACACAATTGTGGTAAGCGCAGAAAAGGCACCTACTTATAGCCACAAGGATGAATGAATTCTGGGGGAAAGTGCTGCGAAAAATCATGAAAATGCACTTTATTCACTGCACTTGTGGACATACCTGTGCCCTATCCTCTTTTAAAATGTTCTCCTGACTGTCAGGCCAATCGGCTGAACTGGCCATCAGTATATAAACGGCTAAAGTCTCAATAACGATTTTAAAAAAATTCACAAAATTGGCCAAAGTGCTCAGAAGAGCAATTTTAGAATCAATTGTTTTCAAAGTTTTCCTTACTTTTAATTACACCATTCTTTTTATTTCTTCTTCACAAAGATTCAGCCAGCGGTCTTGTTTTATGCTAGTGGTCTCCAGTGCATATGCATTCGTATTCTCTATTTTTCCAGTTATATGTGAATGCAAAAAAAAAAGGACAACGTTTTGGAGAGCCAAAAAAAAAAAAGTCATTTGTGGTTTTTATGAATAAGGGCTCATTACCCAGCCAATAAAAGTGAACCCTTTGTTGAGCATTTGTAATGAGCTGTTTAACGCTACTTAAAACCATAAAGAGATCTAAATGATCTTTATTAATATGCCCATTTGTGCAAGTAAATACACGTATGAGCCTTGTGCAATGAATGTCACAACCTCTTTCCTACTTTCCTTCTTCTGAAATGCCTTTAAACATACAAGCTGTTAAGTCTCGACCTAAGCACCATCTATTATAATATTAGCAGACACAGCTTTCTTGTTTAAACTTAAATTAAAAAAGTTGACGCCGGCTTATGTTATATGATCAAAATACCGCTGTATTATTGCTCTTAATAAAGAATAATTGTTCCTACAAACACTAAATAGCTCCCCCGAAAATTAAATGCAACATGATTGGTTATTCTGCGTTCATCTCTATCATAAATCATAGAGGCAATTAGAGAGTCATAACCCAGTGTTTTATAAAAAAATAAATAAATGGAGCCTTTTTTGTTTGATTTGCTGGACTCTTGGGAGGAATCGTTAGGTCTGACTTCTGGAATATGTCTTTTATATGCTCCAGTAAAATTAGTTATATCTGGAATATGTTGCCCTTTCCGTGGCACTCCAGGAAACAATATGAAACCTGTACATTTATCAAGTGAACAGGCAGACAACATTTTAAGATCATAAAGTGCCCTTGTGCTTGAATGATGCCTTCGTTTTCTCCACAATTATATCAACAATATACGACTGTATCACAAAGGCTAGTGTAAGGGGTAGACATAGCAATGCTTACTTGAATATGTTGCAGAAAGAAAGAAAATAAAAACCATAGGGGGATGAGTGATTACTTAAACAGAAGTTTAATATTAACTCTAGATAACAAACCATCTGCATTGAAGTTGTTGTAATGTATAACGCCCATCAACCACAAGCTAACATGTTCGATTTAGACCTATGGCACCAGAAACATTACAGGCAGTTTCCAGTTATCTGACAGGCAGAACAGAGGGGTATCAAGCATTTCTCCACCAGTTTAAAGACATGATCACAAAACACAGAACCCTTAACCAAGGATATGCCATTTATAGTACTTTCTTGGTGTACTTAAGCCTGACAAGGAACTACCATACAATACAATTCTGTGTAGGAATAGCATTAAACTCCATAAACCCGAGTGACTATAACAAGAATAATGAAGCGGTGATGCTTATTTGTATTGACTGTCCATGCTCTCTGCACTCTCTGTTATTGATTGGTCGCACACATGGGTGTACTGTTACCCTGCACTGGTAAAAATTGTGTGTTTACTTCACAACTATAGTTAATAAACCAAGCTGCTGTATTGCTGAATAGCTGCCCCCATGCCTATACAGCAGCTTGTTTATATAAACTATAGTAGTACTTATCTGTTATCTACTATGTATCCTGTGCTTAAATGTCTCTCCCCATGGCTACACAGCAGCTTGTTTATATAAACTATAGTAGTACTTATCTGTTATCTACTGTGTATCCTGTGCTTGAATGGCTGCCCCCATGGCTACACAGCAGCTTGTTTATATAAACTATAGTAGTACTTATCTGTTATCTACCGTGTATCCTGTGCTTGAATGGCTGCCCCCATGGCTACACAGCAGCTTGTTTATATAAACTATAGTAGTACTTATCTGTTATCTACTGTGTATCCTGTGCTTGAATGGCTGCCCCCATGGCTACACAGCAGCTTGTTTATATAAACTATAGTAGTACTTATCTGTTATCTACTGTGTATCCTGTGCTTAAATGGCTGCCCCCATGGCTACACAGCAGCTTGTTTATATAAACTATTGTAGTACTTATCTGTTATCTACTATGTATCCTGTGCTTAAATGTCTCTCCCCATGGCTACACAGCAGCTTGTTTATATAAACTATAGTAGTACTTATCTGTTATCTACCGTGTATCCTGTGCTTGAATGGCTGCCCCCATGGCTACACAGCAGCTTGTTTATATAAACTATAGTAGTACTTATCTGTTATCTACTGTGTATACTGTGCTTAAATGGCTGCCCCCATGGCTACACAGCAGCTAGTTAATATGAACTATAGTAGTACTTATCTGTTATCTACTGTGTATCCTGTGCTTAAATGGCTGCCCCCATGGCTACACAGCAGCTAGTTAATATGAACTATAGTAGAGTTTATGAAGCAAAAACACCAGTTCTACCAGTGCAGGGCAACTGTACATTATTTTTAAGTACTTTACAATACTTTCAGTTTAAGACACTGCTGTAGTTCCAGGGATATTAAAAACAGTAACCTTGTCATTAAGTTAATGGTTAGTGCTGGACTCCTTTTGTGTATTGCACCCATGCACACTCTTAATTATTTTCTCTTGCTCTCTCTAAATCACCCACAATTAAGGTGCATCCATAATACAAAGAATAAGTCCAGGTTGTTCAAGATTTTGGGGCATATTTATTAAGGGTCGAATTTCGAATTGAAAATACTTCGAAATTCGAATTCAAAAAGACCAACCGAAATTTCATCAAAAAGAATTATGGTTACATGATATTTAATGTTTGCATTTCATGTCCACCAATAACACAAGGTGGTCCTTTAATTTGCTTGCTCTACGTTCATTACTCATCTCTGTGACATTAGACAGACTTTACATCTAATCAATACAAGATAATTTGTTGTAAAAGGTGTGTTTATGTGTCTAGAAATGTTTTTTTCAAGAGGGATTCCCATTTTAGTCTCCTATAGGCACCAAATGCTACAAAATACTCTTTGTATAGGTTCAATTGAGAGGTTTCAGTAACAGTTTCCCTTTAAATTAGGAGATACAGGAGTACACCAGTAAAACACTTAAGCTCAGCCACAAGTGCAATTTTCGCTTCTACTGAACCATGAATTTCATTAATAGTTTTACCTGCCAAGTGGAAACACAAAGTTACAGGCTTAATTTAGAATATTACCGAAGTCTTGTAGCTGGAGTAAAGCCAAACACTGTTTGGGTGGGATTTCCATTACAATTGATATAAATGTCTTCGGTTTTCCAGCTGCACATGCCAACCACCCTCTTTGCTCACAGAATTTCATCTTCTCTGCTTTCAGCTGTCTTTTACATACCAGCCATTTCAGCTACATATTCAATCAGCTTAACATTTATATCTTCTCTACTGCATAGCTAAGGGGACGATTATGTGACTTCAGTAGAGTCTATTGCTCGTCATGAACCCTATCTATGGTTTTGGCCTTCTTTATTATCACATGGGAGCAGTTTCAAGCGACAGCAGTAGCAATTTGCAGGAGTGAGTCAGAATTTCCTGAAGACTTAAGCTCTGGGTGTCCAACAGCGAGAGGATTTTCTGAGGTGGAATAATAGAGTAGATCTGTTTGAAATGTGGTGGGGATTATAACACATTCTTGATACGCGATCAAATGAAAACAGAAACTTGGAGAGGAACATTTTCTACTTTGGACAGTAACTGAGTAACTGAGGTTCTGAGGACCTTGTTTGTGAGGGTAGCCATAATGGAAAGGCCAACAATCATTGTCCATAAATAACTTCAGGTTTTGCTGTGCCCTTATGTCTAGGATTCACCTGTGTGTCTTTGTGGTGGGTGTATGATGAAACAGGATCCTTAAGTTGAACTCAACAGTCAGTGGTGGCAGGGTCATATCATACCTACCCTCAATACACAAGTAGAATGTCCCCCTAAAATTCCAGGGATAGTTATGCAGCTTCAAAGTTTGCAAATGGCTGACATAACTATCTTACTTACTCCTCTGCCTAAAACTTGCCAAAATCACACTATTTCTTTCTGGAGGAGAATCAAGGGCTTCTACTGTATATGGAAGCCAGTGAGAGAATAAAAGAAGAAACCATTAATACTTTACTACCCACCAATTATCCAGTCAAAGTAGTTAAATGCAGATGAACAATGGTATTTCAATCACATTTTAGTTCTTCCATTACGAATCTCTTCCCTCCAATGTTCTGAAGCTTTATTGACAAAAACCGTTAATGTGTGATGTGTTAAATGAGATAAATGGGATGTCTGTGTTTAGTTATTCTGTGTCAAACAGACAAACCAAAGTGGCTGCATCTGTATATATATATATATATATATATATATATATAAAGCAATCTTGAAAAGAACCGCACTCACAGGGCTTGTAAAGATGCAAAAAAAGAAAAATTTTATTACGACGTTTCGGCTCTAATACTAGAGCCTTCCTCAGGTGAAATACACAGTGCCAGTGACAATCTATTTAAACAAAAAAAAAAGGCGCCAAACATCAGCTTGTGACGTCATCAGGGCTTGGATGCGTCACTAATTAGTGGTGCATAAAACAGTTTTACTTAACAGCCGCTATTTCTATGCAAGTGGATATTAGGGTGCATATGTGACTTACTCTGCGGCCATGTAGGTGCTCTTATAATACTCAAATCGTGCTGTGATGCAGCCCATATATTGTGGTGCTGTTTTAAAATCAAATTCGCCACTTACCCAGGGAGAACCGAGGATAGCAGAGAGAAAGGAGCGCTCATTCTGTCGCCTCTGAAGGCAGGAGGCGTGTTCCATTGAGCGAAGCTGTGACCCCTTCACCTGTCCTTCCGATGCGCCACTTAGCTCTGGCGCCAGCTCACTACCGGTGTGTACCGATCTCCCCGTGCGTGTCATGAGGAGGCCCCGCCTCCATGCGGTGCAGATGTCACTCACAGGGCTGTGAGTACTAGCGACACAGCGTCTAAATATCTTGGTGTATTTTCCCAAAAGAGCGTAGCGCGCGGGTGCCAGAGAAGGAGTGAGACAAAGAGCCCACCCCACTCGCACCTATTTGCGCTTGCTCGTATGTCACAAAGTATAAGTGTCTTAATATATATTACCATAAACGTATAGCGCACAGGTGCCAGAGAAGGAGTGAGACAAGACGCCCACCCCACTCGCACCTATTTGCGCTTTCTCGTATGGCAGCTAGTCATTTAATAAAATACAGGAGATCAATTGGCAACACCATTCAGAACGCTTAACCTAATTGGAAGTAGGAGAGAGAGCTAGCGCCTATGTATTATAATATTGCTTGAGGAATCTTAGGGGTACACAGCATCTGGACAACGTCTTCCCTGTCCGAGGCCTACCTGTAAAAGACTGCTATCCCTTCGGTACCTCCAGGTAATCAGAGCCTGTCCACGGTGACAAAAGGCCCTTGTAGGCTAGGTGTGGTAAAAAACTGTGGAGAATAAAAACAAAAGCAACCATGTGATAACATCCCATTTGAACATTCGCAACATATTAACAAGAAATGGTAACATGAGAACACTCAGTTTCTAATGAGTACATAATAGCCATATAGTCCTTTTGTAGCAAAAGTGTTAATCCTAGTAAGGAAACAGATTCTATGTAGATACACTAAGACTTATTTCGTGTAGTGGTCTGTATATATATATATATGCATACGCTGTATACGCTGTATACAAAAAATTCGAACAAAAATTCAGACATTTTTGACACTAGGGGGGTTATTTATCAAAATCCAAATCTTTCTGATTTTTCAAAATAAAAAAGTCCGACCAAACTAGAATCCACGATTTGAACTTATTTATTATTAAAAAAGCACAACTTAATCGGATCGGGGAAAAACGTGATAAAGCCGGAAACCCAAAGTTTTTTGGGCTTTTTACCGAAAATCTAAAATTTTTCGGATTTTTGCTGAAAAGCCAGAGATAGTTGGATTTTCTGACTAATTTCAGTGCAGACCACAGAAAGTTCTAATAGGATAGGGGCCTTTCCCACTGACTTATATACAACCTTGACATGTCTGAGATGGCAGATATTTTGATTCTGAACATTTTGCATCCTCAGGGTATAATAAATATATTATATAATGATATATTTATTTATATTTTATTGGATGTACATGGACATCAGTTAATTGCAGAGAGAAGACAATTATTGGGTTCTATGCCCAGGAGTAGTAAATAAAAACAACCAATCAGCAGGTAGAATTTTCTAGTCACCTGTTTAAATGCAAGCATCTTATTAGTTGCCATGGGTTACTGCTCCTGGGCAAATTTATTTACTTTTTGGGGGTAAAAGTCAAAATTGAGTAAAAATGGAAAAATAATTGCAGCTCCCACTGAGTTGTAGAGGACCTCAACAGCTTTTACAAGGCGCAGTTTTGTACTACAGCTGTTCATGGTTTAACTTTCGAATTCCCTTTTTTTTCACAGTACCGTATTTTTTTCTCTAAAAATTACTGGGGTTTTTTCAAATTTCTCTAAAACCCTAATAATTCATCACTTATTAGGTGTAAAATACCTAATACAAAACGTCAGCAAGTAAAAGCAGTAGATGGAACAACCATTCAGGCTTTTAGACATTTTGCTGCTAAAAAAATTTACATTTTTAGAGGTTTTAGAAATATTCGTATATTTGTTGGATCATTCAGCACTTTTTCTGTTTATTCTGATCTTTTATTGACTTTTAGGACATTTGTGATTTTAGAGGAATAGAATTTAAGCATGGTTTCAAAAAGCTCTAATACCACTAACATTTTTGTTTTTAATTAAACAGAATTTTTAGAAAAAATAGAAAAAAAAAATGATTTGTGAAAATAGAAATTCAAATTGGTTGGGGAGCATTGGATAGAATGAATAGGATTTAATTATTCTTAATTTGCTAGGGAGATGCAAGGAAATCTAAAGTGGTATGACTGCTTCACAGACTTGCAGTTCTCCCACTTAAGACTCAAAGCTTCGTGGTGGTTAGATGCATCAGTCGCAAAAAGTGTAATTTAATTTGGGCAATATATATCAAAGATATATATAAGATATATTACATAATATATAAGCAAGATATGTAAGCTGGGACAATATTAGAGAACACAGAATTATCTGTGCAAGGGGCTCGATGATCTGTGACTGGACAGGACCAGGTGACAGTAGGCAGGGAAAGGTCCAATTCGCGTCTACTATAGAGCGTGGTCAACTAAGCTGATTTTTTTTATATAATTGGAATTGGAATGATGGTGCCACCGTCGTGCTCCCTTTCTTGTACACCGCTACTTAACTGTGGTATGGTACGCAACATACCAGAGAAAACATGAGGCTTCGAGCAAAGAACTATGTCCTAAGACTACATAGAAAATTAAGTAACGCCCCAATATAAATGAGTCGTTCATGGGAGTCTTCATTCTTACTGCCTTTTAGCAAACACACACCAAGCCACTAATCATTCACACATACTTATAATTCTTTGGTTTGGCCTATCAATAGTGGCTGGATTTTTATCAGCAGAAGAAACTACTGCCCTGAGGGGCTTGCTTTCTTATTCTGAACAGAGAGAGAAAAGAAATGAAAAAGGAACGCAATTGCAAATATGGTATTTTTCCAAAAGCCTTTAAAAATCTGTGCCATGCTCTTTTTCAGCTCTGGCTGCCTGTGACTCATATTTTAACTGATTACAAATTTCCGATGTCAATTACAGCTAACAATAAAATTCTATTACAGAATTTGGCACTGTCCTTAAGAATAAATGTGTTATCTGGTAAATCTGCAATTATTTCTCTGGATTGGGTCCATTTTTGAGCTGCTCCGTCGAGTGAGGCCCTCATATGAAACATGACTCACCAAAAGCCACCCAACAAAAACAGCCGTGCCAATTTCGTAATTAAGAATACATCTTCCTTATTATTGCAGCGATTATCACGCAGAATAGATCATTCAGCTTTGTTCCAGTCACACATCAACTCCTCCGTGATTAATGTCAAGAGTAGTTTTATACATTGTTGGGTTTTTTTTTACTCCTCTGGTTCAATTAGGTTGAGGTTTTATTGTTCAATTAGCTGCAGTTACATCTGTCAATTTCTGTAAGCCAAAAAAACTCAGAGAACCGCACAAAACTGTTCCATTGTGGTGCTCTAATTCTAATAATGTGCAGCTGCCTGGAGACTCTTAATAACTGTGCCTACTAACTGTGTCTGCCATTCAGCTCAGATGAAGAACTATTACTGCCAGTCCTTTAGCAGAACCATGCGCTAAGGGAGGCTGAACATATTAATTCACATACATCATTCCTCCGTTGTAATCATTTTGTTGGCTTTGGCAAAATCCATATTTCTATAACAGTGAAATATGTCACAGAACATAAAACTAAAAAAAAAAAATTTTCTCCCCCGACACAATTTTCCATTACAGATGTAGACATCTTTTGAACGCAGAAGGTGTTTGCACATGAGATCACTTCAGTACGGAGCACGTTCGGATTAATTAGGATACATCTGCTTAGAAACTTAATATTCATAGGGCAAAAAAAACAAGGACGAAATGCAAAAAAAGTAGGTTTAATGGAATTAAAATAAATGGGAAAATAAAATATTCAATATTTTATTAAGATGATTTAGGATTACGGAATTAAGAATTCGAATGGAAGTATTGTTTATTGGATTGATTCATTTTTTTAATTTAAAAACATTTAAATTGTTGCCTAAAGGGCTATTACATTGGTCGTTTATCTAAGGTGTTAATTCTATCATTTATATTATGTGTTATATGTTGAAGCATAGAACGATGATCCTCTTTTCCTTTCTGACATAAAAATACATTTTGTAATGATGATGTGATCCCAGTTCGGGAGGTCTTTGGAAGAAACATGTAAAAAATATATTTTGTAGTAATGCATCCAAACTTCCACTGTGGTCTCCCTTTCACTTGTCCCTAGTTTCATTCATTCTGTAATGGGTTCTGCAGTTTGTTTTACTGCTGCCACTTTCACATGGGCTAACGCTCATGCTAAGGCCTATTATACATCCCATAAGAGATGCTTTTTTTTTTTCTCAAAAATTACAAGGCCATCTCCAGTTGTTCCCCAATGCTGTTTATGGGAATTATTGCCTTCAAACCATTGGCAACTGCCTTTCTACTTACTCCTACTACAAAATATAGTTGTATTATTACATGTAATCATTTTATGAAATTTTAATTATTTGATTCAAATTGAATCAATGGAAGATGGCCTTACCGTACTTTGGAACTTTTTAGATAACAGGTTTCTGGATGAAAGATTCCATACCTGTACTATATTTACAAAGACAATCTGCTGGGAGGGATCCAAAAATGATTGGAACCAAACACTTTTCAAAGTACAGCTCAAGTTATTCAGCAGAAATAGTGACAGGTAGAGATGAGTAGAATCAAAGGCAAGTGAAGGCAAAAAGTAGAAGAAGGCCTCAACATTGCAATAGCGCCACAGTAGTTGATGATGAAGAGTGTATGAGTAGTCAAACATGGCATGACTGTCTTTCAACTGTTTGAGCAAACAGACTATGTAATCAGAACAGCACTCATTATGTATACAGATCATGGATAAAGATTGGGCAGTGTCCCTTTGGGTTCTGTGTAAAACTTTAAGCACATTGTGTGATAGGCAGGTAATGTCTCTGAGCTTAATTTGCTACATGTGCCATTGTCATCAGTCTATATCATGAACATAAACAGGAAGAACTGGTGAAAGCCACCACATTGTACATTGTTCCATTATTTCAATATTCAGTGACTTATACATCTTTCATTTCAATAAATGATCTCCATATAATGATGATGATCACTTGCATTTTTCAACACACTACCTGAACACAATGTTATTGTGACTCCTTCACTAGCTCTGGCAAGGATCTACTAGAGGAACCGCATGCCAGGTAAGCAGTAAGTAATATGACCTTCTCCTAAGGCTTACATTTTGTAACAGCTGTCACATATGTAATGCTTTGCTGGCAGCTTTGTATTAAGACTTATGCAGAAACTTGGGGATGTTAAGTTCATTAATGAAAACAAACCTTGTGTTTTTTTTGCAGATCTGTTGGCATGGCAGAAAAAAACACTGCAATGGTTCATGAGTCACAGCTTTGTGTTAAATGGGTGTGGGGGGTGTGAGTAGAAGTGAGGTCTACTCAATTTTTAATTGTCACTTACATATTTACCTGCTAACCATATAAAGAATAATTATTTGCCTCTCTCCAGTCTAACACTATCTGGACTGTTATATAGATATTACTAGCATGTACCCCAAGAAAAAGTAATACAAAAAACAGTTTAATACAAGAAGTTTTGCATTTTCCCAATCAATAAAGCCTTACAAAACATTTATGGTTTAAGCCTGATGAATCTATGACATAAATACAGTCTAATGTTTCAATCTTTTATATATTAATATTTCTGGATTATGAAATAATTTGGATTCTCTAATATACTGTATGTTCTATAAATTTCAAGCACATTGCCTCGGTCTCTGATTGAGTTTTAACTGGGCAATCAAATCTTATTTGCAGTCATTAGTGGGTCCTTCTTACATTTTCTTTAGTCTAGGCTCAGTTCCATAATTTTAGAATAATTGCTTAGCCTGATCAAAAGAAACCAACTGCCATTGATATTTAACTATAGGTTCTAAGCTAGTAGGCCCTTCTATTGGTAACCTCCCCAAATAAAAATGTCATCCTCCTCCCCTTCCCAGTTGGTTATTCAAGCAAACATGAATCCTGATCTGCCTCTAAATACTGAAGTTGCCTTATATTAGCTACAAAAATGCCATAGCATAACTAAAGCCTCTATGAAGATTGCATGTGAAGAAGACAACATGTGCTCATTGTCTTGAAGGAAGTATCACGACAATGTGAGCCAGAGGTTCACAAACACATTGACCTGGAGACCACTACTCCCTGTCAGGGCCCGACGGATCTGATAGGAGTTGCAGCATTTCCAAACACAGTTGACGGTATCCAAGGGGATAAGAAGTAGAGTAGACAATCCAGGCAAAGGTCAGTTCAGGCAGCAAGGTTCTTAGTCAATATAACAGGCCGAAGTCAAGATCAGGAATCAAGGTCAGAAGAAGTATAACACACCCAGGAACACAATACATTGAACCTATAATTGTGCAAGGTCTGCAAGGCTCTGGCGTCTGTTATAGGCAGATTTTCGCAACAAAACGAGCGAGATGATGTCATGCATCACTCGCTGACATTGCACGTTGATGCTCCACATTTTGACATGCCAGCGTCATGACGATGCGCACATTTGATGCGCCGGCGTCATGTCGCTGTGCACGTTTTGGCGCATTGGCATCAGAACGTGCCACATGTAGAGCCTGGGCACGGCCATCTTGCCAATGGCACTGGAGTGGAAAGGAGTGCCGACTGGTGTTCCTTATACTTCAATCCTGTGCTGCCAGTCATTTCTAGTTCTAAACAACAATGCAAATACAAAGACTGAAATTCTGCATTTGTGAAGGTTTAATTAGTAGCTGAAGCTATATTGATATCCATGTGCTTAACACACCAATGGAAGGTGTTGGTTTCCAAACTTGCTGCAAACTGAAGAAATGAGATGTTAACACTGTATTCATTAACATTTGCTTTAACAGTTGGATAACGTGGCAAAAGGGAAAATGACTAGGCCTAACAAATGTTAAGTTGGGCTCTATATAGCATAGGGGGAGCGGGGTTATCCTAGATTCTGCCCTGTCATTCACTCCTCATATCCAGTCACTTATTAAATCATGTCACCTCCACCTAAGGAACATATCCAAAATACGATCATTTATCACCCAAGATGCTGCCAAAATTCTTAATTGCTCTCTCGTTATATTACGTCTAGACTACTGTAACTCTTTTAATTGGCCTTCCCCTCCAGAGACTGTCACCTCTCCAGTCCATAATGAACACTGCTGCGAGGCTCATACACCTCAGCAACCGCTCCTCCTCTGCCTCTCCATTCTGTCAATAACTGCACTGGCTTCCGTTACCTTTTCAGAATCAAATTCAAATTAATGACCCTGACATTCAAAGCACTTCATAACTCTGCCCCACCCTACATCTCTGAACTCATCTCTATATACTCACCCAACCGCTTACTACGCTCCTCTACAGACCTGCTACTCAACTCTTCTCTCATTACCTCCTCACATGCTCACATTCAAGACATTGCAAGGGCTGCACCCTCCTCTGGAACTCTCTCCCTCGGCCTGTCTGACTTTCTCCCAACCTTTCTGCTTTCAAGAAATCTTTTAAAACGCACTTATTTCGAGAAGCATATCCTCACTCTGTTAACACCACATACAGTACAACATTTCTCACCTACTTAATTCAATCTTGCCCACACCTTGTGCATTACTCCCTTCCCTTTAGAGTGTAAGCTCTTTCTACACCTTACCGGTATTGATTGTGATGTATGTAACTCCATATGTATATAATTCATGTGATTTAGTTGTATAATCACATTTACTTTACAGTGTTACGCAATATGTTGGCGCTATATAAATACATGTTAATAATAATAACAATAATAGGGGGAAGAAACAAACATCTTACTGAAAACCAAACACTACATATCATACTATGGGCAGATTCAAAACAATTCAGAAAACTTTTTTTAATGGTTTATCACAGGTTCAATTCCTAATTCAGTTCCAGTTTTTCATGTGATAAACAGTTGAACTGGCTCTATGGGACAATCTGGAATTGAATATGGAGATAAGCCTTTATCATTTTATTAAATCTAGCCCTATGTTGGATATCTACTATAAACCTAGTGAGATCTAAAGAAACACAACAATCACTAGGTGAAGATTAAGAATACAATCTAGCATTGGTTCTATGGATGGGGCATGGTATCAAGTGGATGTTATTATCAGTGGGGTGCTGTCCAAGCCCTAAAAGTACTTCTTGATCCTCTGGCAAAAATTCATCCCAGGCCTTGTACACCTGGGGTTCCTGATCATTCACAGATGGGGTGGTGGGACACAGTGATCAGTAGGGAAATCTACACATTCATTTTGGCAATTCTGCAATGCTCTTATGTCCTGGCCTTTTGAATGAGGCTACAGAATTCTTAAATCCTCCCCATAGGCTGGGCCATGTTTATCATACATTCATTTATTTCTCTGTTTAGTTTTTCACTTATTTTTTTGTCTTTTTCACTAAGATTTACAGTTGCTACAGTCAATTATGGATCATGGCCCTTATAATTGGGGGGAGGGGAATATGTGGCTATTAGGCTCCAACCCCCTAGCCCTGGGGGCAGAATTATGTGGAACCTTGGGATTTTGAGTCTGTATTGCATACTTGAGAACTCTTTTAAGTTTCTTGCACTTTCTGTGCACTTGAGTGACTTGAACCATACCCTTGGGAAGGGTCGAACTGGGCCGGTGGAACAATGGGAAAAAACCCGGTGGGCCCTGCCTGGCCCAGACCCGCTCCCTGTAACCGCTTCCCTGAACCTCCTCCTGGTCTGGTCATGGATAGAAAGGTGCAATCGCGCACGAGGCGGGGCAAGGTATGTGGGGTCGGTGCTAGGTTGCGCGGCAGGTTCGGGGGGCCCAGAGAGGGCTTTGCTGTATGGGGGGTCATAAAAAAAGATAATCAATATAATAACAATATCACATCATTCTAAATAAAGATATATTTTTCCAAATATTTTCAGACCAATGAAAAAAACAATATTCAATATGTAATTTTGTCATTAAGATGGGACATATATTGCACAAGGATGCTCTTTCTACATCATTTACACTTAATGCCATATATGATTCACTTTAGTGCATTAACAGTTTCTTAATCCCACAATTAATGTTGCCTAAAAAATAAGATTCTCTTAAAAAACAAAACGCAAAAAAAAGTCACTGAGCAAAGTGGCTTTTTGAGAATCTTTGTTCTATGAATTTACAAATTACAAAGAGCATTTCATTCACTGCAAATCAGAAGAATAGATATATTGAATGAACCAATCTATACTCAATGCTGGGAAACAGATCTTATCCGTCGCTCAAACACAAAGAGTCGCATTATGTTGGCTACACTCTATGGTATAAGTGTAATACATTTTATATATTTTTTAAAATAAATGTATCCTCTTAAATGTTATCATAACACTTCTCAAATTTTTCAGGTCTGCAAGGAAGTTTGACTTTTTCTGTACAGGGATAATTTCAGTGCATGCATCAAATGGGACAAAATCACTTTTAAGGTGCTCGGCCCCTGGCAACGAGACAACCAGAATTAACAAGCTTCAGGAGGCTAGTGGGTTTTCAAGATAAGAAAGATAGTTGAGAGAGACAGTCTACGCAAATATGTCTAAATATGGAAAGTGCATAATCAGTGTAAGAGAAAAGAGTAGTGTTTTGCATGAAGGAATTAGCTTTAATGCAGGGGTTACACTGGAAAAAAAAAAGAATCCTTGGGGTGGGTAATATTAAGGGCTCTCACATTGAACATATCTATGTAATATACAAACTTCCTTGTTGTGACGTGTAATTTTTACAGAGAAACTTGGTGATTTCACTCATCACTACTCCTTTGCACCTTCCAGTCTTTTTCATTCAGCAATGTGGTGGATACACAATTCAATATGGACCACACAGCTTAGAACAGTGATCCCCAAACATTGACTCATGAGCAATATGTTGCTCACCAACCCCATGGATGTTGCTCCCAGTGGCCTTAAAGCAGGCGCTTAAAAAGTACAAGGCAACCTCCAGTTGTTTCCCAGTGCTGTTTATGGGAATTGCTTTCAAACCATTGGCAATTAACACATAGTTCTCACAGGGACATGTGTTAGAAATATTAAAATTATAAGTAAC
Source organism: Xenopus laevis (assembly GCF_017654675.1). Lineage (NCBI taxonomy): Eukaryota > Metazoa > Chordata > Amphibia > Anura > Pipidae > Xenopus > Xenopus laevis. Next base: position 18,747,911 of record NC_054380.1, on the reverse strand, counting down.
TGCATTTTTACTTACTTCCAAGTGGTTACACAGATATGGATTGTCCATTAAGTTCTTGTTACCTTACATCATATTCTGTACATAAATATATATTCTGTAAATCATTTTTCCTGTTGATTAACATGAACTTACGTTGACATTTATTGCTTATTTGGCTCTTACCTGGACTTAAAGGGTAGGACTTCACGGACGATTTCCATGTGATCCAATGCGCTGCGCAAAAACACAGGCGTCACGTTGGATGCGGCAGAAATAAGGTAAGTAATGGAAATGGATGAAGTTGCAGGGTTGATTCAACGTGATACGACGGATGCAGGTGCAGAGTGCACAGTCTGCATCCGACAGTCGTGACGCGTCGAATCAATGCTGCGACACCATCCGACAGTACTATTACTTACCTTATTTCTGTCGCATCCGACGTGACGCCTGTGTTTTTGCGCAGCGTGTCGGATCGAGCTGAAATCGTCCGTGAAGTCCTAACCTAAAACTTTCTGTCTTTGCCATTCCTGTTTCTCAGATATGGATTAGATCAAGGACCAGCTGTTTTTTATTGTATTCATTTAAATGCTGTCATTATTAAATTCTCTTACCCAAACATTGCCCTGTCTGGTCTTGCCTATTTATTATTTTCCTAGATCACTAGGTCCTTGCCTAATTGACATGTTCCACTGCCTTTATTGCTACTTTTGGCAATAATTTTCCTGACTCTTTTGCTCCCGTTAGGTCTAATAAAGCACTGTTGTACTCTACTCATCCTCGGCTACCCCAAACATAACAATTGTTATTTTAATAGACATAGGTCTATTGTCAGATACAGTGTAGGTCCTGGGTATGCCAGTTACTGACTAATGTTCTGATTTTGTACTGTGTTGACTGTTTGTTTTGACCTTCCCTGTTACTCCAGTCCCATGTCCTGGTTCCCTTGTCTGCCCTGAACTCTCGCCTTGGTTCTCTCACGTTAAAGGAGAACTAAAGCCTAACTAAAGAAGTAGCTAGAAATGATGTACATTATGTTTTGTGCTTCTGTACCAGCCCAAGGCAACCACAGCCCTTTAGCAGTAAAGTTCTGTGTCTCCAAAGATGCCCCAGTAGCTCCACATCTTCCTTTCTGCTGATTCACTGCACATGCTCTGTGCTGCTGTCACTTAATGAGCTTAGGGACCCACTCACAATAAACAGTACACATAGAATAGGAATGTCACAATATAAGGCTGATTAGTAATTAATACAGATAATTATTACATGGCAGCACAGAAACCAGTGCAATTAGCATCAGAATGTAATAATCAGCCCTGTAGCATCAGCTTATATTACAGACCAACCTCACTTTCTGCTGGATAATTAGTGACGAGCCCTAAGCTTAGCTTCTCAACAGCTGCTCAGAGCCCACTGAGCATGTGAGTGTCACAGACACTTTCCAAGATGGTGACCCCCTGTGACAAGTTTGAAGTCCTGGATCATTGCTGCTATTGACAAGCTGAAACTTTAGGCTGGTACAATAAGTTCAGTATATAAAATGACACATTTAGCCACATTCATATTTAGGGTTTAGTTCTCCTTTACAACCTGGTGGCATCTGAGTAGAGAAGGGCACCTTTAAACATGAATGGCCGCAGTTATAAGCAGAAGTGTGTGACGTGGCTGGAGCCTTGGTGTCTGTTCAGGGTTTGGGATACCGAACATGACAGTACCTTTAAGGTTAATATAACCTTGCAACATTTCCAAAGCTTTGATTGGCTGTTAGCTGCCCCAATATGTGCTTTATTTACAGTTGGTTGCACACAGGAAAAGGAATTACAGTAGGTACTGTAGTCTCCCCTGTTATCTAGAAATATTTCTTAAATGGATCAAGTAACACTGTAACAATATGCTTTCCAGATACATATCTAATTATGACCTTCACGTGATATCACATGATCACAGGTGGATCTTCCATTCTGATATTTTCACCTGTGTTAACAATATTCACTTCTACCCTTTCACAAAGCCTTGTCTAAAAACACCTTCTGAAGAGACCAGACCTGCTGGATTTCAATGGCACCTTTCCTGAGGTTTACATTCAATTCTGAAGCGCCCATTTCCTTTATTTATTTTTGCATACACAGCATGCCACTAAAACCATGGCGCTGTACAACACGTGATGACACACCATGAAGATTTATGAGGCTGTTATGCCAATATTATGGGATATTCAAGTAGTTAACATTGTATATTTTCCTTATAAATAGCCATCTTAAAGGGATCATTAAAAAGGCATCTATGAGTATGAAATAAATATTTTAGGTCTGCAAAAAAAAAAGCAGATCTCAAGATCCATGCGGAACCAGATCCGGAATTTCCGTCTTGCTGTTCTGTCATTATTATTATGATGAGCCTTTAATTACTAATTATATGTCATTTAACCTAAGTAGCATTTTAACAAATCTGGTTTCCCATTATAACATTAGAATTTCAAAGAAAGATGCACGCAGCAGTTCATGAAAATCAAAGATATTTGCTGGGTCAGCAGCTATTTCGCTAAATGACCTAAAAAACTGAATGGGGTCAGATATCAAAAAGGCCCTCTTTATTAAATGAATAGCGTTATTCATAGGTGAGAAAATACGTGCTAGCAAGCAACTGTATGGACTTTACAAGAGTCAGTTCATGTAATACTTTTGGAATGCTTGCCACATTAAACACTATGCACAATGAGTGCCTGACACCTTTTCTTTTCCTGGTTTTTTTTTTTTTTTCATTTTTTTCACCCCAACATAAAACAATTAAAAAATATCACAATAAAGCAGACATTTTAATCAGTATTGTACACTTGATATTGTTTGCTGATTTATTTACAGACTTTAATAATATAAACAAAGCTCGCTTTTAATGAAAGAATATAATGTTCTGCATGATTATTAATTGTTTTGGAATTCTAGTTTCACAGTTGTAATTTTTTTTTATTACTAGCATAATTAAAGAAACACTTGAACTGGAAAAACTCAGTCACATTAAGTTACATAGTTCATTTGAGTTGAAAAATGACAAAATTCCATCAAGTTCAACCCATCCAATTGAACCCAAGTGCTCATATTAACACACACATACCAATAAGGACCTATCTATACACAATATATAAACAATATATACTTATGTCTATGCTAAACTAACTGTAGATCCCAATAGCCTTGGATATGATGCTTGTTCAAGAAATAATGCAAGCCACTCTTAAAGGCATAGATCAAATCTGCCATCACAATATCACTCAGCAGTGCAATCCACAACCTTTCTGCCCTCACCATAAAGAACCACCTACACTTCTTCAAAGGAATGTTCGTTCCTCAAGTCTCTAAGTCGGGTTTGTTGATGATCATTGGAAAAGAAGATCACCCGTTATCTCTCTATAATGTACTCATTATAACATACTTGTAAAGAATAATCATGTACCGTCACAAGTGACCAGTTTAGTTGCTGCCCCTGCACTCCAGCTCATGTATATCCTACTTCTTTTTGAAGACCAAAACTGAACTGCATATACAAGGTGAGGCCTTAACAGAGACCTACATGTATGTTTTCATATCTTAAGTTAATGCCTTTTATTATGAAAGACAGTACTTTATTTGCTTTAGTAAAAGTTCTATGACACTGCCTAGAGGGACACAGCTTGTTATCCCCAAAAATCACCAAATCCTTCTCATTTAAATACGCACCCAACACACCATTTAGTGTATAACTCACATTTATGTAATTTCTACCAAAGTGCATCACCTTGCACTTATCAACACTGAACCTCAGTTTCCTTCATGTGACGTATAGTTGTTCACTGTGTATCTATCATCAACAAAAATAAAGACTGTACTTATAGTACAGTCCACTTCCAGATAATCAATAAACAATTTAAAAAGCAAAGGAACAAGGACAGACCTCTTGTGGGACTCCACTCACAACACTGGTCTAATATTCCAGGTCAATATTCCTTAATTTATTGAGTAACCACCTATGTGGTAATGTATAAAATGCTAAGCACGGGCTATGTCTATCACATCCACTGCCATCCCAGAGCCTATGTTCCTGCTGGCAAAAACGTATAGTCTTAGCAAAACTAAAATCACATTGTTCCTCTTATTTTTAAACATTGAAAATACACATCCCATTGTCTTCTATGAACCTTGGCAGTTGACCACTCTTTCAGATGCTAAATCTTGAAAAGTTTAAAATCAAGATGATTTTTTTGCTGCGTTTTTATCAAATTGTTGAAAATTTTTAAGAAACCTGCCTTATTCTTAGTCCCTGGACCTGTTGGTATCATTTGAGAATCACTATCATTTCGGAATAATATGCTGCACAGAAGTACTGGCTAGTGCTCGATGTAGACAACAATCAGTGCTGACCCATAGCAATCAACGGATCCTAAAAACTCAGTATTGCTTTAGTGACAATCCTCCTATTTGGCTCCAACAAGTGTCATTAACTAGCAAACTATTTAATACACTAAAATGAATAGCACCCATTGCAAACTCAATGCAGAATGTGCCCTGGCTTGAATTGAATCCATGATACAAAACATTGTGCCATTGTGGTTCACCACATACAATATATTTGTGCAGCTGTATGGGCTATTCCATTTTAAGTGAAAAATATGTCTAGCCTGGTATTCCATTTTAAAATACAGCTGTTTCAAAGAGAGAGGGATATTAGAGGTGGAGCATATTGTATTAATCAAAGACATCCCAGTAAGATTTATCCAGCAAGTGCTTATTCTCTTTAAATTCCAAGAAATTTCAATGTACATTCCATCTCTCCCACTTTTGCCTGTCAGAAATAGGCTTGAGGGTTGAAGGTTGGACATCCTTCATGTATATACTGGGGGCCTAGTGGAAACACTCTCACTGTCTTACTCTAAAACTATCTTTGGCAGACTTCTATTTCATTTTATTTGCTCATTGACCATTTCAGTGTGTTTGTGCCTAGAGCACTGCATGTCCCTGTGTTTTGGTGCACTGGCGTCCAGGCTTTATATATCAAAAATCTAAACTCATCCAATAAAGCAAATGCACTAAATGTACTACAGTTATTCATTGCCAAAGTCAAACACAGTCATTCTAATTCAATCTTTCATACGAGATACCACATACAGTCTGAATGAAAACAGCAATTGATCAATCTCACTTAAATAGAAGGGCATCTTGACAATGATATCTGTTTCAAGAAAAATAATCAAATTCCATTTGAAATAAGAAATAAAAATGCTCTTGCAGCTGCATGAAGCCTGTGGAAGTGCAAGAACTAACACCTCATTTGTATTAATTATTTTTAAAGGCAAACTGTGCACTGGCAATTTTTCTCTTTCGGTTTGTTTACAGATACTGACTTTTTATTGTTTATTGCAACTGGTCAACTCTAGAATGTTGGTTAGACCGAGCACTGGCACATGGGTGCTTCTATCAGCTGGTCATGTCGACAGTGTGGGCACTTGATTTTAAATGGCTAGTGTAGGACTCACATGCAATGAGTGACCATGACGTGGCACGTGAGCTTACATATTTTGGCCAAAGTGTGGTACAGGTATGGGACCTGTTATCCAGAATGCTCGGGACCTGTGGAAGAACAAACCCAATAGACTGGTTTTGCTTCCAGTAAGGATTAATTATATCTTAGTTGGGATCAAGTACAAGTTACTGTTTTATTATAACAGAGAAAAAGGAAATCATTTTTAAAAATTTGGATTATTTGGATAAAATGGAGTCTATTTTTTGTAATAATTATTTTTAAAGGCAAACTGCGCGTTGGCAGTTTTTCTCTTTCTCTTTGTGTACAAATACACAAGCAGCTGGTCAACGCCACAGCGTGGGTTAGACCGAGAGCTGACGATTTCTTTCTGTGTTTCATATATATCTATATCTATATATATAGATATATATATATATATATATATATATATATATATCATCATTAGAGAATATTACTGTCTATGCGTTTCAATCTACAGAAGATCGTCATCACACCTTTCATCAAACGCGTAGACAATAATATGGACGGATAAACCTCTTTCTATTATCATCTTCTGTAGAGATCAAAATGCATAGACAATAATATGGATGAATAAAGCTCTTTCTATTATCATGCACTAATACACTGACTTTCCATGAGTGCTTTCTGTAATGGCGATATGAGATGAATTGGTGAGCACCCAGCCTATGATGAAAGGTGTGGTGAGTGCAGATAAAAGTACTTGTGTATATATATATATATTCTGATTCAGCAATTGCCTGCTGAGAAGAGCGCAATACCGAGAATGTGTTTATAAGCTGTCTTTAAGGGTTCAAGGGCAAATGATCATGGTCCTGCATATGTAAGCCCTGTACAGAGCAGCAGTGATTGTAGGCAGGAGGAGTAAGAGACTCTTGGAATAAAGCTTGTAGCCCTTTCAGTTGTTTCTTAACTACAAGTCAGGCCCTTCACTAATAGCAGAAGTAATTGTACAGCTGAGGACCATAGGTTTTATAAAAATAAGGATTCTAATGACCATCAGAAGCATCATCTGAATGGGGGTAAATCCTGCAAGGTTTAGCTTCATGCATGGACACATATGAGTCACGGCAACCTCATTGCAAATAATTCATAGAAGCTCTGGAGATGCAGAAATCCAGCTCCGAAAAGGGCTTGGAGAAGCTTGTATCCTGACTGTCATATCCTGCTACTAAACCTAAAGCTTTGACTGCTGCTCAAGCTCTTCTTCCCTCTGCCATGCCACCTAGACAACCTTATATCCTCCTTCTCGCTACAGCACATACCAGAGGTTTCGTTAACCAGGGCCCCATCCATTTTGACCTCCAGTCCTCCCTCTTTTGAGGAAGCTTGGCACATATTTCCTTTGATATTAGCATGGGCATTGCCCCTTTGGGAGAATAACAGTCCATTTGTGTATACTTCTTATTTGCACCTCAGTAAATAAGAAAACTCAATTATTATCACCCCCCCATCTACAAGCCCAGCAAGTCATCTATACTTTCTAAGCCCCAATGCCACTATCCTGGTTGTGCTAACAAAAGATGTTCACTTGAGCTGCACACTACATTGCAATGTAAGATTGGCTTAAGCTCCCCATAGAAGCGACGATTCTTCTTGCCGAACGACCGATTTTAGGGAAGTCCGACCAATCCTTCGAAATTATCGTGCGGTTAGTTGGATTCGAACGATCGTACATCTTACGATTTTTCGGCCGACATCTCTCAGGAAATTGATCGGCCAGGTCAAAAATTCTTTGTGAGTCCCAGTGCAATCTATCTATGTTTCCAGGGCCAAGCAGGCAACTCCCCTTTGTTTTCCTGGCAAATTGGTCTTTTTAGTTGATGGTAAATTCATACGATTGTACGATCGTTCTGAGAAGATCGTGGTCTCACGATCAGGATCTTTTAAAAATCTCAACATCTATGGCCAGCTTTAGTCTCAAAGCTGAGTAGGTCTTTTATCTGAAACCAAATGGTTGAGTTAAAGCTATTCTTGCAACTTACTGGCACTGGCAAATACCAAGCTTTATTAAATTATTCAGGTGTCAGATGTCTCTATACAAACAGGAAGGTTCCAGCAGAGAACTGTTGGGTGTGTGCCCTCAAGTGATCTGGCTGTTTAAACTGTGGTGCAAGCAGAATAATAAACCTGGTTTTGGAGTCAGAACACTGCAGTTACTGTATGTGCAGTAATCCATCCCAATCTCTGTAGGGAATTTACACTAATCATTTCCCATAATGATAAGATGCAATAAGTCCACTCTGCTTGCCCAAGTAAGAATATTTTTCCAGTAGGTACATGAGTCAAATAGCCAAGATCCTGATGGTAGACCTGCATGTGACCTTCTGAAACAAATAAATTGTGCATTTTAATTCTGTCACAGGGTTACTCTAGGTAGTAATGAAATGGATCTGGAATTTGTTCTGCAAAGGAAGTTTTAGTTTTCATTATATGAAGTGATCCTCAACCACAAGACATGGAGGGAACATACCATTGTATAAATCTCAGCGCTGAAACCTGGCTGCATTGTGTCTAACCCAAATAAACACTTCCCACCAGAGCATTGTGATTGACAACGAGCTCAAAACTCAGATAAACTATAAGTGCTGAATATTATAAACTTTGGTTGGACACGTTAATGTTAAAAAGAGAAATAGGTCACTTTTTGGCAAAGGCATTCAGTTTTGTACTATATACACAGAACTATTTGATCTTGAAAAATTCCTTCTTCTGGGACCACCCAAGAACTAACTATACATTCAACACCATAGAACTGAATATGGACTCAACCTTCTTACATTTGTTTGGCTGTTTTTCATTTTTTCTTATATATATACATATATATACATCCTGACGATGGTTCAAGGAGAACCGAAAAGCGCTGATGTGGGGGATCTTGTAAAACTTCAATTAATTTATTATATCCATGAGTGTTCCTATTGCTTCCTATTATATATATATATATATATATATATATATATATATATATATATATATATATATATATATAACTTTGGGGGAGTCTGCACTCTCGTCACTAGGTTCAACTTGCCTGGGCACAGTGTCCAAAATTTTGAAATAATTATTCAGTAAATAAGGTCCGCACTCTCTGGACTTAAAAATGAAATAATGTTTTATTAACAAAAGACTAACGTTTCGGCCTCTCTGAGGCCTTTCTCAAAGTAACAACAGACAATGAAAAATGCATTAAATACCCATGATGGTGGGAAAAGTTAATTGGCTGACATGTCATCCTTGTCATCATCACAATGCATCCAATAGCATAACTCAAAATACATCAATACTAAACATTAAGAAATACTAAGAAATACAGATAATTATATCACTGTTAAAACACCCCTTGTTTAAGAAGGGGGGGATACTTAAAAACAAACTTTGTAACAGTTGTTAATCTCACTCGCAATTATTTAAATGTATCAAAATACTAGGAAATACTGGTAATGTTACAAAGTAACAAATATGAGTCAAGGTAGAAGGTCTGGTTTCATGCTCTCTCCATAGAGGTAGATAAAATGCTGTCTATAGTGTATTGCAGTGTGATCACGCTGCTGAATGAGCAGAGAGCAACAAACACAAGGTGGTTATTTACTACATGCAGGGCAGGCAGCAAAGTTATAATATATGTTTTGCATGTATTACCCTGTCTTGTATCAAGAAGAATAGTCACAGGTCTCTGGGCTTCAAAACAGAGGGCAGAAACCTCTGTTTATCCCATGAACCGAGTTGCCCACAGCAGTAAAATATTTCTCAGGGTCAGGCATGTAGGGGTATGTCTTACTTACGTGGACTTATCTTCTACTTGTATACAAACTAGCATGTCCTTTAGATGCACACATTAGCCACATTCAAATGTAAACAGAACTGGGGAGCAACACAAGAACAAACATGTTCCCGGGGTTGCCAAATAAGGGCTGTGATTGGCTATTTGGTAGCCCCGATGAGGACTGGTAGCCTACAGGAGACTCTGTTTGGCACAACATCTGTTTTTTATGCAACCAAAACCTGCCTCCAAGCCTGGAAAAAGAAGCACCTGCTTTGAGGCCCTGGAAGCAAAATCCTCTAGATCATAGGTCCCCAACCTTTTTTTACTTGTGAGCCACATTCAGCTGTAAAAAGAGTTGGGGAGCAACACATGCATGCAAAAAGTTCCTTGGAGTGCCAAATAAGGGCTGTGATTAGCTATTTGGTAGCCTTTATTTGGACTGGTGCTTTCAAGGGGGCTCTGTTTGGCAGTACACCACTTGTCAATTCAACTGAAACTTGCCTCCAAGCCTGGAATTTAAAAATAAACCCCTGCTTTAAGGCTACTGGGAGCAACATCCAAGGGGTTGAAGAGCAACATGTTGCTCACAAGTAGGGATGTAGCGAACTGCCGATTTGGTGTTCGCGAACACCGGCAAAAAATGCGAACGTTCGCGGACAGTTCGCGAACTTCGAACACCCGCTAAAATCGTTTGATTCGAACGATCGAAGGATTTTAATCATTCGATCGAAGGATTTTCATTCGAATCGAACGATCGAAGCCATTCGATCGAATGCTTTTCATTCGATCGAATGCTTACAATCGTTCGAACGAATGGAAATCGTTCGATTTTTAGCGGTCGAAGGAATTCGAATGGTCGAATGGTCGAACGACTTGTATTCGAATCGAACGCGAACTCAAAATGCGAACGTTCCCAAACGTTCGCGAACATTCGGCGGACGCGAACGGTCGAAGTTCGCGCGAACTAGTTCGCAGCAGAACAGTTCGCTACATCCCTACTCACGAGCCACTGGTTGGGGATCACTGCTGTAGATTCTCAGCTGCCAGAGAGCAGCCAGACCCTGGACTGAAATACTTTGTAATTAGTACCAACAGGGGCTCATTTGTGGTTCTTAGTTCTCTACTTGTGCCTGGGGTGATAGTAAAGAACCCCTAAAGACTCAAGGGAGCACATATGAATACAGCCTTGTGTGCTGCATGGGCTTTATATTGTACTACATACTGTATATACTCTGTTAATTAAAGGTTTGTGCCCATTTAGTCACCATAAATGTTTACCAGTTTTACTCATTATATGCAAGTATATACAGTGGGAACCAGTGTGAATATTGATAAGTAATTTTAGTCTGAGGCGTTTACTTTGAAACCCTGTGTATCCTTTGTGATTTCTCTTTCTGCAGAAGGAGAACTGCTGTTGATAATTAACTGCAGCTTTGACTCTATGTTCCAGTGCAAGCAAAATCCGTGTTTCTGTTTATTAGGCTTGTGCTGGGTATGATGTTGTGGTTAGGTTTCATTTGTTTGTATGAGGTAGTAGAGCAATAGTTCACAATATGGATCTCTGATACAGATTCTGTTTTGGAACGATAAAGGGAACAAAATGAAGCTTTCCCTCCAATGGACTGTTCTGCATTCGGTAGCAAGAGCTGCACTGGATATTGTCTCGCTTTCATAGTTGGGTAGTTATATAGTTATATAAGCTAAATTGTACATTTACTAGTGCAAAGTGAAAAGAGCACATGAAGGTGTTGTTACACTACAGCTCTTTACTGCCAAAAGTGTCAAAGAATAGAAAATGGACAACAGTGGTTCTTTGCAAAGCAATAACACGGGCTTTATTAAATTATAAAGTGCCACAAGGTTGATAATACTCACACATCAGGCAGTCAGGTACAGTCACAGGTTTAGCAGACACAGCATAAATGGCACCACTGAAGGAATAGGGTGTTGAAAATATACACCCTCCAGGTTGTCAGTATCTCATGTGGTCCAGATCCCTACAATAGATGTGGAACAGGGATAGAACAATGACCTGTTTCCCTTGTCAGTACTATGGTCCCTTCACTACAGGCAAGCGAGCCTGGGGGAGAGCTACTCCCGTCTATCCACCTTGGTGGAGCTGAAATGCTGGTCTTACTAGATAAGGCTCGCTGACACACTCTCCTAAAGAGTACTATAACAGGGGCTATCCTGCACACTAGATTCAACTCGTTTATGGGGTCCCTGTACCCTGACTTCTCTAAAGGGGTTGTCCCATTAGGACCTAACCCTTCTAGGGCCTTGTTGACTTCAAGCTCAATGGAACATCAACCGCTGCAGGCCAAACAGGAAGGACCTCCGACTGCAAAGCACTTTGTTACAGTGATGCAAGATATGGTAATCAACCTAGGGCCAATAAACTTGGTATGCAGAATAAGGTACAACATGTTACATGGGGTTTAAACCAGCAAACGGGAAATGTGGCACTGGTAGGGGCATGAAGCCATAAGGGCCATTAGACTTATGGGTCCCTACTCTAGTTTTGAGTGGAATTTTCTATAGCTAAGGGGACCAAAAAATTATTCCAAATCCTATTTTATCTCTTTATTCAAGCAAAATGATCTTTAATTATACCATAAAAATTATTGGAATCTTGTTTTCTTCGATCTGGGAACTCATAATTATATGAAGGAGACAGGAGTCATTTTGTGGACACTGTTATTAAGACAAGTCTTGTATCATCTCAGAATCTTGTTTGTGCACCAGAATGGGGGACCCGATGTCCATCCCCATGTCCTGGCTACACAATTAAATGGTGAAGAGAACTAGGGGAATGAGGGAAGAGCAGTGACATCTAGGAAGTGCTGAATGGAAAGTGAAAGTGATTGTCTGCCCCGCCTTTAAACCTAAGGCATAGAGGAGGGGCAGGCAATATTTGATTGACAGCTGAGATTTTTAAATGAGATTACAACATTTATAAACGCTTTAATAAAAAAAGAATTCGGATTTCATGTTTTATTTGAAAAGGACTTTTATTATACAGCCCCTTTAAGAGATAAACATAGTAATATATCAAGAGAGAGAGTGGGGGGACCACTTTGATTAAATCTGTTTCATAATGATTCTGAAGCATACAATAAATGCAATGTATCCTTGTTGACTGACGCATCTAGTTAAAGGGGAACCTGTCACCCAGACCAATAAAACAGAATAATAAAAGTCATTTTCAAACTAAACATGAAAGTCAATTATTTTAAAATTAAAAATTCCATACCTATTATAAAGGTATTTAAAAATCTCAGCTGTCAATCATATATTGCTTGCAAAGCCTCAGGCATAGAAACAGGGTAGGCAGTTTCTTTCACTTTGGGGTGGTAAAAAGCTTTCCTTAATAACAGTGTCCACAAAATGGCATCTGCCTGCTTGTTGTGAATTCAAAGACTGAAGAAAACAAAATTTAAAAAGAGTGTAAGTAAAGTTTATTTTGCCTGACTAGCACAATGAAAAAGAATTTGGAAATATTTCTTAGGGTGACAGATCCCCTAGAATTTTCTATCACAGTACTGTGATAACCTTTTGCCTTGGTTCCCCAGTTGCCTCTAAGACAGACTTAAATTTGCCCATGTGCAGTAGATTTTATTATTATTTCATTATTATTTTTATTATTTTTGTCCAAGTCTACACCCAAATGACAATAAACGCTTTCAAAGCAAAATAAAAATGTTGGCACAACCATAAAAAGACCCATGGGTTGATTCATTTCTTTCCAAAAAGGAGTGCCAGCTTGGGGAACAAAATTAGTAATTAATCACGTTGTGGTACCTAAATATTGGTACGTTTCAGTGAATTTGGGTTTCCTTGTCTTTAAAGCTACAGATGAGTTTCAGTGTAGATCAATGTTAGCTTGTCCATATGGGCGCTATTATCATACCTGGCTATGTTGGGATTGTTTACATTGATGAAGAATTCAAGCAGGGTTTTGGTCCACATATTGTAAACTCTCTTGCTTCTGATTAAACCCCATTGGGGTCCTGTATCGTCACTAAAGATGAGCAATTTTCTATACCATGCATGATTTTGCTGGCATTTCTGAGTTTCACTTACTGTGAAAAGTTTTGCCAAATGGTGCCAACAATTTGCCACGCAAAAGTTTCATGTGCAACAAAAGTGTTGTGCGCATAACAAAAAATGTATTGTGAAAGACAAAAATGTTGCAGTAAACAAAAAAGCCCCTTAGACTCTGCTACAAAAATGTCACCCATAGACATTAATGTGTTTCACAAATTCTTCGACTTCTCGCAAATTTTATTGTAGTTTCGCAAATTTTCCCAAAATGGAACAGATTCGCTCATCACTAATAGTGACCTCTGGCTGCAGGTCCGGATTGACAATTAAAATAGGCCCTGGTATTTCAGGTAAACAGAGGCCCATTCAGCCCACACAGAGGCCCAAACAGCCCCCACTAGCCCACTAAATACTGAATTTCTATGGCACCTTATAGCAGCCCCTCTTGCATTTGCCAGAACCCACAGATTGCCAGTCCGGCCTGCCTGGATGCAAGTACAAGGGTACTAAGAAGTGCAAATCCCTTGCATTGTCTTTCTGCACTCGTACAGAATATTATAGACCACACACAGAACTCTTTGGCAATTCAGAAAAGTGCTAACTTGTACAGGTATGGGACCTCTTATCCAGAATGCTCAGGACCTGGGTTTTTCCAGATAATGGATCTTTCTGTAATTTGGATCGTCATACCTTAAGTCTATTAGAAAATCATGAACACATTAAATAAACACAATAGGTTGGTTTTGCTTTCAATAAGGATTAATTATATCTTAGTTGGGATCAAGTACAAGCTATTGGTTTATTATTATAGAGAAAAAGGAATTAATTTGTAAAAATTTTAATTATTTGGATAAAATGGAGTCTAAGGGAGATGGCCTTCCTGTCATTTGGAGCTTTCTGGATAATGGGTTTACAGATAACGGATCCCATACATGTACTTGCTTGGCTATTTGGAAACGATGCCTTATATCTTCTCAGAAAACAAGAGGCTATGCCTATGACCTAGAATTGCATTTTGTTTTTAAGGAACACATTTTTTAAAAAAGAAAACTGTAGAAATCTCCCAATATTTATATTGGTGGTAACAATTAATAGTTTCAAGAAAAGGATTTGTGTCTCTTAAGAAAGTTCCAGATACAAATTCAATTATTATTTAGGAGTCAGGAATGAATTAATTCTCCCTTCTGTTCCTTTGGAGGCCACTTCAGATGCTGGATTAGCCTTCATCTGGATCTATGAAACGTAGGTAGGAATTATTGAAACAAAAGTTTGCACTTGGTGGCCATATGTGTTTGTTTTCAGGCTCAGATAATTATGTCAATCAACATCTTATGTCAAAATATTATAGTGTGGAACGCATACATGACGCTTCTAAAGGGCACAGACTATACTGAAATATAACAGTGACAGTTTGCAGTAAATAATGAAGGAAAGGCCAGAAATAAAGGGTATGATGAGTTTCTCCAAGGGAATAAAAGTATGAAAGGAATTTAATGAATGTGTAATCTAATTGTATTTCATTAAGTGAATTCTAAACTCTTCCTGTTAATAAGAAGTGCTTTCAGTAATTACATTCCAGGCATTCATGGCTATAGCTGTTTATTGGCATTCTTTGTATAATACAAACTTATAGAAAATAATATTGTTTTTATATTATTTTGGTTCTTTGCACTTATAAATGTTCACTGTATGCACCTGAAATGACATATATATTTTTTTTTCAGTGAGAGCTGTGAAGATGTGGAATTGTCTCCCTAAATCAGTGGTACAGGCTGATACATTAGATAGATTTAAGAAGGGGTTAAGAATGGCTTTTTAGGCTAGGGTATACAGGGTTATGGAAGATAGATCATAGTAGCTCATAGTACAAGTTGATCCAGGGACTAGTTCGATTGCCATTTTAGAGTCAGGAAGGAATTTTTTTCCCACTCTGAGGCAAATTGGAGAGGCTTCAGATGGGGTTTTTTTTTGCCTTCCTCTGGATCAACTGGCAGTTAGGCAGGTTAAAAAAAAAAGTCAAAAAGTTGAACTTACTATGTTACTACTATGTTACTATATCTCATTGCTTCTGATCAACAATCTGCTGTGAGTCAATATGTTATCCTTCTGAAAGCTGTTTGTTATATGAAACCTCTTCTTTAGAACTCTGCTGGCACAGATGTGGGAGTGCATTTCAAACTGTCACAGTCCAAGCGGTGTAGCTGATTCTGTGTACTGACCATTTATTTTCATGAGTTCAAAGTTCACATTGGAAAGTGGTTCCAATGTTTTCAGTTCAAGCCAACCTTGGAGACTCAAGCTTTGGACATGGTCTCCCTTACCTTATAACAAGGTCTCAGATACAGGAAAACGTTTGAAGTAGTAGCTATTAAGCCATAGTTCCATGACTGGGGAAAAATATTTTGTCCCAAGGACTCACCACTTATATGAGGAGGACCAGGTGCACTGCCCTGAGCCTTCAGCTTATAGAGCAGACACTCAGTGAGACAAACAGGCAGACTCATAAGATCTCAAGTGGATTTATTGAAGTACAGGCAGCATGAACAGCATGACAATATTGCTTCAAGCCAACTTTGATGGGACTTTGGGAACAACTGCCTTAGGGAACAGAACCTGCCATTGCTCACTGTGCTTGTGTGTCTGTAGAGGAATATGTTAGTTACATTGAAACAAAAGACAAGGAATAACCCTTTAAAAACTTACATTTGTCCCTTTATTTTACCCTACACCAGTTGGTAAGTGTGACCCAGACAGGCCTATCCCCTGCCCCTCATGCACATGGCACATTGGAGAATGGGTGACACCATGTGATAAAAGCTCACAAATTATTTTCACCTTTCCCAACCTTTTTTTGCGGAAGGTTTTGCTAAATATTTTTTAGCTGCATATTTGCTAATTGGTCTAGTGCACCTCAAAGTGGTGAGAATTGCTGTAGACCAATGTTATTAAACCATACAAAGTTTGTTATTTCTTTGCTACTTAACAAATCACCTAGGACCTACCAGAATGCTCAAGTATTATGTTCTTTGTTTAAAACACAACCATAGGGGTTGATTTTTTGGTGAGCAAGAGTGCAAAAAAATAGGCACAATCTGCCCTGCACACAAAACTTATTGCAAAAGTCAAGCACAGAGGCCTGCATCCATTCCTGTGAATACTGTGCTCAGCAGCCCTGTATTAATCAGGGGAAGGCATAGGGTAGGCAAGTAGGCATCTTCCACCACCAACCATACCCTAACTTGAGCATCAAGCAGTGGGCACAGTCTACAATGAAGTCCTGTACTTACCATATTCTATATGGCAGATATGAGGTGCAGAATGGACAGACACAAAACACTTCAAGCCTCTAGTTCCCTGATCTTTAGGTGATTCTGTGCCGATTTTAATGGATGAATAAAATTTTGAATTTGTTTTCTACTCTCTCCATCCCGTGTTGCTCCATGCCTTTTGTATTGTGTTGGATTATGAAGTTTACCGGGGTAACTATTTTCATGTGATGCACAAGGAGGAAGGAGATACATCGTTGTGCTCCAATGTGATTATTCTCTGCAAATGAACCCCTATGCCTTTATGAGTATAAAGAAATCATTTACAGAAGGTAAAATCAAAGTGAACAAACAATGTGGACATTTGTAGGCTTTTCTACAGTTCTGTATCCCACACTTCTGTCAAGCATGTTATCCATTTGTTGTGTTTTACAGCCATGACAGCCACCCCATCCTGAGAGCCTTCTATTCTTCTCATTGCAGTCACACTTCCCTTAATATTTTACAGATGAAGCAACACTCCAACAAACAGAAAAGCCCTCTCCGCTTTTCACTGATTCTGCACAAAATTCTGTATTGTTGTTGGATGTGTTGACAACTACTTGATTTCGTATCGATTTCATTCTTTATATTTGGAGCCTGCCAAGTGCAGTTTAATGGGTTGCCTTCTAAAAGTTGTGATGAAATTTAATAAAAATATACATTTTGGTAAATGTTTACTTATAGATTTATAGTTCTTAATATATTATTTTTTGTGTTTGTAGCTTTATGTTACAAAGTTACCCACGGGCTGATACTGCCTGACCACTTTTGAGAATCCAATTAGCCCTTACTAATTGGTAAGTAAAGGTATGGGATCTGTTATCAGGAAACCGATCGTCCAGAAAGCTCTGAATTACGGAAAGGCTGTCTCCCATAGGCTACAATTTATCCAAATAATCCAAATTATTAAAAATGATTTTCTTTTTCTGTGTAATAATAAAACAGTACCTTGTAAGATATAATTAATCCCTATTGGAAGCAAAACCAGCCTATTGGGTTTATTTCATGTTTATATGAAGGCATGAATGGTGAGAAGTTATGAAGATCCAATTCATGGAAAGATATGTTGTCAATGGTCAATGATAGTTCAATTGAACTATTCAGGTAGGTGTTAAAGGAGCAGTAACATCAAAAAAAGTTTTTGAAAAAGTGTTTTAAAGTAATAAAAATATGATGTGTTTGCTTCATAAACACTACTATTGTTTATATAAAGGGCATACTATTGTTTGATATAATCATGCAAAATGAGAAAATAAATGTATCATAAATCCAAAATTCCTCCTATAATTTTGCTAGAAAGATTGACCTGAAACTGTAACAGAATTTCCATATGTAGCAATGGAAGTAGTGAAGATCAGTTTATCGCTTGCACAGCCATCTGTTGATCTTGACAGAGAAGTTACTTAGCATGTGTATGTGTTATGAGGGTCTTCCGGTCCAGGGAGAAGATGGGAGGTCTATGCCGATCCGAAGGTAATGTCCGCGTAATCCATGGGGAGCACTTTGCATTCTGCTGTGAGAAATGTAAAACATATCTCTCCTTTGTCATATCTTGGGTGTATAATATTCCAAGAGGAAATCAGACAAGTCAGGTTTAGTGTTAGTAGAACAAATTTATTCTCTGTCCTCTGATTTCTCTGGTGTAAAACAGCATGCTTAGCAATACAGGTCAATAAAAACAGAAGGAAAACATATTAGGCCATGAGACGAGGAATATTGGACACATGTAGTTACTCAGGAGCAGAAAATGTGCTGAACATCGCGAATGCATCTGCCCAAGCCTCGGAGCCATTCAAAATCTGTAAGAAAATAATAATAAGTGCTGTAACTGCTCCAAGTTCTGCTGCACTTTGCTTATAATACTGAGGGTGATAGTTAGGAAAATGTCTGATTTTGTTAAAGACAAACAAAACACAGGGTTTATCGAAGGTTTACACCATCAGCAGTAAAACTAAATGTAAAACTAAAGCTTAAAAAAGAATATGGCTACAAAATTCTGTATTTTATATAAATGGAACTTACTGTACCAACCCAGAGGTAAAGCAGCCTTATAACAGTAATGTTACTGTAACAAAGTTTTCCCACAGCAGCTCCTCATCTTGTTAGGCCATATTTTGAGAGTCAGTAACACTGCACATGGTCAATGTGCTCTGGATTGTTGTTGAGAAGCTAATCTTAAGGGTTATTGGAAAACACTGTGAAGTCTTTGCATGCGCTCAACAACACTCCAACATATCCTTTTTAGATTTGACTTCAGGACTTGGAATATGCTTGACAATGAAGAACAAATCGAAGTCCACTAGGGAGGTATCCAAAACATTAAGCAAGCTTGTTGTCAGGCACTGTTCAAGGTTGGCAGCCAACAGAATAGTAGAGTCCCAAAACCAGTATATAAAGAATTATAACACACTGAGGAGCATAGCCCTGTAAGACCTACAGTTGGGTATGGGCCCAGGCCAGGGAATCCTTCCTAAACTTGCCATAGTCCTGTGTCACTGGTATCATGATGCAATGTTAGGGCAATTATGTCATTGTGTAAACCAGTGGGATGACATCAGAGGCTCATGTGCATGATGACAATGGTTGTGTAATGACTCTGTTGCATAATAATTATATATTTGTAATTATGCAGAAATCGTAATGATGCTGCATATGTGATCTTTCACTCTGTTGACTTAATAAGGACCCACGTCTTCTGATCAGTTCAAGGTTTTTCTTTTCTCTTGTGGCCTGGTTTACTCCTTTGGACTGCCCTTTTATACTTGACTAAACCTGCTTCTTGTCCTGACCTTCAGCCTGTTTCTGTTCTCAATCTGTTTTACCTGCCTGACCTCGGTTCCTCTGACAGTTGGGCCTTGAAGGACGCCATCAGAAAGTGTGGTCAGGTCTGTCATAGAAGTGACTATCAGAGCTGATTATAAATTGACTCTGAATTAATTACTAATTGCATTGGGAAGCAAGCTTAGTTTTCACACCCTAATGTCCCAGAAAACCCATTTTTTCTTGCTTGAAAAAAAATAATGAACTGCAAAAATGGTTGTGCATTACATTTTTGTGCTTCTTTGGGACTTTATTGGTTAAGATGAACATATAATATAACCGGACAAAAGGCATATTTTAAGAATAAATGTTCTTTGGATATTGGATTCCTATTGAAAGCAAGTGTATACTTGCACATGACGTGGTACCTACTGGTGTGTGTCCACTTTACAAACTGTTCTGTGTTTTCTGTTCTCCTTGGAAAAAAATTCTGCAACGAAGAGGGCTGTTTTTGTTAAAGGAGAAGGAAAGCTACGGAGGCATTTTATTGCCAATAGATTAGCTGCAATAGTGCAAGCTAGAATGCTATATTTATTCTGTAGAATGTTTTACCATACATGAGTAAAAAGCTCTAGAAACTCTCTGTTTGTTTAGGATAGGAGCTGCAGTATTAACATGGTGTGACATCACTTCCTGCCTGAGTCTCTCCCTGCTCTGGGCTCAGATTACAGTAGAAAAGGGAGGGGGTGGGGAAGAGGAGCAAATTGAGCATGCTCTTGCCCAGGGCAATGAGGTTTAAGCTGAAGGCAGGAAGTCTGATACAGAAGCCCATGTGTACACAATAGAAAGAAGGAAATGCAGTGTTTCTTTTGACAGGGGACTCAGAGCATCACTACTTTGGGGGTTTACTGGTATATTTAGATGGACCTTTCTGATAAGGCTTACTTAGTTTTAACCTTTCCTTCTCCTTTAACATTAAAGGCATATTGCTTCAAACCTGTTTCTCATTCATGTTAGCAATTTAAATCATAAATGTAAGTTCAGCTAGCCAATAAAGAAGACAAATTTATATGGAAAACATTCACAGAAATTCTAGTTATTGCAAGTAGACATGTAGTGCAGTTCCCAGAAAATCTCCCCTTTTATATAATCTCTAAATGCCAGTCAGTTCAGAATCAGGTAACTCCTTGAAACAAAGTCTTAACAGTTACATTCTTGCTCTAGTTCTTATTCTAAAGGTGCATTAAGCACAGGGCAAACTAGGCACAGGGCCAGATGGCTCATCAAGTCTTGGGAAATCCATGATTAGTCGACTTCTTTGGCATGAATCGATGCCAACATTAACCTAACGCGAATCAATCCTAGCAGCCCTTGGGGCATGTTAGCCACTCAATAAACATAGTTAACAAGGATCTATGAAATGTAAGTAATAAAAATATACTTTTATATAATCTCTCTCTTTTTCTTCAGTACCATCACAGCCAAGTAGACATTCTGTCTGCTGGTCCAACAGTCAAATACATCCATTAAAAAGCTGGCAAAACTCGAAATAAACATATTTTTTCTTTGAATTGAAATTGATAAAGAGCACAACTAAGAGCTATAGGATACAACCCCTTTCTATTATTAGATGGCTGTATCAGTGCAGGCTGAGCCCCTTCCAGGCTTCAGTATCACCATCTTATATTCCATTCAAATTTCCTGTTATAGTAAATGTTCTCTACTCAGTGATGTGCGAATTCCTTACAGTTCAGATTGCAGAATGTCCTGGGATTTGCCTTTCATAGTTAACATTTATGACAGTTTCACTCAGTATCAATATGTCAATACTCAGGTCTTTTCAAAACATACACGTTATACTGCCTGGTGCATATACAGCCAAATAAGCCATGGTTAGCTGTCAGCACCTAGCTGCATGCCGAAAAGATTAACATTTCAAATTAAATGTGTGTAAGGCTCTTATTTTTCTTCTTTATTTTGGAAACTGATACAATAAATAACTCTTGAATGTTAAAAATAATCCATTTAAAAAACAGTCATTATTTAACTTCGGTAGCCCTATTTATTTCTAAAGATGGACTTTAATAGCACCAAATTAGGCAAATTGAAAGCATCCAATCTCATGAGGAATAGATCAAGTGTCATTTACAAATTCAAGTAAAGCATACAGTAAATGGAATACATATACACAGGATATATGTGGCCCCATAATTTCTTGCCAGATCAACACTGAACAAACAAAAGATCTCTACTGTTTGCAAAAGTAAAGTAGCAGAATTAAACCCTCCCCTGACCCCATGGAAACAAATCACCACCACCACCACCACCCCTGCCTCATCTGAACAACATAGCTGTTTTCCCTGAAATGTCCCAGGATCGACCCATACCTGAGATGAATCTGCACAACGGGGTTGGTGTCACCATCTTTGGCCACGTCATACCGACTTAGAGCAAACACAGTGGAAGCCAGGCCGGTGTATAGACCCCACCCCACTGCCCTCCTGCCCCAACCACAAATCCCCACCCAAGACAATAGTCGCCACTCCCCCACTACAAGGTTGTTTTTTCTTCTTGCAGCCATGTCTACAGCCAGTTGGGGAGGTCAGAGAGCAGAGCCCATGGTATTTTTTCCCAGTGTCATGTCAGCCCAGTCCGAGTGAATAGTCCCCTGTCTGGTGATTGCCTTCCAGGAGCCAGAAAATGTATTTGCTGCTGCCAAAGATGAAGTTTGCCAGCACCTTGCAAATTCAGTGCAAATTTGAGGGGGCCCAGAAGAAAAAGGTTTAAAAAGGAGGGCTTTCATTCTCCTTTAAATGGTTATCAGTTCAGATAAACATTACTTCCGTTTGTGCATGGATGCCCAACCTTTATATCCGTGAGCCACATTCAACTGTAAAAAAAGTTGAAGAGTATCATGCGCCTGCAAAAAGTTCCTGGGAGTGACAAAAAAGGGTTATGCTTAGCTAAGGTAGCCCTTATGTAGACTGGCAGCCTACAGGAGACAGTACAAATCGTTTTTATGCAACCAAAACTTGCCTCCAAGTCTAAAAGAAATTCTAAAAGAAGGGCACTGGGAGCAACAGCCAAGAAGTTGGTGAGCAACATGCTGGAGTCATTGGTTGAGGATGACTGTATTAGTGTCTATTCCCAACAAAATTCTAATCTCAGATTAACCAAACATTACTGAATTTATAATCTTTGAATGTTTTTGGTAACCACAGGTCCCAAGCAGTGTGGCTAACCATCCTTTATCTTTCTTTATCTAATTAAGCAGCTAATTAAAAAGCAAAACAAAAAATGCATATTATTTAAGAATACAGTAACCTAAACCAAGTATAGCAGTTGTAGTAGCTTGAACTTCCTTCGACCAGCATCAAAACAGGCTACAGGATACTGACTAGTGATGGGCGAATTTATTCGCCAGGCGCGAATTCCCGGCGAATTTGCGCGATTCGCGGCCAGTAAATAAATTCGCAAAAACGCCCGCGAAAATTCACGGTCAAAAACGGGCGCCGGCGTCAAAAACGGGCGCCAGCGTCAAAAATGAGACGCCGGCGCCGTTTCGCGAAATTCGCGAATTTTTCGGCGAAGCGAAACGGCGCAAATTCGTCCATCACTAATACTGACCAAAAAAAAAAAGCAAGGACATCTTCTAGATACAGTAAGATGAAAGTGTCCATTGAATCTTTAGCAAGAGGGACATTATATTGTTCTTCAGTATTGTCTGATTGGTGCAAACTGATGCTACACTAGCTTTTTATAATTGGACACTCCCTATCCATTATGATATATCGAATTTTTTTAACACTTTCGGCTTAAAGTTATTTTAACCTGTGGTGTATCACTGAAAGCAAATAGAATCCCATAACTGATAGATTATATAACCACACTTATATTTTCCACTATTATCCCTTACTTCATAGAGAACAACACTCGTCTCCAGTGTCGTTAGAAATTCAACAGAACACACACACGGACTGGAGCTTTGCCATTGAAAAATGATCCGCTGGTGAAAATAGACGTTAGCAATTCACTAATCTCACAATTTATTTTTGGCAGCTAACCAAAACTTTTTCTTGCATACATTTCAGACCCCGCATTTGTTAAAATGGAGAAAGCTTTCAATGAGCCTCCATGGAAAACATTTGGTTTATACATTTTGAATTATAAGTGTAATTTAAAAAAAAAAAAAGTATTTGGTCCCTTCTTTTTAAGGCTGAAGCAATTACTTGCTGAATTTAGAATTCGGCTGGAGATACTCTACCGTAGCTTTGAGCAACATATACAGTTATACAGTACGCTCTGAGCATGAATATGTTTATTGGGAGGGTTGCACAAAAACTATAAGACTTTGGAGATTACCATTTGACCTCTTGTCTTCAGATGAGTATGATTGGATATATTAGTTGAAACAAGGGTGTCCTCTATAGGGGCCAACCCAGGGCAGAAATGTCCCTTAGTTCTCCTGCACAGAACACTTGTTCTCTGTTCTTGCTGTGTCCTACATTTTGAACCAGTAAAAAAATCCAGGCTGGCCCCATCCCTACCATCTGCCATAGCTCCTTGACATGCTCATCTTAACAGCAGAATATGCTGCATGAGTGTTGCTATGGGTTACAAGAACTTTTGCAAGCATTTCACCTGTTTTTACCTAACTCCCTTAGCACCACTTTAAAATGAATGAAATTTCTAATAACAAAGGACAAGGCCATCATCCATGATTAACGGAAATGACTTCTTCAGGCTGGCTGGAGAATTAAACAGTAAAGGGCCCTATTCATCAAGCTGTAAATGTTTTCAACAAGCTTTCCCGGCGCTGTGTATTATTTGCCCGAGAAAAATGACTTTATGCTGGAGTGAAATTAATTTCAGACATTCGTTTCCATTTCTTTTACACTACTTTCACTCTACGACAAATATCAATTTGTCAAAATGGAAAAAAGCAAATACACGATTCTTTTAAAGAAAGTTAAATTTTGCCGGTGTTTTGTAAATGTAGAATGTGTTTAAATAAGGAGTATTGTAATAAAAGGACAGTAATTGCCATCATCAGCAATGGGGGGCTCTTGGCTCAAGTTTTCCTGCAGGCCCGGCTACCCCAGGATGCAAGTATAGCAGCAAGTACCTTTCCAAATACTGTCAATGCACATTCATATTTTGGCAATTTTTACACATTGCACTGTTTTTAGGAATGAGCAATTAGGCAAGAATATGTAAGCTTTTTTTGGCTGTTTTGCCAAACTCTGATTGCTCTCTTATAGTGTGACTCCTTCTCTAAGGACCTATGCAGAAATACTAGAGGAAGGGTCTCCTGGCTGAACTATAACTCTCAATACATTCACTCTCACAAAGAGACTTGGGCATGAGTGGTTGTTAACCAGAAACAGTAAAAATACTAAATAGAAAGGTACTTCTTTTGTACACCAAATATTCAAGGGGCACATGAGGCACACTTGAGTTCACAGTGGGTATTATGCACACCATAGTGATCCAAAGGAATTACACCACTAGAGTCCATACAATTTGGTGAGTGTAACCTGGGCAACTACCCTACACAAAGCCTCCTTGGTGGAGCACAAAACTGTTCTTGTCCTGTTAGTCTAACCCTCTTAGGGTGTTCTAAAATAAGTATTACCCTTCCAGTATCTTTAACACATTGATGGTCCTTTCTTAGGTGTTCTAGTCCTGATAGGTCATCTTCTTACCTCAATCATAGTTGCCAGCAGCTTCCACCTCCAGTATCAGGTTCAAAGAGTCCAAATAGACTCAACCAGAGCCCCATTACCTGTTATGCGACCTTGACCAGCCCAGTTGCCCATAAACTTTAATCAATTGACAACAATGAATGGAGGGACAAGTAATTACAATGATCAAATTGCTTCTTCACTTCTTCATTCATTCATTGTTATTAGAATAGTTATTATAGGCACTGGGCAGAGTGAGAGAGACAGGGCAAAACTCCATTTGCCTTTGGCTGTTCTGTTGCTCTTATGCTGCCTTAACTGGTTGCACCTTACTTGCACATGTCATCCATCCTTTTTTTTTGGAAGGAGATAGATTGGTTGTCGGGTGGTCCCTCAGTCCAAATGTATCACGGTTCTGCACAACAGAGTAAGTGGCACCGTCCAAGCCACAATATATCCAAGATAAAAATAAAATTGAACTCTGGAGAACCAAATCAGCTTCTGTGTATTTTATTCAATCACAACATGTTTCGGACAGATAGCACCTGATGAAGGACATATCTGTCCGAAACATGTTGTGACTGAATAAAATACACAGAAGCTGATTTGGTTCTCCAGAGTTCAATTTTATTTTTTTTGGAGGGAGCTCTACTTTGTCTAAAACCCCATTTTATCTTAATCCAGATGGTTCAAATCCTGTGCCTCCCCTTCCCTTATATAGTATAGGAAACCTGGGCCTTTGGAAACACATCTCTCCAAGGCATATATACTCTTACTCATAGTAGGGAAGGTTAACTCCTTTATCCCCTACAACTATTAGAGGGTTATGGTGTGTGCCAGCCATAACCATAAAAATTGTGTGCATCACTGAACAGACAAATATAGTAATTTATGACATCTTTAACTAAATCTGTTCTGTCTGAGCTCTACATGTTGGAGATCAGACAGTACTGTATAATTTCCAACAGGGGGAACATTTTCACCAATTAAAAAGCAGCAGACAGTTCCCTACAGATGTTATAGATGACCACGTATACTGATGCACACTCACCTGCTCCTCAGACTGCAGCCTCTTAAACCTCTTGTGTCTATCGTAGATACCTGCTACATGCTACATGCTAAGTCCAGTTTGTTTTGGATGTTTTGAGTCAGACCACGAATTCAGGCTGTGCCTCGAAACTCAGGACAGTAATGATTATGTAACGGCACCTCTGAATATTGCATTTTAGATCTGATTTCATTCTGAGTTCATGTCAAGAGCATAGGATGGAATTTATGTGGCAGTAATGGTATTGGCTTGTTAGTATCCTGGCCGCAGCTCTTGGAGACACGTTAGGCTGCCAAATTTTACATCTGGAAGTCTCTGGCAGAGGGCAGAGTAATAAAGATCCTTTTGTGATGTACTGGGCAATGTCCACTAAGTCCTTAGCTGGAAAGTGCGTTTTAAATGCATTAGGAAAAACTAAAAAGGGGGGAAAAGGAAAAGAAAAAATACCAACAATAATATCACAATAACAGAAGCCGTAGTTAGAGAAATCTATTTATTCTAAGGTGAAAAGGAAGAAAGGGAAACAAGCAAAGCAACACAGCAATAATTAGCAATTACAGCAGCAGTGCCGCCAAACTTTAATAACCTGTAATTTTCATAGCACAGCAGGATTAAAGCTAAAGGTCACAAAGAAAATATATCAAGGTTATGATTATCCGTCATTGGCAAGGCACTCTCCCAAATTGTGCATAAAAACAAACTGGGGACACTATCTTACACACCACATACTGACATACTGACATTGACATACTGTATATACAACCAACCTTGGGGTATATTTATCAAAGAGTGACGTTAGAGATCGCCACAGTCCTCTAGAGTGAAATTCCCCCACTCTCCATTCATTTCTATGGGATTTTCAAAGAGTATTTATCAATGGGTGAAAGTGAAAGTTCATCCTTGATAAATACGCCTTTAAAAATCCCATAGAAATGAATGGAGAGTGAGGGAATTTCACTCTAGAGGACTGTGGCGATCTCTAACTTCATTCTTGATAAATATAACCCCTTTGTCTTGAATCAGAGTAAAGTGAACTCAGCAACCTACATTTAAGTTTAACGTTAAAGAAGTCGCTACGAAACACAAAGTGGAAACAATAGGATATCTCCCTGGATCGATGAATAATGACTGTATTAAGATAAGAACTTTTTGTTGGCAAGGCATTTATTTTAAACCCACAATGTGGTTTATGAGATGGGCACTTCCAGGTATGCCAAAGACAGTCATTGTGACTCAACTACAATTACCAGCATCCTTCAACATAAAATCAAGGTTTAAAGCATGCTGGGAGTTGTAGTATAATAACATCTGGGGAAACAAATTTATGGGGCCCAAAGCCTTAATTGGTCTTTTGTTTGGTGACTATGAACAACACTTCCTAGGGGATCAATCCCACAGTTGGAAACTATGATTCTGAGCTTTGTTGGGTAGATCATCGGTTCCATAAAATTATTTGCATCACCAAATAATTATATTTCCAGGAATGTCCTCCAAAAACATCATTGCTTAATAAATTTAGGGGGTTATTTACTAAACTCAGAATGCAGAAATCCCAAAAAATTTGGGATTTTTTAATCATAAAATCAGACATTTAAAAAATCACAAATTTTTCTGAATTTATTATACCCCAAGGATGGAAAAAGCCTGAATGAGAAAATCCAGCATTTTAGACCTGTCGAGGTTGCATATAAGTCAATGGGAGAAGTGCCATAGTTTTTTCGATGTGCAATGCCACAAAGTTTTCAGGCAAAAAGCATAAGAAATCTGAGTTTTTGGGTGAATAATTGGGGAAAAAAAGGTGAAAATCTAATTTTTTCCTGCAAAACAAATTTTCGGGAAAATATACACAGAAAAAACCTGTGTGGATTGAATCTGAGTTAGTGGCTGGAAATGTTGAGATAAATTCAGACTTTGATAAATAACCCCCTTGGTCTTCAGGATAGAGTCTATTATTTGCTTTGCTTCTCCACCCAGAACCATTGTTTAGGAACCATGGCTTTGAGCACTAGGTTTAGTTTTCAAGCTGAACCTATTCAAGTTGCAAGAATTATTACAGTCCATAGATAACTCACCTTAAATTTATTTAGCAGACCATCAACCAAATATGAAAAACAATGAAAGTTGGATGTCAAGGCCAACTATACATAAGGGACGTTCATGTTTTTAGTGGAAGACACACCACTATTTTACATATATGGAAATAAATAATACTACTGGTGATGGGAAGAGCTATTCTTTGTTAGTCTTTCCACAGCCCTTTGAGGATATTTTGATACTGTCAAAAAGAAATCCACTCTTTGGGCAACAACGTTACTAATATAATACATTTTGGAAAAATGAAAAAATGACAGGTTGTCGACAGCGCTATCTAGTATTTCATTAATTGGAACAATTAGCTCTTTGTTGAAGCATAACACAGTAAAGCCAACATAAATTTCACATTGTCCCACATGATTCAGAGACCTTTGGACGAACTGCTAGGATTTTCTAAAACGAAATAATTAAAATGTAGAAAAATCAGAAATCTTGTGTTTGTTTAAGAGAACTGGTTGTTTAGGAGTTTCCTATAAGAAGGTTTCAAAAAGAATAAAGTAAACTTTAGTTTAAAGAACCGGTTTACTCTAATTATTCTAATCTTGCCACAATGAGAAGAGACTGTAATATCACTTTACAACAATCTTGTACAGGTATGCGATCCGTTATCCGGAAACCCGTTATCCAGAAAGCTCAGAATTACAGAAAGACTGCCTCCCATAGACTCCATTATAATCAAATGATCCAAATGTTTTAAAACGATTTCCTTTTTCTTTGTAGTAATAAAACAGTACCTTATATTTGATCCAAACTAAAAACTGTATAATGAATCCTTATTGGAAGCAAAACCAGGCTTTTGGGTTTATTTAATGTTCACATGATTTTCTAGTAGGCTTAAGGGGGCAAATTCACTAATCTCCGAAAATTCGCCAGCGATGGCTTCGCTCACAGCGCAACACTTCCCCAAGGCAATTATTTCCCAGGAGAACACTAATTCACTAAAATCTGAAGTTGCGTCCTGGGCGCCGAACGCTGGCAAAGTTATGCTAGCAGTACTGCGCCAAACAAAGCGAAGTTGCGCTAGCATTGGCTAATTTGCATACGGCTGGAAGTTCAATGGAAGTATATGTTGCAGCAAATACATTACACTACATAAGCCCGGGAAACCTTAATAACATAAAATAAAGTTGTTATATATATTGCCCTACACATGAGCTCAGTCTATCGTTCATGCTCCATATAGCAGGATATGTAGGGGGGAAGCTGGTTACCCCCAAAAAAAAATTACGCTATTTTTCAGCCTATCACCCTGAAAAAGGAAAGGACGCCAGCGTTTTTTGGGACTTAGAAAAATTCTCAACTTTTTTTAGGAACTACTATTTACTCTATTGCACTTCGCCTGGTCTGAGGTGGCGAAGGCAAATTTGGCGCAAGAGGTAACGTTCAGTAAAATCCTCATCTTAGTGAATTTGCGTAGTTACGTCCATTCACCAGAATGCAAATTCGCCAGGCGTTAGAGAGCAAAGTACCGCTAGAGTCTATCTCCTTTGCTAGCCAAGTTACGCCAGCGACCATTAGTAAATTGGCGAAGTACCGAAATTATGTCACGCTGGTGAATTTTCGCCCACGTTAGTCACCTTTAGTAAATTTGCCCCAAGGAATTAAGATCCAAACTATGGACAGATCTGTTATCTGGTAATCCCCAGAATTTTGGTTAACAGGTCCCATACCTGTGTATTGAAAACAATTAGTGATGGACGAATTTATTCGCCAGGCGCAAATTCGCGGCGAATTTGCGCATTTCGCCGCCAGCGAATAAATTCGCAAAACGCCCGAGAAAATTCGTGCCAAAAATTCGCCGGTGTCAAAAAAAATTTCCGAAAAAAAACGGGCGGCGGCGCCAAAAACGGGCGCCGGAGTCAAAAACAAGGCGCCAGCGCCGTTTCGCGAATTTTTCGCCATTTCGTGAAATTCGCGAATTTTTCGGTGAAGCGAAACGGCGCAAATTCGCCCATCACTAAAAACAATATATTTCTCAAGATGGTGTTGCTTGTGAAGGCTCAAAGTTTTATGGCCTCCCAAATGGAACACTCCCCTACACCAGCCCCTTATATTAATCTATACAGAGTACATGTGGTTTTCATATGTTCACTACTAATGTATGCCATTGTTTGGATAAAATGACTACTGATGGGTAAATAAATTCAGCAGGCGCAAATTTGCAGCAACTTCGCTCCTGCCAAATTTATTCTCCCATCACTAGTCACTTTATTCAAACAATGGCATACATTAGTAGTGAACATATGAAAACCACATTTTGGACTAGTGTCGTCAAAACTGTAGCACGTCAACACTATTTGGAAGCCCGTTGACTTTAACACCTGCATCAAAATTGAATTTCTGAGTCTTGTTTTGAATTTTTCGCTGTTTCGCAAATTTCCCTGGAAATTCGCAAATTTTTCAGCAAAGCGAAGCAGGAGGAATTCGTCCATCACTAAAAATGACCACTTCAATAAGCTTTTTATTATGGTCTGTAGATGAGGTTACCAGAAGTATCGTGGCTGTCCCCACTGACATGAATTAACAATAGTATCTAAAACTAAGACTAAGTAATAAATATGGCGTATTGGCCTTCTGAATTTTTTTTATAGCCAGGCATAGGTTGTTGGCAATAAAAATAACCTAAATATTAAATAACAGAGAACTTGATCAGGATTCACTGTGTAATTTTATGATTCAGTCATTGGAGTGGGAAAATGATGAATAAGTCAGGAGTTAGGAAAGGATAATGAAAAGGGCTTGCAATGCTCTTAGAAACTTCAGAAACGTAGACACTTCAATGCTAGAAAGTTTTTTGAAAGGATCATGTCATTTTTGGTGTGAAGACTGCTTTACCTATTTGTGCTTGTGACTACGGGTACTGTCGGACTGGCCCACCGGGATACCAGGAAAATTCCCGGTAGGCCCAGGTGTCAGTGGGCCCTCTTGCTTCTAACCATTTGACCTATTTCAAGGCCATTCCCTATTTTGCTATGGGGAAAGAAAAATAATGGAAGAATAGAGTATAGTAAGTAGACTAGGAGAATAAAAAGGTTAAGTGAGGAGAGGAGGAATAATAGTTTGGAAAGTGGATTCACAGTCTATTGTTTTCTGGTGGGCCCCTGGCATCCCAGTCCAACACTGACTATGGAAACCCAGGAGCTAACTTTGAGGAGAGGGAAGCTTTAGGGTTCTTCTGCGTCAGTAGGCACAGATGCACAAGACTCCACACAAGCAGCAGGATCGACACACCAACTCTAGCCACAACTATACAGATGTGCAAAGAGCGACTTTGGAGACAAGTACCTTTAAAGGAGAAATCAACCAGTGGGGAAAAAAATGGTACCCCCCACCCCAGATAGACCCCCCCCCCCATCTCCCCACAGGCAGTGTCGGACTGGCCCGGCGGGACACCGGGAAAATACCCGGTGGGCCCCCGACCCTTAATGGGCCCCCGCCGGGCCAGACACCTCTCCAGATATCTTTTAAAAAGTTTCCCTCCCGCACTCCCGCAGCGCCGATCAGCGCAGCGCCTTCTGCGCATGCGCCAGGCGCCTTCACGCTGGTGCGCCAAGCGGCGCCTTTGTGTGCGCGCGCTCAGCGCGTCGCAGTAGGGGTTGGGGGGCGGGTCGGAAGGGGCCCTGGACAGTAGTCCCGGTGGGCCCCGGGCCCCCCAGTCCGACCCTGCCCACAGGCTAACTACCCCCCGGGGAAATGCCCTGTACTCCATACTTACCCCTCAGCGCAGATTCTTCCAGCAAAGTTCTGCGCATCCATCTTCCGGCTCCTCGGTAAGCTGACTGAGAGATCGGCAATTTTCGTGTAATTACGCACATGTGCAGTTGCCGCAAACCGGAAAACTGCTCCAACTGCGCATGCACAGAAATACCGATCTCTCAGTCAGCTTACCGAGGAGCTGGAAGATGGACGCTTGGAACTTCGCTGGAAGAATCTGCCTGTAAGTATGGAGTATGGGGCATTTCCCCGGGGGGGGGTAGTTAGCCTGGGCGGAGGAGGTCTACCTGGGGTGGGGGGTACGGGGTTTTTTCCCCACAGGTTGATTTCTCCTTTAAGGTTAATTCCATTCGGAAATGGCAGTTGCAATCAGAAATCAACCCTCAGTAAGTCTGTCTGTTGCACAAGTCTACTTATGGGTAGGACGATGCAACCCCCAGAACACAAGTTACAATATATAATGCGGAGAAAGACTGCAGTTGATCAGAAAAGAATCTGATCATGGGTGAGCTTAAAACTAATACAAAAGAAAACCCCCTAAGTCCAGCCTACTAAATCACATCACAGCAAACCCTCAATAGTGGTCCATTTGCTCCACCTGTAAATAAAAAGTGGATTAGTGCAGCAGGGTTGGTCATCTTGCATCTCTTGGTGTCCTTCTCTCCTACCAACCAGGAGAAACTCAGCTGAAGATATTTATAAGGATTTGCAGTACATCATTTAAATCATTTTAAACTATCCAGGTCCCAATTCAGTCTCTAGTAGAAGATACGTGTCAGCATTTGAACTTATATATACTGGTTATACATATACAGTGTTGGGGAATGAAACAGTTTATCTATAGAAATATATATACTATGGAGTGCGGATATTAGGCCATGGCCACAATTGTATGTTTTAATGTGGTTTCCCTATCCTTAAGCTCAAGATGTCTAAGTTATTTGCAGTATTTCTTTTATTACACTTAAACTCTAGAGAACTCCTCCCTTCCCTCCCATTAGTATTCTGCATAACCGCCAGCTGAATATGATTGCAGATGTGTGATTCCTTCTCCACGCAGGTGATAAAGAAAAGAAGAAAAGGAGCGAGCGTTATCCCGAACAGTGTTTGCACACAAAAAAAACATTTTGGTTGAAGAGCCGCCATGGATTTGTAATAGTCACATTTATTGTTTCCAACTAAAAATCACACGTACAAGAAAAAAAAAAAAAAGATTAGTTGCAGTTAATACCGTTTCCGTTCCGGAAAAAAAAATGATGTGAGATAACTGTGATGACATCATTGCTTCCCAAGTCTGACTTCATGTGCTTTTGATTAGGAACGTTCCCATAAATATTAAACTTCAATGTGTTGGTTTTCGCTGCAGAAAGTCTTGGTTTCATTGATATTAACTGGTATTTTTTTTTGTGAAAGTTTATGGGGCCGATTCACTAACTTCGAGTGAAGGATTCGAAGTAAAAAAACTTCGAATTTCAAAGTGTTTTTTGGGCTACTTCGACCATCGAATGGGCTACTTCGACCTTCGACTACGACTTCGAATCGAAGGATTCGAACTTAAAATTGTTCGACTATTCGACCATTCGATAGTCGAAGTACTGTCTCTTTAAGAAAAAACTTCGACCTCCTAGTTCACCATCTAAAACCACCCGAACTCAATGTTAGCCTATGGGGAAGGTCCCCATAGGCTTTCCTAAGTTTTTTTGATCGAAGGATATTCCTTCGATCGTTGGATTAAAATCCTTCGAATCATTCGATTCGAAGGATTTTATCGTTCGATCAAAGGATTTTATCGTTCGATCGAAGGATTATTCCTTCGATCGCACTATTTGCGCTAAAATCCTTTGACTTCGATATTCGAAGTCGAAGGATTTTAATTCCCAGTCGAATATCGAGGGTTAATTAACCCTCGATATTCGACCCTTTGTGAATCGGCCCCTAAATGTCTCTTAATAAAGAAAGCCTGTTTAGGAGGATGTATTGTTGCTGTGTCAGGTGCTAATTCTGCTGTTATTTTCAAACTTTCCTTGATGTACCATTGCAGAAACCCTAGGTTCAAAAATGGCGGCAATGTGTTGTATTTGTGCACTTGTTATCTGCTCCCATACTGTACTACAGCTTCAATGCATGCGAAATGACACACACATAATCATTAAAAGGTTATTATAGGAATGGGATTTGTTATCCAGAAACCCTTTATCCAGAAATTTTGGAAGGGCCAACTCCCATAGACTCCATTTTATCCAAATAATCCAAATTTTAAAAATGATTTCCCTTTTCTCTGTAATAATAAAACTTGATCCCAACTAAGATATAATTAATCCTTATTGGAGGCAAAACCAGCCTATTGGGTTTATTTAATGCTTATGGGATTTTCTAGTAGACTTAAGGTATTAAGATCCAATTTATGGAAAAATCTGTCATCCGTTAATCCTCAGGTACAACATATTCTGGATATTATCTGAACAGGTATGGGTCCTGTTATCCAGAATGTTCTGATACTAAGCCTAGAGCCACACTGAGCCTCATTTAAATCTCTGGCAAATTTGCCCATGGGCAGTAACCCATAACAACCAATCAGCAATTGGGTTTTTTCTGCCAGCTGCAGGTTGAACAATGAAAGCAAACATTTCATTGGTTGCTATGGGTTACTGCCCAGGAGCAAGTTTGCTCCATAATCTGCATGCAATTGTGAATGAGGCACAACGTAATGGAAGTAATGCTTGTCTTGCAGAGATGTAAGGAGGTCATTTACGAATGTGCCTACAAAATGCGGGTGTTCTAAAATGGACTCAATGGAGAATGCATATTGGCCACAGTGTGTGGCATCTTGCACCTTGTGAATACCAAATTAACAAAAGTATTGACACGATGCTCATAGCAGAAACAGATAATTAGCAGGCAGTTCACAAATACATTTGTACGTTTTTATTAAATGCCTTAATTTTATCTCGTTCTTGGCTGGATTCAGTATGTTTACACTGGTGGCTTGAGTTGTTATCCTTGGAATGTCCTAGACCAGTGATCCCCAACCAGTGGCTCATGACAACATGTTGTTCACCAACCCCTTGTACTGTTTGTTGCTCCCAGTGGCCTCAAAGCAGGAGCTTATTTTTCAATTCCAGGCTTGAAGGCAAGTTTTGGTTGTATAAAACCAGGTGCACTGCCAAACAGAGGGGCAAATTTACTAAAGGGCAAAGTGACGAGCGCTGGTGAAAATTTGCCAGCGGGACGTCATTTCGGAACTTCGCTAACTTATTAATAGGCTCAGGCGTAAATTTGCTAGAGAGACTGACGCTGGCGCTCATTCGCACTCAATCGCCAGGCAAAGTTGCGCTCTGGCGAATAGACGTAACTGTGCAAATTCACTAAGATGCGGATTTTACTGAACGTTACCTCTTGTGCCAGATTTGCCTTTGCCACCAGGCGAAGTGCAGTAGAGTAGATAGGAGTTCCTACAAATTTGGTTGAAAAAACGCAGGGTGATAGGCTTTTCGGGGTAACCCAATGTGGGAACTTTCACCCATTGATAAATGCTATTCTAAAAATCCCATAGAAATGAATGGAGAGTGGCGGAATTTCACTCTGGTGATCTCAGACTTCACTCTTTGATAAATAAACCCCATAGATTGAAAAGGGGCATTAGACTAATTAGACAATTAAATATGGCAAAAGGGTCCCTTTTCCTTGTCATCAGGGCCGCTGATCTCCCTCCCCTGATGGGCTCAAGCTAGTGTGGGTGGTGGCGGCCACTGTAGGGGGTGGGGCAGGAGCCCCGGTGGGTCCTGCATCCACCAATCTGGCCCTGCACCCACCAATTTTAATTTTGACTCATTATTTCTGCTCCAAGAAAAAGCGTAATTTCTGTAGCCTCGCCTTCTTAAACTAACGCACCTCAAATTTTTTTGTCACATCGGGGGCACATTTACCTAGGGTCGAATATCGAGGGTTAATTAAACCTCGATATCCGACCGTCGAAGTAAATTTACCGCTATTCCTACGATCGAACGATCGAAGGAATAATTGTTCGATCGAACGATTAAATCCTTCGAATCGAACGATTCGATGGATTTTAATCCATCGATCGAAGGATATTCCTTTGATCAGAAAATTGTTAGGAATCCTATGGGGACCTTCCCCATAGGCTAACATTGGCCTCGGTAGGTTTTAGGTGGCGAACTAGGGGGTCGAAGAATTTTTTAAAGAGACAGTACTTCAACTATCAAATAGACAAATAGTCGAACGATTTTTAGTTCGAATCATTCGAAGGTCGAAGTAGCCCATTCGATGGTCGAAGTAGCCATATTCGACCATTCGAAATTTGTACTATTTTTCTTCTATTCCTTCACTCGAACTAAGTAAATGGGCCCCCTAGTGTTGCCATGGACAAACTCTTCCTGCTATAAAAGTAGAGCAAATTTCCTCATTTCAAGGCAGCGCCGCATAGAAGATCCCTGAGGAAAACTCAGCCGTTTGTTTCTAATATGGAAAAAGAAATCAAAAAAAAAAATGAAGTATTTCAACTGCTGTGAATGTTTCCAGTTTATATCTCAAAAGAAGGAGGGGATCAGAGTCTGGGGGAACTCCAGCTACGTGAATAGCACTAACATCTTTTGGCAGATACATCATTAATATTAAAAAATATTTTTATCCATTCTGAGTGAAGACTTAACGTTTTACGGCAAGATGTGTGCTGAGCCAAGTCTGTATTTCATTATGGTAGTGACACTATGTTATATTGTATGAGGTATTAAATGAGAAACAGCAACTGACATTAAATAGCTCCATGTACTGTATGATCTACCGGTACATAGAAGTGAGCTGGGAAAGACAATGCAGGGCTGAGCCTATACACATAAAAAGTATACTGAGCCAGTACCAACCACAGGGTCGGACAGGACAGCAGGGCACCAGGAAAAAAGCCGCGGCCCTGATGGGTCCCACCCATTTTATGGAGGTGAATGAGGCAGTACAAGCTACGGAGAAGAGATCAAGTGTCAGTGCGCTTAGCGAGAAAGCTTTAAGGTGGCCTTACACGGAGAGACCGCTCGTTTGGCGTTGTCACCAAACGAGCAGATCTCTCCCCGATATGCCCCCCTTGAGGTGGGCAATATTGGGCTGATCCGATCGTGGACCCTAGGGCCCAATGATCGGATCCTAACAAATTGTAACGGGCGGTCGGATTGCGGGACTGCATCAACGAACAGATGCGGCACGATCCACGGAATTTTTAGCCCCATCCGATCGAGATCTGGCCGACTTTCGGACAGATTTCGATCGGGGAAGCCCGTCGGGGGGCCCCATACATGGGCCAATAAGCTGCTGACTCGGTCTGTCGGCAGCTTTTATCGGCCCGTGTATGGCCAGCTTTAGTGTGTTTCTTATCCACTGATTCCCTAGGTGAAAGAATATACTATATGGTGTATTAACATTTTAAAAAAACGGTTGCATTCAAATCAGACACTACTCACATGGGGAGCGCTTGTTTAGGCGTGTAGTAGATAGCAGGCTTGATCGTGTATTGCTCTTGTGTTGTAGTATACGAGGAGTGCTTGTCCAAGCGTGTGGAATAGATGGCAGACTTCTTTACGTATCTCCCTGTCTGTCTGTGCATATAAGAAATAGTTTCTTACATCACAGTCCCACTAGCGTTATACTTGGGGTCACGATCTTAAAGGGCACCCTATGCGGGCAATTAGCAGGGATTTCACCATCAGCGATTCCCATCTGTATGCTTGACTTTGGTAATACTTCCGGTGAAGACTCTGGTCTGCGTGGGGGGACGCTGTTCTTCTGCGATAGTTACACTTATGTCCGAATAGTGCAGCGGTTCAATACTAGGAATGTGTATACCAGAGTCCTTTGGGTCCATTCATTTTTAGAAAATCTTTTATGCAAACATTCGCCCAACGTGTTTCGTATCTACTATACTTCATCAGGGGCCAACGGAGAAGCTTATGTGGTGGTGTGTTGGGGGAGAGTGAGAGATCGGGTGGTTGGTGCCTTGGGACATTCACAAGGGAATTTGCCACAGGGTTTGGAGTAGTGGGCGCTTAAAGTTGGGGCCTGGTCAGTCCCTGACCCCCAGTGAGACCCTCACCAACCGTATGCATTCCACTCTTATGAATTAGTATTTTATAGGTGCACTTGATATGCCATGCGGGCAAAAATATATAGACAGTATTGGGGCGATGTAATAAAAGTCTCAAAGAGCAAAATTATTTGCACAAATAAGAATAAAAATTAGCATTTTGCAATCTAAAATTCTTCCTTAAACTGTTGCATTGCGAATTTTCATTGCACATTTTAAGAAGTGCTTGAAGGTGTCGTAATTAGTGATGGGCGAATAAATTTGCAGCAAATTTCCGCATTTCGCCGGCATCAACATTTTTTTGGTCGTGCGTCCAAAAACTAGCTTGCGTCAAAATCGGCACCCATTCACTTTAACGCCAGCATCAGCTTGGACACAGGTGTCAATTTCCGATTTTCACAATTTTTTCGCGAAAATGCCAGATTTTAAAAAAAAAATTGTGATAATGTCCAAATTTCACAATTTTTTTCGTGAAACTTTCTGATTTCACAATTTGCCTGCAAATTTTTTTGCCGTTTCGGGAATTTTGGCAGCGAATTTTTTGGTGAAGCGAAATTTGAGAAATTCGCCCATTGCTAGTCGTAATCTTTTGGAGAAAAACATAACTACTATACGTATGTACTATAAAATTTGCAAACCTACTTCCACTGTGGAAGTGGTTGCTAAACTGTTTCCGTGTTTGCGCAAAGGAAAATTTGTTCGAGCAGAGGCATAACTTTTCACATTGCAAATATTTTTTCCGTTACTGACTTTATTACATTCCCCCATTTGTTCTATATAATCCAAAGTATTTCCACTTCTCTTCTATCTTATGGTTGCCCATTGATAAGCCAAACTATTAAACAATGAGCACTTTCAAAGATGCCAAGCAGAATGTAATGTGATCCAGGGGCATCTTAGTGGCAACTGTCATGCCCCACCCCTGATATTGCATAAAACAGTTCATATGTAAAACCCTGCTTCATGTAAATAAACCATTTTCATAATAATATACATTTCTAGTAGTATGTGCCATTGGGTAATCATAAATAGAAAATTGCCATTTTAAAAAATAAGGGCCGCCCCCTGGGATCGTAGGATTCACTGTACTCACAACCATACCAACAAACCATACATGTTAGGTCACATGAGCCAATTAACAGACAGAGTTGTGTCTTTTGCTTCCACACTTCTTCCTGTTACAGTTAGAGCTGCAGTATTTCTGGTCAGGTGATCTCTGAGGCAGCACACAGACCATCACAAAATGGTGGCTCAAGGCAAGAGATGTATAAGGGCAATATTTACTTAAATATATATTCCAGTTTGGTAAGATTCTTTAATATGCCACTTAATATGATATGAACTATCTGTTGCTTAAGTGTTCATTTTGGGGGTATAGTTTTCCTTTAAGTGGGCTATCTCATATTTTAGGAACTGTTTAGTAATGTTCCACAACTAAAACTCTATGGGGTTTATGTACTAAATAGCTAAGTAAATAAAGTTTGTTAAGGGGCAGTAACACATTGCAACCAATCAGCAGGTACCATTTACTCGTCACCTGTTCAGAAGCATGGTATGATTCCATTTTCAGCAAAAGGGCATCCCTGTTCAGACCAGAAGGCCTTTGCTGGTGTTGAAGTCGGAAACCAAGAAGGGAGCAGAGTATAGCTTTAGCTAGAATAGTCCAATTCCTAGTATTCGAGGGGCTAAAAGTCTCTTAATCAAAGTTCAGGCTTAGGTTGCGGGACATGCAGCAATCAGAGTAGTCAAAGATAGTCAAGAACAAAATATCAAATTTAGAGGCACCCAGGAACTTACAAACAAAGTCCGGCATATATTCAGGCATTGAACCTGGGTCCTCAGCACTTTTTTTTTTTTTTTTGCTGTCCACTGGCTGCACCTCCACTGGGCACTGGATGGGGGGGACGCAGGTCTCTGCAGTACATTTTATACAGCAGGGGCCTGAAATATATTCAGGCATTGAACCTGGGTCCTCAGCACATATTTTTTTTTGTTACAGACGTGGTAGTATGTCACTATGCAGCATGCTGATACAGTGACGTTGTGGCCATGGGTGCTGCCATCTTTGAAGTGAAACAGATAATTCCTAACCAGAGTTTCTGACAGCACCTAGCACACCCAAAGGGCAGGTGTTAAGTATAGGGTTCTCTTGTGGCCTGCGCCCACTAATGTTCCAAATTATAGGAGAGCAGAGAAGCCATCTGGTTAGGGTAAGATGGGCTAAAAGGAGCCAAAAAGCTCTTCGCAATAAGGCATTATGGGAGCGGAGACATGCTAATCACTCCTTTATGTCCCTGTGGCCAACTATGCCACATATAGGAGACAGGACAGTAAGAGGATGAAAGGGAAGATACCTACATATCTCCCAACATTCAGTCTTTATGAGTATAGAACCAGGGCTGGATTTGTGGGCAGACCATAAAGACTTGGCCCCAGGGTGGCAAAATTCAAAGGACGGCATACTGTCCACTGGCTGCACCTCCACTGGGGACTGGGTGGGGGGGACGCAGGTCTCTGTAGTACATTTTTGTTCTCCTCTCTGTCATATAAAGTGCTAAATCTGCCTTCTATATTATATTTTCGAGCTCTAGTGGTTTCCCGGTGACAGGACCAGGTGAAACATATTGCCCTGAGCAGCCCATTTGCATTTCTGTCAAACACATTTTTGGATGAAGCTGAGGGTTTTACAGTTGCTCTTGCCTTGAGTCCCAGGAGGGAGATTCACAAGATTTACATGCACACATTGGCCAGGATGCACAGTTTTTTTTTCTGCATACATATGGATTTAATAAATTCGGTGGGAAATTTTGCAAGTACAATACACAAAAAAAAAAACCTGACAAATCTGACTCTTGTTTATGACCCCCATATACATATCATTTCTGGAGGCCAAAGGCTGATCAATGCAATGCTCTGACCCCTACCACCACTAGTTGCAGATTTGTTGCCTATCCTTGGGGATGAATAAATGAGCCATTGGCCCCAATGAGCTGCAGAACATGCTGGAATGAAGTGGGTGAGGTTAGCCCTATGACTCCGAGAAGCCAATGTTCAATTTGAAGTCACAGTTAACAAGCAACATGTGCTCCCTTTAATATCACTGACACTCCAAACATGTCATTATATCACTGCCCTGTTTATTTATTAAGTCCCAACATTCTCTGCATGGTACAAGAACAAAGGGAACAATAACAACATCATGAAAAGATAAACCCACCAAAGCCAGGTGCAAAGTGCAAACGCGCCTATATTCTAAAGGGAAAATATACCCTAATATACACAATTTGCATTCACATTGTCCTTCCATAAATGTCGTATTTTATTAATATTGAAAATGATGTACCTCAGGTGGTATAATATAAGAAACATATAAAGGCACAAAGCTGCAAGTTCAGGGCTTTTGACATCACTGAGCTTTCTAATTATAACTGATTATATCACTAAGTATTCTATAGGTAAATCATTGCTTTTGTGTACAGGTATGGAACCTGTTATCCAGAATGCCCTGGACATGGGTTTTTCTAGGTAAAGGGTCTTTTGGCATTATGGACCTTCATACCTTACGTCTACTAGAAAACATTTAAACATTATTCAGACCCAATAGAATTGTTTTACCTCCAATAAGGATTCATTATATTTTAGTTATGGTGAAGTACAAGCTACTGTTTTATTATTAGAGAAAAAGGAAATCATTTTTAAACATTTTAATTTATTTAATTAAAATGAAGTCTAAGGGAGTTGGCCTTCCTGTGATTCAGAGCTTAATGGATAATGGGGTCTTTTTTAATAATAGATCCCATTACCTGTATTAGGTGCATATTTGTGTTTATTACTATGAGCGGAAGCTGCCGTTCTAGTTGGACTGATTACTTGGTCAGTTGGTTTATTTAGTGAAATAAATTGGTATCATATTGGGCTATTCTTTATGGAATATGGCCTTCCCTATAGATATGATTTGCCTTAACAAAGAGAATTTAGACAATTAGTAAGGGACCTCCAGGGACACCATCAATAGTCATGCGGCACCCATGCTACCAAATTAGCAGGGGCCTACACAGGCCCACAAAGGGATTTGTGGGCCTGTGCAGGGCCCGTGTAGGCCCCGATAAAAAAAATGCCCCAGTCCGTCTGGCCACTGTCCTGTTATGCCAAAGCTTCATCCATAATCCACCAAAACTCTTCTATTTTGTGACCCACAAATCACATTTTTCTCAAGGCCCCCTTTTGGCACAGGGCCTTTCACTGCAGTGCCCCCTCTACCATCCTGATGGGGACCCTCATTACAACTGGTGGTTTATTGTCACAGGATTATGTAATATAACTAGTGATGGGCGAATTTATTCGCCAGGCGCAAATTCGCCGCCAGCAAATAAATTCGTGAAACGCCCGCGAAAAAAATTCGCCGGCGTCAAAAACGGGCGCAAATTCGCCCATCACTAAATATAACACATTTCTTAAAACAAAAAAATTAACAATCCATTTCATAAATGGTGCAGGGGAGTGTCAGAGGGGAGTTGAGGTTGGTGTAGGGGCCTAAAAGGGGGTTGTGGCTGGGGGAGGCCTGTTCAGAAGCCCAAGCCTTTTTTGTATTAGAAGATCACTTATTTTGTGTACAGAACATGTGCAAAAATCTGTTATTTCTGCAGAAGGACAGTGTTTGGTTCCAGATATAGCATGCCTCATTATATATAGACTTCCTAGGGTAGTTATAAATGGACTTTCTAAAGCAATTTTAAACAAGTGAAAAAATGTCACCTAAAGACCTCTGTATAAACATTAGTAAATTGTCCCACACTAAGCAAACACAGTTTAGTTATTAATGGAAGGTACTGATCGGGGTTCATTATTATCAGAGAGTCCCTGGGGATACATTGGACAAGAGTTAATATAAACAGATAAAGGGAAAACTGTACAGGGGAAGGAATGTCACGTATGGTTTTTTTCTGCTAATGAGGATTAGCTTGAGATCGGCAAATAACCCTTTGTGCCGCTGTAAACGAGAAAGGGCCCCAAGCAATACAGGAAGACTGGGGCCCAAAATCTAGGGGGGAAAAATTATGTAAAACTATGAGGTCAACTTGCAACCCTCTAGATGTTTATGTGCATTTTTGTGCTATTATATTCTTTCTAATCAATTTAACAGTATCCATTGCCTTCTTTGGCATTCTAAGTCCCATATCAGTTGTTATCATGGCAACTGGTCAATTCTCTGGGCATTAAATAATTATTGACTGGAAATTCCATTTTTAGGAACTAATCGAATCGGCTAATCAATTCAACTAATATACATTTTAATCCCTTTTTATCCTCCCATCCATATGCCCAGCCCTTTCTGTCTTCCATGTTTCTGATGCTAAGAGACTTTAACTTAAGAAATGCTAAGAATGTCTATTAGAATGTCCAAAGGTTCAACGTCTCCTTCAACTTTGGACGCCCATGTTCTGTAACCTATGCCCTGTGTGAACAAAATTTCCCAAGAGGCCCTGAGTAGTATGTCCAGTTCCTGTGCCTAGTTTATTAAAGAGGAGGGAGTTCATGTCTC
The DNA here is from genome assembly GCF_017654675.1 of Xenopus laevis. Taxonomy (NCBI): domain Eukaryota; kingdom Metazoa; phylum Chordata; class Amphibia; order Anura; family Pipidae; genus Xenopus; species Xenopus laevis. The sequence goes on along the minus strand of NC_054380.1, from coordinate 18,704,355 downwards.
ACCCTTTTTGGTCCCCGTCTAGTACTAGGGATGGATGTGATGGGAACCTGCAGCTGATGGCCTCATTATCCAACTTTGAGCTTTAAGGGAACCAAAATCATTGGCGTAGCATAAACCCAGTGAACACAATAAAGCCAAGCTAACCCACAGGTTGGCTAAATTTTGGCTGACCTATGGGCCACTGCTTTGTCATTTTCCACCACAGTGTTTCATATGTGCGCAATGGCTGAATTTCATTGGTTTTGATGGTATAGTATTCCCAAACCCACCCATCTCCCTTTGACATCATATTTAGGTGGTAGATAAGGCCATCAAGTTCATTCTAAACCTTGGGCTGTTTTGGGCACAGATTGAGAACAGATGGCTTAGGATGGTTCCCACCACTTGTAGAAAGGTTTTCCATAACATGCTCACAGAAGTGGTGAGATAAACATGCCAGTTTAGGAAGAGCACTATTTTGCTTCACTAGTAATATGGAGATACTATTCCCAAGATAACGCATTCCTAGTGTAGGGACCACAGTTGAAAAGGGATCCATTTCAATGATGTGGTTCCTGAGTGGTGAGACTATACTTTCATAATCTTATACTGCCAATGGCTAATAGTCAATGAACTTCTGTAGAACACCTGTGAACTTCTCTAAGCCTCATTTATTGATGTGTTTAAAGAAGTAACTCACTTTATTTTATTGTAGTTCAGCTTGCCAAACCCTTCTTCCCACCTGAGAAAGGGAGTCGCAATGTTACAGTTCTCTAATAGGCAGTTCTCTCCTAACTAGCAGCTGGGGTAGAATGGGTATTATATAGTGATGGGCAAATAAATTTGGCAGGCGCAAATTCAATGCAAATTTCCGTGTTTGGCAAAAAGTCCGCCGCGTCAAAATAATTTCGTTGCAAGTCAAAATTCCATTCGACTTTAATGCATTTGGACAAAATAGGCACATGTATAAACATTGTTGCAGGGGTCAAAATAATTTTTATGCCCATTGACTTCAATGCGTGTTGATCATTTTTCGCTGTTTCACGAAACAGGACAAATTCGCCATCACTAGTATTATAGTGTAGGGATACAGTGTGATGATACCAAATGTATTTGTTCCACTGAAAGGGACCTAAACTTCAGCTGTGTGCTTTCCTGGGGTAGAAAAGCTAGAAGAGTCCCTCCATAGTGATGTCAATTTCACCAAATGTATATCAGAAAGGGGTTGAGTCAGATGCAGCTGTGATTTAGTTCTGATTCAGCAGGTGCTCCCTGAAGTCAGTAATAACTGTACAAAACATGAAATACACAAAAAAAAATCGTATTTATTAACATATTTCTAAAAATGCAAATAAAAAGATCATGCTTGGTTACCCTGGAAGAATGCTAAAGTGGTAGATGCCATCAGTGAAGCGTTGCTCCAAGATTAAAGGTATATGATGCTTCTCCAGTTAATAATTTCTATAATGCAAGACTCATTTCCTACTTAAAAAGAAAGTCTAAGCTTTACTAAGGCAAAAAAAAAAAAAGAACAGCATCTCTGTATGAAACAAAGTAGGTACAGCTGAGGCTAAATTTAATCAAGTACAGCTCAATCAGCTCACTTTATTTTCCTTTAATGATGTGCACTTAATGAAAGTGCTCAGTATGATAGCACTTAGGCTTTTAATTATTAGGGACCAACTGACTTCCTTAGAATCAAATAAAGGAATCTTCAAAGATAATCCGGATTTAAAGTTATTTTGACACATTCGTTAGATCTTTATCCAAGAGACTTCCACTGCTTAACCCCCTTAATTAGATTGAAAGTATTTATAATTCTCAAGCTCTATGAGTTTTGTAATTAGGCTGGGGTATGCGCAGCAAATAAAATATTGGACTTTTATATAGTGCAGCCTGTTCTATGTGCAACAAACCCATGAAGTATGAAGGAATTTGACATTAATACCTGCAACTGCATAGGGTTGCATTATTTATGAAGCCCGAACACTTCTCAGTAGCATCCCTGATGATCAAGTATGTTCCACAGCAGTCCAGAGCCTACATCATGTATAGTAAACTTTAATCTGGCCCACATAGTCCAATATCCCAGTCATTTTACAATCAAGTTGACATGATACACTATATCATCGGTTTTCATCATGCTTCCTGATCTAGAACATGTCCTCTACCAAGTTCATCTGACCCTATTTCTAAGTGGAAGTCTACATTTCTTCCAGTAGTCTTGGTTTCCTCATCAACAATGTCCCTCTAAGATATCTTCAATCATGTTCTGCCATGACTGCCTTGTGGGATCCGCTTGTTGGGTAATATAGTTCACAATTTGCCATTCTTCTACATGTTTTCTAACCATCCACGTTTCTGCATTCTTGTTTCGAGGTTGCTGCTTTAGTAAAATGGGTTTGCCTACCAAATTTCCAATATTCTAACTGGATGACTGGATTCTCCAAGGCTAGTGTAATGTAAGGTATCCCAAAACGCAGAACAAACCCCAAGGTCCCAGTCATGGCTCATACTTCCACTTATAATAGCTGCCTTTCACTTTGGGAAGAGCCCTCCACTACTTGGATGCCGCCAGGTTTTAAAGTGAGTGATTAAGGGGAAGAATTCTGGGCAGACAGGGCAACCGATCATGTACAAGAAGGACGATAAACAAAGAACATAGTTGAGGGTCAGGCCGGGTCGATAATAATAGGGTAGTGCATTACAAAATCAAGAATCAGAGATGTAGTCAGGGTCACCGGCCGGGGTCACAACCAACAGTAGAACAGTACAAAATCAGCATCCGAAGAATGGTCAGTAAACGGGCAGAGGTCGGTACAGACAGCGAAGTAGCAGATGTCAGGGACAGGCTAAGGTTAAGGAACAGAGATCAGAAGAAGAGCACTCAGGAACTATTAGGAGATAGACCTACATTGGACAAGGAATAATTAGTCCTGGTCCCTTTAAATATTTTTATTTTTGCACCAAACACGATGATGTCAGGCACAGGGTGCTAACAAGCCAAAAATTGCGGAGCATGTCGGTAGCTGAATCTTAAAATCTTCATTTATTGGAATTCATTAAAAGCATCAATGACAGTGACATGTACCCCTACGCTTGACGCGTTTCGTGGCGTCTCGCCACTTCCTCAGAAGCATAAGGTATGAATGGCAGATAGATAAATGGACAGGAGATGTTCTAAATATTCTGAAATATGGGGGAAACTTGGAGATACACATTGGATATTGCATTAGTTCATTTGTTTTCAGTCCTATGGGTTACAATACCATGGCAAATTGTGTTACCTTCATTGCATTACCCCTAGAACTTTAATAATGTCCTTCACTGTACTAAAGAAATGAACAGTGCAATATAATATACATATACACTAAAGGTCTCTCCAGCAACGGTGGAATTCATGATCCTGAAAGCTTTTTTGCTAGATTGGGTCTCACGCCAAATTTTTTCAAATGAAATTGAGTATGGAAATGAAAGGAGAATGTAAAAGCATAGGGAAATTGCAAGATAATTTCATATGATCAAAATAAGCGTGACATTAACTTTTCCATATGGAAAATAAACATTGGAGGACGCCGAACGAAACCAAGGAGGTGCATGACAAATAACATGAGAAATAAGACTTTGCTGATTTGCCAAACAAAATAAATCAGAAGCATGCGATGCATAAGTAGCACTAATTACACCATAGGAGGATCTGTTTAATCAAGCTTTAGGCACAAAGAGGATTGACTGTATGGTAGCCAGAAATATAGCTCCAAAGAGATAAACTTGATATAAAGACATATAGGAACCATGACTTCATATTCTCATTAAGAGCCCCTTTGTATTTAATTAGGGTGCTCTTCAGAGATTGCTAAGTCTCCCAAGTATTACATTACTCGAAGATTTCTTTTTTTCATCTCTCTTATGGATAATTCAATATTCTTTACAGTTGCAATACAGTCAACTCTTCAGCCAAAGTACTATAGAGATAGTATTGGGGCCTGTACTTAAAGGCAGGCAGTAAGGACCAGGCAAGCTGCGCATTCTGATGCCACGCTCATTACTGAGTGCCAGATTTTTTTTAACTGGCAGTAGGTACAGAGGGCAGCATGAAACAGTCATTTCACATGAGCGTTAATCAAATGATTATGCTGTCCCCAGCATATGAGGATCTTGCATGTTGCCACAAAGGGTTTTCACACACTAACCAGCACAGAACTGCTATTACTAGCTTAAAAACCCCCATATGTAATAAATGGCACTACGTTTGCCAAGGAGCAGTAACTCATAGCAACAAATAAGACCAGGTGACCAGTAAATGCTACCTACTTAATGGTTGATAATGGTTACTGCTCCTGGGCAAACTTAGTGCCTCTTATTACAAAACCCCCACAGTCTATTCTGTGCTAAAACCAGAAGCCCTTATTCAGGTGCCCATATGGCAGACTTGGCTCATCTTGGCACATGACATTTTGGTTTCTTCTTTACTGAGGCCACCTGCCCCAGGCTCCAAACCAAGGCCAACAGCCTCAGGCTCTTCAGTAGCATCCATCCCTTGTACCATCATGGAGTTGAGTTCAAAGGGGAATTTCATGGCTGTTACTTCCTTTTTATAGGAAGATTTACTCATAACACCAGTGGGCCAATAGCAACAAGTGCCTACCACAGGGCATAGGTTACACTTGACATATTAGGGGTAGTTAACTCTTTCACATTCCCTACATGTATGTGAAATTAAAGCAGTGCAGGCAATAATCATTCTAAAAATGTTTTCCCATGTCTATATGAATGTATATTAGCTGTGTCTACCATGAAAGTTGGGTGGTGTTATCTTTCCTGCAGCCATTGGTATCCCTTTGCCATGCCCTGGGTTGGGTACATGGATAGACTATTTCTGCTTGGGACTGTATTATGCATGTACCCAACCTAAGCCAACTCAGAGGAAGCCAAGGACCATAGAGACAATTGCTGTACTGTAAAGCCAGTTACAGAAGAGGCACGTCAGCCTGGGGTAAAGGTTTAGTGAATTTAGTCTATAGAAATTGGCACCCACTGGTGTTGACTTTATTTATACTTTAAGGAGGATTTAGTATTCCCATAGATTCCCTATGTTACTTTTGTTCTTCTAGCTCTACATATAAAATAAAAGCATATTTAGCCTGTGCACATGCCATAGACCATTACTGTACATTATGCTTAAAGATGAAAAGGAGTCTCTCCACTATAAAGGGATATAATCTAATACAAAACCACGGCCATCCATCAAGAGTCAAGAATCAATGCTGTTTTTTTCTTCAATTTGTTGTCCTTTTCACTGATGGGATCTAAACCTATAGCTCTGTCTTCCGGTGATTATACTGAAACCCTTTGGAGCCCTCTGGTGGTGTAACTGTGGTTTATAATCACTTATATTTTGATCATTGACCCTGGCATATGCATGTGTAATTTGAAGTGTATCACAAGCAATACTAAACTTACTGTGTTAGCCCAAATCCAGGCCTTCAAGGTTCTCCACAACAGCTTCAAGTCTTGGATTTTGTGAGGCCATATTTTTAGTGTGACACTGCACATGCTCATTGTTCTCTGGGCAGTTATTGAAAAGCTAAGATTAGGGATTGTGGGAAAAATGAATCCATAAAAACAATTTCTGACCAGGAGTAGGCCATGTTGAAGTTTATTTGGTGCTGACTTGAGCTCTTCATGCTCCAGGATGGCCATCACCACAAGAAAACTAGGGACAGGAAGGCAAGTCACCAGATGGTGGACTCCATCCATTAATTAATATAAAGTTCTTCCTCTCTTTGCTGCTAAAACATCTTTTCCTTTTGGAAAGGCTTTTCCCATCATTGTTGGGATTTGCTTCCATTCAGCCACAAGAGCAGCCATGAGGCTGGACTCTGATGTTGGTTGATCAGGTGAGATTGATCTTATTATTAAGGTTGTTAAGATTAAGGCCAGTCTATTAATGGGAGGCATAAGAAGACTATATACTATAGACAAAATCATAGAAATCAACATAAAACAGTAACTACCAAAAAAACCTTTTGCAGTTCCCAATCCCTGTGGTTATGAAAGGCTTGTTTGTTTCTCTTGTTCTGTTGCCTTTATATTTTCTTCTAAAGGAGTAATTTCCCGAATTTGCAAGTACAGTGAGCAAAGTACAATATCAAGCACAATCGCCATGGTTTTTTTCCCCACAATGCAATGTTTCTTCCCAGAATTCTGTGGTCATTGTGGTTGCAAATGTTGAGCTGTGCCAACTGCAAATGTCCAGTTTGCCAAATGAATGCAATCACATGTACACTTCACCACAAATTGGGCATGCAGTTGCGCCAAACATTTTCACCAATTAATATAACGTTCTTCCTCTCTTTGCTGCTAAAACATCTTTTCCCCCTACTTTTGGAAAGGCTTTTTCCCATCATTGTTGAGATTTGCTTCCATTCAGCCACAAGAGCAGTCATGAGGCTGGACTCTGATGTCTGATCAGGTGAGACTTGCATCCAATCATGTTGCAAGTCTCACCTTAGTTGTTTCTGCCTTTTCTTGTGATGTCTGGCGTAATTTCTAGTGTTGGGTGTGATTTTTTGTCCCTCTACTCTTTGCACAACTAAGGTGTGGCAATTGATGCAGGGTGCTGAGTGAACCGTGGAACTATTGTCTGGTCCAAAGGTGGCAGTAGCTCCTGGGTTCCCTGTGTCAATAGGCACAGTAGGAAGGACTTAGCAGAGCCAAGTGCAAATATATGGAAATATAAGTGCATGGAGTGTATGTTGATGCAAGTGGCTTTAGGAGTAGCAATGTCCAAATCTTGGATAAAGAAGACCGCTGGTTTGAAAGAGGCATGAAAGAGGTGATTCATGTCAAGGTGGAGAAACCATCCCTGAACAGAGGCGGGGGCCTTCGACACCACCTGCTACATACAATGTTGTTCTGACATCTGTACCCCAGCGTTTTCAGAACACTTCACACATCCATTCATGCAACTCTCACAAGTAACACCTGTTTCTAGGAGTTGCATGACACATTGGATAATCCTATCACAGTAACTACACAGAATCAACACCTCTGTGAATTTCTGAACAGTTACAATGTGCCGTTGCGATTGAATTAGTGGAAGAGTCTATATGCCGAGAACTTCCCACATCAGTCAGTTGAACTCCAGTCAGTTGAATTGAAGAAGCTGCTCGGATGAGTAGTGAAATGTCTTCAATAATTATTCAGCAAGTCCAGTTGTTTTATAATTACTTATATTAGATATACCATGACCTGGATGAATCTTCATAGTCATACATGAGCAGGGGTGTTCAGGGCTTCTTGTTGCCCTTCAAACCTGGCGCATACCATTTCCAGCCTGGAACCGGTGTAGAGGGACTGCATCGCTAATGCGGAGAGCGCAATTGCATTCTCTGCACTAGCAGAGCCGAAATTCCAAGCCCTATTATTTTTTCTTTATATAGAACAGATATATTCTATAATTCACAATTTCCAAAATCTATTTTTTGAGAATTAACAATCGAGGAAATCTCGAAAATTTAACTGAAACAAATTTGGCAACTATTGAAGTCAAAGGAATATGTATTTTGCAACATTCCAAATCATTTTTTTTAAGGAACATTTATAAATATTGAATAAAGTGATTTATGTGGCCAGTTCCAGGAATTAACATTTTGTCAAAGTTGAATTTTATAAACATGATGAAGTACTCACTCTCATTCAATATCTCAACAAAATGATCCAAGAATTTCGTGCAGCCCTAATGCCCTAAGCTCACTGAGCCCCTTACAAAAGTAAGGAGCTAACATTGCTACAAATTAAACAAACTGAAACTATGTGTGGAAGCAATTTCAGAGCATGTACGAGCTTTAGTGTTTGGGCCAGGTGCTGTATGATCTGTAATTCTGAATGAATAGAACACAATATTATTCCAGATGACATCATAAAGGAAAACAGGAAAACATGAAATTGCTTCTTATCCCAAGAGGTTACATCAATAAACAGTTATGGCCGTCGTTATCCATAAAGAGAAAACCTGATTTGTTTCAAATTATATTTATCTTCCCTACCAGAAGAAAACGTAATAAACTAATCTGGGTTGGTGCTTTTGAAAAGATAAGTGCAGTTCCATGTTCCGATACTTTTTGTGGTTTTTCTAGAAGTTTTTTTTCTTGTTAGGAAGGAGTGTTAGGGAGGTTTGGTGCTTTCTGAACTTGCAAATGCAAAGAAGTACAGTCGAGTTATTTGTTAAGGTTAGTGGGATACTTTTGCTTTTATATTTTCTTTATATTAGATTTCCCTAGCCTGTATGAAGATGTGTCTGCCTCAGCTTAAAGGAACAGTAACACCAAAAACTGAAAGCAATGACAGTGATAAGTAATAAATAATAAGTAATAAGTAAAAATATTGACAATATAATGTACGGGTGTGGTGCACTGATACAACTGGTGTGTTTGCTTCATAAACTCTACACTAGTTTATATAAACAAGCTGCTGTGTAGCCATGGGGGCAGCCATTCAAGCACAGGATACACAGTAGATAACAGATAAGTACTACTATAGTTTATATAAACAAGCTGCTGTGTAGCCATGGGGGCAGCCATTCAAGCACAGGATACACAGTAGATAACAGATAAGTACTACTATAGTTTATATAAACAAGCTGTTGTGTAGCCATGGGGGCAGCCATTCAAGCACAGGATACACAGTAGATAACAGATAAGTACTACTATAGTTTATATAAACAAGCTGCTGTGTAGCCATGGGGGCAGCCATTCAAGCACAGGATACACAGTAGATAACAGATAAGTACTACTATAGTTTATATAAACAAGCTGCTGTGTAGCCATGGGGGCAGCCATTCAAGCACAGGATACACAGTAGATAACAGATAAGTACTACTATAGTTTATATAAACAAGCTGTTGTGTAGCCATGGGGGCAGCCATTCAAGCACAGGATACACAGTAGATAACAAATAAGTACTACTATAGTTTATATAAACAAGCTGTTGTGTAGCCATGGGGGCAGCCATTCAAGCACAGGATACACAGTAGATAACAGATAAGTACTACTATAGTTTATATAAACAAGCTGCTGTGTAGCCATGGGGGCAGCCATTCAAGCACAGGATATACAGTAGATAACAGATAAGTACTACTATAGTTTATATAAACAAGCTGCTGTGTAGCCATGGGGGCAGCCATTCAAGCACAGGATACACAGTAGATAACAAATAAGTACTACTATAGTTTATATAAACAAGCTGCTGTGTAGCAATCGGGGCAGCCATTCAAGCACAGGATACACAGTAGATAACAGATAAGTACTACTATAGTTTATATAAACAAGCTGCTGTGTAGCCATGGGGGCAGCCACTCAAGCACAGGATACACAGTAGATAACAAATAAGTACTACTATAGTTTATATAAACAAGCTGCTGTGTAGCCATGGGGGCAGCCATTCAAGCACAGGATACGCAGTAGATAACAGATAAGTACTACTATAGTTTATATAAACAAGCTGCTGTGTAGCCATGGGGGCAGCCATTCAAGCACAGGAAACACAGTAGATAACAGATAAGTACTACTATAGTTTATATAAACAAGCTTCTGTGTAGCCATGGGGGCAGCCATTCAAGCACAGGATACACAGTAGATAACAAATAAGTACTGCTATAGTTTATATAAACAAGCTGCTGTGTAGCCATGGGGGCAGCCATTCAAGCACAGGATACGCAGTAGATAACAGATAAGTACTACTATAGTTTATATAAACAAGCTGCTGTGTAGCCATGGGGGCAGCCATTCAAGCACAGGATACACAGTAGATAACAGATAAGTACTACTATAGTTTATATAAACAAGCTTCTGTGTAGCCATGGGGGCAGCCATTCAAGCACAGGATACACAGTAGATAACAAATAAGTACTGCTATAGTTTATATAAACAAGCTGCTGTGTAGCCATGGGGGCAGCCATTCAAGCACAGGATACGCAGTAGATAACAGATAAGTACTACTATAGTTTATATAAACAAGCTGCTGTGTAGCCATGGGGGCAGCCATTCAAGCACAGGATACACAGTAGATAACAGATAAATACTACTATAGTTTATATAAACAAGCTGCTGTGTAGCCATGGGGGGCAGCCATTCAAGCACAGGATACGCAGTAGATAACAGATAAGTACTACTATAGTTTATATAAACAAGCTGCTTTGTAGCCATGGGGGCGGCCATTCAAGCACAGGATACGCAGTAGATAACAGATAAGTACTACTATCGTTTATATAAACAAGCTGCTGTGTAGCCATGGGGGCAGCCATTCAAGCACAGGATACACAGTAGATAACAGATAAATACTACTATAGTTTATATAAACAAGCTGCTGTGTAGCCATGGGGGCAGCCATTCAAGCACAGGATACGCAGTAGATAACAGATAAGTACTACTATAGTTTATATAAACAAGCTGCTGTGTAGCCATGGGGGCAGCCATTCAAGCACAGGATACACAGTAGATAACAGATAAATACTACTATAGTTTATATAAACAAGCTGCTGTGTAGCCATGGGGGGCAGCCATTCAAGCACAGGATACGCAGTAGATAACAGATAAGTACTACTATAGTTTATATAAACAAGCTGCTTTGTAGCCATGGGGGCGGCCATTCAAGCACAGGATACGCAGTAGATAACAGATAAGTACTACTATCGTTTATATAAACAAGCTGCTGTGTAGCCATGGGGGCAGCCATTCAAGCACAGGATACACAGTAGATAACAGATAAATACTACTATAGTTTATATAAACAAGCTGCTGTGTAGCCATGGGGGGCAGCCATTCAAGCACAGGATACGCAGTAGATAACAGATAAGTACTACTATAGTTTATATAAACAAGCTGCTTTGTAGCCATGGGGGCGGCCATTCAAGCACAGGATACGCAGTAGATAACAGATAAGTACTACTATCGTTTATATAAACAAGCTGCTGTGTAGCCATGGGGCAGCCATTCAAGCACAGGATACACAGTAGATAACAGATAAGTACTACTATAGTTTATATAAACAAGCTGCTGTGTAGCCATGGGGCAGCCATTCAAGCACATGATACACAGTAGATAACAGATAAGTACTACTATCGTTTATATAAACAAGCTGCTGTTTAGCCATGGGGCAGCCATTCAAGCACAGGATACACAGTAGATAACAGATAAGTACTACTATAGTTTATAGAAACAAGCTGCTGTGTAGCCATGGGGGCAGCCATTCAAAGCTGAAAAAGGAGAAAAATGCACATGACACACAGCAGGTAACAGATGAGCTCTGTAGTATACAATGAATTTATCTTTTATCTACTGTGTATCCTGTGCTTGAATGGCTGCCCCCATGGCTACACAGCAGCTTGTTTATATAAACTATAGTAGTACTTATCTGTTATCTACCTTGTATCCTGTGCTTGAATGGCTGCCCCCATGGCTACACAGCAGCTTGTTTATATCAACTATAGTAGTACTTATCTGTTATCTACTGAGTGTCCTGCCCCTTCCATGAAGTCAGAGTGTGGCACTCACAGGCCTATAGATACAGTGATACGGCAAGTTAGGGCCGGGTGTGGGTGGTGGAGGGGTAGGTTAGGTCAGGTGTGGGGTTCCCTTGCATCAATAAGTGCAAAATCGCTTAATTTAGAACGGAGGGAAGTACGGACTGGGCAGGGCCAAGTGCAACTAAAGAGGAAGTGCAAGGAGCCCATTTTGACTCAATCTCACATTATAAGATGTCAAAATGCTCAGTTTGTACTGCCTACTGGTCTAAACCAAGTACAGTTGCAGCTATTGACACAGAGGAACCCTCGAGTTACCATCACTTTGGGGCCAGGCGGTAGCTCCAGAGTTATTTATGTGCCCTGCATAAATAGATGCAACTAAGAATTGAGCACATGCATCACTCTTGCACTGAACACCAGAAATGACACCAAGCTGACTTGGAAAAGCTTTCAGCTGCGTTCTGATTAACGTCAAAGTGCATGTGCAATCGCATTCATTTGAACACATCAGCTGCAACTATGTCACAACGCCCTCTTGCAACTGCAAAACACCGGAATTTTGGAAATGCAACATTATCTGGAAAAAATGGTCATTGAGCAAATTACACTTTGCTCTCTCCAGACACCATGTGTCTGACATTACTGACTAATATAAGTGGGTGAGATCCCCAAAACTCTTGCATTCGATTTATTCTATCACAATGCACCGGGCACAGGTTATGCAACCCTGTGGATGCAGCTGAGCACTTGTACCCAAAATAAATGGCCCTTTTGTCTTTCAGTGTATCATGGGGCACCCTGTCTGCAGTATTAGTCCTGTTATTTCTATGAGAATATATTAAACTGCATTATTAAACATTAGAATACAAATACCAAATCTACCTACAGCAAAAGGGGGAAAACATGGGTTCTAGAAATAAACTGCACATTCAGTAGGGCCACCTTCCAAAGGCTGCATTCTTGCTGGCGCAATAAAACACGTGTTACGAGATTTCACGTCTTACAACGTGCCGTCTTCTGCTGGTTTTTCCATCTTGCAGGTTACTTCCCTCTGTTTTGGCATTATGGAAAAAAATAATCAGAACAATATGATTCCCTGTTATAAGACCAGCAATGAAATTGCAAAACAAAACATAAAATAAGACAATGGGCTCGCAGTGCCAGACGCGCCTGACGCCAATGTACATACTCCTCAGCTTAACCTGCTGAGCCACTGAAATCTATCAATACCGAGTTGCAAAGCCCATGCAGCTGCAATGTTTTAACAGGTGTGAAATGGTAGATTCTTCGGAAGAAAATCCTTAGAATTAAGGATTTTGTAAAACATTTCGGTTGGGGGAAAAAAAAGAGGTGGTCTGTTGCTTAAAGCTGCACAATTGGGCTGAAAAATGTCTGAAAAATGTGCACCGAGCAAAAACCGTTCCTGGTAAAGTATCAACCTTCTGAAAGAAATGCGTCGGTAAATGAATGTTGAAAATTAAAAGCCAATTTATCTAATTATAGGAAAATCTATCAGAGAATATTTCTGCCATGCTACAAGAGCAGATGGAGACATGGAGTATAGGGGACTTTAAGTAAACCTTGGATGGAAGTGGAAGAGCAAAAAAGGGCACACAAGCTTGCCACCTAGTGCTCACTCAAAGACCACTTTGGTCAGCTGGATAAAAAATATGGGGTAAGGTGCAGGGTGCTGTTTGGAATGTTTCTCTCTGAATTCAAAGGCAAGTTCCTGATGGAAAGGGTTCCTAACAGCATGACCTATTGTATGATCAGGGTCGGATTGGACCAGAGGGACACTGGGAAAAAACCCAGGACCTAGCCAACCCAGACCTGCTCCTCATCTGAGACTAAAGTCTGTCTCCCCAGATTGAGGCTGCAGCTGTGAAATTCAAGGTACGCTTGTGGGGGCAGGGGGGTGCATTGGCTGTGAATTTTTAGGGGATTTACTCATACACCCACTGGAGACAACTGGAACAAACCAAACCTGCAACTCATTACATGTATATTATAGAACAGAAAAAAACTAAAAACCTTTGCATCAGGTGAGGGTAGGCTGGCCCTCAATGTTCTCAGTTCAGGGAATCACAAGAAGAGCTTCACAGAAATATACAGTAATGATTCCACTCTGTGTCCTTCTAATGCCTCAAGTGGGTTAATAAAAGCTGCAGACTGAGGCCCTTCAGAGCATGTTAACAGCTTATTGGCTTGTGGTTTGTTTTTGTGGACACTGGAAACTTTACAACCAGGTCCCCCAACCCCTGACATGTACCTTCCCCCAAACACCCACCCAGCAGCATTCTTATGGCCACCAGCACTAACATCTGTCCATGGACTAACCACTCCCCCATCCTGCAGATCTTGGGCGGGCAGCAGGCCAAGTGTAGTGAAGATGACTGGAATATCTCCTGATGCCCCAGTGACCCAGTCTGACACTGCCCACTAACTGGCCTGCCCAACTTATATATGACCAAAAATTGTTCAGATTTCTATCAGGAAGATTTTAAAACCTAGTTGGGCAAGGACTGCTTTGACAAATTGTGGTCTTCATCCAATGAGTCTCCATATACCCTTTTGTACATGGTCCTTGGGCAAATGATCAAAACAGCCCTATTATGCCAAACATGAGGGTGGCCAAACTGGGCTAAGAGCTGCTCATTTGGTGGATGCTATGTATTATGTAACTGGGACCAACCTTGTTTAACTAGGGTACATAACTAGGCTGACACCTTTAGATAGATCTACAGGAAGGAATACATGACAGTGGATCCATTTTCCTTAGCCAATGGGCAAAACACAGATGGAAGAAAGTGGATGATCCACTGCATGTGCCCTTGGCCTAACAACAAAATAAAGTAAAGTACAGACAAATCAGGCACAATTTTTTAAACCAAAGCAGAAATAGTCATGAGTTTGATTCTGAGCATCAATTTCTCTGTCCGATTTTGAATGTTCTTCCCATTTTTTGGGGCATAGCCCCATAATCTACATACTGTACTTACGGTTTGTAAGCTTCAGATACAAATGTTCATCTGCAATATGGAATTCGATTGCATGCTCCACTGCAGCACCAGTGCGTATGCTTAAACGATAAAGTTCTGCAGAGTCCATTCCCCCAATATAACTGTACAAGCAGAGTATCGCCGCTCATTGTTTCCGCACAACAATGTTTCAATCTAAAAGGGGAAACCATAATGAAACCCTCAGTTAAACAGCTGTGGTTGACCAGCTCTAAGGCAGATGGAATATTACTCTGAAATCAAAACGTTGCATAATCTGAAAAAGTTATCAGAAAATGAATTAAGGCTGACATATTATTGTTCTTATTTCTTTGTCGATTTTACCGAGGTCAATAAAAGCAGCCATTACCGCTTGTCTTTGTCATTTCTGTGGTTGACCCGGATCCATTTAGTTAATTTCCAGCAATATCCTGGTATTTTCTTTCTAGATTGCTCGGTTAATTTAGTGTGATTGCATAAACCGAGGCCAATCATTGTTCTTTTTACCCTATTATATTTGAGCTCAATTGAATGTGATATCCTTTTGGAAGTATAGATACACGGCTAGAGCTCTTCGGCCCCTTCCCATTTAATGTTACATTTCATTTTCCCCTTGCCTCATACTTAAGGGAGACGTGCCTCAATTTGCTGTTAAATGTAATCTAATGTCTTTTCTGTCTCTAAGGCATAACCACGTTCAGTCAATATGAATAACTCCCCGTGCCATGAGCCTTAAGGAAAATGGAGCAATGGAGTCCACCCTTAATGACTTTCAATCAAAGGGCAAGAATAAGGATCAGTTGGGCTTTCAGCCATCAATTACTTTGCTTTTCTTGCTGACTTTGTTAAAGGGATGTATCTCCAAAATAGGGAATTAGGAAGGAATTAGGGAATTTGTTTTAATACAAGAATAGGCAGGGATAGTGCCACAATGTTGCTGTTATTCATCTTCATTCTTTCATCTATAAATTGCAGATTTTTGGGGGGTTAAGGCACAACCCATGGGTAGTAAAACCTGCTTATATGGGTTTATGAGTAGTAGAGGTCAATATTTTGATACTTTATGTACCAAATCCTAGTGGCTAAGGGGTTGGACCCATCAGTGGTTGTTATGCTCTTTTATTGTTTGTATAGCACCACCTAGTGGTTTAGTCAATGGTTTATGTGTATTGCTTTTAGAAATGTATTCTTAGGTTACCATACCCCTACCATGTGACTATATCTACTACAGGAAATGATCCATCTAGCTGCCATCTTTGTACTGTTCACAGCTAGAGAGCACATCTGCAGTAATCTTACTCCATCCAGCCTCATGGTAGCATCGTTGGTAGGTATAACTTACCCCCAAATCTTATTTTATTAATGCAAATCATTATTTACCTGTTTTGTATCCTTAATGCAAGTTTATAACTTGCGCATTCACCTCATTGCACTGCTACAGTATATCCGTCATTACCCAGGCATTTAGGCCTTACTCCTACATGGATGCCTCTTTCCTTTTATGTCTTATACAAGCTTTCGTCCACAGTGTTTAATGTATGTTATAATGATATGATGTACAAGTAAGCGCTGTTATTTTTTGTTTCCCCAGTTTCACACCTTCCCCTTTGGTAATAAAACTGACGCTCAATAACCTGTGTTAGTGGATTAATGAAGGAAGGAGTTTAGCTGCATGTCAAGCTACATATTATCTCAGGTAACACTAGAGTTGCCACAAATCCGGATTTGACCCGGAGAAAGGCTGCCCGGGTCAAGACAGTCTGTCTGGTTTTCCAAATAAGGAAAAGCGAGCAGGATCTCCCTTAATTGACAAGGTGATCAGCCAATCGCTGATCACCACATCATAGCCTGCCCCTGTGAAATTGCTTGCTCCACCCACAACATCACTGACTTGCCCCTCTGACATCATGGCCCCATCTCCTGCCCAGATTGTGGCCCACAGAAAGGTGACAACCCTAGGTAACACATAGTCAGGACACAACAGTGGTGTTCCATAGTCTAGGCTCATTTGAAGGGCAGGGGCAAGGGGTCCATTAAGACTCAAGTTAATGGTTTTACTCCACTCAGAAATTGACTTAAATCAGGAGCACGCCAATTTATTGGATTATCTCAGAGTCGAGTGGTTGGGGAAGAAGAATAGTTACAAGTTAACCAACTGTTATATGGTATTCTGGGGACCCAATGCCCTACTCCACAAAGCGGGAGAAGGAAGTGATTTCTAGATCCCACTTGGCACAGAAAAAGGGTACAGTAATCCCCTAAACAAACATATGGTGTTGTTGCTGTTGGGTTCATTCACTTATACAAATGCCATGTTTGAGTCAAAATTGGCCTAGGTATGAGAAAGTGAGCAGTTTGCTGAATCTTTGTACCATCTGTACATTCTCCTACAAATATGTCAATCATCATTAACATACTGATATGCAGCAATGGGAGGAAACCTAAGCAAGTACAGAGATATAACTTATACCAAACGTATGACTCTCCATTAGTGAAAGGATGAGCAAAACTGCCCTATGAAATGGTGAAATTCCACCAAATGAATTAGAGTCAGTGGGTGGTTTTTGTTTTTATTTAACATCAAATGAATTGGTTTTTTTTCCAGCATTAAAAAAACATAATCTATTCCATCCAAAACAAAATAAATGGAGGTGTATGAGGTGGAAAAAAAAATTGCTTATACCTACCCTCCACCCTAAAAAAAAAAAAAAAAAAAAATTTTTTTGGTTTAAAAATATGTCACTTTAATTCTCTGGCAGGAGTCAGTTCTAGTGATGGGCGAATCTGTCCTATTTCACCTTGCCATAAAATTCACGAAACGGCGGAAAAATTTGCGAAACGCATTGATGTCAATAGGCGTCAAAATTATTTTGACGCGCAGCAATTTTGTCCCGATTGTCAATTTTTATACGCACTCATTTTTTGTCCAGATGCATTAAAGTCAATGGATGTCTGAATAATTTTGACGTGCCACAATTTTTTTTTTTGTTGCAGTGGATTTTTCGCTGGTGATTTTTTCCCACAGTTTCGCAAATTTATTTAGGGACGGCCAAACATGGAAATACGCCACTAATTCATGCCTGATGAATTTATTTGCCAATCACTAGTCAGTTCTCCTCTGGGGCAGCTTGTGCTACATTGTTTTAGGAGTTAGAACCAGTAGTGCAGAGGAAATCTACAACTAACGAGAAGCAGCTTCTAATAGCAATTACATTTACAAATAACTTTAAAACCATTGAAAACTTGGAATGAATGTACTTTGAAAAGTATTTCTATTTTTAAGTGCTCTGGAACAATGGCGTACAAGAGGCATTCGGAAGGAATGAGTGGGCATTGTGTTACCGCTAAGAGACTGGGTGAGATAAAAAGAGAGAAGGAAAATAAAGGAGAGGGGTGCAACTCGAGGCATGAAAGAGAAAATGATAAAACTGCAATAAAGTGAAATAGGAAACTCGCTTAATGTGACCTCACCTGACCTGAGAATGAAGACAAGAAAAATGGGTTTTTAATGTCCAATCACACTTAAACCTGATCCCGATAGAGCCTGCCATATTCTCTCCAAGGAGTTAAGAGGCCAGCCCAGCGCACTCTGTTCTCACATTAAACTAATAAGAATATATTGCTCCAGGCTCAGGGAATATTGGCAATGTTAATCTGCTTGACTTTCTGTCCTAGAGAAGAGGCCAAAGGCCACCGGCTTCAATAAGGTGCTCAGGAAGAAAGGAAAGTAAAAGTCGAGCGAGTATTTGTTTTTCTTTGACAGTCCCTGGATCGGCACCATGGTTTCCTTTTGTTTTTCCTGGGTTTTTTGCTCCACTAAAAGGGAAAGGTCAGAGCTTGATATTGACAGGCTTTCATTAGCATGGTGGGGATACGGTGATGGATTGCTAATTCTCCATTTTCACACCTAAACATTTCCATTTCAAAATAAACAACACGTTGAAGAGGAGAGAAGGGGAAGGGATGGCAAAGGTATCGAAAAGAGACCTTGTATGAGTTGACAGAACAATATATCAGGAGGGTTTTGAAAGAAAGTGAAATTTAAAGCATCTGCAGATAAATTAAGTTGGCCAGCATTGGACTGGGGGTCCAGGGCCCACTGGGGTTACCACCTCAGGGGCCCATACACCCGCCTCAGCTGCAACCCCTGTATTGTATTGTCCAGCTTGTGTAGTAACCTACATTCTGGGCCAAATTTGGTTGATCCAATCATTTGGGCTGCACACCAACAATCGGATTCTATGCAGGCCTGTCAGGAGAACACAGTATCAACGCAGCAATGCACCCTGCCCGACAAGATTGTCAAACTAGGCCAATAGATATCTGGTTTGATTACGGCAGGTATGTCTCAAGATGGCAGGTGAGGGCGGCCCATTCATGGACAGATAAGCAGCCAACTCTGTCTGAAGGGGCTAAATAGACCTGTGTTTGGCCAACTTTAGTCTAATGCTACATGGGGGAGTTCTGACCATCTAGTATGAAATATTAGCAGTCAGCTGTGGACAAAGTGTCCCTTTCTGACTGTTACCACTCATACTTTGACCCTAGATTCAAGAGCAAGAACACCAAGGGGCACAAAAAGCACTTGCACTGGGGGTCTGGCTGCCCTCTGCACCTTCCATTGGATTTAAAATCTGCTGCTATGTACAAAGCACAGTGCCAGAGGGTGCAGGCCATAGGGCAAGTGCTAAGTACAGGGCTCCTTTGCATCATGTACCCCCAGAGTCCCTAACTTAAATAGGATTGAGGTTTAGGGTATAGGTAGTAGGTGGGAGGGGAGATGTCTACATGCCACCCTCTGGCCACTCCTTATGGATGCAGGCGGGGCTGTATTCATAGGGGAACAGAAGTATTGACTCACCATTCTGGCACACAGATATCTGCTGCAAATTTTTAAGATGCAAAGCAAGTGCAGAAGACACGGTGGTGTTCAGTGCTCTCTGGCTGATGCATACAGAGGTGATAGAGGGATCTCCACACAAAACCATTTTTCTGGTAAGGTCTGCCTATCACTACCCCTTGTTCATCAGTCAGGGGGCTTTTCATTGTGGGTCAGTGCTATTTTCTGCTGGGCAACAGTGAAGTCCAGATAACCCCCTGTGTATCATTAGCTTTATCTCCCCCCAGCTGCCTCCCAATAACTTGCATGGAAAAATGTGAAAGAAACATTCAAAATTGCATGTTGTTATTTATTGACTCTTTACTTAAATGTCCTGTTCTGCCAAAAACAAAATCTTTATTGTCCTATTGGAAACACCAGTAATTTCAGTTATATATTGGACAAAAAGTCCAATCAACCAGTCGTTAACTCAACAAAACTTTTTTGTAGAAATCAAAATTTTTGAACAATGGTGGAGAAATTGGAAGTGGTGCCCTCCTGTTGTTCCCTACTGTTGTTCTCAACAGGGGTCCCCAACCTTTTTTACCCGTGAACCAGATTCAGATGTAAAAAGAGTTGAGGAGTGACTCAACAATAACAAATGTTCCTTGGTGGCTCAAAATAAGTGTTTGGTTATTTGGTTGACTCCATGTGGACTGGCAGCCTCCAGAAAGATCTGTTTGGCAGTGCACCTGGTTTTTATGCAACCAAAACTTGCCTGGAATTCAAAAATAAGCAAGAGTTAGTGAGCAACATGCTGCTGGTGAGCCACTGGTTAGGGAACACTGCTTTCAACAAATCAAAGTCTCAACAAGTGGTTGGCCATTTTATATGCATTGACTGCTCTTACCAACTTGAAATTTTTATTCAGGTTGTACATAAGTTATACACAAGGCTCCTGAATACTCAGGTAGCAGACAGATCTCTCTCACACACACACTCCATCTGACCTTATTATGTGCTACGGCGTTGCACAGCCACTGTACTCCATTGTATGGATGAATAGCCATTGGATAAATTGTTCTCTATGAGCACATCTGCACTTTGTCATGTTCTTTATCATGTTCTTGCTACTATCAAATCACAATGATACATCCATCATGACTGACATTTAGCATTATTTACTTAACATATTACATCTGCTGAGTGTGCACTGTATTGTCCTGTCCCTGCACTGTGCTGTCCTGTCTTGCAGGAGTTGCATATTTTTGCACTTGCACTTGTCTGCCGGTAAATCTATGTTGTGTTGTGTAGCACCATGGTCCTAGAGGAACGTTGTTTCGTTTCAGTGTGTACTGTACAAATGTATATGGTGAAATGACAATAAACTCACTCTTGACTCATGATTTGACTATTTGTTTTTTTTACAACAGTGATTTAATTCATAGCCTGTATAGATACCGTGGGGGAGATTTAAAAGGTGAACTGGCTGTTGTGAGAGAAAATTTGCCAGGAATTCCATCCACAGTGACATCGGCAATTTACTCGAACAGGCAATGATCATTTATCCACAAAGTGCGAACAGAACGTTACCTCTTTTGCCAGTAGTTTCCTTTGCCAGCTTAGACCTGGGGAACTGATAAGATGAAGCTACGTCCTCCTCAATCTTATGTCAGTGACATCATATCCTGTATGCCAAAAAGTCATAAAAATTATTAAAAACCATTGCGGTTTTTCATATTTTAAAGTAAGATTGTCTTTAAAAGTTGTAACTATTAAAAATTTTTGTTTTAACCTTTTTTTACCATTTGAGGGCCATGCCGCATTTGTTTTAGGGTGGGCTCATGTCTAGGAAAAAAGAGGATCTTTTTTGTGTCCTTAGTTTGCTTCCTTGGACATTTGTAATAATAAGTGACCACTTCAAGCATTTGCACCATCTCTAATAAAGACATATATATGACCTATATATACTCACCTATTCAAATTGACCTAAACGTAAGAGTAATAACGAAGTTTCACTTGGCAGAAATGAATGTTAAAGGGCATGTAAAGTAGAATAAGGCTAAAAATGCTGTATTTTGTATACTAAATATAAACATGGACTTACTGGACCACAAGCCTAATCAAACAAATAATTTATGTTTTCAAAGTTGGCTACAGGGGGTCACCATCTTGTAACTTTGTTAAACATCTTTGCAAGACTAAGACACTGTGCACATGCTCAGTGTGGTCTGGGCTGCTTAGTGATCGTCATAAACAAAGCTGCTTGAGTTCTGCATGGCTGGGAAGTAAGGTGGGGGCTCCCCCTGCTGTTCATAAGTATTATTGTTTCCCTGCTCAGCAGTTAGGGACCATCTGACAATTCCTATCCACAGCAGTAAATGAAGGTAGAATTTCACTGCATACAGTCAGGTTTCTTATAAAAAAGGTACACATTTTTTAATTAAAGTATATTGGAGATGGGTTTCTTTTTCATAAAAGAAAGTAAAATGGGATTTTATTTTTTTTGCCTTT
The DNA here is from genome assembly GCF_017654675.1 of Xenopus laevis. NCBI lineage: Eukaryota > Metazoa > Chordata > Amphibia > Anura > Pipidae > Xenopus > Xenopus laevis. The sequence goes on along the minus strand of NC_054380.1, from coordinate 18,682,520 downwards.
ACATTCCCTTTAACGAAAGTTCGTTATGAAACTATTGCGCTGACTAACTACCGCTAGCAAAACTTCGCCAGTGTTCGGCTGCCGAGACGCAACTTCGCATTTTAGTGAATTAGCGTACTTGCTGCGAATAAACGGCTGATGAAGTGGCGCCAAGTATGGTGGAGCCTTCGCAGGAGTATATTTTTCCCTTTAATGAATTTGCCCCAGTATATCAATTAGTGGTCACTGCCGACAAAGTCCTATGATAATAATGCCTAAACCATTCTTGTTGCACATGATATTGACTGCAAAGCCTGCAAGGTTATGTTACACATGGATTCAGCAAGGTGCCCCTAGAGATTAGCCCGACACATGTTTCCTTTGTTATATTATAAGCAACATACAATGCCAAATGCCTTTGTACAATACCGTTTGGCATATGTCTAATGTACAAATACAATACAAGCATTAAAATGCTTATTCAAGAGCTGTAGTTTAATGACCCCCCTGGGGCTTATAATAAATACAACAAGAGAAGAGTAGCAGAGTTACAGTTTTCCAATGTAGTTGACTACAGTGCTGGGAAAACTAATATAAAATTGTCCGCTTTCCAACAACTATGCTCATCTGGTTAACATGGCATAAACAAGTTGGTGCAGCTCAGGCAACAGCTAAAGGTGTACGGTGGTGTCCTACTAGTGGTATGAAAAGTAAGGGGTAGACATGTTAGGCTTCTTTGGATGCCACTTATGTAGGGGGGAATCTTGGGAGAACTCAATGAAGAGAAAACCATAATAGAGGGACCTCTGAATGCTTTTTGTTCAATTGTTTGTTTATACAGTAGAACCTAATAGTATGCTTTTATGACGTAAAAGCATAAAGTGTGGGCAAATTTATTAATAATAGGAATTCGAATTTTTCACAATTTGAGAAAACTTCAACCCAAAATTTTGAATTCCGATTTTTTAAATATTTTTTTTAATAGGCTAGTAGTCAAGAAAAAAACCTTCATGGCAAAAAATACTGATCCGTTTTATTCAAGATATTTTTTTTCAATGATTGAGTAAATTTACCTACTCATCAAAGGCCTTTGTAAACATATAAAAATATAATACTGCCATCAGGGCCGCCATCAGAATTTGTAGGGCAGCATACAACAAAATGTTCTACTCCCTACAAATTGGTGTTAAGGGCCCCCACAAGTAAAAATGAACATTGGTGGCCAATGTCCTCCCCACAAGTAAAAAAGAACATTGGTGGCCAATGTCCTCCCCACAAGTAAAAAAACCACATAGGTGAGCAGGGGCCCCCCATAAAAAGTTTTTAAAGATTTTTAAAATTTGGTAGCCAGGATCCGCCCATTAAAGTATTTTTTTTATAAAAAAAAAAAAATCATTGGCGGAAATTACCTTTCAAGTCTTCCTACCTTCTTCTGATTTGGCTCATTTCATCGGCTTCAGCTCCTGCTTCGACAGCTTTGGTTCCTGCGTTGGCTCCTATGTTGGCTCCTACTTTGGCAGTTTCTGCTCCTACTTCGTTGGTTCAGCTCCTACTTTAGCAATTAATTCAGGATGTATGGCCGGGCCCCACTTAAAAATCACCGGGGTAATCACCCCCCAGTGGCCTCCTAATGGCCTGACTGCCATGATAAACAAGATAGCTTCTTTTGGAGGAAGATGTTTTATAAGGCCAAAAGGTAACACAGCTGTGTCTATCCTATTAGTTTTCATCATGTTGTGTTCCCAGCAACAAGTTTTTTTCAAGACATTGCACTATCCTTCTTTTCCATTATAGTGACACGTACAGTACAACCAAGAATTTTTAGATTTATTGTCCTAACAACATGAAGAGGACAAAGAGCAGTCTTGATAAACTGTATGATTTGTCTGTTCATAACATCTCAAAAATCCATTTTGATTAAATTTCGGCAACTTCCTTTAAATGACCTTGAGTTGTACAATTTTGAAACTGCGCCAAACAAATCCTCCTTCCTAACAGAGATTGCAAAAGTTCAAACGGGTTAGCCTTCAGTTCTAAAAGGTATTTTAAATGATTCCATCACAGGGAAGAGGTTAAAATCCATTTCCCATTGAGGCATGGAAAAAAAATTAAATGGAGAAAATGTTAGAATGAGTGATTTGAAAACCAGATGTTGAGATGCAGCCCTTACTAAGCAGCATCTTCTCTTCTTCATGTCAGATAAAACATTTGCAAAAATGAAATAAAATAGATAGGGAACATATTAAATGACATTAAGGAACTCGAGTTCAGTTCTTGGCCATCCTCTGAATACTGTTACTGTTCAGTACTGATTGACTTAGCAGAACTAAACCCCACTTCAAAAACAGTACAGGAGAATTTGCTATAAATAGAAAACTTCTTTACATTTCTATGCAAAGGATAATTTAATAATTTTTGGATTGGACTTTTTTCCATAACTCAGTCACAAAACAATTCTCAACTAGTCCCAACTAGACTGAGGTTTTTTAGCAATCAAGGTAATCATTCCAACAGGTATGGGATCCGTTAACCAGAAGGTCCGAATTATGGAAAGGCTGTCTCCCATAAGCTCCATTTTGTCCAAATAATCCAAATGTTTCCAAATTATTTCCTTTTTCTCTGTAGTAATAAAACATTATCTTGTACTTGATTGAAACTAAGATATAATTAATCCTTATTGGAAGCAAAACCAGCCTATTGGGTTCATTTAATGTTTACATGATTTTCTAGTAGACTTCTGGTATGAAAATCTAAATTACGGAAAGATCCATTATCCGGAAAGCCCCGGGTCCTGAGCATTCTGAATAACAGGTCCTATACCTGTATATTTATTTAAAAACTTGAATTGGGTAAACTCAATTGCATTAATTAAAGACCACATTTCCAATATACTCTTTAAAATAATCCAAGTTTCTAAAAATATTTTTTATATGAATTTTCAAGATTTATTAAAATCTCAAAAATTCTATTTTGTGATGTGTTTTCTACAGTTTTCTCAAATTGTTGCAATAGTGTCATTTTTAAAGGCAATTTCTCTTATGAACAGTGGTTAACATCCAGTTTATTTATAATTCTAGAATTCTAAATATGAGATCACGTAGTGGATAGTGGTGGACAAATCTGAACCCTTTCTCTTAGTCAAAATTTTGCAAAATGGCGAAAATTTGCCAAAACACATTGAATTCTATGGTCATCACATTTTTTTGTTGCTCGGTTATTGTTTTCACCCATTGGAGTCTATGGGTTTAATTTTTGTGGCAAAAGTCTGCAAAAATTTGGGCTCATCATAATAGTGAATGCTTAATTCACTATGGAACTATGAATTTAAAATGAAATGTTTTTTTTGCATACATTTTACTTGAAATGTGAAAAAATAGAAATAACAAACATCTTTGAGGGAGCTTAATTTGGTTTAAAATTGCTTGGCCGAATCCGAATCCTGCTGAAAAAGGCTGAATCCTGGCCAAATCCCAAACCGAATCCTGCATTCGGTGCATCACTAATGAAAACAGGTATTGAATAAATGTTATCATGTAGAAGTTTTCCAGGTTTTATCTGCCAAATTTATTGAAAAAAAACGTAGCCATTGAATTAATTATTTTTTGCCCTTATATTCTCAAATTGCGGCAATAATTTGAATTTAAATAATGTATCTTTTTTAGGCCCTATTGCTAGAGCACCCATTGGTTTTTCTTGGACTGTTGGTATGGATTACGGTGAGAGATCAATAGGGAGTTTTATTCTTCCCTCTTCCTTCTTTCATTTCTTTCTTCATTTTGCTCTGTTGTGGCTGAACATGTTTGTAAATGGATCTGTGTGTTTGGTAGCAGGCAGCACTAATCATTCTGGGAGAAAAGCTTTTTTTGTTCTGGCATGTTTATGGGAAGACACCCAATACCGTCTTGAAAAGAAAATTATACTCTACGAAATTTAGCGGTTGAAAAGTGAGACTGAAATAATTTTTATTAATGAAGTTCAAACAGACTTTTGACAGGTGACACCACCCCACTCATTGAAGGACCAAAATCCCGCAGACGAATAGAATTGACACAAATAACAATGCTGCTTCAATATGCATGCACAAAAACATATGTTTGTAATAACTCCCTGAAACCCACCAGTCAAAAGGCGTTGGAGCCCTCTCCAGCAGCCAAGAAACAGTGACTGAAGTGTAGAAGTTACATAAATGTATTCTGAAATAAATCATATATGAATAGTGGCTTGTAAAGCTCTGTATCTGTTCTGGATTCCCCTCAATTTAAAGTTTATGGATTTATACATTTGACAAAACGTTACATTTCTTCTCAGATACAGAATGGACTAAGGCAGTGCTGTCCAACTTCTGTGGTACCGAGGGCCAGAATTTTTCTAGTCTAAGTGGTGGAGGGCCAGTGTTGACCACTCCCCATTTAAAACCACACCCACGTTATAACAAAAAATACCATATCCACATTAATGGTTGTAGCACTCAAAATAACTAAATGGTTGGTGCTCATTGAAGGATGTAACTAATCACTCATATTCCAAATGCTAACAAACCCCCCACCAGGTTCACCTCCCACAGGCAGAGTATGGCACAAAGACAGATCAGGCAGGGAGAGTATGGCACACACTGGCAGAGTAGGGCAGGCAGAGTATGGGAAACAGGCAGAGTAGAGAGAAGGGTGGGCAGAGTATGGCACACAAAGGCAGAGTAGAGCAGGGAGAGTATGGCACACACAGACAGAGTATGGAACACACAGGGACAGTAGGATGTCAAAAAATATTTACACACACAAATTTTTGGGCGTGCAACATATTTTTCTCACTCCAAATGCATTCAAGTCAATGGGTGTTTTTCTTGTGGAGACTTTTTGTCTCAGCGACTTTTTTGTCCAAATGCATTAAATTCAATGGGCTTTTTTTTTTCTTATGGCGACCTTTTTGCCTTGGCAACAATTTTTTTGCAGCAGTTTTGCAACTGATAAGTCCCCACTGACCCCCCTCCCTGTCTCCCCTCTGTGTTACCCCAGAATTGTGTTCCCAGTAGGATTACTGACCACACTTGCAGAGTGAGCGCAACAGAGCTCACGGGCGCCATCTTCTGGTAATTCGTTAATCTTGGGGTCTTTTCCCTTTGGCAATTTTCGTTACTTCCGGCGCAGTTGTAACGAACCAGAAAACTGCTTCAACTGTGCATGCGCTGATACGCAATTGACGAGGATTACCGAGGCGCTAAAGATGACGCCCGTGAGCTCCACTGCGCTCACTCTGCATATAAAGTCAGTAATCCTACAGGGGCACAATTCTGGGGTAACACTTAGTAGGGGGGAGACAGGGAGGGTGGCAGTGAGGACTTACTGTATCACCGTGGGGGTTTTAGCATATGCAGCTGGTTGGACAGCACTGTACTAAGGCATTAGGGTTTTGGGCTCTTAAACATGTTTTGTCTCTGTCTTGGGTGGTTCCATAGTACTTCCAGTAAGTAAATGCTCTCTTGAGCCGACAACTAAACTTTAAGAGCCAGATCTATGATTCCAAAATTATTAATCAATATATCAGTATTTTGTGCTTTAAGCACACTTTTTGAGATTCAGAACATTTTCCTTCCATCACTGTAGCTTTGATATAACTGTAATTCCCTACAGGCAAGAAACCTTAAATTATACCAAAACACAAAATTAGGTTTTAGGTTAGACACCTAAATGTTTGAAATGTTTTTGTGATAATATCCAAAGATCAGTGCCTACTCTAAAGATAATAATTGCCTTATGGTGCAATGCAATTGGACATTAGGCTTGCAGTATCCACAAATCCATCTGATCTTGCAGTGTGTCCGAACTGGAGTGACATATGCAAGATTTGACAAACCTGTGCTCCCTACTGAGGAAGGCTCTTTCCTGTTTCGGCACAATAATGATCCAATGCACAAAGCAGTGTCTGGCTAGAATGGAATTGCTGAGATAGTAGGGGAAGAACTTGACTGGCCTATACAAAACCCCAAGCTCAACACAAATAAAACACTCATCTAAAGAATTGGAATGCCAGTTGCAAACCACAATAACCCCAACATCCATGGCCAACCTCACTAATGCTAATATGGTTGAATAATATCAAAGCCCACCAGTATGGTTCCAAAATATAGTGGAAAGCCTTCCCAGAACAGTGAGCAGCAAAGTGAGAACCAACTTTATATTAGAGCTCTATAGTAGGTTTGCACTCATTAGCCGCACTTTTGGTATAGCCAGACTGTGTGTTTCCCTGGAAGCTCCGTCCCTGGCCTCCTCTTATAAATCACAATTATGTCAAAGTATGGAAATCACATGCTGTAGGCAGAATAACTGCATTTAAGCTTTATTGTGCATCCACATGACATGTTTCGGGCACCAAGGCCCTTTTTCAAGTGTGAACTTTTTATTAGCGTTTGGTTTGGGAATGGAATGTTGTACAGGCAGGTGTACGGATACACTTGGCCATATAGTGTAGATTTATATACTGTATATATATATATATATATATATATATATATAGATATAGATATAGATACAAATCTGTTCTGTTCTGCATATAGTTTTACTGTCCTTCACAGTCAGCATAAGTAAGAACAACTCTCTGGTATAAGTACAGGTAAGCTCATGACAGTCCATTTTATCATAGGAACTAGAGTTGCCTGCCATCAAAATAATAAAATAGATTATAGACAATTAGTGGTGTTTATTGCTTTGTATGATTTGCTTCAGATACTGTATATTTTACTAACCTCCCATCGACAACATTGAATTCCAAGGCCAAAGGTCACGAGCAGGACACAAGCTAGACTTACTTGAGACTCCTAAATCCAGACAAATCCTGGAATTAGGAGAAGCATAACAACCATATCACCATTTATTTCCCAGTGAATGTTTATTTGATGACTGGGAATTTCATATAGATCTTATGAGATAATAAATGATTGCCCGGTAACTAAATGAATGCAGAAACTATAAACTTGTGGAGTTTAGCTCCAATTCCAAATAAATTAGTCTACAAATTAGTTTAAACATCTCTTGTGAACTCTAGAAATTCAAGGTTAGAGTCATTTCAAGGGGGACTTAGCTTTTCAAGTAATACATGATTTCTATCTGATAAATATCCTAAAAGTTGTTGTAGTTCCCATGAGCATGTATGTGTGTGTATTGTGACCAGCTGGCTGCCTGTACACCTAGTTTTTGGGGGGAAGTTAGCAATGGTAGGAAGGTTTAGCAGACAATAAGGAACAAAAAGACAGGTACACCATGTCCTCAAGCAAAACACAGCTTTGTTTCTCCAAGCTTTTCCCAACATAAACACATAGGAACACAGTTCATTAGCGTTTTGGAATCATGCATTTAAACTTTTCCCCCTCTCTGGGGTTCTCACCATTCAGAGCAGCTTCCACACTTTGGAACAATCAGGCTTCTCAGTCAGCCCCTCTGACTTTCCCTTCCAGGGACAAAACGTCAGCATCTTCTGGCTAGGATCGCCTTCTGGCAGCACCACAACTCCCTGCAGCACAACTAGGTCTCCCTGGGGCCACACACCCTCCTCCAACACAAGGGGGTATCCAGGTGCCTCACACCCTCCACCAGCACAAGGAGGTCTCCAGGGGCACTGAGGTGTAGTCCCACACCACTTTTATTTGCTGCCCAAAGCCTAATCAAACAGCTACCTCTAGCTGGACAACTGCAAAACCCTCAATGGAGCATAGGATGGTGGGTCCATGCTGTTCTCCTCCATTCAATACAGGCACCCATTTATCAAGCTTTATTGCTGCCACAACATACATTCTCTCTGGAGTTAACTGTTTACCAGTCTACCATTGGTGAAAAATACACAACTTGATCATTTCAAACATTCTGTGTATGATAAAAAATATTTGAGATTTATAAAACTAGTATCCTCTGATGTAGTACTCCCTGACCAAGGCAAATGGATATGTTTGGGTAAATTGTAGAATTAGAACTTCTAGCATGAGCCTTAGACATATTAATGACCCACCAGAAAATTTGTAGAAGCTAATGTAAGTGGTCAGGTGCATCGTTCCACCCATTCTGGGTCTACTCTGTGCTAGAGTCCTGCGTGGAACCTATTTCTAAGACCCGGACCCGAACCTGCAACCCGCAGTCCGCGACCCAAACCGCAACCCGTATATTTACCCACTTTGATCCACTACCACACCCGGATCAGCAACAGCCTTATGCACAAGCTGACCTGCTGACCACCATCAAACAGAAAGTGATGTTTGCTGCAAACCGGAAGTGACATAATCAAAAGTGGGCGGGACATAAACAAGTTTAGTAAAATTTTAAAAGAACTAAAATATAGACAATATAAAACAAGATAAGAAATTTAGATGAGACCCAGATGAGACCCGCAACCCACGACCTACAGATCCGCATCTATTCCCACACCTAAAAATCCTACCCTCATTCCGCAGGGTACCCGCTTTTTTTGCGGGTAACCTGCGGGTACTTGCGGGTACCCGACCCGTTGCAGGACTCTACTGCAGGACTCTACTCTGTGCAGCTTTGTCATTCTTGGAGATTAGCTTGGGTTTTTTCCAGTGAGCACAGGGCTGTTATTTCCCCCTCCATGCTTTGTTGGAAATACTCACCTAGGCTGTCAAGGTGTGATGACTGCAGAAAACTTCTTCATGTTACAGAAAATGAAAACAATAAAACAATCTGTGAGCTGATGAACATCCCCAAACTTTTCCTAAAGGTCTGTCACTCTGTAGTGCTCTCTAAAGAAACCTTACCAAAACCTTACCAAAACAATCACAAAGGATTTCATTGATAACAGACATTGGTCATCAGAATCTGGAAGGATCACAGTTAAATCTTTGGTAAACTCCTCTCCATTCTGGTCATCCAAATGACACTGATTACACTATTTCAATTGCATTGTATTTATCCATCAGATGACTATGACGATCCACAATATCTCCTATCTTAATTTCTATATGAGGAGTCCTACTTGTTTGCTGCTTAGTTACTGTAGGTCTTTTGTTTAGCAATAGCTTTTTTCAAATTGCCCTACATGTTATAACATAGGTTTTCTATTAAGGATTGGACTTAATTCACTTTAGTCATCCTGTGAGAGCTTCAGTAAGGAGTGCAATCTAACTTCTGACTGCTGGTCAATACAACTCAATAACGTACATAATCAAATTACTTATTCTACCGTCTGTCCATCTTTGCATATTCCTGACCAGGCAAACAAGTCACATCATTATTGCTTGTTTCAGCAAAATATTCACTGAGGTTTCATTAAGTTTATACCCAAGTCTGATACACTAAAACCATTCTGTGTGTGTCAGTTCTCAAGTGAGTGAGCCATTTACTTGGGCCATTTGAATAGCAAACTTTATAGAAGTGTTAATGTTTTACAGGAAACATCTAGAATGTCCACACACATATTCATGCGTAGATATACAGTCATGTTTAATCTGTGGTTGACCATAGACATGCATAATGCTAACAGTTTTACCTTCCTGCCCAGTCTTGTAAAAGTCCTTAATGTGCAGTGAATTTAATCACTGCAGTTGTTTCCTTTTCTCAATAGGCGTTTGATCTGTACGAGGTGCATGACAGACTTATTATCCACTTTGGCTATAAAAACTTGTGTGTAGGTGCAGAGCCGCACAAGTAGAAAGCTCCGTGGTCCAAGCTTGGTATCAGGCTTACAGAGCATTTATTCTTTTGCCTGGTGAACCAAAATTAAAAAGCCTCTCCAAATATCCTGTATCCAGCGATTTTGTTGGGGTTGGAATAGGTATGTTTTTCCGTTTCATGTCATGTAAGGATTTGGGACATAAAAAGATCTTGTAAGTTTAAGGGGGGCGGTGCAGACAATATTATAAAACAAATCTCTGGTTTGGAAGATTGGTCAAAGCAGGGAATGGCTGGTGCTTGGCAGCTTGGTGGAAACCACAATAAACTTTAGTATCTTCCAAACAAAACAGAGGAAGAAAAGCAGTTTGGTTTTTTAATCTTGGGTTTCAATATTTTGGGCGCGATTATTTAGAATATTAAAATGTAGAAATAAGCAGCACCTTATATCCATGTTGGAAGTGATGTAACCGGTAGGCTTACGACGTTCAATGTAAATAGTCATGTGTTTCTGTTGGGGGGAGGGTTTTGTGGACATTTCATTAAGGCGTATAGTCTTTAAAATCTGGAAAAGAGCCCAGCGTTGGACTGGAGGGGTGTGGGCCCACCGAGGCTGCCACATCAGGGGCCTGCTGACCCCCCCAAGGGCCCCCCACTCCCAAGTCTCCTCTTATCTCCCCTCTGCTAATGGGGTCAATTACCAGGAGGCCAGGAAGGAAACAGCTCTGCCAGCCATGCTGGAGTGGATTTCCGCCAGCGGGGCCACAAGGACTGGGGGCCCATCTGTTTTTTTCCCGTTGTCCTGCTTGTCCAGTCCAACCCTGAAAGAGCCTATTTTGTTACATTATTAGTGGAATGAAATAAATTGGACAAATACAGTCATAGGAACTACATCGAAATGTATTCAATATACTAAATTCGACACCAACATCATTCCCAACAGTCCATAAATAGCCCATATTATCCTACAAAATGAGGTAAGTGACGTATCATGTAAATTATGTGCTCATGTAGTTTTTTTGTTTTCTTTTTTTGCTATATAAGTTATTTGACAAAAGGTTACTAACTCATTTTGCATAGGATAGGTTGGATAGTCCAGCTGGTTCACTAAATGAGAACTAGCTCACTCACCAGTTATATGTCTGATTTTGCCAATGTGGAGGGCTCTCTAAATACATGGGGGGATTAGCCCAACCACTTTATCGATGACATAACGGACAGTATCTGGTCAGAGACTTGCCTCTTTCCATGGTTTTGAAGATTCACATTTAATATAACTGGTTGAGTGACCCAAGAAGCCAGGGACAGGGATTCCAAAAAGCCTAAATATCATTTGAAATTGAATTGGTTCAATTAGTTCTAGTAACAAGGCAAGCAGCTTTCTAGGTCTACATTCCCATTGTGTATAAAACAAAAATATTGACATGTTTCATTTGTTTCCAGTTGAGCTTATTGAATTAGATCAAGTATTAATTTAGATTGGCTTTGATTGCCCCCTTTATCCAGTGTAGAGAATCTTATGGCATAGTGTGGGGTAACACAGTAGAGCAGTAGTAGAGTAACAATCACCCCAAGGGCAATCATTTCAGCTTCCTCTAAGGAAGTGCTTGATATATTTTGGGAATGGTTCAATATTTTCACTACCTTATACTTTTGTAAGGAGAGAAATCACAGAGAGAATTAAACAACTTCCGAAAGACGAAGGAGAGTAAAAGAAGTTTCTCTGTACAAATATCCAGAAAAGTGCCATTGGGAATACAATCCTTTCTAATACTCCTTGGTGGAGCCCAAAGCTACTCAATATAGATAGCCATATATTTAGCTGGCTCTCCTAGAGAGACTATAACAGGATCTAGCTACCTTTTACTAGTCCTGACTAAGAATGGCTCCACGTTTGACTCTATTCCCTTTGGAGAGTCCTTGAGAGAAGCATCTTGCAAAAAGCCCCCAGAATTGCATGGCTCACCCACTTATATTAAAGCACACTGCCATCTTGAGGCCAAACCTAGGGCAGCTATGAGTCATATGGTGACCCAGGAAATGGGGATTTACACCCTTATAGACTAAGGGTCCCCATGGTGACCGATTCTTAAGTTATGACACTATAAATGGGGGACAAATATGTTTTACAAAAAGTACAAATATGTTTTATAGCTTAAAACTATTACCTGTAACTAAGATCTATTTATAAAAAGGCAAAGTAATAATGAACATCAAATTGATGGTGGTATTTACTAAAACTTGACTTTTTTTCACTATATAAAAAAAATTCAACCAAACTCCCAAACCCAAATGCCATCAATTTACCAATAAATCCAAACAAAAAAAAGCACGTGTGAGAAAAATGCTGCGCGTCAGACCGAATCATGTGAATTTTTTTCGATTTGAATCTGGAATAGTGTGATTACGGGTGAATGAAAACCAGCCCGAAACGCTCAAAGATCATGAAGGCAAGAAACATCTTCAAATTGCCAAAGGGACATTCATTGACTTTTGCATGATTTCAACAGGTTTAAGGTGGAGTAAATTTGGATTAAGATTTTTAGCAGCTTTCAAGCCTAATAAATCTGGTACAATTCAAGTTTTTTTTCCTCTAAAAAATTGAGTTTTTGTCAGAGTGACCAGAAAAAAGCTAGGCTTCATAAATAGTCCCCTGAGATTTTCCTTGACATTGTTGTGACCGTTTTATAGACATTTCCACAGAAGGAGGGAAAACAGTTATAGGATCTATTATCTGGAATGCTTGGGACTAGGCATTTTCCATATAAGGGATCTTTCCTTAATTCAGATCACCATAGTCTGCTAAAAAATCATATTTAAACATTAAATAAAGCCAATGGGATTGTTTTGCACCAATATGAATTCATGCAGCTTAGTTACCATCAAATACAAGGTTCTGTTTTATTGTTACAGAGAAAACAGAAATCTCTTCTAAAAATTACAATTATTTGCTTAAAATAAAGTCTATGGGAGACGGCCTTCAAATAATTCAGTGCTTTCTGGATAATGGGATTGATACGTGGAAATGGAAGGGTGCTCTGAGGAAGCAGAGTCAGCGAAACGCGTCAGTTCTGGACGGGGTGGCTTGTTTACTGATCTCAATTTTACCTGGATGAGCACTTAAAGATATAATCCCCAGAGAAATAATGCACTGCAAGGTACTAGACTCACTGCTCACAGAAAGCAGAGAAATTGAAGTTCCACACAGAACCATTGATCCCATGATGCATCAGACTGCTTTGTACTACCCATGTCCCACCTTTATAAACTGTCGCTCATTCTCAATAATCATTTGAAGTCTTATGCCCAAATTTCATTTTCATGTCAGACGTCGGGATCTTTGCTCTCCCTTTATATTTCAGATCTGCAAGTAATTTCGGCTTGTTTGCACAGTGCGCAAAGATATTCCGTTTGTTTACATTGGAGACAAATTTCCCTAAATTGATGTAATTCTATTGATTAAATAATGGGCCGCTTCCTCATTTAAAGGCCATTTAAGAATCATATCATGCCAAACAAGAGTTCAATGAAAGTCATTTATATTCACACTCGGTGAAAAGCAGATTGTCAGTCATAAATCTTTGGGCCTTTTAATAGAGCCCTTTCAGTACCAAATACCGGGCTGAATTACTACGTCACTGCGAAAAGGACAGGGTGTGGAATTCATTTTAAAAGAAGGTCTCCTACAGTATTTAATGCACTAGTTTTAGAAATGACCAGTCTGTACATATAATCAAGGAAAATGGCCATGCAAAACTTTACTCTGCATTTCTATTGGTTCTTCCTCAAAAGCACACCAGTCCCTATCCAGAGAGGCTTACAATCTACTATAAGTGCCCTATTGCATTCACACAAACTAGTCCATAGTGCTTGTCAATGCAATAGGGCACTATTTTCTCAGAAATTTTCTCAGAAATTTTCTCAGAAATTCTCTCAGAAATTAGTTAAATGGGTGGGTCAACTTTGAATTAACTTTTAATTATGTAGACAGTAATAGTCTGAGAAAATTTACATTTGGTCTTTTATTATTTTTGCTGTTTTTTTTTAAAAATAATTTAGCAGTTCTTCAGGTTGGAATTTTTAGCTATATATGGTTGCTAGGGCTCAATTTCCTCAAGCAACCAGACAATGGTTTAATGGGAACAAAAGACAAAATGGAGAGGACCTAAATAGAAGTACGGGTATGGGATCTGTTATCCAGAATACTCAGGACCTGTGGCTTTCCAGATAACGGATCTTTCTGTAATTTGGATCTTCATACCACAAGTCTACTAGAAAATCATGTAAAATAAACCAAATAGGCTGGTTTTGCTTCCAATAAGGATTAATTTAATTATATCTTAGTTGGGATCAAGTACAGGTATAGGATCCCTTATCCGGATACCCGATTTCTCCCATAGACTCAGTTTTATCCAAATAATCCAAATTTCTAAAAATTATTGCCTTTTTCTCTGTAATAATAAAACAGTAGCTTGTACTTGATCCCAACTAAGATATAATTAATCCTTATTGGAAGCAAAACCAGCCTATTGGGTTTATTTAATGTTTAAATGAAATTCTAGTAGATTTAAGGCATGAAGACCCAAATTATGGAAAGATCCATTATCTGGAAAACCCCAGGTCCCGAGAATTCTGGATAACAGGTCTCATACCTGTACAAGGAACTGTTATTACAGAGAAAAAGGAAATAATTGAAAAACATTTGGTTAATTTGGATAAAATGAAGTCTATAGGAAACAGCCTTTCCGTAATTCAAAGCATTCTGGATAACGGGTTTCTGGATAACGGATCCCATACCTGTACACAAAAGTAATAGTAAGTATACATCCGTAACCTCAAAGAGCAATAGTTCTTCGGCTGCTTGGGTCAGTGACCCCATTTGAAAGCTGGAAAGAGGCAGATGAAGAAGGCAAATCATTTAAAATAAAAATATAGTTTTTGTACTACTGTAGTTTGTGAAACAATGAGAGGAAACCCATGCAAGAACAGGAATAAAATACAAACTCCTTGAGAATAGTGACCTGGCTGGAATCTAAACTAGGATTAAAGCTATGTGGGGCCACTGTGCTATCCAATAACATAATGGCAACAGCTAAACACAACAGTAGTTCAAGTAACAGCCCATTAAAATCAACATAAATTGTCGTTGATGTATTCATCAGAGAGGTGTGGGTCTTTGCACCCAATTCTGGTAAGGAAGGGTGTAAAGCGCTAAATACATGTTGGTTTGCATAGGCACAGTAAATGTGCCCATTAGACCTTTAATGAACAATGGGCTAAGCAGCCCTACCACAATTAAGATGGCCATACATGTACAGATCTGCTTGTTTATTTAGGTTGTCAAATGGTCAGATCCTTTATCGATATGCCCACCTTGAGGAAGGCCATATTGAGCTGATCTGATCATTTGGCCCAAGGACCAAACGATTGGACCACAATAAAGTACAAGCAGGGAGTTGGGACAAGGACCACACAAACAAGCTGATGCGTTCCTCACCCAACAGGATTTGTAAGCTTGTCTGATTGACATCTGGCCAATTTTTGGCCAATTTATCGGTTAGAGAGGCCCCCTTGGAGGGTTCCATATATGGTCTGCATGCATGTACTGTCGCTTTTACTCTGGAGTCTCTGAATGTAATAACTTTCAGGGGACAATCCCTTTAAAGAATGTCACCTCCTGTGGCACTTACCTAAAAATATGGGTATATTCTATTGTAAAAATAATATGTAAATATGTAAAGGGCAATGGCAATATATTTTTTTGAGATTACATTTTTAAATTATGTATTAATATGATATTGTTAGGTAATATACCAGGAAAACCCTATGCTGCATAGTGTACTCCACTTCCGCTAATGTATCTCGCTCTCTTGCTTGGACAAGCATTTTACCATTATCCTTTACCATACATGTCTTTTCATACAAAGCCTCTGAGATGTCTTCCTTCAAAGGGACTTTATTGTCATCATGATGTAAGTCCAGCAAAGGCAATGCTTCACAAATGCATCACCTAATATTTTTAGAAAATAACATAATGGTTATTAACTCCACAAGTCATGTGTAGTTTTTTGATTTTCTGGATAAGATTATCACATGTTTCAGAGATTAATGATTTTATACAGCTTGAGACCAGACATAGTTCTCAGGATAAGAAGTCAGCACTCACCAACAGGATAAGATTTAAATCAGGTGCACGTCTCTGGCAGCCACTCACAGCCGAAGTATTAAACTCTTTTTGGATTTAGACAGCACCGAAACAAGGCAATATTTCTTAAAAAGCCTTTATTTTTCTAAGACAGACATACAGCACAGCAACATTTCAGGCTTACAATAGCCTTTCCTCAAGCTGTGGACTAAATATTTTTAGTTTAATGGTAAACAAAAGAATTACTGAAACAGAATAAGGATCCTCCTGCCCCAATAAGCTAATAATCTATAAGTATGCGGCATTACAAAGGGCAGTAACAGTGGGTAAAATTGCCTCTAGGAAAGGACTATGGCTGTGGGATAGCAGGTATAGTAGGGAGAGATGGTGCCTATAGTAACAGTGGGATAATAGTCTCTGGGAAGGGAGTGTGACTGTGGGATAGCAGGTATAGTAGGGAGAGATGGTGCCTATAGTAACAGTGGGATAATAGTTTCTGGGAAGGGACTGTGACTGTGGGATAGCAGGTATAGTAGGGAGAGATGGTGCCTATAGTAACAGTGGGATAATAGTTTCTGGGAAGGGAGTGTGACTGTGGGATAGCAGGTATAGTAGGGAGAGATGGTACCTATAGTAACAGTGGGATAATAGTCTCTGGGAAGGGAGTGTGACTGTGGGATAGCAGGTATAGTAGGGAGAGATGGTGCCTATAGTAACAGTGGGATAATAGTCTCTGGGAAGGGAGTGTGACTGTGGGATAGCAGGTATAGTAGGTAGAGATGGTGCCTATAGTAACAGTGGATAATAGTCTCTGGGAAGGGAGTGTGACTGTGGGATAGCAGGTATAGTAGGGAGAGATGGTGCCTATAGTAACAGTGGGATAATAGTCTCTGGGAAGGGAGTGTGACTGTGGGATAGCAGGTATAGTAGGGAGAGATGGTGCCTATAGTAGCAGTGGGATAATAGTATGTGGGAAGGGACTGTAGCTGTGGGATAGCAGGTATAGTAGGGAGAGATGGTGCCTATAGTAACAGTGGATAATAGTCTCTGGGAAGGGAGTGTGGCTGTGGGATAGCAGGTATAGTAGGAAGAGATGGTGCCTATAGTAACAGTGGGATAATAGTCTCTGGGAAGGGAGTGTGACTGTGGGATAGCAGGTATAGTAGGGAGAGATGGTGCCTATAGTAACAGTGGGATAATAGTTTCTGGGAAGGGACTGTGACTGTGGGATAGCAGGTATAGTAGGGAGAGATGGTACCTATAGTAACAGTGGGATAATAGTCTCTGGGAAGGGAGTGTGACTGTGGGATAGCAGGTATAGTAGGGAGAGATGGTGCCTATAGTAACAGTGGGATAATAGTCTCTGGGAAGGGAGTGTGACTGTGGGATAGCAGGTATAGTAGGGAGAGATG
Organism: Xenopus laevis; assembly: GCF_017654675.1. NCBI lineage: Eukaryota > Metazoa > Chordata > Amphibia > Anura > Pipidae > Xenopus > Xenopus laevis. The sequence goes on along the minus strand of NC_054380.1, from coordinate 18,665,376 downwards.
GTGCCTATAGTAACAGTGGATAATAGTCTCTGGGAAGGGAGTGTAACTGTGGGATAGCAGGTATAGTAGGGAGAGATGGTGCCTATAGTAACAGTGGGATATCAGGTATAGTAGGGAGTATATTCTCAATGTAGTTGAATAATGAAGAATGGGTCATAGTATACATAGCTGTACTTCCACGTTCTGAACCCATCACAGCCTTTATTTAGTAATATTCTTTGCCTGGTTAATTAACTTCATTCTAATGAAGCCATCAATTTAGAATGTTGTATATTTTCACTGGGGCACACAGGTTACACCATAAATGTATTTACAAACTGTGATCTTTAAAACAGATTGAACCTATTCTATTGCACAGTATAAAGGAAGAATGATAACAAGTCATTACAAAGTTTATTTAATGTAATTTTATTTTGCATGGTTGCTTTTGAGTTTGACATGCACTGCAGACGCTTTGCTTTGAAAATCAGTGCTCTCTGACATGTCTCTCTGCAACCTGTCTGTTTAATATCTTTGTCCTTACATCCCCTGATCCAAAGCATTTAGATTGGCCGCATGGTATCAAAGAGCAGTTAGGTTATCAACTCTGTTGACATGAAAAGATTAAATCTGGCAAAAAGAGAGCGAGTAAGAGAGAACTGGAAAAATATTCCAACAATGCCTCCAAAGAGAGCGGGTATGGAAATAATCACATTCAACGGGAGTTTCCTCCTGATATATCTCAAGGAGATAAAGTCCCAGAGCCGTTACCATTTCAAAGGGAAATTTCCTGATTATCTATTGAGCTGCCAAATTTCAAACTGAGCTCAGAAAACCATTCAAATGAAAGAATGTAAGAGTTTTTGCCTAGTGAAAATAGATTACAAAAAGAAGATAGTGTTTTTCTAATTTAACATTTTAATATTTAAAGACTATAAGAACAAAAATATATGTACATTTAGGGGCATATTTATCAAGGGTCAAATTTAGAATCTGAAAAACTTCGAAATTCTAATTCGAAAAGACAAACCGAAATTGAGTCAAACTTTTTTTTTTGGCCGAATTTTTTTGGTCCGTTTTTGATTGCATAGGTCCGTATTCGGCCAAATTCGATATGTACGCATTTGATCAAATTCGAATGAAAGTCTGAAGAAAAAGGTTCTAGGAGGTCCCCCATAGGCTAAAACAGCAATTTGGCAGGTTTTAGATGGTGAATGGCTGAAGTCGAATTTTTAAAGAGACAGCACATAAATTTCGATATTCGAATTTTCGAATTTTTTTTCAAATTCGAATCGAATTTGGACTATTCCCTAGTCGAAGTACACAAAAAATAACTCGAAATTCTAATTTTTTTAATTTAAAAATTCACCTTTTATAAGTCTGCCCCATAATGTTAATTGGAAATTCTAATTCAAAAAGACAAACCGAAATTGAGTCAAACTTTTTTTTTTTGGCCGAATTTTTTTGGTCCGTTTTTGATTGCATAGGTCCGTATTCGGCCAAATTCGATATGCATGCGGGATGGCACTTGGAACGCTCAGTTTTACCAAGTTGCCCAAAATTACCTCAGGAGGGCTTTTCAGGAAGATTAGTACCCTGAAGAAGAGGTGATTTGGCGCCGGGCGACTAAATTTCCCCCAAATCTTAGTGGTGTCTCTTTGTTACTAGAGACAGGGACCCCCTGGTGGAGCTCTTCTTCTCTAAAAAATACTCACAGGCCCCTAGTCATTTTCAATAGATAGTCGGGATATACTGAATTCTGAATTTGGTTGCAGTTTTGGCTGAATCAAAGTCTTTGTTCAATTCAGATTCAGACAAATCTGAGCGCTTTGTTGAACTGAATATGAAACATAATGTGAATTTTTAAATTATCGCTTGACTTTAAACTTTTTTTTAGGGTTCTTAGAGAGCAACTATGCTAGGGGTCCCCAAGTTTTTTTTTTTGTTTTTGCCTCATTCAATTGTAAAAAAGAGTTGGAGAGAAACACAAGCATGAAAAAAGTTCCTAGGTGGTGCCAAATAAGTCCTGTGATTGGCTAATTGGTTGCCCCTATGTGGACTGGAAGCCTACAGGAGATTCTGTTTGGCAGTACACCTGTTTTTTATGCAACCAAAACTTGCCTCCAAGCCTGGACTTCAAAAATAAGCACCTGCTTTGGTGGACAAATTGTCACCCCCAGTAAAGCTGGCTGTTAAAACATATTTTTTTATATTTTTTTAGTTGAATTAAATTGAAATTGAAGAATTGGTTAATTTTTCAAAGATTACAGATTGCTAATTCTGTAATAAAATATAAACATGACATAAATAGAATTTTTAGTTAAAAAAAAAAAAACACGACTTAAACTGTCTACAACCATGTTCATGCCAAGCTAAGTCAGTTTAACAAAGAACTAAACATCAAGAAACTTTTAACTGTTTGACTATTTCTATAAGTACCCTGGAAATTTTGAAGCCATGTTCATGGGAACCCGTTGCTTAAATCATTACCATATTATTAGAATAACCAAGGTGCCCTGTTTAGTTTTATTCCACATTTCTGAATTCTACTAAATTCCAATTGGCCATTAGAGAACGCCGCTGCGGAAAAAATAAGGTTGCTATCAGTTGACATGTAGGGGCAGGTTTATGAAGGGTCGAATTGAAAATTATTTTCAGTTTATTTTAGTGTAATTCTTTTAGTGTAATTCGATTAGGGAACAGTCCAAATTTGATTTGAGTTTAAAAAAAACCTGAAATTTATCATGTATTGTTCCTTTAAGAATTCAAATTTGATTATTTGCCATCTAAAACCTGCCGAAATTTTGTTTTAACATATGGGGGACCTCCTACAATCAATTGGTCGTTTGGTGAATTTTTGAAAATCAATTTTTTTTTTGTGAAAAAACTCGAAGCAAATTCAAATCGAATTGTAATCGAATTCGAATAGCATACTATTTGAGTTTTAAGGTCGATCCTGAATTTATAAAATTTGATTTTTTTAACAGATTTTGTTTTTTCGGATTTTGAGTTTATGGGAGTTTATGGAAATTTTAAGAAACTCCCATAAACTCGAAATTCGTCCCTTGATAAATCTGCCCCATAATGTAATGTGACATAAGGAAAACAAGGAGATCAGGGTGAAAATCGCACCTTTTTCGAGAGGACGGAAATCATATTGTACAGCTGCCAGTCATTCGTATTGAAACAGGAAGGAAAGGAAGAATAAATAAACACAGCAATCATCTGTGGTCTTGGAAGGGATAGTGGGATTCCTTTCAAATTAAGGCAATATCTGAAATTTGGAACGATCTGTGCTGAAGGATAGAGTTTATGTCAATAAGAACTAGTGGTGGACATTGAACATGTGAGCTGCTTTGCCATGAGTTTAACAGCACATACAGTGAGGCTTTTATACAGCTGATGGTTATGTTATTCTGTTTGCTACTGTCTTTGGCTAAATCAGACCCCGCAACTACATTTGGATTGGCAGGAAGGAAACCCTCAAGGAAATGTACCATTAAACAGAAACGTGATTCCATTTATTAATAGTAATAGCAGCATAGGGGCTCTTTATTTATAACGAAAGTCTAAAGACAAAAGGGGCATTGTATTAAAGAAGAACTAAACCCTAAAAATTAATATAGTTAAAACTGCCATATTTTATATCCTGAACTTATTGCACCAGCCTAAAGTTTCAGCTTGTCAATAGCAGCAATGATCCAGGACTTCGAACTTGTCACAGGGGGTCACCATCTTGGAAAGTGTCTGTGACACTCACATGCTCAGTGGGCTCTGAGCAGCTGTTGAGAAGCTAAGCTTAGGGGTCGTCACTTATTATCCAGCAGAAAATGAGGTTTGTCTGTAATATAAGCTGATGCTACAGGGCTGATTATTACATTCGGATGCTAATTGCGCTGCTTTCTGTGCTGCCATGTAGTAATTATCTGTATTAATTACTAATCAGTCTTATATTGTGACATCTCTATTCTCTGTGTACTGTATATTGTGAGTGGGTCCCTAAGCTCAGTAAGTGACAGCAGCACAGAGCATGTGCAGTGAATCAGCAGAAAAGAAGATGGGGAGCTACTGGGGCATCTTTGGAGACACAGATCTTTACTGCTAAAGGGCTGTGGTTGCCTTAGACTAGTACAGAAGCCAAAAACATAATGTACAACATTTCTAGCTACTTCTTTAAGATTACAGAGGAACTGAGATAAGTGTTGTGTTGCATTATGTAGCAATGAGGCATAATAGATTTGATCCCAATATTACAGGTAGGCCATGAGTTTGATGGTAATTGAGTGCAAAACCTAATGAGGTTTTAGTGACGTGTGGGCTGGCCCGACCTCGCACCCCCCCCTTTCCTGGTGTCAGGCAGGTCTGGGTTGAGCTCTTCTGCCCGGAAGTCGGGTACGGGCGGGCGCGGGTGGAGGGAGGGAGGGATGATATCAGGCTGGTGCGGGTCTGGTAAAACCTGACCAGCACTTCACTATTAGGTTTATTATTCTATTGTCTTGATTTTGCTTTGTTGGACATTTTTAATAAAATTTCCCCACTTCCAGCAATTTCAGCAACATCACTTATAAATACATACATATGACCTTTATATACCCACTGAATTTAAATTAAGGCAAGCGTAAGTAAGTAAACGAAGTTTGGCTAGGAAGGAAGTAACACTAGAGAAAATTTGCTAAAAAATGTTCGCTGACAAAAGTATGCTAGCATTATTTTACTGAGACAAAATTACATATTTTGATGAATACACAAATTAGTCATGAAATAACGTCTGATGTAGTTGGGCGATTTCCAGAGAGAAAATCTGCATGTAAGTAAATATCGCCATTGTTTGATGGGTTTAGTTATCCTCGAATTTTTGAGTTTACAAGTTAAAAATACTTTGAAACTGTTAGTTTACAAGCTCAAAAAAAGTTGAAAACTTGAATTGAATAAATATTTTACATTTTCTTAGGACAACTTCTACATGAAACTCACAACCTTTCGAGTTTTTTTACATTAATAATTCGAGTTTGTGAGTTTTAGCTCAAAAAAACTCAAATTGCAGTAAAACCCCAAATTTTTTTCACATGTAGTGTTCCAGGTAGATTGGTCGCACACAGACAAATTTTCTCTTCTTTGGGCGACTGATCTCCCCAAAATGCCTTCCCACCGGCTAGAATGTGAATCGCCAGCGGGATGGCACTCGGATCTCTTCGTTTTCCAAAGTCGCCCAAAGTTGCCTCACAAGGAAACTTCAGGCGACTTCAGAAAACTGGAGTGATCTGAGTGGCATCCCGTCGGCAACTATCATTATAGCATATAATGCCATTTAGTCGAAGGGAGATTGGTAGTGATGGGCGAATTTGCGCCGTTTCGCTTCGCCGAAAAATTGGTGAAAAAATCGCGAAACAGTGCCGGCGTCTCGTTTTGACGAATTTTTTGCGAATTCGCGCTTGGTGAATAAATTCGCCCATCACTAGAGATTAGTTGTCTGAAGAATAGGAGATTTGTCTCTGGGCGACTGATCTCCCCGGAACGCTACGTGTGCCACCACCCTTGGGTGTAAGGCATTTGGCGAATATGAACAGTGACCTATTGCACACAAAAGGGTCTACCAGTTGTCTATACATTCTGGGTGTAGAAGGCATATTTATAATGGTGCATTCCTGCTGGTATTACTGACTATTGACTGGTGTTGGTTTTGTTTCATTTCATCTTATCTGGGGAAGCAGATAAAATAAATTAAGATTTTGTCAAGGCACCGTTACCCGGGGAGGCAGATTGTTGAAAAAAATAACATTTTGGGTTTTTTAAAATTAAAAAAAAAAAATCTTGACTTCCGGCATACTTACATGAAAACTTACACTTACCTGTTCATGTAGAAGTCAAAGGGAGCTGTCCTAGAAACATTTAAGCTGTATTCCAAATTTTTCCAATCTATTTGACAGCTTGTAGACCCATTGTAAATGATGAGCAGAATGTGAATTTGATTAATTTTTATTTGATCAATTTGTTTACAAACATTTGAGTTAATGTGAATTAAATGTGAATTAAATATACCTCTAAATGCAACATTTCAATTCTGATAAATAGGCCCTCTAGTTTCATTAAAACTCCCAACAAAAGTCAATTTTCAGATTTTTTTTTTCAAAAAAACAAATGTTGAAATACCTTAAGTTTTGTAAACTTATCAGTGGCTAAAACAACTTGCCATCTTTTAGCTGCTGGGTTTTTTTTTTTTTCAACTCATTTTTTAAGATTTTTCTCAAATATTTTTTAGTATTTTTAAAATTTGGTTTTGATTAACCTGAACCATTATACACTTTCAGAATGACAGCATATATCGCATGTATATCAAAGTGACTGTAGGTGAAACTTCAAGGTTGACTCGCCCTTCATCAAGATCCACTATGTAATGAGGGGGTTATTTACTAAAATCTGAAAAATTTCTCACTGTTTTCTTAAAACCACTTTGACTAAACTCCTGTGCAATTATTACCCTATTTATCAATACATTTTCTCATAAAGATTTGGTGTAGGAAAAAACTTGATAAAATAGTATAAAAAAATCCAAATTGTATAAAATTTTCAGATTTGACACCTGAAAACAATGAATTCTTCTGATTATTGTATGAAACTCAGCACAGATAATGATATCTTTCAATTGTAAACAGGACATCTGCCATTGATTTCTACATGACCTTGGCTGGTTTGAGATGGAGTACTTTTAGCAGTATCAGGTTTAATAAATCACTAAAAAGTCAAGTTTTTTCCCTCCGAAAAAAAGGGGTTTTCCCTTTAAATCGCCAACCAGAAAAAAATCAGACTTTAATAAATAAGTCTCATACAGTATGTGAACAATGATCTCACTTCTTCCACTGGAAGGATCCAGGTGAAAATCAGGAATTCCAACGATTTGTCTTTTTTTCTTTTTGTCTATATACAGTATTTGTAGAACAAGAGAGCAGAATAGTAAAAAATAGAATAAGAGAATTAGGCCCCACGTTAGTGGTTTTAAATATATTGATAAATATATTGATCAATGATCCTTATCCTACAGTGATGAGCCTAAAACTAAAAAGGGACAATTTGTTTTTTAAATTGATAAATTGTCTATCTTTTGTAACACCTCTTTGCTATTAGGTCTAACATTAAGGGGCAGATTTAGAAAGAAAACTTCGAAATTTGAATATCGAAATTTATCATGTACTGTCTTTTTAAAACTTTGACTTCGAATATTCGCCATCTAAAACCTGCCGAAGTGCTGTTTTAGCCTATGGGGGACCTCTTTGGAGTCAATTGGTGGACTTTGAGAAATCAAAGTTTTTTGTCGGAAAAACTTTGACTCGAATTCGATCGAATGCGCTATTCCTTCGATCGTACGATTCTAATACGGCCGAATACTCCCCTAAGGGGCATATTTATCAAGGTTCGAATTTCGAATTGAAAATACTTACAAATTCGAATTCAAAGAGACCACCTGAAGTGAAGTCAAAGGTTTTTTTGGGTCGAAGAGGACCGTATTCAGCCGAATTCTAATCGTACGATCGAAGGAATAGCGCATTCACTCGAATTTGATTCAAAGTTTTTCCCCCAAAAAACTTAGATTTCCCAAAGTCCACCAATTGACTCCAAATAGGTTCTAGGAGGTCCCCCATAGGCTAAAACAGCACTTTGGCAGGTTTTAGATGGTGAATGGTCGAAGTCAAAGTTTTAAAGAGACAGTACATGATAAATTTTCGATTTTCAAATTTCAACGGTTTTTTTCAAATTCAAATCAAATTTGGACTATTCCCTAGTCGAAGTACACGAAAAATAGCATATATTACATAAAACCACGAGATGAAATTCTTTTTGTAGCATTTTGTTGCCTCTTTTGTTGTTGCATTAATCCCGCGGGCATGTTTTTGCTAATTGAAAACATTATATTCAAATAAATTAATTTTGGCTGCCTCAACAGCATACAGAGTGTGAAGTATTTATTTATGTACTGTTGTATAAAAGGTCAAATTTTCCATATGTATTATTATTGTTTTTTTTATTTTTTTTGCATACCCTAAACATACAGGGGGTTATTTATCAAAACACAAATTTTTCTCATTATTTTATTAGAACAGCTTCCAACAAACACCCATCCACCATATTTATCAATAAAATAATTAGAAACATTTTGTGTGGGAAAGAACTTGTTAAAATCGTTAAAAAAATTCAAAACGTACATTTTTTTCAGATTATCGCCTGAAAATCACAAATTTTTTTGGATTGTCGGAAAAACGCAGAGCAGATCATGATATCTTTCAATTGTAAGAGGGACATCTGCCATTGATTCTACATGACCTCGGCAGCTTTGAGATGAGGCATTTTTGGATTCAGACTTTTAGAAGCCTCTGGTATAATAAATATCGAAAAATTTTAGTTTTTTTTTGTCCACAAAAAAATGGTGTTTACCCCTTTCAAACCAGGAAAAGTCAGACTTTAGATTACACAAAGAAAATAAGTGATATAAGAGGTATTAACCAAAAGGCAATATGACATATTTTGGAGTATTAACTTTGCAGTGAGAAACATTAGGCTCTTTTCAGCAGGAGTAATTGCGCCAGACATGAAAATATGCCAATTTACCTATGCAAAAATTACCAAATTTCACCTGGTCCAGGCTGGCAAACTACCAATATCTACCACTACCAAGATATAGAAGACTTTATGACATCTCATCATATCACCCATGCTATTTTCCATGTCCAACAAACCTCATTACTGTATTGTATTAAGTCACCAGCATATTCTCATGTATGTATGGGGGAAATGATTGCGTAATTACATAAGGATTCAATTCCAGAAAAATTTGGGCATGTAATGTTAGCAATTGTGTAATTACAAATTTTAATAAAGACACAATGTTACAGTGAAACCCCTCTTGAAATGATCAACAACAGGGTTTGTTCAGTTGAAACTTTGTGCCCGCAGAAAAAGAATTGCAGAGAAATGTGGTTGCTGATCCTGGATAAAATTGGACTGATAATTGAATTCCATCACCCCAATGTTGTGACCCATTTGGCTAATGTTTCTGTTTTCTCACCAAATAAATAAGGAGATCCTCCTTAAAGGGATACTGTCATTGGAAAAAATTTCAATTTTGAAATCTGACATGGGGCTAGACATTTTGTCAATTTCCCAGCTGCCCCTGGCCATGTGACTTGTGCCTGCACTTTAGGAGAGAAATGCTTTTTGGCAGGCTGCTGTTTTTCCTTCTCAATGTAACTGAATGTGTCTCAGTGGGACATGGGTTTTTACTAATGAGTGTTGTTCTTGTATCTACCAGGCAGCTGTTATCTTGTGTTAGGGAGCTGTTATCTGGTTACCTTCCCATTGTTCTTTTGTTTGGCTGCTGGGGGAAAAGGGAGGGGTGATATCACTCCAACTTGCAGTACAGCAGTAAAGAGTGATTGAAGTTTATCAGAGCACAAGTCACATGACTTGGGGCAGCTGGGAAATTGACAAAATGTCTAGCCCCATGTCAGATTTCAAAATTGAATATAAAAAAATCTGTTTGCTCTTTTGAGAAATGGAATTCTGCTGGAGCAGCACTATTAACTGATTCATTTTGAAAAAAAATTTTTTCCCATGACAGTATCCCTTTAAATATGAAGGGTACACACAGTCTATATACAATATATATATGTTCAATTTAGCTAACCTTTTCAAGAGATCCCTCTCATGGGCATGCTCCTCACAGTAAATGCTTCAACTGAGATGTGCAAATATTCTATGGTATCCTTTGTTAAATTTAAAAATGTTTGAGTGCCACAGGCTATCTCCCATGTACTGTACAAATAGTAAAGGCCCCAAAGGAAAAAGTGCTAAACATGCAAACATACAAGTTCAACAGTTTTAAAATGAGACCAGTGTTCCTCCCATTGATCAGGGTCTGCAGAAACAGGGTCGTGTTCAAGGACAGGATCATTCCCATGCATCAGTTCTATTCTTAATTGTTCAGTTAGCAATTAAACCTTCCTCTTTTGGAGGCTCATATAGTCAGTTCTGCTATTGATACAATCAGAATTTAGCTATTTTGGCAGTCAAAAACTGCCGCTAATTGTAACATGGATGAATATTTCAGTTAATTTCATGGAGGGCTTGGGACCACAAATAATCCATTGTAGAAGGCCAGTCAAAGGTTATCACTCAGACAGCATCAAGTTTATTGGTGTAACATAAGTTTTTAATTCTAAGCAGACATATGCTGGCCATAAAGTGTGAAGGTGCTAACAGAGGTTAATAGTTATCCAAGTAGAACATTTCTATGCAAATATACAATCGAAATCTCCAGTGGAAAATCGAATCTCGTTTTCTCTGTAAGTGATATTTTGGCTCCATTATCTCATTCATCAGTAAAGGTGTAAACAAATTACTCAACTTTCTTGAGCAGAAGTGAAAAGGTCAGACCAAGTAACACGACTCTGCTCTTGTATGACCCTACAGTAGGGTCAAAATCCAAATGTAAAGTGTCCATTTTTAGCTGCAATATACAAGGAAAAAGTAGACTTCAAACCTGTTTGTATGATATACCAAGAAAGCATAACTTATAAGGCCTAAAACCCAGTTCGTTGGTGTAAAAAACACAGAAAATTAAATTAAATGATACATTGATAACTATACTCTCTTAAGTTACCATGGCTGATAGGAACGCAGAAGGGAAGAAAATCTGCTACCCTACATTTTGGCATTTAATCTTTTATAATAAATAGAATGATATGATAGATGTGTTGGCATTGTTCCCCAAGAAGGCCTTCAGTCCAGCAAGAATATTAACAGAATACTGTGGAAGTGGTTCCTCAAAATAAGAAGCAGATTTATAAGATTCAGCTTTGCGTTGAGTACCTGGTGGTCTAGTGAGGCAACAAGGATGCCCGCCACTTTGGTCGTGGGGAAGCGTGCAGACTTCCCATATGAAAGGGGTTTTTTTTGTCTGGCACTATGACTTTCCACCATGACAACACTGTGCAAGGTGCAAAATTATTTTATTCTTTTATAATGAATAGAAAGATATAATAGATGTGCTGGCATTGTTGCAACACTTTGGTCATGGAGACACCTGCAGATGTGGTTCTTTATTTTGTCTTGCGCTGCACAATGACTTTGCACAATGACTTACCGAGCAGAGAGAAATAGATCATTTTACTTACCTACTTGACGTAAATTCCTTTTCTTCTAGTCCCGACATGTCAGTACACATGGGGGCATTGCCCCTCCCAGACCTGGAGGTAGGACCTATAACATAGCCAATCAAAATGAATCATGACCTATAAGACCACATGACTTCCTCCTCACCACAGTTATACTTTTGCCATAGCAGTACAGTAACAAAAATAAATAAATTGGGATGGGAAACCCTGTACTGACATGTCGGGACTAGAAGAAAAGGAATTTACGTCAAGTAGGTAAGTAAAATTCTCTTTCTTCTACGTCCCTCCATGTCAGTACACATGGGATCTACCAAGCCATGCCCCAAAAACAAGGGGTGGGAAAAGATAAAAAAGAGTGAGGAGGGAGATCCTACCTCCCTGTCCAGTAGGACAAAAAATAACTGTGGTGAGGAGGAAGTCATGTGGTCTTATAGGTCATGATTAATTTTAATTGGTTATGTTATAGGTCCTACCTCCAGGTCTAGGAGGGGCAGTGCCCCTATGTGTACTGACATGGAGGGACGTAGAAGAAAATTTATTTTATAATGAATGGAAGGATATAATAGATTGGCATTGTTCCACATAAAGGCCTTCACTCCAACAAGAATATTAATTGTTTATTGTGGGGCCTCAAAATAAGAAGCAGATTTATAAGATGCAGATTTTGATTCAAGTGTTACAGTACCTGGTGGTCTAGTGGGGTGCATTCTCTAGCTGTTCCTGACCTTAGCCTGTTCATTGACCATTGCTGTTTTGCAGCCTGAACTGACCGTAGCCTGTTATTTGACAATGACAATGCTTCCTGATTTTGTATTTTGCAGTCTGCATGGATTTGACCTTGGCCTTTTCTCCCAATACACACTCAGACATTGGCCTAATATTTGGATTTTGCTTGTCTGCTGCCTGCCCTGACTTATGCATGCCTCGCCAACTGTGTTTGCTTTGCTGCCTGCCTTGACCCAGTGCCTGAACTTGGACTTGTTTTCTGCCAGTTCCTCAAACATTTCCTCTGAGGTCTGTGTTTTGCAGGTTTTCTTTATAAAATCTTTTGTAAAGCCTCAGTATGCTTAGTAATTGTCTCCTCTTGGCTAACTCATTTAGTAATTCTAACAGCTAGTGACATTTCTTGGGGCTCTGTTGTTTAAAGGTGCAAACAGTCATTGCATTGCTTCCTTAGATTGTTGAGGTCCAGACATAGATTTCAAGAAGGGCATTATCCTCCAGTAGTTTATATAGCCTCTTCGGGGCACATTTACCTAGGGTCGAATATCGAGGGTTAATTGACCCTCGATATTCGACCGTTGAAGTAAAATTCTTTGACTTCGAATATCGAAGTCGAAGGATTTACCGCTATTCCTACGATCGAACGATCGAAGGAATAATCCTTCGATCGAACGGTGAAATCCTTCGAATCGAATGATTCGAAGGATTTTAATCCATCGATCAAAGGATATTCCTTCGATCAGAAAATTGTTAGGAAGCCTATGGGGACCTTCCCCATAGGCTAACATTTGTCTCGGTAGGTTTTAGGTTGCGAATTAGGGGGTCGACGAATTTTTTAAAGAGACAGTACTTTGACTATCGAATGGTCGAATAGTCGAACGATTTTTAGTTCAAACCGTTCGATTCGAAGTCGAAGGTCGTAGTCGAAGGTCGAAGTAGCCCATTCGATGGTCGAAGTAGCCAAAAAAAAACATTCGAAATTTGAACTATTTTTCTTCTATTCCTTCACTCGAGCTAAGTAAATGGGCCCCTTCATGTCAGCATGCTTACTCTGATTTCCTCCCACACAACAAAAACATACAGGCGAATGAACATATCTCTTGGTCAAAGTGTATGTGTGCAATAGTAAGCACCTCTGGGACAGGGACACGTGTGGTTAATGCTTTGGAGTTATCCACATCAAGAAACTTTCAAAAAAATTTGAAATTTAAATTTTATAGAATACCAATAAATATGGAGTCAATAATTATAATTGTTTATGATATCCCAGAGCAAGACAACACTTAAAAAAATGAAGAAAAATATCCACACTACTTTGCATTTGAACTTGAAATGTCCCAATTTGCTAAGTCCTATCAGTTAAACTCTACAGGTATACAGATACTGTACCATTTCCCTCATTTGCCAGATATATAAAAAGTATTAATATATATTTTATAAATCATTTATTGTGATCAACACACACACAACATGGGGTTTCAATAATATTATCTTGACATATTCCTTTTCCCCAGATCAGACTGCAGCAAAAACTAGAACAATTCTGAGAGTCTCAGTTTTATGGGTATTTTTGACAGGTTTCTCCAGTGATTATTCAAAATATTTTATTGTGTTCTGTACTTAAACATTCAAACCCATCAGGCACACCAGGAAATGCATGGCCACATTAGCTTATGGTTTTTATTGGATGCATGTGCCATGAATATATATTGTTGTATTGGTACCCACCAACGCTCTAGTTCATTCCCATCATTGTCATGCTTTATGAATGACCTGTTTTACGTACTCCAACTGGAGATGCCTTTAATTGCCAAGTTGCCTTTGCTCATTTTTATGTTTAGTGGGTGCTTTATGAGCCAATATATTATAGAAATTATATTATATATTAAATTATTTCTGTGACTGCACCTAAGGAATTTGTGCTTTGGAAAAAAATTGAGAAAATACAGATGAGTGACAAAATATCTGATGAACTTGCTTTTGACTAAAAGTAAAAGGTAGTAAATCAGTTGTGTAGTTTCCTTGTTTATTACCCTGCATTAAAATATTCCCTAGATGATAAATGCAATGTGTGCCCTGACATTTGCTTTCCTAGGGTAGTATGAAAGCTATAGAGGTATGTCGTTGCAAGTCAGCCTCACCTTAGTAATTGTCGTTCGACTGAGGAGGAAATGAATGCAGGAACGGAGTCCTTCAGAGGTCACATTTCTTTGTCCTTTTTAGTTCTCGGGGTTGCAGAAGACTGACTCTATAAGCAGCAGCAAGTTGTAATTTAGGATTTCATATGACAAACCTGAAAAGCGTTTGTGTCAACTGAGATTTAGATCTGAGATCTAAACAACCCAATCCATATCAAGGGGTGTCCTGTGCAATAATTGGGACATTGTTTGGTCATAACTTCTGTTATATGTTTTGTGAACCTGTGGTCACTCTTTAATCATTCCTTGTCTCACATGTTATATTAAATGGCTCTGGAACAGCCACAGGTTTTATAGTTCCATAGTTAAGTTTGGTTGAAAAAAAAAAAAACAAGTCCTTATATATTATATATATATATAAGCTCATCATATATATATATATATATATATATATATATATATATATATATATATATATATATACAGTATATATATATATATATATATATATATATATATATATATATATATACAATTACAAGAGTCCTCTGCACTCAACCCATTATCAATATATTTAAGACAGCGACATTTTGTGCATACTGCTACTGAAAAATGCCTTACCCTTTAAACAAAACAGGGATTGTTTGTCCATATATTGCAATATATTTAAGCTGAACAACTACGTCAAAGTCATCCCATATCTGGCCAGTCCTATGCTTAATTTTCATCTGATTCATTAAGAATTCTATGGTTTAATTATACATTTTATAAAAGGGACGAAAACGTTTTACCTGCAACTTACCAGCTGCTTTCAAAGTAAAACTCCCAAACTTGGCTGCCCTTTTATTAAACACCAGTGGGATCACCTGACTATAGTTGGAGAGGGTGGGAGCTACAACATGGAGCTGGTCACTGCTCTTGTATAACTATAACAAACAAGGGAAAGTTGTGCTCACCACTAGTCAGGTGATCCCACTGGTGTCTAATAAAAGGGCAGCCAAGTTTGGGAGTTTTACTTTGAAAGCAGCAAGTAAGTTGCAGGTAAAACGTTTTTGTCCCTTTTATAAAATGTATAATGAAACTATAGAATTCTTAATGAATCAGATGAAATTGAGCGTAGGACTGGCCAGATATGGGATGACTTTGACGTAGTTGGCCAGCTTATATATATTGCAATATATGGACAAACAATCCCTGTTTTGTTTAAAGGGTAAGGCATTTTTCAGTAGCAGTATGCACAAAATGTCGCTGTCTTAAATATATTGATAATGGGTTGAGTGCAGAGGACTCTTGTAGTTGACTATATGTATTTTGTGGTCACATACTCTTTGCACCCCCGCCTAATGGTTTTAAAAAACTAGTGGTGAGCACAACTAAGGACTTGTTTTTTTTTTCAACCAAACTTAAACTTAATATATATGCTTATAAAGACCCATCTATACTTTCACAAATAAACACCTAAATTAATTGTAGGTTTTAGTGTTACAATAGCCTTGGATATTCTACTTGTCCAAGAAATCATCCAAGCCATTCTTATAGTCATTAACTGAATCAGCATCACAACATCACCCGGCAGTGCATTCCACAACCTCACTGTCCTGACTGTGAAGAACCCCCTACGTTGCTTCAAATGAAAGTTCTTTTCTTCTAGTCTAAAGGGGAGGCCTCTGGTACGGTGATCCACTTTATGGGTAAAAAGGTCCCCTGCTATTTGTCTATAATGTCCTCTAATGTACTTGTAAAGTGTAATCATGTCCCCTCGCAAGTGCCTTTTTTCCATAGAAAACAAACCCAACCTTGACAGTCTCCCCTCATAATTTAAATCTTCCATTCCACTCTCTTCAGTTCATTTTATCCTTCTTAAGCTCAAAACTGCTCCAATCGGGCAAAGTTTCTATTGTTTCCTGCTCCTGGCAAATTCCTATTGTTTCCTGTGGGGGATTTTCCTTCTTCTTGGCAAAATTAGAAAAAAGATGAATCAATATTTTGCTGCCAGTGTATCATTTTGTTGATCTTGTTGAAATAATGTTGTTTTGCTAACATTTTGCTACTTGGTCAAAGCGAGGGAATGGCATGAATAATACTACACTAAGGGGCAAATTTACTTATGGTCGAATAACGAGGGTTAATTAGCCCTCGATTTTCGACTGCAGAATTGAAATCCTTTGACTTCGAATATCGAAGTCGAAGGATTTACCATAATTCATTCGATTCGAAGGATTTTAATCCATCGATCGAACGATTTTTCTTCGACCAAAAAATACTTAGAAAGCCTATGGGGACCTTCCCCATAGGCTAACATTGACTTTGGTAGGTTTTAGGTTGCGAACTAGGGGGTCGAAGTTTTTTTTAAAGAGACAGTACTTCGACTATCGAATGGTCGAATAGTCGAACGATTTTTAGTTTGAATCGTTAGATTCGAAGTCGAAGGTCGAAGTAGCCCATTCGATGGTCGAAGTACCCAAAAGAAACATTCAAAATTCGAAGTATTTTTTATTCTGTTCCTTCACTCGAACTAAGTAAATGGGCCCCTAACTATTTTTTCATTGCTGAGAGGTAGATGGAAACCTTGAGGGCTGAAGGAGAGTTTTCCCACAGAATAAAATCTGGATATTAAACATTTGGATTTTATTATGCTTCTTAAAAATTATAAATCTCTGCTCTTGTTGTTATTCCTTAGATATTCCAGGGTATAGTAAAAGCAATTTCATTTTTATAAATAAATATATATGCTGTTGAAATTTGAGCATTGCATTGTGTGCTTCTGGTGTTAATGTGAAAAGTTTCATCTGAGCCATATTTCTTTTGTATTTCTCTTGGACGTGAATACACACAAAGCTTTCTGCTTCTAGATCCCCCCACCCTGTTTCCTCCTTTGGCACAAACCACTGCAACACACAACCTTATCAGTGGAGAGATCAGCCTTGGACCTGGATTTCTTGAAAGAAATGGCTCTCCCATAACACCCAATTTATTATGATGGAGCGAAAATTTATGGTATCCCTATTCTTCCTGCATATGTGGGATTTATATTGTTTCACAGAAATGTCCTCTTGAATCCTGATTTAATATATCAGTATACCTGTTATTGTCTGTTGTTACCGAAGCATTTATCTTGGTTTTTACGTGTTTTGCCTCATATTTCATATCAAAAGAAACAGCCCTGGGTAATGTCCTTTAAGATGTATATGGCAAAATTTAGCTCAATTTCAATTACTAGAAGTTAATCATTTAGGAACTCGTGCATGGTTTAAAACATGATTTTTTTCCTAAACTAATCAGTTAATAGTGCTGCTCCAGCAGAATTCTGTACTGAAATCCATTTTACAAAAGAGAAAACAGATTTTTTTATATTTAATTTTGAAATTTGGCATGGTTCTTTACATGTAGTCAGTTTGCCAAGTGTCCCCAGACATGTGGCTTGTGCTATTATAAACATATTAAAACGTCACTCTTTACGGTCGGGGCACACGGGCAGATTCGGGGAGATTAGTTGCCTTCTTCGGGTGACTAATCTTCCCAATCTGCCTTCCCCTGCCTTCCGCCGGCTAAAATGAAAATCGCCTGGGGGCAGGCACTCGGAGAGCTTTGTATTCCAAAGTCGCCCGAAGTTTCCTCGTGAGGAAATTATGGATGACTTCTGAAAACGAAGTGCTCCTAGTGCCTGTCCCCAGGCGATTTTCATTTAAGCCGGTGGAAGGCAGGGGAAGGCAGATGGGGGAGATTAGTCCCCCCCGAAAAAGAGGAGATTTGTCGCCTGGCAACTAATTTTCCCGAATCTGCCCCAACCCTTACTGCTGCTCTGCAAGTTGGATTGATATCATCCCGATCCCTTCTGCCCCCCAGCAGCCCAACAATAGAACAAAGGGAAGGTAACCAGATAACAGCTTTCTGTTAGTAAAAAATTCATGTCCCACTGCAACTTCCTAGTTACATTGAGTAGGAGAAACAATAGCCAGCCTGAAAGCAGTTCCATCATGAAGTGTTGGCTCTTTCTGAAAGCACATGACCAGGCAAAATGACCTGATATGGCTGCCTAAACTCCAATATTACAAGTAAAAAAAAAAAGATATACTTCTTGGTTCAGAAATGGAATTTTATACGGTAGAGTGAATTATTTGCAGTGTAAACAATGTAATTTAGAAATAAAAACTACACAATAAAAATCATGACAGTGAATTGTTATTCACAAGGGTACCTATATGTGTTTATTGCAACTCCTATTAGCACAGAAGCAATGGTTCAGTAGCTTTCATAAACTGCATGGCATTGTACTCAAGGGGACATATTTATTAGGAAATAACACATTTTTTCACCTGCTACAGACTGGCTACAAAATTCGCATTTTCTTGAATGTCAAAAATGTTTGCAAATCTGTGCTATTATTTTACCATATGTTTCAAATTGTGTTTCCTGTGTGTGAGTAAAAGTCCATTGACTTCAGTACATTTGGCTCAAGAAAAAAATGTGTTGAAAAATGGCCCATTGACTCCAATGCACATCCATCACAGTCCACAGAAACTTCCAAATAGGATAGAGACCCCTCCCATTGACTTATATACAACCTTGGCCAGATTTTCAGATTCAGACTTTTTCCATCCTGGGGGGTATAATAAATCTCAAAAAAATTGAGTTTTTTTATCCACTAAAAATTGGGATTTTTTTAGTTAAAAAACTTCAAATTTTTTTTTAGTTTTTTGGCATTCAGATTTTAATAACCCCCTTACTCATAGGATGTTTGTAACATGAAAAGAGTAAGGCTGCTTATTTATGACATTAAGGGGCCGATTCACAAAGGGTCGAATATCGAGGATTAATTAACCCTCGATATTCGACTGGGAATTAAAATCCTTCGACTTCGAATATCGAAGTCGAAGGATTTTAGCGCAAATAGTGCGATCGAACGATCGAAGGATTATTCCTTCGATCGAACGATAAAATCCTTTGAATCGAACGATTCAAAGGATTTTAATCCAACGATCGAAGGAATATTTTTCGATCAAAAAAAGTTAGCCAAGCCTATGGGGACTTTCCCCATAGGCTAACATTGACTTTGGTAGCTTTTAGATGGCGAACTAGGGGGTCGAAGTTTTTTCTTAAAGAGACAGTACTTCGACTATCGAATGGTCGAATGGTCGAACGATTTTTAGTTCGATTAGTTCGATTCGAAGTCGTAGTCGAAGGTCGTAGTAGCCCATTCGATGGTCGAAGTAGCCCAAAAAACACTTTGAAATTCGAAGTTTTTTTTACTTTCGAATCCTTCACTCGAGGTTAGTGAATCGGCCCCCAAGTCTTCACTTGCCTTATTTGAGTGTCTGCTCAACAGATATTCTATTTGATCCACTCCCTTTGCTGAAGGCTCAGGGTAGTGCACCTGGGCCTCTTTTTTAAAGTGGTAAGTTGCTTTACAGATATGGACCTGATATCCAGAATGCTCGGGACCTGGGGTTTTCCGGATAATGGATCTTTCTGTAATTTGGATCTTCATACCTTGTACTTGATCCAAACTATAATTAATCTTTATTGGTGGCAACACCAGCCTATTTCATTTATTTAATGTTGAAATGTTTTTGTAGTAGGCTTAAGGTCCAAATTACAGAAAGATCTGGTATTGGGAAAGACCCAGGTCCCGAGAATTCTGGATAACAGATCCCATGCCTGTAGTTATTTAACAAACTAATGCTAACTGGCCTTCAGATGGGTCTCCAATTCTCCACCTTGGGGCAGAATATTATGAATATTATAAGTTATGCTGCCAGCCACTCCGTTTATACAATGTCATTCTCTAGATAACCTTACATTTCTAAAAAAAACATTTTGCAGGATCAATTTCATAAAAAAAGATTTAGAATCAATTAGAAACACCAAAATGCAGGAAATTTGAAAATGTTATTGTCCTTTTACTCGCCATAGAGCTAAAATTCTAAAATAAAATAAATACCTTAATCCCACTTGTTTCGCCAATATGTAATGGGGGAGGCTGCACGAATAACAAGAATAAATAACTCATTATAAAAATATGCTCCTGAGAAATGACCAGTGATTAATACTGACATTTTTCTTCTTATTTTATGACCAAATATTGAGTTTGTTGACAGACGGACTTTGATATTAGCGCCAGAAAACAATTATAGCAGCGATTAAGCTCCAAAGAGAAGACAAGAACTGAGATAAAAGGGTGCGCCTTATGGTTCAAAACACACGCTGAGCTGAATGAATCCTTTTATGTTAACAATGAACACACTTCCTAACGAAAGATGATGGAGGCCAATTATCAGCATATTGCAGTGCCACAAGCTAGTGACCTGTGCACAACAATTTTACTATCATCTCAGGCCGGTACCTGCTGGTCTAGTGGTGCGGGACACCCGTTCCTGCACCTCCATGCACCAATGCGCAAATGAAAAATGCTTGAGGGTTTTGGCTCAAGCATTGCCTCTGAAGTCCTCTAGCTTGGCGCAAATTTCAAATATTTAAAGGGGCCATGTAAATTTTCCTTGCCCAACATAAGGTCTATTTCAATAGTTCCTGAGTGTGATTTCTAAGTGTTTCTGATCTGTTCCTGACCCTCCCTGTCCGCTGCCTGTCCTGACCCTTGCTCGTGCATTGACTACTCTCTTGGGGGCAAATTCACTAACCTCCGGAAATTTGTCAGCGACAGCTTCGCTCACATCGCCACACTTCGCCAGGCGAAAAATCGCCAGGTCAATGCTAATTCACTAAAATGCGAAGTTGCGTCCAGGGTCCAAATGATGGTGAAGTTGCGCTAGCGTTAATTCGGCAAGCAAAGCGAAGTTGCGCTGGCGTTGGCTAATTTAAATAAGGCGGGAAGTTACATTTCAATGGACGTATATGTTGCAGCAAATACATTACACTACACAAGCCCGGGAAGCCTTAAAAAAATAAAATAAAGTTGTTATATTGCCCTACACATGAGCCCAGTGTATAGTTTATGTGCCATATGTAAGGAAATGAAGGGGGGAAGCCGGGTACCCTAAAAATTTTTTTATCTTTTACAGCCTATCACCCTGAAAAACTAAAAAGTTGTCAGCGTTTTTTGGGACTTAAAATATTTTTTGAGGAAATCCTATCTACTCTATTGCACTTCGCTTGGTCTGAGGTGGCAAAGGCAAGTCTTGCACAGGATGTAACTTTCATTAAAATCCGCATCATAGTGAATTTGCGTAGTTACGTTCATTCGCCAGAGCGAAAATTCGCCTGGCGTTAGAGTGCGAAGTAGCGCTACAGTCTATCTCCTTCGCTAGCGAATTTACGCCAGCGCCCGTTAGTAAATTGGCAAAGACCCGAAATTAAATCACGCTGGCAAATTTTCATCAGCATTAGTCACTTCGCCCTTTAGTAAATTTGCCTCTTGGTTTCTGCTTTGTACTGCGATATTGGTGTGTTTGACTCGGCCTGTGACCTTGACTACTCTCTTGCCTCTTGAATCTGTAATTAATTTCCTGATTGATATCGACCCGGCCTGTCCCTTGACCATGCTCACTGTTCTCCATCCCAGTTACAACGTTTGGTTCCCTTACTTGCCCAGAACTCTTTCCTTGGTCCTCTAACGATAAGAGCTGGCAGCACCTGAGTAGTGGAGGGCTCCTCCTTAAGAGAGGGGTGGTTGTTATAGGCAGAAGAGTGAGCAGCGACCGGCACCTTGAATCTAGTTCTGGGTTTAGGACTCCGTTCGTAACAATATTATGGATAGTCCTATATGAGCAGGATATGCAAAAGTATTAAACCTGAATGGAATATAGGAAATATTATGGAATGCAGGAAATAGGAACTATTATAGCCTTTAGTTTTGCAGATGGGTAAACGTAATTGTTCTTCACCCCACCCAGGCTCGGATTTGTAGAAAGGCCACCAAGGACATGCCTGGGATTAATGTGCTCGTGTGCCTGGGGCATTGCAGCTAAACAAAGCAGTGCGGTAGAGAGGGCATAACCTTAAACTCTCAGCACTGTTCTGAGTGGTACATTTTTGAGGCCCCAAGTATCGCCTTTGCTTTGGGCCCATTATTTTGCTGAGACAGGTCTGTTTATTAATAGAGGCTGCTTTAAAGGAGAACTAACTCTTAACTAAAGAAGTAGGGTAGAAATGTTGTACATTATGTTTTGGGCAACCACAGCCCTTTAGCAGTAAAGATCTGTGTCTCCAAAGATGCCCCAGTAGCTCCCCATCTTCTTTTCTGCTGATTCACTGCACATGCTCTGTGCTGCTGTCACTTACTGAGCTTAGGGACCCACTCACAATATACAGTACTCATAGAATAGAAATGTCACAATATAAGACTGATTAGTAATTAATTCAGGTAAATACTACATAGCAGCTCAGAAACCTGTGCTATTAGCATCAGAATGTAATAACCAGCCCTGTAGCATCAGCTTATACTACAGGCCAACCTCATTTTCTGCTGGATAATTAGTGACGACCCCTAAGCTTAGCTTCTCAACAGCTGCTCAGAGCCCACTGAGCATGTGAGTGTCACAGACACTTTCCAAGATGGTGACTGAGGTCTCTGAGGAAGTGTTGTATCACGAAACGCGTCAGACCTCAGACGCTTTGGTTGTTTGATTGATCTTATGCCTTAATAAAGAATTTACCTTTTAAATTATTTGGAGACGAGTGATTAATGTTGATGTCCAGGAGTGCGCGGCCTGCAAATTCTCTACTTGACCTTTGGCGTTCCTTCCTAGTGACGGACTCGGGGCTGGCTGCACCCGGGTCACCATTCCTGCAGGGTAAGATTCTTAGCTCTGCTTTTACCGTTTGAATATTTGCATAGCGGACTTGGAGAACCTGGTGTTTATATTTAAGAGTGGGGTCCAGGGCTATGTGCACCTGGACCAACCGACATCTACGGTGAGCAGGGTTTAGTCAGTATTAAGTTAATTTTTAAGATTTAAGCTAAGTTTCAGAGCCAGATTTGCCCTTTTCTGTATAGTTATTGCTCCAAGATGGTGACCCCCTGTGACAAGTTTGAAGTCCTGGATCATTGCTGCTATTGACAAGCTGAAACTTTAGGCTAGTGTAATAAATCCAGTATATAAAATATGCCACTTTTAGTCATATTCGTTTTTAGGGTTTAGTTTTCCTTTAAATGCTTGAACTGCCATGATAACTGTAAAGGAACTCAGTGTCTGGATGTTGGGAGAGACAAATTGTATAGAAATTCCAATTTTCCTAATCAGGTAAGTGAATAATTCGACCTGTGGCTAGTTACTTTTTTTGAACCATTCATAATAGGGATTCGCTGTCTTGGTTTCAGTTCTTTTTTTTTTTTATTCCTAATTCTCTGCACATTACACTAGTCCCTCATTATAGCCAGTTCCCTAATCTAGATGATCATATATTACAATGTGACTTCAGCTCAGGTGCATTGATTTAGTTTTTTTAAGTGGTGGTTACTCCCCAAAATTAGGCAGTAATATCGAATCAAAATTTTAAGGGTTTTCTGGACCTAACTGTTTACAATTTTCGTTTTTTTTATATATAGTTTGTAGCTATGAAATGTAAAATGTGTAAACTGGGTAAATGTGTCATCACTAGTGATGGGCGAATAAATTTGTCTGACGCGAATTCGCATAGAATTTCCACGTTTCCACGCCGGTGAATTTGCAAAAAAAAATTGCCGGCGATAAATCGCCAGCGTCATAAAAATTTGGACACGCACCCAAACGGTTGCTCGTGTGAAAAGCACCGCGCGTCAACACTATTTGGACACCCATTGACTTTAATGATGGCGTCAAAATTGACATGAGCGTCAAAATTTAAACGGGCGTCAAAAAATTTTGGACATGTTCCCGAAAAAGCGCCACACGTCAACACTATTCGGACGCCCATTGACTTTAACGCCTGCATTAAAACTGGCGTCAAGCGTCAATTTTCGAGAATTTTTCACTGTAGGAAATTCACGATTTTTTTTGCGAAACGGGAGAAATCAGTAGTCATCACTATATATATATATATATATATATATATATATATAGATATATTTATATATATAGATAGATATATAGATATATAGATATATATAGATATATATAGATATATATATTTATATGACAGATACTATAATGTCCTACACAAGCTGTGGAGGAGAAAACTTGAGTATTATTACAGGTTAGTATTTTAGTTATAGAGTGCCATCATGTGTCACAATCCTTTAGTGCACCATGTATACAGGTTAGCCAAAGGCCGACTGGGAGTGGATTTAGAAGAATTCTGTTATCCTGGAAGAATAATCTTTTGGATTACAAATAATTTTTATTACTTTTGGTATAAAGATCAAGAATGTACATCTTTAAGAGCATGTTTTTCTTGAGTAAGTGGCCAATCTGCTCCTGTCTGCCATGTCTTGTGTGTGAATTGACAGGCATCAAGGGCCAGATACTATGTATTTTCCCTGCTTTGTGCATGCTGACTGCCCAGTGCATTCCTGTCAGTGAGTACATGAGACAGGGAGCTTGGGAGATGACTGGTCATTTCTCTGCTCAGGTATCTAAGATAGATAGATAAGACAGATAAAAAAAAAGCCTGCTGAGAAAAACATTGTAGGAGCCATTTATCAACACTGGGCAGATTTCCAACTGAGCAGCAGCCTATAGAAATCAGTTGTTAATAATTAGCTTTTTTCAGCCAGCTGCAGGAAGAATATTCAAAGCAAAAATGTCATAGGTTGGCATGGGTTACTGCCCAGAGGCAAATTTGGCCAGTGTTGATAAATGAGTTCCTGTGGAAGTCATTGGCCTATGCTGAGGGGACCTTTATCCCCATAAAATAGATCATTACACTAGAGGCCACCCCTTCCGACTAGAAGAAAAGAACTTTCATTTGAATGCACTGCCGGGTGATGTTGTGATGGCTGATTCTGTTAATGCCTTTAAGAATGGCTTGGATGGTATGACCCATACTTCATCTAAGGCCCTCACCACCACCTGCTCACCCCCCAGCAGCCACTCCCCCCACCCATGTACTGTTCTTATACATACTTTTGCTATGATTGGGTGAGGTAGGGCACCATGAAAGATAAAGAGGCAGACGGGGATCAGGTCTGGGTCAACGTCGCCCACAAGGGCTGGGGCCGCCAACTTTTTTCCTGGTGCCCCACTGGCCCAGTCCGACCCTGCTTACTATAAAGGCTATGGTGACATGTCAAGGTAGGGTCCTGCATCATGTCAGGTGCCTGTGGGTTGGTGGTAGGACTTCTGGATATGGGTGGAGGTGAGGGGGTCGCAGGTTTCAATATAAGTAATTTTTTGCCTTTAATCCTTCATTTTTATTTCATTTTTTTTGCCTCTGATGATATCACTTCTGTTTTTTACCAGCACCAATTCCAGTTTCATGGTGTCCAGCAGCTGTGGGTCGGGTTGTGGTAAAGACAATAGCAGGTCATGTTGGGGAGCAGGTCCAAGTAGGTATGAGTCTGGGTCACAGCTCTGCTTTCTCCAATTTGAGCAGGGCTCTGTAGTCTGAAGCTGTCATTAGTTTAGAAGCATCAGAATGACTTTCAAGGTTAAAAATGTATAAAAATACTTTTATGATAAGAGCAAGCTTCTGCACTGGTCTGACTTCAAAAGAAAAGTGATACCCTGTAGATAAACTCTGAATGCAGACAATCCATTGCCACGGACTTCAGTAAATTGGCCCAAAGCTAGATCTTGAATTAATGAATTATTTTGAACCCTCCCTTCCTTTCTTATGCTAAAATAAGCCAACAGCCAATAGCAATGCACCATTTCAACAACTGCAGCCGTTAATTGTAATGGGGCACAGCTGAAAACTGACTCATCTAGAGACAAAAAAGTCATAGAACACTTTGTGAGGATTAATGAACATGATCCCCGTCTGGGTTAATTTCATGCTCCGGCATTCACTTGTGCTTCCTAATCCCTGCTCTGTGTAGTTATGTTCGCACTCGAAAATGGATTATGTTATGGAATCAATAATGTCCAGTCTTTAATAAAAAGTCACTGCTTTCTATTCCTTTTCCAAAATGACCCTAAATACTTTCTTATTGTTATGATCAGCAGCTAGACTTCCAGAGACATGGTAATGGCTTAAGCACAACTAAAGAAATGAAAGCCAGAAATACCTTCGTAGCAATTAAAGGAAATGAAAGCAAATGTAAACTTATTATACATTTATGTCTATATATTATATATATTCCCTGAGACCAATACAAAAGGGAAATGAAAAATGAAGGAGTATAGGATCCATTATCCAGAAACCTGCTATCCAGAAAGCTTTGCATTACAGGAAGGCCGTCTCCCATAGACTCCATATTAATCAAATAATTAAAATTTTGAAAAATATCAATTTTTTCTGTAATAATAAAACAGTTATTTGTACAAGTATGGAACCTGTTATCCAGAATGCTTTCCGCTGTTTGGATCTTAAGGGCTCTTACAGACAAACATTTGAAGCTGCGATCCCCTGCGTTCCGTTTTTATGCGTTCAGCCGCAGGGGAGCGCATTCAGTTTTTTTCAGTGGGGCTGTACTCACACAGGCGCATGTAGTCGCCAAACGCAGGTTGAGACACAACATGCTGCATTTTTCCTGCGCCCCCCTGCGGCTGAATACATAAAAACTGAACGCAGGGGAGCGCAGCTTCAAACGCTCGTCTGTAAGAACCCTTAGTCTACTAGAAAATCACAGAAATATTAAATAAACCCAATAGGCTGGTTTTGCTTCCAATAAGGATTAATTATATCTTAGTTGGGATCAGGTACAAGGAACTGTTTTATTATTACAGAGAAAAAGGAAATCATTTAAAAAAAATGTAATTATTTGATTATAATAGAGTCTATGGGAGGCAGCCATTCTGTAATTCGGAGCTTTCTGGATAACGGGTTTCCGGATAACGGTTCACATCCCTGTACTTGATCCCAACAAGATATAATGAAATCCTTGTTGAAGGCAAAGCAAAGCTACTGGCGTTATTTACGATTTAAATTATTTCTTTTTGTAGACCTATGGTATGGGGATCCAAATTACGGAATGTTCCCTTTTTTCGAAAAGCCCCAAGTCCCGAACATTCTGGATAACAAGTCCCATACTTGCAATCTCCCTACACCCAGCAGCAGCCCTGGGGAACCCAAACATCCCAAATCACAAGAATCTCCATTGTTTCGGGTTTCTAAGCTGCAGCTGGAAATGTTCATAAAAGTTGACGTGCGTGAGGCGGTCTCCAAAGATAACACATTAACAAGATATGATCACGCAAACATCTGTGAATTCTGGCCACAAACAAATCACAAATGTGAAGCGGCACAAAGGGTTCCAGGTAATTCCTCTGATTTGAATTTGCGGGATGAACACGGGGATATGAGCAGGTTGGTTGACGAATAGGAGAAGACAAGGAAGAAAATATTGCTAAACATGTGGCCTAAGACCCAAGGAAACAGACGACAGTTTAGTCCCTTAAGTGCCAGGTGATGTAAGAGTCCCTACTCAATATGTTTTTTCTTTCCTTTGAAAAAAATGCCTTAAGCTGGCGTCACAGGTGGCATTTTTGCAGGCCCTACATTTGACCTTCAAGCAAATGGCAACCTTAATCTGGTTATTGGACGTTTCCAAGAGTCACGTTCCATGGGGCAGATTTACTGAAGGATGAAGTGGCCGTCGCTAGCAAAAAATTCGCCAGAAATCCCATCCGCAGGGACAACGCCAATTTACTGGCGTAGAGGACCATTCCCCAACGAAAGAGATCGTCGCTAGAGCAGTTTCTCGCCCTATCGCCTGGCGAACCGATAAGCCAAAGCTACATCCTCCTCAATCTTATGTCAGTGACATCACATCCTGTATGCCGAAAAGTCATAAAAGTTCTAAAAAATGCTAGCGTTTTTTTCATTTTTTAATGCGGGATTGTCTTTAAAACTATTAAAAATTTTGTTTTAACATTTTTTTTACCATTTTAGGGGCATGCCACATTTGTTTTAGAGTGGGCTCATGTCTAGTGCATTAGAGGATCTCTTTTGTCTTTATTTTGCTTCCTTGGAATAATTTTTAATAATAAGTAGCCACTTCAAGCATTTGCTCCAATATCTCTAATAAAGACATACTGGGGGTCATTTATCAACACTGGGCAAATTTGCCCATAGGCAGTAACCCACGACAACCAATCAGATTGCTGCATTCATTATTCTACTTGCAGCTGGCTTTAAAAAGCTAATCACTGATTGGTTGCTATAGGTAACTGTGTAACAAATGTGCCCATTGTTGATAAATGAGCACAACTGTATATACGACCTATATCTACCCGACCTATTCAAATTGACCTAAGCGCACTTATGCAGTTTCGCTAGGCAGAAATTAACTCTAGTGGAACTTTGCCAGCATTCGGCTGCTGAGACTACGCATTTTAGTGAATTAGCGTATGTGCTATGAATTTATGTCTGACGAAGTGTGGCAAAGCCTTCACAGGCAAAAATTCGCCTTTAAGTGCATTTGTCCCATTATGTTTTATATATGAGTTAACCATCAATAGCAGAGGCACAATCCAAGCTAAGCAAATGGAAACTGGGGCACAATCTGAGGCAAAGTCCTTTTTAGCCACATACAATTAGAGACTGACTTTTGTTGCATGTTTTCTAATTGTATGAAACAATGAATGCTCCGGCTTTATGAAATTGTCTGATGCTCTACTCCAGTACACAGGGTCTGACTGAGCCAGAGGGACATTGGAAAAAGAACCAGTGAGCTCCGGCTATCATGGGCCCCAGCGGCCCAGACCCACTCCCTATCCAAGTTCGCTGCTCCTGCCGCCAAACTCCCTCTCCAGGCTGGTCACAACAAAAAAAAATTAGTTGACGGAGGCAGATGGGGAGGGGGTGGTTTATGAAGGTGGGTTGATGTAGGGGAGGGGGGCCTGAGACAGCAGCCCCAGACCCCCAGTCCGACTCTGTCTTTACATAATACTAAAACTTAATTTAAAGGTAAACAACCCCTTTAAGGTGGATGCCTACCTTCTGGTTACCTACGTCCTAGGGACCTGTTAGCAAAAATCACTTGTTTCTTTATATTTTTTGATAGCGTTGGTGCTAATGTGCAAGTTCAGCAATGCAGTGATGGGTTGGAAATCTGACCTGTTTTGTCAAAGATTCGTGAAACTGTATAAAATTCTTCAAACGTATGGAAGGGTATTTTTTCACACATTTTTTTACTGTACATTAGAGCCTATTGGCAATGGCATAACTATAGAGGAAGCAGACCTGGAAGTCACAGGGGGGCCTGGGGAACAGGGGGGCCTTGACTGTGGGGTCTGCTTCCTCTATAGTTAATAAGAAAACCCCCTCCTCCTCAGCCACTCTCTTACTGGTGAAGAAGGGGGATGCAAGTCGGGGTGGGGTGTGGGTGGAGTTGGGTGTGGGAAGTGGACAGAGTCAGGGTTGGACATTGGTGGGATGTGGGCAGGAGGTGGAGCAGGAGGATGGGGATCAGAGTGCCCCGGGCCCCTATGAAGATTTTTTTGCAAGGGGGGCCCAGCACACTCTACTTATGCTTATGGGCGTTTTTCACAATGAAACAAAGCAAAATATTTCCCTCATCCCTAATGTTTGCCCTCCAAAAGCTCTGAGTGGCTCTAGAGGTGCTGCCTTTTCACCCATCACCATAAGCATGAATATTATTAGCTGACAATGCAATTCATTGATAGAAGGAAGGAACAGCCGGAAAACACCAGCGCTGATCCGGCTCCTTCCTTATAGTATCTGTTGATCTCAGTAAGAAGTAGTGGAGACAAGGGTCAGTACCCCCAACTATTTTGACACAGCACAGGGCCCAATGTGGGCTAAATCTTAAAAGAAAGTAGAGTCTCTAATGTCACAACACTGGATCAAGTACAAGTTAATGTTTTATTATAACATAGAAAAGGGAAATTATTTTTAAAAATGTGATTTATTTGTATGATTAGGAAATGCTTTTAAGTCTGTTGGATCACTCAACACGACATTGAAAATACATTTGTTATCCTTTTTCTAAAAAAAGGGACTTTTCATACCCTTTGTTCTGCCAAGTTGGTAGGAACTTTTACAGTTTGCCTTTGGAAAGGAGACTGACCAGCCCCGCAACCACCTAAAAACCTCTCAGTCAAGCTCCAGGTATCAATGTCTTTATAAATATATAGAGCTGCTTTATACAGCAAATATCACCCATCAATGCAATAAAAGAGCAGGGTTTGATGTCTTTTGGGCTGTGAGATGAATATTCCATGGAATGTGATTCCATTCAGTGCTGCTGGCTGAAGCAAGAAGTTCGTGGAGGTCTAACATTATCCCCAGTGAGGGAATTGGATTTTCATTGCCATATGTTTGAGTGTCTATAAAAACCACCCTGACTGCTTTACTCTCGGCTCCACACGAGCACTCGGCATTGGAAATCTTCTATTGAGATCTCGTGATTCTGCACTTTTGCTTCCCAGTAAGAGGCAGCTCCGCTACCTCCGAAAACCTTGCGGTGGAATAATATACTCTGCCGCATGTTGTCTCACTTTACTGTTTAGTGCCAGGAGATGTTTGAAAGACAGTTGCTCTATGTTTTTTTTTCCAATTATTTTTGGACCCTGCACACTGTTATTCTTAATAACCAGCCACATTAACTGGAAATGTCTATAAAAATCAAAATAAGAAAAAAAAATTGACTTTCTCTTGGATTTCACGAGCTACGTAAAATGATTACTGACATATTAGATGATAGATTAACTCTACCCTCTGGTATTTGAAAATAAAGGGCCCTGGCCAAAGCATACAGTGTTCCAGGAAAGAATTCAGCCAGTTTGGTACTTCCGTTCTTAGTAAATGGAAGGACTGGACTGAAGGACAAAAAAACAACTTTTTTTTAAAAAAAAATATTTTTTAATTAAAACCAATCCTTTAAGTAACTATAATGACCTCAGACAAGTATGAAAAGGTTACTTTAGGTTAATATGACCAATTCTTTTTTGTTGTCCCCATACACAAAATGTCCACATTTACATGTAGACATGAAATACTGGTCCTTTAAGCAAAGAACTGACTTTTATTCTACATGCTGGGGAATTTGATAGTTTGTGGGTCCTTCAGGTGAAGGAATCTAAGTTAAAAGAGTTGGAATGGCTGGTGTGTATTCAGCAACACTCAGAATGCTGATTCTCTAGTATTTGATGTATTTGTTTCTTGATTCTTGAAACCTAATTTTAATTAGAGGTAAGAATTTGGAATATGTTAATATTGTCCTTTAGTCCAGCTACCTGACCAACAGCTTCTGGTATACTCTACACCAGGGATCCCCAACCTTTTGAACCAGTGAGCAACATTTAGAAGTAAAAGGAGTTGGGGAGTAACATTAGCATGAAAAATGTTCTTGGGGTGCCAAATAAGTGCTGTGATTGGCCATTTGGTAGCCCCTCTGTGAATTGTCAACCTGCATTTAGGACCTGTTTGGCAGTGCACCTGGTTTTTACACAACTAAAACTTGCCTCCACGCCTGGGATTCAAAAATAAGCACCTGTTTTGAGGCCGCTGGGAGCAACATCCAAGAAGTTGGAGAGCAACATGTTACTCATTAGCTACTGGTTGGGGATCACTGCTCTACAGAATGTGGTTTTCAGGAGATCCTGCAAACTGCAGCCTGAAGCTGGAGAGCCTTTGAGCTAGACTTTGCCCATTGTCCCTTTCTAGAGCTTCTCTTCTCACTAATTTAGGCAATATCATAGCACCCAAGAACAAAACACATGCTCAGCCCACCCCAGTGATTACCATGCCAACCCTACGGCACAGTGGCACACTACTGATAACGGGCACAGTTATGCCAGCAAATAAGGCAGATCTGCTTCCGTCCACCCCATCTTGTGTGTGCACTGTTAGGCACGGAGCTGGTCCATCAACACTAACACAGTGTGGATACCGAAATTATACATTAGCAAAATTACACTTCTTCTTACCCTAACTCTAAGAGGGTTATTTATCAAAATCCAATTTTTTCTGTTTTTTTTTTTTAAATAAAAAGTCAGACCAAACTAGAATCCACGATGTGACCTCATTTATTAGTAAAAAAAAGCAATTTAATTGAATTGGGGACATACTCGATAAAATCGAGCACAAATCCGAATCATACATTTTTTTCAGGGTTTTTCCCGAAAAGCCTGGATTTTTGCCTGAAAAGTCCGAAATAGTCTGATATTAGGGTTAATTCTAGCGTATACCTTAGAAACTTCCAAATAGTATAGAGACCTCTCCCATTCACTTATATACAACCTCAGCAGGTCTTAGATGCAGGATTTTTGGATTCAGACTTTTTCCATCTTCGGAGTATAATAAATCTCAAACAATTTGAGTTTTTTTCCACTGAAAGTAAACATTTTTTGAATTTTTGGGATTCAGATTTTAATAACCTACCCCCTAGGTGTCCTGATTTTGCTTATGTACTTTTCTCATATGTGCGACTGTTGTTCTGTGCTACCCAGGGCTGTTGGCTCTGAATGCTCATACTTTAACACACAGTTTTGACCTCCATTATCAATGTGGAGATGTCTCCAAACAAACCAATAGAAAAGGGTGTTATTATGATTAATAATAAAAAAAAATGTTTTCAAAGTGTTACTGGGTAAAAACAGATAGCTAACACACACTCTAACTCCAAATGGGCTCCGAAACACCAGCATTAATTTATCCAAGTATTTCTCTGTAAACGGAGGAGTCACAGGAACAGGCTTGCAGTGTTTGGAATATCTGGAAAATAGATAAACAGAGATACTATTTCTATTGAAACAAAGGCTCTTCCAGTGCTATCTGTAGGGGGCTGAGGTTACATACAGGTTGCACAACACTCGGTGCTTTATGTTGGCAAACACTTCATCGCTGATAGAGCAAAAGGCTTTAAATAGACTTCACAAACTAAAATCTGCTGAGCTGAAAAAGAACAGAAATATACAGTCTCCTGTGTCCTGTTGATATAGAATACATAGTCAGTTATTAAATTACTCAAACAAAAAGTTATAGTGAATAATGGACAGACTTTGATGGAATTTCTGTTTGAAGAACCTTCAGAGCAGGTTTAGGCCAAGCCTGGCGGGCGCCCAAAGCAACCTGGCCGGTTACTTTGCCCCTTCACGGGCGCATGTGCGAATGCTTGTGCCTGCGCAGTGGGGTGATGCATGGGGGTGAAGAGTGCACACAGAGGTGTGGGAGAGAAGTGCCAGTGGAGGAACAAGGGTTCAGACCAGGGATAGGCAAAAGAAGAGGTATGTGCTTGGGGCCCCACTTCATTCCACCCTTTTCAACATGCCTCTTCTGCCTACCCAAAGTTCCGAGCACCCATAGAGCCTACATTAAATGTAGGAGAACCTGGAAACCTGCTTTTGACCCCTATTTAAATACAGTAGGACAATTTGATCCAAGCGCTTTCTGTTGCTATTGGATACAATAGTATTTTTAATTGAAGGGCTTCAGGTCAGACAACACGGAAGCTGGCCATACACTTGAAGAGTCTTTCCTGGATCTTTCCCAATATGCCCACCTTCAGCTGGACGATACCGACTCCCTGTAGAATTACTGCTGATGGTAATCTCTGGTTATGGGTGAATAGGGGTTGAAGATGGCAGATTTCCCAAGTAACTAGCAAGTGTTGCTTGGGCCTCAAGCATATGTCTCAAGTGATACTACATGGCCAGCTGCTGCATAGCTAAAGGGAAACAATTCACAATACTTCCAGAAACTTTCCTGTACCCATCCTCAAGCTTATGGCTTATTGAAATGAAGAGAAATGGCAACATGGGCAGTTCAAGTATTTCTCCTCCCTAAAATGAATGAATTCACAATGAATTTAATACATCACATGAATTTGATTTATTTCCCATCAGCAGTGAGGGCAATTGTACCCAATGTCAGGTTTATCACTGGTTGTAAACAACAACAAAAAAACATTAGTGAGCTCTATAAAGAGTTAATTTACAAACACAGCCACAATTGAGATGGTGCAAAAATAGAGACAAATATTGCAAGGTACTTGTATCCAAACATACACCTTGCACTTCAACGTATTTGTCAAGTACCAATTTGCCTGCCCAATGCATTTGCTGTGATGAACTGCACACTAGTGAGCCTACTGAGGCTGGTTACCTTGGAACCTGGAACATGGTGATAACTCTAGGGTTCCCATAGTGTCAACAAACTTGTATTTAGAGATGTACATGATAATAGCATGAAAGTCTAATTTCAGGCACCTTTAAAGTGGGTCAATAATGTCAGATTAAGAATTAACCTTCAAAGATGATACCTTTTTTTACTTTGATTTATTAGAATCGGTTATTCACTCTTCTAGAAACAGACTGTTTGCCTGTGGAGGCACTTCAAACATCTCGGAAGAGAGAGAGAGAGATACTGTGAGATATTGTGGAGCCTTCTTGGTGAGGCATCAAACGTATCCTTCAAACAACATCTACATTCCACTGTCAGGCCCTCTGATAAGACAAACCTTAATTCTAAAAACAGTAGTAAGAATAGATCATACAGCAACGTTGTCTAATAGAAAATGCTTGCAATACTCAGCTTCTACAAAATGTTCCCACACCAGGAACACACTTTTGCAAGTTTTTCAATTCTTCTACCAGATGAATCAAAATGAACACAATTACACTCTTGGAAAAAATCAGAGTGAAATTCTTTTGGCCTCTGTCTGCTGTGCCCATGGACAAAACCTGGTGGGGGATCCCTAAAATTACCTGCACATTCAAGGTGGCAGTAGCGACAGCCTCAATACATGTCATTGGGCAGAAGAAGGAGGAGGAAGTGTGCCCTCGGAGCATCAATACTGATTACATAGATACTGATACAAAAATGGTGTTGGATGCAGGTACTTTAAATTAATAACATCAATAAGAGCAACATTTGCCTCCCATACACCTGCAGCTGTGTTACTAAATTACCCCTCTAACATACTAATTTCACTAGTGACTCATAGTCATATACAATAGTGAGATAGTAAATATTTAGTAGTAGTAGTATTAGTCATTTTTGAATGTTCTTCTTCCCCTCTCTCATCACTATTTTATGTCATAACCCGCAACACATCAAATAAATGATTAGAGCAGTAGTCCTACTGAACTCCTCCCTTTTTTCTGGCTACTGTACATTGTTCAAGTCATGTTCCACAAACAGCTGAGTTCAACTGAGATTTGGGATAGTAAAGTCCTAGAGACTGCCAGAATGCCAGGATTTATTGTAGATCTGTGGACCATGGGTCCACTGAGGCTTTTATATAGTAGTGCATTTTTAAACCACCAGACCTTCTGCTGCTGCACACAAGTCACACAAGTCAAAGTTCAAGTTATGGTCTAGGCTGATATCTGAAATAACATCTGGAATGCAGAAAAATGTTGGGAAGAGGGGCAAGAGTACTTGGGAATGGACATTCCAAAATTGTGTTGAGACTGTGTTTGAGAAGGCTCAAGTACAAAATGTAACTATTCTTAAATGAAAGCCCTAAGACAAAGACACAACTGGAAGAAGGTGGGAGAAAAGTGGGCTTCTTGCCACTGGCATTGACACTGTCAACTGGAAGACGGTGGGAGAAATGTGACTGCTTGATTTATTTTCTGTTTGCACTGATTGATGAACAGATTTGCATTCTCTTGGATGCTCCCATGCTTGCACCATATGGCACGTGCCACCTCTCATTATTTCTGCCATATTTCTATCACCGTTTTATTTCCCTGGGATCTGGTCACTGTCACTGTCTGTTCTGCGCTCACTGATGCCTCCTTTCATCTAAGATTCCTTCCCGACGCAAAGCCTTGTCATTAATAACACACATATTGTTCCAATCAGTTTATCTGTCTAGAGAATTGAGATTCCGACTTAGAGGAAGGGAAAGTCAGGTCACTTCAATGCCAGGGAAAAGCTGCGGCTGGAGTGCAAACAAGGGCTGGAATCATTTGCCTCTACAATAAAGCAGTTTAGAAAATGGGATAAACAGTAATTAGCCAGTAATCCATCAACACTTAAATTAAGCTCATACAAGTATCAATAGTGACTAAAGTTCCC
This sequence comes from Xenopus laevis, assembly GCF_017654675.1. Lineage (NCBI taxonomy): Eukaryota > Metazoa > Chordata > Amphibia > Anura > Pipidae > Xenopus > Xenopus laevis. The sequence continues at coordinate 18,629,342 of NC_054380.1, read as the reverse complement.
TATTCCTGAACCAACAGATACCCATAGTATGAGAATATTGGTTGGGATCACCAGGCCTTCCATTTATCAGCTAGGAAAAAAGGCACATCCCATACTTTACCATCACTGACATCTATGGATAGCAGAAGGATTATAGCACAGTCCTATTTTTCTCTTAAAATATCTAGACACCATTTATAGTTTCTGCCTATTCCTTCTTCCTATCAGTTCTTTTCATCATATAAAATCAGTTTGTTTCATCGTTTCACTAAAAACACAACAAAGTCTCCATGCTCTGCCTCCAGCCTTCCATCATCCCGAGTGTTAAATCAGGAATATATATATATATATATATATATATATATATATATATATATATATATATATATATATATATATATATATATATATATATATATATATATATATATATATATATATATATAGTCAACTACAAGAAGTCCTCTGCACTCAACCCATTATCAATATATATTTAAGACAGAGACATTTTGTGCATACTGCTACTAAAAAATGCCTTACCCTTTAAACAACACAGGGATTGTTTGTCCATATATATGGACAAACAATCCCTGTGTTGTTTAAAGGGTAAGGCATTTTTTAGTAGCAGTATGCACAAAATGTCTCTGTCTTAAATATATTGATAATGGGTTGAGTGCAGAGGACCTCTTGTAGTTGACTATATGTATTTTGTGGTCACACCCTCATTGCACCCCCGCCTAATGGTTTTAAAAAATAGTGGTGAGCACAACTTTCCCTTGTTTGTTATATATATATATATATATATATATATATATATATATATATATATATATATATATATATATATATATATAAAAATAATATTAATTTTTTTGGGGGGGGGTTCTTTGGCTTGTACATAAATTAGCTAATGCAGTTTTTACCTAGATAAATATATTCCATAGTCTTTCTTATCTCTTAGTAATTAGTGGTTTATCTCTTAAGGTGTGATCTACCAATCAGGGGGTTCTTGGGGCATATTTGAAGTCACGGTCAGGAAAGAAAAAATAGATAATGTATGGATACCAGATTCACAATCCAAAGTAGAAAACCAATGTCTAGGTGCTCTATCCCCTCAGTTCAAAGGAGCGGACAAACTGTACACAAAACAGGAAAAATGGGTGTTGGGCACTCAAAAAAAGTCAGACAAAAAATTTTAGTAAAAAAGTAAAATAACCCTTTCAGCTCTCAAGCCTTATGTGTTTTGTGTCCAAGAGATACTTAATCATAGGCATCAGGTGAGAAAGAACCTAGCTCCTAGGGGTTCATATATTCTTTCCCCAGGGCAAGTGTAGGAGCTTCAAGAGCCAAAAATTGCTCCTTTTATGACCCAAGCCATTAGCAGTTTCTCCTGGGGCAATGACCCTTCTTTCATCTCTCAAGCCTTATGCATTTTGTGTCCAATAGACACTTAAGAGGCTTCAGGAAAGAAAGAAATCAAATGACAGGAGAAGACACAAGTGAGATAGAACAAACCTTGTTATGGGGTTGATCTACTTTTGCCCCAGTGCAAGTGTAAGTGTAGGAGCTCAAAGGACCAAAAATGTCTCCTTTTATGACCCAAGCATTTAGCAGTTGCTCATGAGGCAATGGCTTATGTAGGCTACACTTCATGCCTTCAATTGGATATACCATCGAGAGCTTGCTGCATAGGCAGGCAGTATGTAGAAGGGTCAACCAAAGCAAGTGAAGGACTCTTCTTGCAGCCTCTGGAACTCCCTAACTAGGTGGCTCTCCAAGAATGCCCATTTGATGCCTACCACCCAGTGGCGTAACTAGATATTACTGGGCCCCACAGTAAATTATTTTTCAGGCCCCCAAAATGTTTAGAGGTTGACTTGTTTCTCCAATATTTATTGAAATTGTATATGAATTAGGGCCTCGTGGGGCCCCTATACCTCCTGGGCCCCCCTGCAGCCGCAGGGTCTGCTTCCTCTATAGTTACGCCCCTGCTACCACCCTGTGAATGCTGTGCTGCCAATGGCAAGCCTTGCCGCATTCAAAAGTTAAAGCAGCTTCCCATCATTTGCACTCCATCCAATTTTTTACAAAATGCATGTGACATTTAGCTATTCGGTATGGCAGCACCATGTGTAGATCTGGTGATTCTGTGATTCATATTACTACAGTTAAAGTGCAGTGAGTGCATTTGTCATGAACTCATTACTCTCTAAGCGGCAGCACTGTTTTCAGCAAAGCAGAAAAGGGTTCCAGTGAAGGAGAAATAATGATAATTGTATTTCCTTAAATCTTAACTTCCTTAAAACATCCTGTTATTATTCTGCACAGACTGCATTTTATCTGCTCATTTTGTCTCTCAGGGGGAACAGCGGTGCTTGCAAAATAAATCTGCTCCAAAGACTTTTTCTAATGAAACAGTGACCTCTGCTGATTAATTTCTATTAAGGCTTTAGATTGCGGTACCATTGGAACTACATAGGGGTCCTGGAAGGGCAGTATGCATGGTGCAATTTCTCATGCAAAATGGCAGTTTACCCATAATGCAGCGGTTTTCCCATACCCAGAGTCTTGGGGGGTGCTGCATCACTTCTGGGGCCCGTGGCTTGCATCCAATTCATTGGACACAAGTCTGGTTAAGCCTTTGTAGGCTTAGGGTGGCAGTAGCTCCAAGATTCCCTAATGATAATAGGGACCATTAGTAATGTTCCTTTTAACGTGGAGACGCTCAGTATATTTTCAGGCTCTCTCCTATTCATATTTCAGGCTCTCATTCAAATCAATGCATGGTTGCTAGGGTAATTGTCATCCTAGCAACCAGCCTGGTGAAATTTTAAACTGGAGAGCTGCTGAATAAAAAGCTAAATAACTCAAAACCCACAAGTACTAAAAACACCCTGTCGCCGTTTCTGAAGAGGAGTGCAAGCGGAGAATCTGTAAGTTATTTCTTTTTAAAGAATTTAAAGTGTCTTTGTGTTTTTTTTCGTTAAATACAAACACATTTTTTTTAAAATTTTTTTTTTTTGTTACTCAACTGCCTGTGTAGAAGCTACTTCATTTATTAAACTATACGTGAGGAACTTTGAAAAATGTAAAATCTATACATGGGTATAAGGTAAGTAATACATGACCTAATATAAATGATGGTTGCTCAATATTTTCATTATAAATCTTACCAACATGGCAAATTCCAAAGTCATTCTTGCATCAAGAATGATATTTTTCTGCTTTTAGATCCCTGAAATAAAATAGATAAAATATGATAAAATGCAATTGAATGAAAAACAAAACATTTTGCTTGTCTGAATTTCCCATGGCACATTGGAACCAGAATATTAGAGTCTTCAATACCCGATACAGACTCATCCCAATAAATGGTTTTTGCTATTATCAGTTATACTGTATATCAGTTGAATACCCTCCCTTACATTGAATTAAATTACATGCTCATTCCCCATTCTTCTCTGCACTCTTTCAAGCTTAGACCCAGGAGCCCAAGGGCCAACAAACTACAAATCACCAAAGCTTTCTTGCAACAAACACCATCAAAGCAACTTCCTATTCGCAGATCTTAAGGACTGTTATTTCAGGGAAATAAAGTACTAAAAATGAATAAATGACACCATGGGGCAAATTCACTAAAGGGCGAATTTTTCGGCCACGAAGGCTTCGCCACACTTCGCAAATTCATGAGAAGTTGCTCCTCCTCAGCAGAATGCGAAATTTCACTAGCGTTAAATCATCAGCGTGAGCATCTCATAGCGAACTTTTGCTAACGTTCATTAGTACTCTTACGCTAAGGTCAATCTGAATAGGGCAGGTACATATAGATCATATATATATATGTCTTTATTAGAGATGTTGGTGCAAATGCTTGAAGTGGCCACTTATTATTATAAATGTCCAAGGAAGCAAAATAAAGAGAAAAGAGATCCTCTAATGCCCTAGATATGAGCCCACCCTAAATCAAATGTGGCATGCCCCTCAAATGGTTGAAAAAAAAATGTTAACACAAGCATTTTTAATAGTTAGAACTTCTGAAGACAATCCCACTTTAAAATATAAAAAAAAACGCCAGAGTTTTTTTAGAACTTTTATGACTTCGAAATACAGGATATGATGTCACTGACATAAGATTGAGGAGGATGTAGTTTCATCTTATCAGTTCGGCAGGTCTAAGGTGGCGAAAGAAACTCTGGCGAAAGAGGTAACGTAAGGAAAGGTTTACATTTTAGTCAATTTGTGGAGTAACGATTGTTTGCCTGAGCAAAAATTCGCCTGGTGATAGGACGCAAAACTGTGCTAGCGATGGTCTATTTCACTAGCGAATTGTCTTCTACGCCTGTTAGTAACTTGGCGATGTCCATGTGGATGGGATTTCTGGCGAATTTTCGCTAGCGACGGCCACTTCACCCTTTAGTAAATCTGCCCCCTTAATAGAAATAGTAGTGGCTATATGTGTTTCTGCCTGACTAGTGAGAATCCAATGTTCTATCTGTTAAATACCCAATAATAATGGATGTAGGCAGCGAGTCGTTGGTGGGGTGGGGAGCCAGGTATTTAAGGCAGGGAGTTGTGCTGAATATAGACAGCAATGGGCAGTTTATAATACACTTGAGGTGCCACTATAGTGTAACTGTTTGTCTTGTTCATATGAGACCATTGTTTTATCTGTGTTTTCCTTATGCAAAACAAATCTCCTGGCACATTATTTTTATTTAGCCATTCAAATATGTAATACAGGATGCTACAGGATTTGCTATTAATTCACTGGCCTCCTCCAAGATTAACAGGACACACTGACTAACATCGAGGGTTTTTTTTTTTATTTAGAAGAAGGATTACAGTCCCTTCTTGAAACCAAAATATACATTTGTCCAAGGTCATTAGGGAAGGGCTAAGGAGATAAGCAAAGAAAACCAACACAGATGTGAGTTCAGTGACTAGTTAATTCAGATGGAAAAAAAGACAATAAACTGTATGTTTACTTATAATAAAGAACAGATATAGATCACAAACATAACATAGGTGGACCCAAGAACATTTGAGGTTTATGCTGTATGTAGATTTTTCCATACTATGGTGGAATATTTGCTGTTGGTTATTGTGACCTCCTGGAGTATTCAGTGTATGTACTGTACAGGCTCAGGGACTAACATAAACATTGGCAGTAGAACTCTACACCATTTAGAAAGCACTTGCATCCATGGTCTAGTTGGGGTCTGTACCTAGAGCTGGATTGCAGAGCACAGTACCTTTGGCCACAAGGCAGCAATAATGCCAACTGTGCGACCTCCAGCGCTGCTTAAAGGAGAAGGAAAGCTACCAAAGCAATTTATTGCCAATAGATTAGCCACAATAGTGCAAGCTATAACACTATATTTATTCTGCAGAATGCTTTACCATACCTGAGTAAACAGCTCTAGAAGCTCTCTGTTTATTTAGGATAGCAGTTGCCATATTAGCTTGGTGTGACATCACTTCCTGACTGAGTCTCTCCCTGCTCACTCATAGCTCTGGGCTCGGATTACAGAAAGGAGCGGAGGAGGGAGGGAGAAAAGGGAGGGGGAGAGAGGAGCAAACTGAGCATGCTCATCCCAAGCCCTGGAGGTTTAAGCTGAAAGAAGAAAGTCTGATACAGAAGCCCATGAGTACACAATAGAAGGAAAGAAATTCTGTGTTTCTTTTCACAGAGTACTCAGAGCAGCATTACTTTGACGGACTACTGGCTCTTTCTTATAAGGCTTACTTAGTTTTAACTTTTTCTTCTCCTTTAAAGGTTATGGAAGGAGAATGTGATGGTGGAAGGTGTATTGATATAGACATTTCTGATAAAACTTGCATAGTTTTAACATTTCTTCTCCTTCAAATTGCATTTCTGAATACAACAGGTAGGTGTTTGCCTTCAGTTTAAATTGCATTCATTTGCATAGAAATCAGTTGTCATTTCCAGAGGCCGTCATCAGAAATACATCTTCGTGCCATTCTTTAGGCGCAAGTTTGCTGCAGCCACTGACACAGGTCGCTGGGGAACCCTGGAGCTATTGCCTACACAGACCATCAAGAAATGGTGGTTCAAGGCAAGAGATGTAAAAGGCAATATTTACTTAAATATATGTTCCAGTTTGATAAGATTCTTTAATATGCCACTTAATTTGATATAAAATATAAAATCTGTTGCTCAAGTATTCATTTTAGGGGTATAGTTTTCCTTTCATCTACCAAACCCATTTAACCCATCATACTAATGTGTCAGACAGTAGACAGTTGAGAACCACGTTGTTTGTTCTTCCCCTCTTTTAATCTTGCCAAGCTATCCTTATTTCTGACTACAAAATCTTAAAATCCCTTAGAACCTCCCATTGCCCTGTTATTATGGTATAATACCCTGATCAATCAGTAGGGAGCATAGCTTATCACTCCATGGGTTTCATTCATCCATAGGGACAGCTTTCTATGCCTTCTCAAACACTTCAAGCCAAAGAATAGTGTTGAAGTGATGTTGAGCCATGCAACAGCACCGCTCATTATTAATACATCATTTAAATTAATAATGCTTCGAACATGGCAGTGTCTATTTATCTCGAGAGTGGTCAACATCTTGACCGAGATGGTGGGAATAATCAAGATATGAACATTACATTTATCATTCATATACGATTTTTCCTGATATTCTCCACACTTCTGGTCCATTCCATAACAAAATAAGAAATGATTTCTATCTTCTGGTGTTCAATGCATGACCCTTTTCCAGGCTGCCTTTGGTTACTCATTGCCATGTTTCCCAGATTTCTGACATGAGACATTCTTCTTTTTTATTGAGTGGTCTTCTAGACAGATAATCTTCTTCATCTGCTGGTGATTGTCAGGCTGTTATAGCTGTATTTATTCTACCCACAGAAAATGACCTTTGTGTGTGTCACCAGAGGTAGGTAATTAGTTAGCATCTCTGTTCACCATATGTCTTCATGATTGTATCCTGATGTTGGCTTCCCAATATAATATGCATTTGCTACAGGGACATATTAGCCACTTTGATAGATGAGACTTTTAGAAATCACATTAAAATTGTTGATATGTTCTTAATCAAGCCACAGTAAATCTTTATTGAAAGCAATAAAGTTGTAAAAGCACAAAGATGAAACCAGAAGATTTGTAGATGTTCCTGTAACTTCACACAGAACAATCCACTGAACGTCCAGGACCTTGATCATCACTTCTTTCGTCATTCCATCCAACATTCCCACAATATGCAACGGCATTGTTACAGTGACGATTACAAAGACAATGGAAGGGGCTTCAGTATAAGAACCGATATTATGAAAAAAATACTTAAAACACTTTGTACATCGACATCGATGGACTTTTTCACAAAACACAAAAATACACCAGTTAAGACTTACACAATTAATGTTATAGGTAATGACACTGATCAAGCTAATGATGAATGTTCCACATTATATATGCTTGTGAAATAAATACATGTACAGGATCTGTTATTCGGAAACCTGTTATCCAGAGAGCTCTGAATTACAGGAAGGCCATCTCAAATAGACTCCATTTTAATCAAATACTTCATAATTTGAAAACATATTTCCTTTTTCTCTAAAAACTAAGATATAATTAATCCTTATTGGTAGGAAAACAATCCTACTGGGTTTATTAAAATTATTCTTAGCAGACTAAAGGTATAAAGTTCCAAATAACGTAAAGATCCCTTATCCACAAAACCGAAGGTCCCGAGAATTCTGGATAACAGGTTCCATACCTTTATACAAGGGTTAAGAAAAAAAAGGAAACTCTTTGAAGTGCAACAAACTCATTTGTCTACTTACAACTACAATTACACAAACAAGATATCAACGGTTACCATGGATAATATCTTATACATGTACAAGATACCCCTAATATATATATATATATATATATATATATATATATATATATATATATATATATATATACATATATATATACATATATATACAGTACATACATAAAAGGCTTTAAATAAAAGTGTTTGCCTTTTTTCTCCAAGATCTGATGAGTGCTATACTTCAATGAACTTTTTTTTTGACATATTGGCTTTTCTAGTACCAATAACAACCATTGCACCATTTCTAGTACCAATAACAACCAATCAACATATTTTGGTCACCTGTTTCCAATGAAGCCTCCGAGACCTGGTCCAAATTGTGCAACCACTAGGGCATTTGTGATAATACCTGGTGGTGTAGCGGGGATGCCCGTATCTTATTCCTTTGCCTGCTGATCTGTAATGGCGCGGCGCTGCATCTGACGTCATGCATTGGTGCGAAATTCAAATATTTAAAGGTCCCGTGGTCGGTAACACACTGCCCAACATAGTTCTATTTTCAATAGTTCCTGGGTGCAATTTTTAGTGTATCTGCTTTGTTCCTTACCCTGCCTGTCCCTGACCTTGTCTAGTCCGCTGCCTGTCCTGACGCTTGCCCATGTACTGACTACTCTCTTTGATCCTGCTTCGTACTGCAATATTGGTGTGTTTGACCCAGCCTGTGACCTTGACTACTCTCTTGTAATTGTTCTGTATTATCAACATGGGTTAGTTTGCTCTGGCAAATGGTAATAATTATCACCACACTTGGTGTGGATCATAGAATCTCTGAAGAAGCTGAAAAGAGGTACTTTTACCACATCCACTGTTTCCAACAAATTCCACCATTTGCCGACTCTGTATTTTAACGGACAACTCTTGGAGTACCTTGCGGAATTCTACAGATCCTTGGAATGTTTCCTGTTTTTTTTAAAATTCAGATTGAGTTACTTTAAGGGGTTGCTCACCTTTGAGATAACTTTTAGTATGGTGTAAAGAGTGATATTCTGAGACAATTTGCAGTGTGTTTTAATGTTTTATTATTGAAGGTTTTTGAGTTATTTATCTTTTTATTCAGCAGCTCTTCAGTTTGCATCTTAACCAATCTGGTAACTAGAGTCCAAATTAACCTAGCAACTATGCACTGATTTGAATAAGATCTTTACAGAGAATTTGTTTTTTTAGAAGGGAGTCAGGGACACCCATTTGAAAGCTGCAAAGAGTCAGAAGAAAAAGGCAAATAACTATAAAACATAAATAATGAAAACCAATTGAAAAGTTGCTTAGAATTGACCGTTCTATAACACAATAAAAGTTACCTTAAAGGTGAACCATAATGTGGCCCTGACATAAACAAGAAAAGGTAAAACTTGGTCTGCCTTCAAATCTTTTTGAAAACTCTGTTTTGCATGGATCATTCTGATGCAGTCCTCTCTGAAAGGTTTTAGTAAACCCCTAATATTACCAATTATTGGAATGCCTTGATTTGGCCCATAGTGTCGGTGGCTAAATTGGTAATCACTCACTTATGTGGCAACCAATGACACTGGAATTCCGAGAAGTCATTTTGAATTCTGGGTAAAAAATACAGCCAACTGCATACATTTTTGCTATTTGTTGTTGTACTTTGTAGGTTGTCGTACTTTAGTATCTGAGTCCTCTGATGTCAAATGGAGAACAGGGAAATAACTTACTGGTTTTTGCCCTTGCTGACTATAGCTGTCAATACCAGCAGGCCCGGATTTGCGGCAAGGCCGCATAGGCCCGGGCCTAGGGCGGCAAAAAAATAGGGACGGCATGCCGCCCAGCCGCATTATGGGGACGTGTGCGTCCCCATTCAATTACAGCAGCTGCGCCGGCATTTTTTTCGCCGGCGCGCTGGGAAGGGGAGGTGAGGTGGGCGATAGGACTGCGCGGCCGCCTGGTCGGACCGCGCGGCCTAGGGGCGGCCGTCAATGAAATCCGGCGCTGAATACCAGGTTCTCTTTCCAACAAGATGAGAAGCAGCAGAGTTGGCCTTAAAATAATCAGGTGCAAAGGATGAACTCTGCCCCACTAAAATAGCTACATTAGGTTTTAAATATACTGTAAAGAAAGAGAGGGAGAAGAATATGGGTTTGAAAATTTTTAAAAAAGATAAGGATGACAACTTCAGATAGCCCAAACATTATCATGAGAAAAAGGGGATGAATAGGTGTAGGTATAATGGAAGTGACCGAACAGATATGGCATCTCATAAGGGTCCCCATTTTTTAAATTCCAGTACCCATACATTTTAGCCATTGCCCTTACACGCTACTATAAGAAAAAAAGAATTTGTAAATAGAACTAGAGATGTAGTGGTTGCTTCCTTGAGTATAATTAAAAGAGTCTGCTTAGTGAAGCATGCAGAAGAAGCTAAAAACTTGTGCAGCGTTTAACGGAAAATAAAACCATTTAGGGTATCTTCCCAAAAGCATATACAGTTAAGAACCTTTTTCAAAAAGAGATGCCAATCTGCCATTTATTTCTTCTGCAAGGTAAAATGGATACCAAGTCTTTGATGGTGCCCAGTGATTCTACATTTGAGTCCAAAACTGGATATCGGTTAGTTATCAATTACAAAAGAACATCTTACAGAATCAATTCCTTTGCATTCATTCCTCCGAGTTCCTGCATAAGACCCCCCAATCGAAAGGCTGCCGCATAGTTAAAAAATATAAATGATTGGCTGAGAGCAAAGCAAATGCCATATACCTGAGCTCTATTCTGGGAATTCCTGCAGTACATATAATGAAGATAAAATGCATTTCATCCTGTGAAACCAAAACCTATATTAGTATATAAATACTACTTTATATAAACCTAAATGAGTTCTGATCATATTAAAGATGGAGTTCCTAAAGATGCCATTTATGGATCCATTTAAGGATAACACGTCTTCAATACATAATATCTTAGCTAAGAAGTATAGTTGTAGCAGGGATTTACAGGCTATATATATGTGTCCAGAATCTTCCAAGATCCTATGAAGCCTGGCACTGTATCAACAGCTTGGTGAATTGCTACTGTGGTGCCATTATTAAATAGGGGATCTGATTCTCAGGCAGTGAACTGTAGACCTGCAAGTTTGACATCTGTGGCATGAAAGCTCCTGGAGGAATGCAAAGGGACAACATCATGAAATAAATTTCAAATCACAACAAAAAGATTTTGTACTAGCCTGGTTTTATGAGAAATAGAACCACATAGACAGATGAAATGGCTTTCTATGAGCAGAAGAGAAAAAACATTGACCTTGTTTGTGTAGATCATCAGAGAAGTAGAACAGGCAGCCAACAGGATTAACAACACTGAAGTAAACAAAAACATAGGATTTTATGTGAGATGTTCTTTGTTGAGATGTTCCTTGTGAGAGTAAACCTTTCTTCAATGTGGTCAAGCCTATTGGTTGCCTATTTCGGTGGAGTCCCCCTAAAACACAAGAACAATGCCATTAACAATGGAAATAGAAAACTGAGAGTGTATGTTGAGTGACTGACCTGTATGGTTTCTGGAGACTCTCTGAGTACATTTGTCAAAGGTTCTTTCTCTAATTAGTGATATGACTGAATGTTATCCACAGCTTCTACTGGGAGCTGTAGTTTTAACAAAGAACAACCCATAGGCAAATATGACTTGTAGGTACTGTAGCCAATACACACCTTGTAACCCACAGTAACCAATTAGCAGGTAGTAGAATGTATTTCACAGTACCTTTTTCTCTCATTGCACCCATGTGGCTGTGACTCCCTGAGATTTTTAGAGAAAGCAAAAGTGTTTTACCATGCCCTCCTGTGCATCATAGAGTCTCTGGAGAAGCAGTTGTTTTATTTTTGCTGCAGCCACTCTGACCAATCAAGGCCACAGTTTGCCCAGATTTAATCTTTAAATTTAGTCCTTTTAAAAATGAAGAAAAAAAATCCTATTACAGCAGTGCCATCTAGTGGTAAAGTGATGCAACTCAGCCATAGAGCTCACGCCAACTGTAAACATGCTGTTTTCCCTTTCCTTACATTTGCAGAATTGCTGATTATAGGTGTTATTTGCACATAATTATGGCACCTAAAATTCACATTTCTATTACAATAACAAGGTGTTATTTTTGTTACATGGAGAGGCAGATGGGGAGAGGGAAAGAGACATCCAAACGGCTGGTCCTTTTTTCTGTTTCTGTTTTAAAATCTATATCTACTGAATCCACAATGACACTTTGCACAAAATAGCTAAAACTTTTGCGAAACATCAATAAATAGTAAATTTCGCATTACAGGTATAGGATCCCTTATCCGGAAACCCGATATCCAGAAAGCTCCGAATTACAGAAAGGCTGTTTCCCATAGACTCCATTTTATCCAAATAATCCAAATTTTTAAAAATGATTTCCTTTTTCTCTGTAATAATAAAACTGTAGCTTGTACTTGATCCAAACTAAGATATGATTAATCCTTATTGGAAGCAAAACCAGCCTATTGGGTTTATTAAATGTTTAAATGAATTTCTAGTAGACTTAAGGCATGAAGACCCAAATTACAGAAAGATCCGTTATCTGGAAAACCCCAGGTCCCGAGCATTCTGGATAACAGGTCCCATACCTGTATTATATTCTTTTCTCACCTGAACATTTGGTCTTGAAGGATAAGAAACATGAACATTAATGTTCTGTCGATTGTACCCTTCTGTAGTTGTCTATTGTAGAAGTCTAACGTGAAAAATGTATTAAAAACTACTTGTTTTGGTTATTAAAATTTTTGGTTTTGGTTATCTATTAAAATTATAGGAAAGGCCATTCTGGGTTATGTTGATGCAAGGGAACTTTTGGGTTGCCGTCACCTTCAAGCAGGTTGTAATTCCAAGGTTCCCTCTGCAGGCTATGGCAGTAGGCCCATTAAATCACATGCAAATGTCATAAGAAAGCCTGGGACCACTAATGGAGCAATCCCCACTCACCATTATCTCAGATCTATTGAAATGAAATCATTTGTGCTCATTTTGATGCTTAGAAATTTGGGGGGGGAAACTGCATTTTTGGCAAAAAAAAAACCGCTTCCTCCAAAACTGCACTTGCTGTGATAAATCAACCCTATTGTCTTGAAATTCTGATTGATTGGACCATGTGATGAAGAATCAGATCGCTCTAACCTTACCACCTACATTCAGCTCGATTTTATACAATCGTATAATGACACATATGGAAAAGAGTAGATCCATGGGCTGCTATGATGAATGTGTAAGAGAAGAGGGGCCTCTGGACTATCACCAATGGTGTAGTTGCAAGGTTTCAAAATCCTGTTACCACTTAGCAGGGAATGTGAGAAATATGTATCAGGTAAGGGTTTAATCTCAGTGCTCCCCCTCCTGATATTGAGAATCACTTTTCAAAATACAATTTGATCCCTCAGTGTTTCAGCAATGGCCAATTCAGTTGGTGTGTCAGAAAACAATAGAAGATACAATCGAGCATTAAAGCTTTTGATGATGTATAAATAGTAAAAACAAATATCTACTCACTGTAACAAATACTGGTGGTGCTTCTTCCTCCTCTGCCGGTATACCTTCCGGGTTTTAGGCGACGTGCCTTTGGCACGAAATTCAAAGGTATATAAGAGGCTTTTGGGATTTGTAGCATTGCCTGTTGTTAGGTCTAACTTGTTAGTATCCTGGGAGTGATTTCTGTCATGTTTGATTCCAGTTTTCACCCTTGCCTGTCTGACTATTCTGAACTCTGCCAATCCTGACGCTTGCCTGCCTGACTATTCTGAATTCTACAGCTATTGACCCTTGCCTGCCTGACTATTCCTTGAATTCTGCCAGTAACGACCCCGGCCTGATTGACCTTGTTTGAACTCCGCCTGTACTGACCCCGGCCTGCCTGACTACGCTTTTCGTCTACTCCTTGAACTGTTGTCTTCTGTCCAAAACCTTGGAAACACACGTGCCCGTTTGCTCGTTCAGTACATCTGCTTTACTCCTCTCAAGTTAAGACCTGGCTGCATCTGAGTAGCTGAGGGCTCCTCCTGAGGCCAAAGGCGGCTGCTACAGGCTGAAGATTGAGCCATGACCCAGGAGCTTAACACTTGTTCTGAATTTAGGGAGCCATACGTGACCCACAAAGTGGATAAAAGTACAAGCAGTAGAAATATCAAAGGATAAGACACTGACTGCTCCTTACTTCCAACGTGTTTCAAGCGGCTCGAGGTGATTGCATTAAAGGAGAATTCAACCTGTGGGGAAAAAAACCCGTACCCCCCCACCCCAGGTAGACCCACCCCCCCTGGAAAAGCCCCATACTCCATACTTACCCCTCGCCGCAGATTCTTCCAGCGGAGTTGCACAAATCCATCTTCCGCGTTCTCTGTAACGCAAGGCTTTAAAAGATTTAGTGGCAGACAGGAGGGGGTGTCATTAGACTAACAGACAAAGGTTGTGGCATTGTAAAAAAAATATTTCACAGAATCATTACTTTCAGGAGCAGAAGCTAATCACTGACAGGATCCAAGTATAGCAGTGCTATACCATCTCCCTAAAGTACTTGGTAAATCCTCTGGGTCATCCTATAGTGTCAGGCATTAAGTCCCTTACCAGTGCAGTTTCGGAGTTTATTGATTTCCATCTGCAGCCCATAATACAAAAGCAGAGATATTATTTTTAACACAGCACTGGTCTGCTCAATTTGGTGGCAAGTCTTGAATGGTCCCCAGCTTTTTTGTGGGTTACATGAGATGTAAGTTCATTGTACACCTGCATTCCTCAAGAGAAACGAAACTGTGGCGAAAATTCGCTGCCTCCAAAAAAATTACCGTGCATTGACTTTAATGCATTTGGACAAAATATTCGTGCGGATAAAAATTACTTTCTAAAAGCTATCTAATGGCTGATACATTAGATAGCTTTAAGAAGGGGTTGGATGGTGTTTAGCAAGTGAGGGAATACAGGGTTATGGGAGATAGCTCATAGTACAAGTTGATCCAGGGACTAGTCTGATTGCCATTTTGGAGTCAGGAAGGAATTTTTCCCCCTCTGAGGCAAATTGGAGAGGCTTCAGATGGGTTTTTTGCCTTCCTCTGGATCAACTGGCAGATAGGTAGTTAATAAAAAAAAAAAAAAAGGTTGAACTCGATGGACATGTCTTTTTTCAACCTTACTTACTGTGTTACTATGTTACTATGTTTCGTGAATTTCGCTGTAAATTCTCATTTTTTTTCGGGAAAAAGTGAAACTGCACAGATTCACCCATCAATAATAATGTTGTCATGTATGTCCGCTTTATAGAGGATCTCTTATTCGTATGGAGAGGTGGTGCAATTCATTTTATCCATGAACTTTTATATTTTTAATATAATTTTAACCCATATCCCCACATCCATCAACTATTTGGACCTTACGCTTTATAGCAAAAGCAAAAATATATGTACAAAGCTTTATAGAAAACCGACAGATCGGAATGGTCCCCTTTATGTCCGGAGTGGGTATAGTAGACATTGTATTAATAATATCCCATATGATCAATTCCTACGGGCTAAACGTAACTGTACTCTCAATGAGGATTTTGAAAAGGAAGCACTGACATTACATAACAGGTTCTTGTAGAAGGGTTACCATGAGGCTATTATTTCTAGGTCCTACGAGAGAGCAAGGGATATGAGTAGGGATACTTTATTGACAACCAAGAAAAAGCGTGAATCCCCAAATACAATACCATTTGTAACTAGATTTAATGAGGCTCCTCCTGTACTTAAAGGGATCCTTTCATGATTTTTTTGATGTAGTTATTTCTAAATTACACTGTAAATAATTAATTCTACAATATAAAATGTCATTTATGAAACAGCAAGTGCATTTTTTAGTGTAAGCACCATCTCAGGTCATTTTGCCTGGTCATGTGCTTTCAGAAAGAGTCAGCATTTTAGGATGGAACTGCTTTCTGGCAGGCTGTTGTTTCTCCTACTCAATGTAACTGAATGTGTCACAGTGGGACCTGGATTTTACTATTAAGTGCTGTTCTTAGATCTACCAGTGAGCCGTTATCTTGTGTTAGGGAGCTGTTATCTGGTTACCTTCCTGTTGTTCAGTTGTTAAGATGCTGGGGGGGGGGAGTTAGGGGTGTGATATCACTCCAACTTGCAGTTCAGTAGTAAAGAGTGACTGAAGTTTATCAGAGCACAAGGCACATGACTGAGGGCAGCTGGGAAACGGACACTATGTCTAGCCCAGGTCAGATTTCAAAATCAAATATAAAAAAATCTGTCTGCTCTTTTGAGAACTGGATTTCGTACTATTGGTGCGTTTTTGAAAAAAAAATAATTCCATGACAGTATCCCTTAAGAATTTGTTACTACAACATTGGCATATTCTGCAGGCTGACAATGTATTAGCTCCATGGACCAAGGATAAACCTAATGTCTGTAGAAGGACAAGAACCATAAAGAATTTGGTGGCCCCATCTAATATTTTTACTAAGCAGACAACTGGTGACTGTAAGGGGGGTTTACCTAGTACATTTAAGTGTCATGCTAGCAGGTGTGGAACTTGTAAATTCATTGCACTTAAGAGGATATATAATTAGGGATGCACCGAATCCACTATTTTGGATTCGGCTGAACCCCCGAATCCTTTGTGAAAGATTCGGCCGAATACCGAACCAAATCCAAATTTGCATATGCAAATTAGGGATGGGAAAACAATTTTTACTTCCTTGTTTTGTGACAATCACGCGATTTCCCTCCCCACCCCTAATTTGCATATGCAAATTAAGATTCAGTTTGGCCGTGTAGAAGGATTCGGACGAATCCCGAACCGAATCCTGGATTCGGTGCATCCCTATATATAATGAACATGATTTACCCACAGCAAAACATTTTATTAATTGCAAGACTACATATGTGGTCTACTTGTTAATCTGTCCATGTGGATTCGTGCATTAGGGATACAGATAAGGGAGCATGTGAGAACTATCAGGAACCGCATGTTAAAACACAGTGTAACCCTATATTTTGTTGAACTTCATGCTGGTGATCCAAGGTGCCTGGTCTTTGTGGGACCTGAGCATATTTCCCATACCTTTAAAGGGGACCTGTCACCCCAAAAAAATATTCCAAATCCTATTTTATCAAGTTAGTCAAGCAAAATAAACTTTAATGACACTATATAAATTATTTGAATCTTGTTTCCTTCGGTCTGGGAATTCATAATTATAACAAGCAGGCAGGAGCCATTTTGTGGACACTGTTATTAAGACAAGCCTTATATCATCTCAAAATCTTGTTTGTGCACCAGAATGGGGGACCTGATGCACTGGTTATACAATTAAATGGTAAATAGAGAGGGGGAATATGGTGAGTGCAGTGATATCTAGCAAGTGCTGAATGGAAATTAATTGCCTGCTCCGCCTCTATGCTGATTGACAGCTGAGATTTTGAAATTAGTTCACGACAGCTATGAATGCTTTAATAAAAAAAAGAACTGGTGGGCAACCAAATTTGGGAGTTTTACTTTGAAAGCAGCAAGTAAGTTGCAGGTAAAACTTAGTCCCTTTGCAAAATATATAATGAAGCAATAGAATTCTTAATTAATCAGATGCAATTTGAGTGTAGGACTGGCCAGATATGGGATGACAGACGTAGTTGTCCATCTTAAATATATTGCAGTATATGGACAAATAATCCAGTTTTGTTTAAAGGGTAAGGCATTTTTCAGTAGCAGTATGCACAAAATGTCTCTGTCTTAAATATATTGATAATGGGTTGAGTGCAGAGGACTCTTGTAATTGTCTATATGTATTTTGTGGTCACAGCCTCATTGCATCCCCACCTAATGGTTTTAAAAATTAGTGGTGAGGACAATTTTCCATTGTTTGTTATGGTTATAGTCACTGCCATAATCTCTAAGGGTGGTGGCAATGGTGGTGTTCTGGGGAGATTAGTCAACATCCTCGCTCATCGACTAATCTCCCTGAAATGCCAAGAGTGTGAATCACCAGCGTGCTGGCTTCATCTTCTGAAGTCGGCCAAAGTTGCCTCATGAGGAAACTTCAGGGGACTTTGGAAAACCAAATGATTCACATTCTTGCCGGCAGGAAGGCATTTCGGGGGTTAGTCGCCAAAAGAAGATATTTTTTTTTTTTAACATTGCCATTCTAGAACTGCTGAGGTCAATAGCAATGGGCCTTCAGAATTTACATTTATGAGAATGCAAATACTTCCAAATATTCCATCTATTAAATTAACATTTTTTTGTAAACATTTTACCTAATAAATAAGGATTTTGGCTACACGGACCATGAGTATATCCAAATTGCTCTATAATTTGACGAGGACTGGAAAAGTGTGACACAGACCACAACAGACAAGGTTATTTCAAACTTTAATCATACGATCAAAGCATCGGGCACTTCACCATAATAAAAAGAAAAACACTGAGACATACAACCAGTATTTACACAATTCCCAATTACAGAAATATGATACATTACTGGGAAGTTCTAGTCTTGCTGTCATCTCATGGAACTTCAGATTTCTCTTTACATCACCTTGCTCAAATTACAGCAATGTTGCAAATTACAAGACACATGACGAGGTTTAACACACTTCAACACACCAAATAATTTTACAGTGCTCTTCTCAGTTACGCCACCATTTCAGTATTTTATGGGAAAATGTTAAATTACACACACAGACACAAAAAGACACAGATTTAAATAACAGAGGACATAAATACTGTTCACATTATCTACGTTAGTCCATAAAAGGCTGAAGAACATCCTTCATAAGGCATTTCATTTTAGAGAATGCATATTTACATTATCTAATGTGTCAGATTGATTTAAATCCTCTCATGCCAAAAAAAAAAAGTGATACATGGATCAACACGCAAAATGGAAGTCCCTAGGTGCATAATTATTTTTTTTGACATTTGAAATCAGCTTATGTTTGAAGCTAAACAAAGGTCATGAAAGAAGGGCAACAGTCAAAATATCAAAACTTGATTTCTATTTTTAGACAGAAAAATATAGAATCTAAAAATGTTAATTGTATAAATTATTAACTAAAAGTTGATTTTCCTGAAAAAGATCCCGAAATTAAAGAAAAATCAAAAAAACATACCTGTTTTTATATGGATAACTCCACTTATTCATATTTTCTCCAGAATTGCCACTAATGCCAGAATGAAGAATTACTAGAAACTTTACCATCACAATCTCAACAAATATATAAAGCTATGTAGACAATGCAAAATACTTGATTTACTGGGATTCAGTTGTTAAACCACTTAAGTAAAGATAAAACATTTAAGGCTTAAAATGTCTGTCAAAAGAATACTATTGGAGGCATACTGGTATTATTTTCCAAGGAAAATATTCACTGGCTATTAAAAGGAGATGTATCTCCATACCAGTTGGCTTTAGGTACATGTAACTAAACCGCTCCAATTAGCATAGAGGTAAGTGCACTTAAAATAAAACCAAAAAAGGTTAAGAAGAAATGGGGAAGCAGCTTTAACCTGAGATGATCTCAGTGGTGGGCAACCAACGCAAAATCACTGCCGATGTACTGGATGGGCTCATTCTAATCAGATGCCTTCTGGTTGTGAGAAAATGGCTTAAAGACCCGTAGATTGATAAACAAGTGCCTTCAGTATTATGATCGACAGATTATTGTGTTGTTTGCTCCTCTAAAATCAGTTGCACTTGAATGCTGAAGGAGATTTTTTAACTACCAAAGGGAACTCTTGATAGAAAGGGGAAGAATTTGATTTTCCAACATTTTGAAAAGTAGTAGTAAGGGACAGATTTATCAACATTTTGTGTTCAAAAATCACAAATTCAAGTTCACTTTTGTGAAACTCGAACTTTTGAGATGTATTAAGCACAAAAAACACTTTGTTTTTGAAGATCAAATAGAAATTTGCCACTCATCGAAAAATTGATGGGTAGAATGATTTCTGTTCTAGTTATTTTTTTCATGTTTTTAAGCAATTGAGTTATGCAATAAATAAGCACACATTTGAGATGTTTAACTTTTTTTGTAAAAATTGCCCTCTAAGTGCACAGTAAACATTTAAAATATGTACTGGGGCTGTAAACATACAAACACTTACACTATATAGAGTCAAGTACAGACAAAATAAATCAACACCTTATTTACTGAATATCTAGTAATCACCCCATTCTAGTCTGTGAGCGCAAATCTATGATAACAGAAATAAGAGGGGGGGACCCTAAAAAACTCGAAGATTTGTCCACAGAAACGGATACTAAATTCTATAGTTTGGAAAACTCTCAAGATTTCAACATAGATAAGTACATAAACATATTTACATTAAGATAAACACAACAGAGATTACAATCATTCAATTATACAATATTTGTAAAGAGGCATACAAAAATAAAATACTGAGGATGTTGTAACAATTTTGTAATTATTTCTGATGGCTGATTAAAAAAAACTTTTAACATTAAGCCAAAAAAAGTTCCTCTTTTAACTTATAAAAATGCATAAATACAGTATACAAAAATCTATCACAAATTAAATTTGGAAATCACCTGGGATTTATTAAGAATAAATGTTGTCAGTGTATTAAGTGCTTTTAAATATAATGAAAACCTTTAACAAATACAATACATGAATATCATCACAGAGAAAACAAAAATACTTTGGTTTACAGGTTATATATGTGGACTGTATATAATTTTACATTTTTAACAAATGTAGAATACAGAAAAAGTACAAAAATTGTCTAAATCTGTCTGTGAAGAGCTTTATGGTAAATGTCTTGAAATTAGGGATGTTTCTTCTTTAGATTTACATTATGGTCAATCAAGAGTATGGATTTCTGCCCTATAAATTTAGTGCATGGGTTGAGATTCAGTCTGTATCCCAATTAACGATGGTGGCTGCTGACTAGTGCTTGTGGTCACTAGAGGTCTGGGATTTAAACGAGGAGGCATGGAGTTAGCTGGACGGATTAATGGGGGCGGTGGCTGGTTAAGAGCGGGCCTCGGTTGAACAAATCGAGCCTGTTGTTGAAGTGGTGGTGGTTGTCGGTGGAGAGCTGGAGCAGCCGGTAGTGTTGGGCGGAGGAGAGGTGGAGGCTGATTTACTGTCGAAATAGAAGTTGCCTGTGCTGGAACAGAGGATTGTGTTGGAGGTGACTGGTTTGTGTGTGAAGCTGTCCGGTTGCCCAACGTCTACAAGAAAAAAAAAAGCAAAAAATACAATTTCAAAATTTTTATAAAGCAGCAGTAAACTATGTATAATAATGTCTTATAACAAACTGAATGAACTTTAGCAAGATACAGCAAGCAATAATGTATACAAAGTTGTCATTTACAACATTATTCTCGCACAATAAACAAATATTAACTGTAATTTCATGGCAAAAAGTTACCACATGAACAGTTTATACTGCTCAATACTACCTGCGTAGCTACCACAACACATGTCATAGCATAGATCAACAATTGGAAAAACTTCTCAACTCAAAGCTGTGGATACACAAACACACCTCCTCTTCTTCATCAGTGCTTTTTCCTGATGGCACATGAGAAGTGTTTTTTGTGTCATCCCCTAAAGCAGAAGTATCACCATTAGAGGCCTGGGTTCCTTGTTCTGCTTCCCATTCCTGCAATACCTCCTCTAAGTTAAACCGACGCCTGTAGTTTACAAAGAAGTTCTTCACTTGACCAACAGTCTTGTTGCCAATTACATCTGCAATAGCTTGAAAATCTTTACCATATTTGCGGACACCTGGAAGGCAAAGTACAATATTCACCAAAAATGGTATGATGTGTTTATGTTAGAAAATGTCTAGAATTTGCTTGAGGTTCTGTATAATGGCACCACATCTAGCCCCCAAAAATAATGATCCACGACATCTTTAGGAATTATAATTTAGTATCCATGGAAAATGTAGCTACAGGAAGTGATGGTGCCATTTGATATCACTTTAATGAAAAAAATTGACACACTATGTTTACATAGGTGGTAACTTTTCCCCCACTGGAAATGGGAAAATGTTTCCAGAAAAAAAAAATTCAATGGCTCTTACAGCCAAGTACCTCTGTCTTTCAGTATAATTGAACATAATATATACTGCCTTATTTTTTAAATAATTTAATTAGTTTGACAAGCTTTTTATTATTTTGCCGAATTGCACACAGCCTACCAAAGGCCTTCTTTTTGCCTCATCTTAAATAACTGAAATAAGATTTGTTGCAATATTTGATAAAACATCTTGAATAAAGTCACTAGAATATTTTAATGACTAGTTATTTTGCCTCAAATGCTAGCATAATTACGGAAAAAAAACTGAATCGGAAGAACTGGATTATGAAAATCACATTATTCCATTCAAGTCATAAAATTTAAGTAGTTTCAAAGTTAAATATCCACCTCCAATTAACATAGATTAGCTTGCCAGATTTTATCTTGAAATTTCTTTATTTGAAATTTCTAGATTTTTTTGGATCAAGTAAATTATAAAAATTCCAGTTTGGAAAACTCTAATGCTAAATATCTGATTTCACAATTTTGGTTACATTTTTTTTAAATTGTGGTAAAAATGCATATGTGAATATTTGCCCCTAAATGTCTACAAAACCCAAGGTCCTCAACAGTAAGGATTGTAGAGCTTTTGGATGCTTTGTTATAGTCAAAAATCAAAACATGTACCATAAACCTAAGACGAACATGGAACATGGCTAAAAATGACAAGAGAGTGTATTACTTTATTTGCATTAGTTACTGCTAAGTGACTATCTAGTTATCCACAAAAATACCCAAATTCTTATTAATTATTATTTGCATTTATTATATTTCTATTGAAGTGTATACTAGCATTTATCATCACCATTGAACCTCTGCAAATGTGCTGCCCAGTTCTGCAAAGCTGCAAAACCCTGCATGAAACTAAATAAGCCAAGGACAAAGCAGAGACCCTCGTGGTTTATGAATAACACTGGCCGAAATTGTTCCATTTAGCACTACTCTTGTATTTGCAAAGAAAACTAGCTTCAGGGCAGACAACTAATATATCCCAGACCATTTTCCTTATTAATCAGTAGCCTTGGTGTGGTACTATATTAAATGCTTTAGCAAAATATAAGTAGATCACATCAACTTCCACCCCACTGTCAAGGTTTTTGCTCACCTCCTCATAGAAGGCTATTACATTTATCTGCCAAGATCTAATACACATAAAACCATGCTGGCGCAGGCAATGTATTGAAGTATCACTATATTACTTCTTCCAAATGCTTTCCTATCACTGATAGGAAACGAACAGGACTAAAGTTTTCAGACAGAGTATTGGATCCTGTTCTAAATAATGGCACAGCAGTAGCAATTCATCATTGGACCACCTGCTCTTTGTACAAGATACTTTTTAAAAAGTTTTGAGAACTCCAGGAATTTCAAATGTAGAGTCAATTTGCAGAGCTGCCTACCCTATTATATAAATATAATGAAAAAGTTTTTTCTATAGCCTTTGAAAAACATGCATAAACTTTTAAATAAAGACAATATTCTATGTTCACCCTTTCATACATATAATAGAATGCCTAAATATCAGCAATTTAATCGTGTGTACTTCATGCGGTAACAAGAGATTATAGTCCACTGCATGTTACAGCAACATACAAAGATTTGAATTCGGATATATTACCATAACGCACTCTGGGGGTTATTTCTTAAAGTCCAATTTTTCTGGTCAGACTTTTAAAGGGAAAAACACAATTTTTTTCAGAAATTCAAAAACTAGATTTTTTCGTGATTTATTAAACTCCGATGGTGTTAAGTCCAAATGTCCTGTTGACATTTTGAAGATATCCTGATCTGCACTTGGTTTCGTACAATAATCGTAATATATAGAGGTTTTCGGGTGATAATCCGAAAAAAAAATGTACAATTTGGATTCTTTGAGTCCTTTTCCCGCACAAGAAATTTTCCTGAAAATGTATTTACAAATGGGAGGGGGGGGGGAGTCTGTGCGAATTTGGTCAAAGTGGTTTTCAGAAAATAGTGAGAAAATTTTGGATTTTGATAAACAACCCCCTCTAGTCTGCACAGAGAGTCATAAGGTACACAATACATTTACTTATGGTTGTCACTGAATAATAAAATAGAAAATGGCTGCAAATAAAGATTATAACATTGCAATGCCAATTTTTAAAACACTAGAAACTAAGTGACCTGCTTTAACATAAAATAACACAAGTATACAGAACAGAAATGTTGATGCCTCTCAGATGGGCTTACCACCAGCTTTCTTATCGACTTCCTCAGTCCTCCTTTTGTTTTATAGTCTAATTACTATAAGGAAGTATTACTTAGAAGTCCAGGAGTCTAGCCAACCCAACAGGAATATAAATTGTACTGTACATTCCACAACAAGCACATTCCTTGCTACTGTCATGTCACAATGATACACCGATCATGTCTGACGTTTAGCATTATTTACTTAAAGGGATCCTGTCATCGGAAAACATGTTTTTCTCAAAACACATCAGTTAATAGTGCTACTCCAGCAGACTTCTGAACTGAAATCCATTACTCAAAAGAGCAAACAGATTTTTTTATATTCAATTTTGAAATCTGAATATATATATATATATATATAAATTTTGTCAATTTCCCAGCTGCCCCTGGTCATGTGACTTGTGCCTGCACTTTAGGAGAGAAATGCTTTCTGGCATTGCTGCTGTTTTTCCTTCTCAATGTAACTGAATGTGTCTCAGTGGAATATGGGTTTTTACTATGGAGTGTTGTTCTTAGATCTACCAGGCAGCTGTTATCTTGTGTTAGGGAGCTGTTATCTGGTTACCTTCCCATTGTTCTTTTGTTTGGCTGCTGGGGGGGGGGGGAAGGGAGGGGGGTGATATCACTCCAACTTGCAGTACAGCAATAAAGAGTGATTGAAGTTTATCAGAGCACAAGTCACATGACTGGGGGCAGCACGGAAATTGACAATATGTCTAGCCCCATGTCAGATTTCAAAACTGAATATAAAAAAATCTGTTTGCTCTTTTGAGAAATGGATTTCAGTTCAGAATTCTGCTGGATCAGCACTATTAACTGGTTCATTTTGAAAAAAATGACAGTATCCCTTTAACATATTACATCTGCTGAGTGTGCACTGTATTGTCCTGTCCCTGCACTGTGCTGACCTGTCTTGCGGGAGTTACATATTTTTGCATTTGCACTTTTTGTCTGTTGTCCGGTACATCTATGTTGTGTTGTGTAGCACCATGGTCCTAGAGGACCATGTTTCACTGTGTACTGTACAAACGTATATGGGTGAAATGACAAACTCACTCTTGACTTGACTCTTGATTACCAAGATTGGGGGTCTTCAGGCTATTAGCCTGGCTCAGTTATGTTTCCCCAAGATTCTATTCTTACCTATTTAGGCTGCCGATGCCTCTTTCAGGCCTCCCTTTTGTGTGATAAGCTCATTATTAAAAGGACACCTGAACTAAGAGTACAAGAGCCTAGCCAGCCTAACATGGATATAAATAGCAATTCAACAGCAGGAACAAGCTATAAGCCAAAATCAGATTGATGATCAATTATATTGGGAATTTGTCTTTTGCCTCCTATAAACTCCTTGAAAATCCATCTCAAAAAATTAAAATAAATTAACATTTTAGTGGTTTTAGAGCTTTTTGAAACCACAATATAATATTTTTATAAAATTACAAATGGCATGAAAGTTATTAAAAGATCCAAATACAAAAGTACAAACGAAAAGGACTGAAAAAAAAAATCAGAAAACCACAAACTTTTCGTGCGTGAGAAAAATTTGTACCACAGTGGGCGTTTTGATGTCTGAAAACTTCTAAAACCACAAAATGCCGTACATTTGTATTCATAGATTTTAAAGTCTATACACTTGATAAACTAATAGAAATTGTGGATTGAACAACTATACGAAAAAATTGATTGCTTGCTCTAAAAAGTATGATTCTATGAACGTTCACAAATCAGCCCCTAAAACTAACCACAAAGTACAAAATTTTGCATTTGAGCTCTGAAATCTGTGTGCACCCAAGCCTAGGCAACGTTTTTTGGTGCAGGCGCATCAATCAGCAGAGAAGTGGTATCTCGGCCTGTGTTTCTCCACAGGCTGAGATCCACATCATTTGGCACTAGCCTTAGTAGGGTGAAGTTGTGGAATTCTCTTCCTGAATACGTCATACTGGCAAATATATTACATAGCTGCAAGAAGGGGTGAGATGCCTTTTAGCAAATGAGGAAATAAAAGGTTATTGAAAATAGCTCTTAGCATCAAGATGATCCAGGGACTGGTCCAACTACGATATTGGGAGTCAAGAATTTTTTGACCCTGCTGAGGAATATTGGAAAGGCTTCAGAAGGGGTTTTATATAGAAATAAAAGGTTGAACTTGATGGAAGTGTCCTTTTAAAAAACAAAACAAAAAACTTATGTAACTATACATCATGGTAACTTTTTCTTGGCTACCAGTTGAAGAATGACCAGAGGAACGATTTCTGTTGTTTAAAGACAAATGTTTTGCTAATACCAACATATTCAAACTGCAGTATAGCAATGTTGACATTTTTGAAAAGAAACAAGACTTCAGTATAGTCATTAATACTAACATATTTTCTTTTATAATGACATTACAGATTGAAAGGCCAGCTTATCATGTCAGGGGTAGGAAAAACCATCTCCTTCTGATCTGTAGGGCTGACACTTGTATAATAGAATGTCAAGACATTCCTAACTTATCTTCATAGAGGCAATTAAATAATGAACGATAAAAATAAGAACATTGCAATTCTGATTTAGATGCTTGAAACTACTTGGAAGTGACTTGCTCTAATAATGAATAGAGCTGAGGGTACAGAACTTATAATGCCAATGCAAATGTGTCACAAATATTAAAATTTCTGCTTCCAACCAACTCCAACAGGCCTCCTATTGGGATAGAATTCAATTAACAGAACACAGAAAGAAGCATGGACTAGAAGCCCAGGAGTCTAGCCAACAGGAATATAAAGGTTACTTTCGACAGCAGAAACTTTTAAGATCAGATCTTCCCAAGCTATTGGGCTGACCCAGACTGATGGCCAGTTACACAGAGATTTGAGATAAAATAGCTTAAAGGGATTCTGTCATGATTTTTACTATATGGTTTTTATTTCTAAATTACACCGCAAATAATTTACTCTACAATATAAAATTTAATTCCTGAACCAGCAAGTGTATTTTTTTTAGTTGTAATATTGTTGTGTAGGCTGCCATCTCAGGTCATTTTGCCTGGACATGTGTTTTCAGAAACAGCCAGCACTTTAGGATGGAACTGCTTTCTGGCAGGCAGTTGTTTATGCTACTCAATGTAACTGAATGTGTCACAGTGGGACCTGGATTTTACTATTGAGTGCTGTTCTTAGATATACCGTGGAGCTGTTATCTGGTTACCTTCCCATTGTTCTGTTGTTAGGCTGCTGGGGGGGAGGGGGGATATCACTTGTGGTACAGCGGTAAAGAGTGACTGAAGTTTATCAGAGCACAAATCACATGACTGTGGGCAGCTGGGAAACTGACAACATGTCTAGCCCCATGTCAGATTTTCAAAATTAAATATAAAAAAAATCTGTTTGCTCTTTTGTGAAATGGATTTTAGTGCCGAATTCTTTGCTCTTTTGTGAAATGGATTTGAGTGCCGAATTCTGCTGAGCAGCACTATTAACTGATGCATTTTGTAAAAAAACATTTTTTCCCATGATAGTATCCCTTTAGGTCTCCTAGATATGAAGTCCAATCAGATTAAGATCTGGGATGAAAGTGTACAGTTTTTTCTTAACTATATAAATTTGGAATAATAGCAGGATTGCAACCATGTTACCTATATATAGCTTATACCTCGTTATAGTGGCTGCCCTGACCTGAAACAACGGTCCTTGTTTTTACCATTATCTCTAAATCCGAGGTTACAGTGGGCCATTATGGAAACAAACAATATGGCTATGTAGGCGCAAATTCAACATTTCAAATATACAGTTATACAAATATATCATTGCAGGGCAATGATACGATCAGGTTTTTTTCATTCAAAAAGAAATGAAGAGGGTGAATATATAGTTTAAGGATTCAGTTTGAATCGGTTACATGGTCCCAAGCTCAGGCCTATAAATAAGCACAATGACACAGCAAAGTGGTCCTTTAACCTAATAGCAGGACGAGATACAGTTAGGTCCATAAATGTTTGGGCAGAGACAACTTTTTTCTAATTTTGGTTCTGTACATTACCACAATGAATTTTAAATGAAACAACTCAAGATGCAGTTGAACTGCAGACTTTCAGCTTTAATTCAGTGGGATTGCATAAAAATGTGAGGAACTAAAGCCTTTTTTCTAACACAATCACTTAATTTTAAGGGCTCAAAAGTAACTGGACAAATTAAAAAACTGAAATTAAAAACTTCATTTCTAATACTTGGTTGAAAACCCTTTGCTGGCAATGACAGTCTAAAGTCTTGAACTCATGGAATTCACCAGATTCTGGGTTTCCTGCTTTTAAATGCTCTGCCAGGCCTTAACTGCTTTCAGTTGCTGTTTGTTTGTGGGCCTTTCTGTCCAAAGTTTAGTCTTCAACAAGTGAAATGCATGCTCAATTTGGTTCGGCTCAGGTGACTGACTTGGCCATTCAAGAATATTCCACTTCTTTGCTTTAATAAACTCCTGGGTTGCTTTGGCTGTATGTTTTGGGTCATTATCCATCTGTATGATGAAACGCCTCCTATTCAAGTTGACAGTTTTTAGCTGGATTTGAGCAGACAGTATGTCTCTGAACATCTCAGAATTCATTTGGCTGCTTCTGTCCTGTGTCACATCATTGATAAACACTAGTAGCCATGCAAGCCCAAGCCATCACACTGCCTCCATGTTTTATAGATGATGTGTATTGCTTTGGATCATGAGCTGTTCCACGCCTTCTCCATACTTTTTTCTTGCCATCATTTAGGTAGAGGTTGATCTTGGTTTAATCTATCCAAAGAATGTTTTTCTAGAACTGTGCTGGCTTTTTTAGATGTTTTTTTTAGTGAAGTCCTATCTAGGTTTTCTATTCTTGAGGCTTACGAGTGGCTTGCACATTGCAGTGCACCCTCTGTATTTACTTTCATGCAGTTTTTATGGCAGACTTGGATATCGATACACCTAGCTCCTGGAGAGTGTTGTTCACTTGTTTGGCTGTTGTGAAGGGGTTTCTCTTCACCATGGAAATGATTCTGCAATTATCTACCACTGTTGTCTTCCGTGGCATTGTCGAGTTCACCAGTGCTTTCTTTCTTTCTCAGGATGTACCAAACTGTAGATGCCACTACTAATACTGTAGCAATTTCTCAGATGTTTTTTTTTCTGTTTTTGCAGCTTAAGGGTGGCTTTTTTCACCTGCATGGAGTCCTCCTTTTGCTGCATTACTGTCTCCACTCTGCTGAGAAAGCTTTCAACTTTTGACGTAAGAACATTATTGAGGTGCGGCACTGATTATGGGCAGTCAGAAAAATAGGTACAAAGGCACACTCCACACTCCAGGCCAAAACGTTAGTCTTTTGTTAATAAAACATTATTTAATTTTTCAAGTCCTGAGAGTGCAGACCTTCTTTACTGAATAATTATTTCAAAAATTTTGGACACTGCACCCAGGCAAGTTGAACGAGACCTATATATCTATCCCCGAAACGTTTGCTGTGATCTCACTTCAATAAAACAGAAAGAAGTTTTGGATTTTTGCAGAAGCATTGTGTGGAGTGTGCCTTTGTATCTATTTTTCTGAGTCTATGGTAAAAAGGCCTTTGGTTTGCAGCAGGGCCTGCATTGAGCACCTCCCAACAGGAAACAAAAGAAAGTTTTTTTCTCCACTAAAGAGAGCAAGAAAGAAGTTAATTGTTTTGTAGTGGGCAGTCGGGCCTGGCTCACACTCAGCAATCCAATTGATCACACGTGTTCTGCTGGGTTGTAGTCACAGCTCTGTGCAGTCAATTATGTTCTACAATTCCCATCTAAGCAAGTCAGTTAAGTATGGACCTCGCATTGTGCATAGGGTTATGATGTTGCAGATATAGGAAAGGCCTTTTCCCAAACTTTGCTTTTGCAAAATTCTTCTTCTTGCTTTCTGTGTCCCATCATCATAAAAGTGGTAATAGAAATATAATTTGCTTTTGTCAACAATCACGTGGATAAAGAACAGTGAGTTGAGTGCAGACACAGCATTGAGAGGGCAGTTGCTGCTTTATCAAATGTTGCTTTAAAAATTTAGTCTATGGGGGAAATTCACAAAAGTAGAGAGAGCCCATTTTTGGAGTAAAAGTGATGGTAAACTGGTGTAAAATACTTTCTCCAAGATTTACAAAACAGAAATCCAAAAATTGGCCTGATATTGATCGGGCATGTTTGATTTTTCCTGCGATCGAGGACCGCATCGGCTAGTTGATGCGGTCCTACAACCCGTCCACATCTATTCTCTATGGCCAAACATTCGGATTAACCAGATTTCACCCTGCCATTAGTGGGCATACCAGGGAAAGCTCCACTCATTTGGCAACCTCTCCAAACAAGAAGATCTTATCATGTATGGTCACCTTAACCCATCTCCATGTGTCAGATCAATTCTGAAATAATCTACTCTGCTATGGTTTACCCAGTCTTCATTTCACACCTCTTGTAGTTGCCCCATTGGGGAATTATTAGCATGTCAATAAGGATTAGTATTTTATAGTCAGGGTACAAGTTTATGTTGAACTCTATGAGTGTAAAAGCCTCATTATCAAAACAAGTAAAAAAACACGGACTAAACAAAAAAAAAAAGTGTATTTTATACCATTTTATATGTAAAAAGTTTTTAACTCACACTTGCATTATTTTATTCATTTTCTCTTAATGAATGAAGCAATATTGAGTATATTATCTAAAGGAAAAGTAAAGCCTCCCAGCCATTTTTTTTAGCTTCAGCAGCACTTAGACACTTGACCTAAGATAATAAAACATATTTCTGATACAAATCTGTATTTTATGCAAAATAGCATTTATTGTATTTAGATCCTTGTTTCTTGTTACAGAAGTGGAATTACACAAACATGTAGGCAATTTAAGAAAGCCCAGGTTATCCTGAAAAACATGATGTATAGTTTTCCTAGGTAAAATAAAACCTCTCCCCCGGAAATGCCTATTTGATGGCTGACTGACAGGTTTAATAAGAGCTAAGAACTCAGTCAAAATGTCGTGCAAAAGACCATCTGAAAATGGTCTGTTTAATAGACAAATTCACAAAAGTGGAGCTAGAGGTTTGTGAATTTGGTGGTAAATCCAACATTTTTATCTCCACTTTTATTTTGTCTCAATATCCCCACTTTTGTGAATTCCCCCCCAAAATGTTGCTATAATACAGCTCCCAGCATGCTTTAACCTTGATGATGTATCATATACCATGCGGAGAAATTAAGATGGACCAACACCATTATAGAAGGTTTATGTACCTTTTGAAGAACAAATAAAGATTTGTAAATTACTTGGAGTAACAGCAACATCAT
Organism: Xenopus laevis; assembly: GCF_017654675.1. NCBI lineage: Eukaryota > Metazoa > Chordata > Amphibia > Anura > Pipidae > Xenopus > Xenopus laevis. The sequence continues at coordinate 18,597,942 of NC_054380.1, read as the reverse complement.
ATTCTGGAATAATTTCCTGGCATTAAATAGGTTCTCCCAGGAAACAGAAACTTTGTAGAAAACATCAAGTACCATGCAAGTATGAATGCCTCTCGGCTATATTTTAACATACCTTGTACAGCAAGCAGCTGTTCTTCTGTGGTCCATCGCGCATTTACTTTCTGATTTGACTAGAAAGACGGGTTGGAAAAAAAATTGTGTTTTTTTTATACTAAAATATGGTCTAATTTGTATTGATACAAATCCTCAAAGGCTAACAATGGAGCCACTGCCAATTTACCTCAGGCGTCCTGAATTCTTCAATGCTGCCTTCCAGCTTCTGTTTAAGGGCACTGTTTATTTGCTTAGCGTTCTGAACCTTTAAAATAAATACAAAATAATCACTAATGTATAAGATAAAAAGTAACATTAGCACAAACACACTTTCAGATTTCATACAAATTAGAACTAACACTCTAAATAAAGAAGTCATACAAATTAAAAATGGACAGTGATCTGATATGAAGTGTGGTGCCTTGATCTGAAAGCAAGCAAGCCTAAATATTAGCTTAAGGTAAAGTTTTGCAGAACCTTGGAGGCTTAGGAGCAGGGAGGATCCTCAGTGGGCCCTTGGGTGATGATCCCTGGTGGGTCCCAAACATCCCAGTTGGACACATCAGATTTTTATTCAGCTCTATGACCAGACCCTCAGCTTTATTAGCTAATTGAGTTTGCCCTTGAATAATGAATAATTTGCAAAACAATTCAAGTTTTCACAATCCTAAAATCTCGATTTTTTGAGGTGTATGATACTAAAAGTAGAACTAACCCCCCCTGATAATAAAGTCCCTTACCTTACATAGTCTCCCCTCCCTGCTTTCCCCCAGCACCGGTGATTACCCCTGAAAGTGCTCATAATTCATTACTCATGTATAGGTGCAGAGTAAGCACAGCGCAGTTCATGGGCACTATCTTCCGACTCTTCAATATTCTTTGGGTCTTTTTCCTTCCCGACAGCAATTTCCGGCACTTTTGGAGCATGCGCAGTTGCTACGAACCAGAAGACTGCTCCAACTGCGCATGCACCAATACGGCGTTCACTTCCCGAAGAGCCAAACAATGGCGCCCATGAGCTACGCTGCGCTTACTCTGCACCTATTCATGTCTTCAGCTCAGTAGCAAGTATAATGTCTTAAGGCCCCCATACACAAGCCGACGAAAGCTACTGACAGACCGGGTCGGCAGCTTATTGGCCCATGTGTGGGGCCTTTCGATAGGTTAAAAAATCCAGTTGGATCATGGCCAAATCTTTTCGTTAATGCGGTCCCGCGATCCGACTGCCCGTTTGGCCTCCATTCTAATCTAATCGTTGGGCCAGAGAGCCCACAATCAGATCAGACCAATATCTCCCACTTCAATGTGGGCATACCGTGGAGAGATCCACTCATTTGGCGATCTCCCGGTGTATGGGCACCTTTAGACTAAACCATATCAAGAGGATCCTTTTAAAGATCTTTCTGAAATACCAACAGGTTCAAGGAAATGTAATATTAGTTTAATCGATTGAAGACTTAATTTCAAACGATGGAATGATGCTTCATGTCATGGTCTCACACTGCCAGGAGCTGGTATGAGAAAAAAACAACCCAGCAGTAGAATATAGAATATAAGAAAATGTATTTTTAAACTGATAGGGTTCAAATGGCCATTAATTAGTCAGTGGAAGCATTTCATAGCGATTCTTTACTAGTGTTCATTTCTACCTAGTGAAACTTTGTTAGTACACTTACGCTTAGGTCAATTTGAATAGTGCAGGTACATATAGATCATATATATGTCTTTATTAGAGATGTTGGTGCAAATGCTTGAAGTGGCCACTTATTATTACACATGTCCAAGGAAGCACAATAAAGACAAGAGAGATCCTCTAATGGCCTAGATATGAGCCCACCCTAAAACAAATATAGCACGCCCCTCAATTGGTTGGAAAGAAATGTTAACACAAAAATCTTTAATAGTTAGGACTTTTGAAGGCACTCCATCATTTAAAAAATGAAGAAACTGCAGTTTTTTTTTTTTTTTACAACTTTTATGACTTTTCGGCAAACAGGATATGATGTCACTGACATAAAATTGAGGAGGATGTAGCTTCATCTTATCAGTTCACCTGGGCTAAGGTGGCAAAGAAAACTCTGGCGAAAGAGTTAACGTTCTGTAAAATTCACACTTTAGTGAATTTGCGGAGCAATGATTGTCTGTCTGAGCAAAAATTCGCCTAGCGATAGGGCGCTAAACTGTGCTAGTGAATTGTCATCTATGCCTGTTAGTTCCTTTGGATGAGATTTCTGGCACATTTTCACTAGCAATGGCCACTTCGTCCTTTAGTAAATCTGCTCCCTAGCCTGAAAGGAGTGTGAAAGGGTGTATATGCCTGATGTGTTCTTGTCCTTTTTTAAAAGCAATTGCCCCCCATTTTACACAGTGGTGGGCAGGGGCAAAATACACAACACTGCCCCTCCTAATTTGAAATCACTTGGGCCCTGCCAACGCACTCAGCAGTCAAACGATTATCTGTTGAAACATAGCATGTTATAGCTATATCTCCGTCTGTAGGCTATGAGCAAGGCAGTTCCAGTTGCTACTTAGTCTGTTCTTTGCCATAACTCCTTAAAGGTGAGATCTGGTAGGTGAAAGAAAGTCTGAAAGCATTAAAGCAGGTTTACAGCAACCTGAAGACTTCAACAAAAATATGTATGATTATGCACTACCTGCCGCTTTAATGATATCAACTCCATGTCCAATTGTCGGAGAATGGAATTTGCTGCGTTGGGACTACAAGACACCGCTACCACATCTTCCTTGGATATGTACATGCCTTTTGGGGGACGGTACTTAGATCGTTGAGAATGGTGCCGGTGCTGTAAACTCTGGTATTCTCTTCTGCCAAGAGCCACCTTGACAGGCTGGAAGCAGGATTCCGAACTTGACTAAAAGGAGAAACAAAATGTGTGATGAAAAATATATGATTTACTTTTATTCAAACACAGACCAATTTCATTGAACCTATGGGGAGGGGGGGAATAAAAAAAAAAAAGAGTGAAGGGAAAGGGTACTGGGTACAGAGAGAAGCGAGAGATTGCCAATTGACCCTGTAATGGGAACATATAATTATAGAACTGAACTGACCCCTGTTCTCAGTCCATAGACTTATCTTTATGCATAAAGGAAATATAAACCCTCAAAACAAATTACTTTGCAACTGTCCTGAGCACTTTTGCAATTTACATTCATTATTTCTGTCCAGGTTTCAAGATACTTGTAGTTTTTACACTGATGATGTAACAGACTTTAAAATAACAGCATCACTTGCAGTCTAGTCTGTACAACGGGTTAAACAGCTGGCAGAAAATTAAGTTAGCCGGCATAGGAAAGTCTTGTAATGGTTCTGCATTTATAAAATGAACACACTCACAGAAACGGACATCTTTGACATGTTCTTTCCAGGAATTAATTCTTTATTTGATTAAATACATAAAAGCTTGGCAGCATTGGCTCAGCGCATATTAACAACTGACGCATTTGGTGCAAGTGCCAGAGAATGGGGCATGAAACGCGTCAGTCCGTTTCTGTGTGTGTGTAGAAGTACTAGTGGGGACAAACGCACACGTGACCATCTGGATCCAATCGGTGAGCTCCACACTAGCAAAGAGAAAAAAAAAATTACAAAATGAAGTTGGCCAGTTCTAAGCCCACCAACACCACAAGGCAAATTAAATTTTCCGTTGACTCAAGTCTGTTGGCTGAACTAAAATTAGCAATGTAAAAAAATCTTGATATTGCAAGAGTTCTCAGAAGAGACAGAGCAATTTTACATTAATTTGTATTTGTTTACATTCCCTTTAAATGGCTAGAGAATAAAAATAATGAACATGTAGCGTTATGGCTATTAGAATTCGTATAGGGTTGCACCAATTACCAAAGGCTAAGTACATAGAATGAATATCATACTGGGCATCAATTAGAACAGCAGGAATATCTTATACTAAGACGTATCATAACTTATAATTTATCGAGTTCACAAAGATACAACTGTAGAGCTTTCACTTGGTTAGAAGAAGAGGCCTGCTATGTCTAGGGGATGCTTCTTTCAAAAGTTATTGCTGTTAATTAAGTGAATGAAGAGCAGGTCTGTAGATTTATAGGTGTAGCACCACTTCTTACCACTGTTACGGACCGGTCATTGTTCTCCATAGGGTTGCAAAGGAAAGGGCCATAGTCTGACATGTGCTACAGAAAAGACATCGATGTTTGAAATGGAATAACTTTTGAACAAAACATCATTTTAATCAGATGGAATAGCTCTACGTAATACAATCTTATATTTTACCCATATAAAAAAGAAGCTGATACAACCTCATTAAGATAACCACTTGCTGATCATGAGAAAAGATGCACCGCAGCTAAACCGAATCTCATACCAGAGAAACCATATACAGAACAATACAGTACAGGTATGGGGCCTGTTATCCAGCATGCTTGGGGCCTGAGGTTTTCTGGATAATTGTTTTTTCCGCAATTTGGATCTTCATGCCTTGAGTGTACTAGAAAATCATGTAAATATTAAATAAACCCAATAGGCTATTTTTGCTTCCAATAAGGATTAATTTCGATCTTAGTTTGGATCAAGTACAAGCTATTGTTGTATTATTACAGAGAAAAAGTGTATCCGTTTTCAAAATTCGGATTATTTGGATAAAATGGAGTCTATGGGAATAGAACCTTTCTGTAATTTGGAGCTTTCTGGATAAGGATCCCATGCCTGTATACAGTAGGGTGTAGAACAAAGCCTAAACCCATGAACTGAGTATCAAGTGGAGGATACATGATTGTACCCAGGGATTCGTGGAATAAGCAGTCAACATGGCAATGCGGTGCTCAAAAGAAAAGACTTATCAATCAATATCCTCCTATACTTCTTCCAGAATAAATTGTTATTGCTTTATAAATTTTACACAGAGGTAACTTCAATGATCCATTTACTATCCAGGGTTGTAAAGAAAATAATTACCAGAAATCCTTCTCCCCACAACGGATTTGGATTGGCACTGGTGATACGGCGTATTGCTGCACTTTCCAAAAAGCCACTGCAGTTTGCGGGAGGTTCCATTTTTTTTTTTTTTGTAACTTAAATTTTTCTTACATTTTCACAAATAGCAATATGGCTCAATGTGTCATTGGGGCACCCCTGGCCATCGGCATCTGCCATTATGTGATGTATCACTTGATTACATACCAAAATGGTACTTATTAATGGTTATTCCTCCATAGGGCAATGACACTGTGGTGCCAGTCTAGAATCAATGTGGTACGGAGTCTGGGGGGTAATATTGTAAACTGGAGATGTAATAAAGGATAATAGGTAGGTTTTATAATCTGGGTTTCAGGGGGGGGGTGGACCCGCTTGAGCGTACCCCTTTCAAGGCTTTTGTGTTTGCAAATCCAATCCCGATAGGCCGGGGCAAACTAATGCCTCAATCTTGAGATAGCAGTTCCAAAGCAGACCATATTTCCACAAAGTAAGGCGTTTGATTATGAAGTTCGGCTATAGCTGCCTCAAAAGTTCTATTGTTGTTCTATCCTACTTATTATTTCCTCTAATAAGGGTAGGGTCGCCGTCTTCCCTTTAGATGCTATAGCCAAGTGAGCAGCTGTAAAAAATTTGGTTAAGGAAAGCTTGTGAATGCTTGTGGGTTTTTTGCATAGGTTTACCCATCAGAAAAGTTTGTCTTTTGTTACTGGCTTGTGAAGGAGTCTGCTTAACAGTACGGTTATCTCATCCCACAGCAGTTGAATAACGGAACAGGACCTGAAGATATGGGGTAAGGTACCAATTTCCCCACAGCATCTCCAGCAAAGCAGTGGATGATTAGGGATGTAAGAGTGCAACTTAGCTGGCGTGTGGTACCAGAAAATGTTGTAGATGTGTTCTCTCTCGTCTAGTGAGTATGTTAATTTCAGCATTTTGTAAATCCTTTATATAAGGCCTTTCTGTGGAAGCCTTAGTTTTGCCAGGTTCTCAAAGGGGGTAGGTGGTGTACTCTTGACCCCATCGCAGAAAAGTTTAAGTGTCTGAGTTGTAGATATTCCGAAAATCTAAAAGTTCCTTGCGGTGCTTTGAACGCATATCTTTAGTAAGTGTGTTAATCTGGTCTCTTGCTTTCTGAAAGAAGGTGTATAGCCACCTAGTAATGAAATGGTGACAAGTTCCAGGTTGAAAACTTGGATTTTTTAGGAACATCAGATTTGGCGACTTTGAGGATGGTCGTTTAGCTCTTTGTCTGTTAACATGCTGCTTGTGGAAGAGAGTAGCATAGAGAGATCTACCGTTTGTGACCAAATGGGGTGATTGCTATGACCTTCCGTTGACGTGGTCCTTGATCAATTGCTCCAGCCACTAATTTTCTGTGTCTTCTGCTCTGAGGACACTAAAAGAAACAGAGTATAGTAGGAGGAGGCAGGGGATGAAGCCCAGAGCAGGAGGAGGAGTCACAGTTAACATGTTGGTGTCCTATCTCCAAGCTGCAGGATCTTCATCCCCATGGTGCCTGTGTCCCCCAATTAGGCAAGAGAAAAAGCATTCTCTATTAAAACTCCAGCTGGTGTTAGATGCCCATCTTGACCATGCAGAAGTTGTCTGAATTGAGCAGCCTCGTAATATTTATGGAAAGAAGGGACTCCCAGACCTCCATAGCTAAGTTGTTAACACTTTACCAGAGATTCTATGTCTGCTATTGTCCCATATAAATCTGACAGCATGACTGGATTTCTTTTAGTACATATAAAGGAACTGGGATGGGAAGCGTTTGGAATACAGTAGATACAAGAACTTAGGAATAATGCTCATTTTTATTGCAGATATTTTGCTGAACAAAGATATAGAGTGCGTGGACAATTTTTGCATCAATGATTTCATTTGGCGAATCAAGGGGGTAAAGTTCTGGTTAAAGAGGTCGATATATTGCGGTGTTATCTGGCTCCCTAGATATTATAGTTTTCTATTTATATTGGAAGGATGATTGAAGAGCCAGTAAAGTATTCTGGGGGATATTAAGCGGGAGCGCCAGGGTCTTGTTAACATTAGTTTTATAAGTGGAGAGTTTGCTACAGGTATCTAAAACCTTATGTAGGTTTTGCAGGAAAATGAGCGTGAGCAAGACGCCACTATTTTAAACTGTGCCCTGTTGATATTGACCCCTGAGATATGTATTGAGTTTCTTATAGTAGCAGCTAAGGGCTCTATGCTAAGTGCGTATAAAAGTGGGGAAAGGGGGCATCCCTGCCGAGGTTCCAAATTTGAATATGTTATATTTAGAAAAATTCTCAAAAATCACTTTTATTATAGGGCCCCTTGAAAAGGATACTTTTTAAGGGGGATGGGATCCATCGTCCAGAAACCAGTTATCCAGAAAGCTCCAAATTATCGGAAAGCCATCTCTCACAGACTGCATTTTAATTAAATAATTCTAATTTTTAATAAAACTATTTCCTTTTTCTGCTGTACTAATAAAACAGTTCCTTGTACTTTCCATCTATGATATAATTAACAATTGGGAGAAAAACCAGTCTCTTGAGTTTAATTCATTTTAGTTACGAGCCCCAGACATAAATGCGATTTACAACTTTAACGCACATTCATAAACATAGGGGCCCATTTACTTAGTTCGAGTGAAGGAAGAGGAAAAAAAGTTTGAATTTCGAATGGTCGAATATGGCTACTTCGACCATCGAATGGGCTACTTCGACCTTCGACTACGACCTTCGGATCGAACGATTCAAACTAAAAATCATTCAACTATTCGATAGTCGAAGTACTGTCTCTTTAAAAAATTCTTTGACCCAATGTTAGCCTATGGAGAAGGTCCCCATAGGCTTCCTAACAATTTCCTGATCGAAGGAATATCCTTCGATCGATGGATTAAAATCCTTTGAATGGTTCGATTCGAAGGATTTAATCGTTTGATCGAAGGATTATTCCTTCGATCGTAGGAATAGCGCAAAATCCTCCGACTTCGATGTCCAAGGATTTTACTTAGACGGTCGAATATCGAGGGTTAATTAAGCCTCGATATTCGACCCTAGGTAAATGTGCCCCATAGTGTTATCCGTACACATATCTTGACAAATATGCGCACCAGCGTTTGATATGCTGTAGATGCGACTGAGATTTCCATATGGCACAGTCTCAGGTAGTGTATTTTACATTTATATCGGTATCTAACTACTGAGCTGTGTGTAGTTTATGAAGTGAAATGTATATTTCCTAGATGCGACTGCTACACTGCGTACATGTACCGGCAGTGGACGGTTTAAAGGTAACAAGTTGTGCTGACGATTGGACACTACCCTTTAGAACTATGATAATATACTACGGTTATGCCTTTAGTTTGTAATATGGTTGTTTTTTTGTAGAAAACTCGAGTATGCTACCGACGGTTACTCAGCAGTAGACGCCTACGGTTAATTAGCGGTTATTAATGGATGGCCGTCCACCTTTATTCTCTTTTTTTTCTTTGTTTCTTCTTTAGAGGTTTTCTATTTTTTTTTTCCACTTATTTTTTCCTTTTTTGTGTAGAGAGTAGTTATATTGCTAATTAGTTGATGGAAGTGATATAGAACAATTGCTCGATACATTGTATTTTTTGATGATGTATTCATTTAAGATACATTTTAGATTTTAATTATTGCTATTTGCACAAGTGTCACACGTCATTAGTGCACGTCATCTCGGGTTCACGCCATGTATAGTATTTCAGTGGATGTTTGCTAAACTTTATATCAGAAAGGCTGAAACTTCAGTTTGTGCCATTGAATAAAACACTTTTTTCTACATTATACGATTATAAGACCTGTGAGTGCGACTAGGTCTACATAATAAATACAAACGTATAATCATTTCAAGGAATAAACGAAAAAAAAAAAAAAAAGTGTTATCGTTACCTCCTTTTTTGTTTCCTTTTTAGGGTCATAATCACTATCATGCCCATCCTTTGGATTTGGCTCCTCCAGCTCCTCGTCACTGGGCATAAACACAAGAGAATTTTCAGTTTAATCCTAGTTCTTCAGAGAGTCACATGGCAGATCAGGTTATAAACAGTGACATTTGCACTGATCTCGCACTGCACTGCGTGCGCAAGTACCAATATATAAATAGAAATATACATACATTCTGATACGTCAGAAAAACAATGTAATCGTTTTTTTCACCACTAGGATTGCTTCTTTCATTTACATCCATTTAAGTTGCAGTAATACAAAGTGGACAGAGGTAGCCTGAGAAAATTTGACATTGATCTTCAGTTTTTATGGTTTTTGAAATATTTCACTTTTTGTTTGAAATTCCAGCAGTTATCTGGTTGCTAGGATCCAACTTATCCTACCAGCCAGTCAGTGGTGAGACTAAAACATGAAGAAGAAAGTGTCTGAACAGAAAAATAAGAAAGAAAAAGTAACAACAGTAAACGTGTAAACGTGTTTTTAGCAATCCCCATTTAAAAGCTGGGCAGGGCAAAATAAGCCAACAAATGATTCAAAAACTATAAAAAAATAAAGACCAGTCGAAATGTTAATAAAACATTCTGCAACATACTACTGGGTGAACTGGCCCTTAGGTGTTGCCAAGAAAACCAACATGGAAGCAGCCTGTCATATGTATACATGCAAACAGGTAGAGAATTGGTATTGTGAAATAAAGATATGGCCTTATAACTACTGCAGTTCACCCTAAAATTAATGGGATTGTCATGATTTTATATTTCTAAATTACACTGCAAATAATTCACTCTACCATGTAAAATTTCATTCCTATACCAACAAGTGAATTTTTTTCGTTTTAATATTCGTGCGTAGGCACCATCTCAGGGCATTTTGTCTTGTCATGTGCTTTCAGAAGGAGCCAGTGCTGCACTTTGGAACTGCTTTCTAACAGGCTGTTGTTTCTCCTACTTAATGTAACAGAAGGAGTCACAGTGGGACATGGATTTTTACTATTGAGCGCTGTTCTTATATTTACCAGGGAGCTGTTGTCTGGTTACCTTCCCATTGTTCTGATGATGGGCTGTTGGGGAGGGGGGAAATCACTCCAACTTTTAGTGCAGCAGTAAAGAGTGAGCACAAGTCATATGTCTGGGAGCACCTGGGAAACTGACAATATGTCAGATTTCAACATTAAATATATTAAAATCCATTTGCTGAAAAACAGATTTCAGTGCAGAAGTCTGCTGGGGCAGCACTATTGACTGATGCCTTTTGAAGAAAAAAACATAACAAAAACAAAACCGATTTCCCAGTATCCCTTAAACTTTTAGTATGGTGCGACAGCAGTATTCTTAGTGTCTGCTGTATAACCCCTTTTTTAAAAGGACTAAAGATTAAAAATAGGCAAAAAGTAAGAATAAATCAAAACAACCAGCTCACCAAGAAACCCTCTGTATAAACAAACCCCCTCCCCAGCTACAGCCTGTTAGGCTGTGAGATAAGGAGCAGTTCATTACAGTGAATGCTTTTCAGTGAACTAGTGGACAATTGATTATGGAGGTACAAACAGGAAGCAAAATGGGACTTTCCATTTCAGATTTTGCCCTGTTCAGCGCGTGAATAAACAATGCAAACAAGCTAAACCTTATTCATTGAAGTGTTGAAAAGGGGGAATACACTGCTCAGAAACCTTTTTTTTTTTTGCTTTCTGATAGCACTGAATAGAACATCATTATAAGAGGGACAGAAATTAAAAATAAAAAATCATTGGGGGGATGCCAAGTTGTTATGTCCCCTCCCAGTAGTTCTAGTGGCTTACCTTCCATTTCTATGCTTGCCTTTCTCTTCCTCAAAAAATAACCAGCCCGGGGGACTGCTTTCTGAGTGCAGAGCCCCCATCTAGTGCTTCTCCTAGGTGCATGTGCTGTGTTGGTTTGATTGCTGCTCTATGCACTGCAGACCTTACTATTTGCTTTTAAATTAACAGTTCAGTGTGAAAATAAAAACTGTGTAAATAGATAGGCTGTGCAAAATAAAAAAAATTGTAATATAGTTAGTTAGCCAAAACTGTAATGTATAAAGGCTGGAGTGACTGGATGTCTAACATAATAGCCAAAACACTACTTCCTGCTTTTCAGCTCTATAACTCTGAGTTGGTCAACGATTTGAAGGGAGGCCACATGGGACATATCTGTTTAATGAGTTTGCAATTGATCCTCAGCATTCAGCTCAGATTCAAAAGCAACAGATATGACCCATGTGGTCCCCTCAAGGCTGTCCAGGACCACACACATGTGAAGAGCAGCTGTCCAGGATCGTTTGCATGTGCAATACAGAAATAAACAGAAAATGTTTCCATATTGCACACGAGTGGTCATGGACAGCTGGAAAAAAATGGTTGAAGATGGCAGCCCTGCACGGTTAGGAGTATACCCCGAGGTGGCGCATAGATAAGAGACATTCCAGAATGATTGAACAATGTTAATAAACTCTGTTACAAATTATAACCTTGAATAACTTTGATGGATCTGGGTTTTAACCCGCAAAATGTAAAATCTAACCTAACAGCAGCAGATAAACAGTTAAGAATTCTTAAACACAAACTTCACCCACCTTTCTCCGGGATTGGTTTTGCTGGCTAACTTCCGAGCTTGCCTGTCCATCAGACTTGTCCGCGACCGTGTTTTCTTCCAGGAATAGTAATACTTCACTAGGCTAGCAATCGACTTATCTGGAAGCTAAAAAGGAGAGTTTCGTTACATTACGACTCGCAGATCATCTACATTTTGCCATTGTACAGCCAGTTTTAAAGTGATACTGAAACTAAAAAAATGATTTTCAAAATATAAATCTACATTAAAAGTTACCTATAGGTCATGTTAATCGTTTTTCACTGATAGTTCTGCTTTTGTAAGTAATTGTTACTTGAAGTTTCTAAACCGGACTGTTTTGCCAACCTGACTGTCCCTTCTTAGTCTGTCAGTTTAGAGTTTCTAATGCTAACGGACTACTGCTGCACAAATATGGCAACCCCCTCATACAGGAACAGGGTAGTCAGAAAGGTAATGTAAAAGCATCAGGCAAATACTTTTATGGCAAAATTATAAATAGCATTCAAAGACAATGTTATGATAGATAATAAAAAAAAGGTTATTTCGGATATCAGTATCCCTTTAAAGAGATACTTATACCAGAAAATAACCTTTTTTTGTGTTTGTCATAACATTGTTTTTGAATGCTATTTATAATTTTGCCATAAAAGTATTTGTGTGATTCTTTTACATTACATCAGGGCCGGAAGAAGGGGTAGGCAGAAGAGGCAGCTGCCTAGGGTGCAACGATTGAGGGGATGCTGGGCAACTGCCTCTTCTGCCTACCACTAGACCGGAAGCACCTTCCACCCAGCTTGCGCGCTCCCCTACTCCGACGTCACTGCGCATGCGAGCGACCACAGGAGAAGGAGGGGCGAGCTGGCCGTCTGGGTTGCTTAGGGCACCTGGCCGGCCTGGCGTGCCTCTGCATTACCTTTCTTAACCCTTAGGAGGGGGCCGCCATATTTGTGCAGCAATAGTCCGTTAGCATTAGAAACTTTAACTGAAAGGCTGAGAAGAGACAGTTAGGTTGGCAAAACAGTCAGGTATAGGAACTTCAAGTAACAATTACTTACAATAAAAGAGCACTAAAAAATCGATCAACATGACCTATATGCAACTTTTAATGTAGATTAATATTTTGAAAATAATTTTTTTTGTGTCAGTATCACTTTAAGGGTAGGAACACGCAATGATGATTGCATTACCATTTGTTGAATTCGATGAAAACTCTTCCCATGAAAGCTAAAAGCTTGCTCAAAGAGAACTTTGTCTTCAACTGTCCATTCGTCGGGAAATGGGGTGAAGTTGGGTAAGTCGGCCAAGGACTTCTCAATGTTGTGTTTGTGCCAGAACAGCATGCCCAAAGCCTCGAAGAAAAAAAAAGAATAAGCACTTGATTTCTGGGTACTGTCTTTATGGCGAAACAAAGTACTCCAGCACACGTAATCTGCTCAAGGGTTATTACCCGTGTTTAATGTCAAGCCAAAAGGTTACAACGTTTCGGGGGTGTACCCCCTCTTACTCTTATATGGTAAGAGTAAAAATTCAGTGTAAACAGTGTCATTTAGAAATAAAAGGATTCCATCATGATTTTTATGTTGTAGTTTTTAAGGGCAATGAGATTAATCGCCAGCGATAAACCTCGGCTTCTGCGGGCGACTGATCTCCTGCAAAAGCTTTCCCATGAGCAATAATGTGAAACGCTGCTGGTAAAACCCATGTGTCACTTTTGTCTCCCAACTGAATCAAAATTTGAAGTTGCCTCAAGAGGAAACAAGTACCTATGTATATTAAAATATATATTGGCACATAAATATACAAACAGGGCCATGTGCTCACAGAGACACGACTACAACTGGAACAAGTACTGAAAGAAACCATATAAAGTAGGCAGTCTCAATATATTTGTTATTTAACCTTTTTTTTATTAAGCTGTTTTGTACAAAATGTTCAGTTGCAAGCATCAGTAGCCCTAGCAACCATGCCATATGTCTGGATGTCAGACTGGAATATAAAGAGGAGAAGGTGTAATGAGAAAGAAAAGCAATAACATTAATAAAAAGTCAGCGTCATGACTAATAAAGTACATTACATTTCTCAGATCTATGAGTTATATGATAGTAACAGTATAAAAGAGCTGGGATTTAGAATGGCTGAAGCCTTTGAGACACTAGTACGTACACAAACTCACAGCACATGAATGACGGCATACCTGTTCTACGTTGTAGCCATGTTTCTCCTTTGCTATAGCAATATACTCATCCACTGCAAGAAAAGATGCAAGAAACACACTCAGAAGGGTGCTAAGTTCCAGTTCAGCAATAACGTCCATAGCAGAGAGAAGGGTGGTTATTTTATTCCTGGGGGGGAACATAGCACTCTTCTATAAAAGCCATTTAAAGTAGGGATGCACAAATCCATTATTCTGGATTCAGCTGAACCCCCGAATCCTTCACAAAAGATTTGGCCAAATACCGAACCAAACCCTAATTTGCATATGCAAATCAGGGGTGAGGAGGGGAAAACATTTTTACTTCCTTGTTTTGTGACAGTCACGTGACTTCCTTCCCGCCCCTACTTTGCATATGCAAATTAGTATTTGGTTCGGCCAGGCAGAGAGATTCGGCTGAATCCTGCTGAAAAAGGCCGAATCCCGAACCGAATCCTGGATTCGGTGCATCCCTAATTTAAAGGCAATGGCACACTTGAAGTTTCTCGCTCAGTTTGCTACCGATAGTGAGCTACTTGCTTTAGGAGACTTCAGGCATAAAGTTCCAAATTACAGAAAGTTCAGGAAAACCACAGGTCCCAAGCATTATGAATAACAGGTCTCATACCTGTAGTGAGAGAAAAAAATATAGTCTGGTTCGGCCCAGAACTTGATTCACTGAATGAAATGGGCAAACTTACATTTCAGATCTGGTATATTATGATGAGGCGACCACACCAACATCCCTCCACTGTCTTTATCAGTGTACTTGGTTGCACCTGAAATACAAAAGCACATTATTAGAGACCACTCTTATTGGTTCTGAGTTACATAATATACCTGAAAGGAGCTGCTCTAATGACCCCTCCCCCATTCTATTTGCTGATGTGGCCATGACACTTAAGGGCGTATTTGTCACTTTTGTGCAGTTACATAAAAGGAGCAACGGCCTGGAGAAATTCCACTTTTTGTTTTTAAAGAATTACTTGATAATAGAGGTGATTTTCTAAGTACTTTTTCAATTTGTCTTTTTTTTTGTTTTGTTTTAATCCCATTACGCTATTTAACCGGTAATATAATTAATACTGTATAAACAGCGCCACCTGCTTGTCGGTTCCTCTGAATGAAATTGGAAACCTCAGACACTCTTTTCCATCTCTTTCCTTAGTAGAGCAACATCAGAACAATTCTCGGTTTTCCTTCTGAACTGCATATAAAGTCGGAGGAACTGACCAGCAGGTGGCTCTAGAACTCACAGACTATAGAGCACAGGTTCCCAAACTCCCCTACAAGGGAGATTTGAAAACGCATATTTGCTTCCCTAGATACACATAAAAGCTCAGCTAGGGCGAAATTCAGTGTGAATACGTATTTTCTACCTCAGATATTCTTGGAACTATGGTTGAATGACGGATGCACTGACATTTGTGACTTTCGCTACTTGTAGCAGAGATCAGTGTGGTATGATGTGATTATTACAACTGCGAGATGCTGAATTCGTCTAGCATAGGCATCTATTGCTAATTAAATAGAAAATTAAAATAGCAAAAATTTAAATTTAGCATAAGCTTCAGCATACTGAAATAAGAAACTTTCTAAATACAATCAATTAAATATTCTGTACCGTTTCTGGAATAATCAAGTTTATGTTCACTCTCCCTCTCTCAGCATGTTTCTCTTCATGGTCTCTTTATGCAGGAGTTGGGAGTCACATTTTCATTGACAGTTAGATCCAAAATAACTTTTAGGGGGCTCCCTTCCCTAGCAGAAGCGTTAGAGCTCACTCAAAAAACCAACTCCAGCACAAACAAACCCTAACTAAAATAACAGACTTTAGCATAAATCCTACATGTAGGGAAACAAGATCTCTGGTGATTTTAATAGAGGGAGCGCTAATTCATCTTCTAAGCAAAAGGCCCCTCCCCCTCTAAAAGATATATCGGATCTGTCAATGAAAATCTGACTTCTAAGTGAAAAACTTGATTATTTCAGAAAAGATTCTAAATATTTAGTTGATTATATTTAGAAAATTGCTTATTTTAGGACAATAAAGCTTATATTAACTTTTCCTTTTTGCAATAGTTTCCGCTATAATATCCTAATGAACACAATGTATCCATACAAAATACCTCCAGTTCAGTTAAATTTGATGGCTGCCGAGCATGGACAGACTGCTTCAAATCATCCCATAGATTTCCGATGATATTCAAATCAGGGGATTGTGACGGCCATTCCAGAATATTGTACTTCTCCCTCTGCATAAATGTCTTTGTAGATTTACTAGTGTGTTTAGGGTCATTGTCTTTATGGAATATCCAACCCCTGTGTAACTTTGTGACTGATGCTTGAACATTATCCTGAAGAATTTGTTGATACTGGGTTGAATTCATCCGACCCTCAACTTTAACAAGGGCCCCAGTCCCTGAACTAGCCCCACAGCATGATGGTAGAGTCCTGCGCGGGTCCATTTTCTGGGACCCAACCCGTATTCTTACCCGCTTGGAACCACTAACCGGCCCTACCCACAAGTACCTTATCCGCAACCCGGACCCGCTGACCATCAAAAATTAGGAAGTGCTGTCATTGTAAACTGGAAGTGACGTCATTGGAAGTAGACGTGACCAGAAAAAAGGAGTAAATATCGCTATTTAGAAGACCTGCGGCCCGCAAACCCGCACCTTCTACCTGCAACCCACAGGGTACCGCATGTTTTTGCGGGTAACCCGAGGGTACTCGGTCCGCTGCAGGACTCTACATGATGGAACCTCCACCAAATTTGACAGTAGGTAGCAGGTGTTTTTCTTGGAATGTGGTGTTCTTCTTCCTCCATGCAAAGCGCTTTTTATTATGACCAAATTACTTGTCTCATTAGTCCATAGCACTTTGTTCCAAAATGACTGTGGCTTGTCTAAATGAGCTTTTGCATACAACAAGCGTGAGTGCAGAAAGGGCTTCTTTCTCATTACCCTGCCATACAGATTTTCTTTGTGCAAATTGCATTGAATTGTAACGATGTCCAGATACACCATCTGCAGCAAGATGTTCTTGCAGGTCTTTAGAGGTGATCTTTGGGTTGTCTGTAACCACAATCCTCCGCATATGCCGCTCCTGTATTTTTCTTGGCCTGCCAGACCTGGGTTTTACAGCAACTGTGCCTGTGGCCTTCCATTTCCTGATTCCATTCCTTACAGTTGAATCAGACAGTTTAAACCTCTGAGACAGCTTTTTGTAGCCTCCCCCTAAACCATGATACTGAACAATCTTTGTTTTTAGATCTTTTGAGAGTTGCTTTGAGGATGCTCTTCAGAGGAAAGTCAAACTGATATTGAGCAGTTACATTCATTCAAATTAGCAAAAGGGTACCCACATTTTTGCACTTGCACGGCCAGTTTTTCACATTTGATTTAATTTCATACAACTGAATACTGCTTCACTAAAAATTTATCCCAAGACCATGATTCTCTATGTACAAAATCCTCCTACTACCATGACTGTTTGGCTTGGGATCTGTGGTAGAGTCCTGCAGCGGGTCAGGTACCCACAAAAAAAAAAAAAAAAGAGGGTAACCTGCGGGTTGCAGATAGAGATGCAGGATGATGGGTCTGCAGATTACCGGTCTTATCAATAGCAAGTTTTTCAAACTTTTTTCTGTGACCACGGCCACTTCTAAAGATGTCACTTCCTCAAATCAGAGACACGGTTAAATGGGTATTCAGCCTTTTATATTGATGCCCCCAAAGGGATTTAACCCTATTAGCTCCACAGGTTACATTACTCCAATGCTCAATATGTTGCATTAAATAAGAACTAAAGTCTAACTAAAGAAGTAGCTAGGAATGTTGTACATTATGTTTTAGGCTTCTGTACCAGCCCAAGGCAACCACAGCCCTTTAGTAATAAAGATCTGTGTCTCCAAAGATGCCCCAGTAGCTCCCCATCTTCTTTCCCGCCGATTCACTGCACATGCTCTGTGCTGCTGTCACTTACTGAGCTTAGGGACCCACTCACAATATACAGTACACATAGAATAGAAATTTCACAATAGAAGGCCGATTAGTAATTAATACAGATAATTACTACATGGCAGCACAGAAACCAGTGCAATTAGCATCAGAATTTAATAATCAGCCCTGTAGCATCAGCTTATATTACAGACAAACCTCATTTTCTGCTGGATAATTAGTGACGACCCCTAAGCTTAGCTTCTCAACAGCTGCTCAGAGCCCACTAGGGTTGCCACCTTTTCTGGAAAAAAATAACGGCCTTCCTATATTCTTGTCATTTTTTCCTATTAATAACATTGGCATCAAGCATCATTTTTACCGGCCACGCCGGTAAAATACCGACCAGGTGGTAACCCTAGAGCCCACTGAGCATGTGAGTGTCACAGACACTTTCCAAGATGGTGACCCCCTGTGACAAGTTTGAAGTCCTGGATCATTGCTGCAATTGACAAGCTGAAACTTTAGACTGGTGCAATAAGTTCAGTATATAAAATATGCCATTTTTGGCCATATTAACTTTTAGGGTTTAGTTCTCCTTTAAGGAAAGGACCATCTTAACCAGCATTCTACTTTGCAGCCACCAGAGGGCGCAGTCTCAAGGCTGTAATTTAACCACTTAAAAACACTGTATATAATAAAAAAGGAACAGTAGACTGTGCAGACAGACAGATCCATGGGCGGGATAAAGGGAAGGGTAACTTGATTATGGTGAAACCATACAGAATTATTAACTGATTTTTAGTTACCCTCTTATTTATTTGGTGATAGGGGGTTTATTTCCCCTTTGTTTCCTTCATTTTGTTAGGTTGCAGCTGGCACCATGACATGGCACAGGCTGGAGCTGCTGGGAGAGATGGGGGGCCCCCATGTGACTGTCTCTATCAGGGATCAAGGGCCTTAACCTATTTCCACGTGGAAATTCAGAGAGAGCAGCAGCTAAAGTACTACTGAGTATCTGCCCCTGTTCTCTGAGCAGTTTCATACAGTCTGGTGCCCCCCCCCTGTGCAAAGGTTCATAGGAACCTCAATGGTATGTTGTGTTGCTAGGGACTCCTCTCCGTTACTATGGTAACAGTTCTGATGCCTTTTCCGCTGGCGTATGCAATTGTGAGGGTCCAGGTTTGCCAAGAGCAGTCTCCATTTATTGGTGCCTATAGAGAGCCACCCCCCTGCCGCACACTTATCCCCATCATGTCTCCCCTAGAGATGCCCACAACCCACACCAGGTTCAAGGGCAAGTCAACAGATATATGTATAGTGGCCCCTGTCTGGGAGTAAGGAAAGGAGCCCCCGCCTGCAAGTGCTCGAGGGTCACCTACCCACCTACCTACTGTACCGAGCAGCCTTTATTGTAAGGACTACTGCCAAAGAGGGACAACTCCCAGCATCCCTGTGTCCTGAAGTTGCAGTTCCAGCCAGAGAGAAGGAAAAGCCCAACTGCGGGGGGGGGACTATGTGTTCCAATGCAAGAGGTTCTGCAGCAGCCACGCCCCTCCCCCCCCATATGAAGCTATATTTTTGGGAGGCCCTCCAGCTGCCACTGAACTGCAACTCCCAGCATCTCCTTAAAGCCGTGACTGTGGGAATGCAGGGAGTTGAATGGGAAGGACAGAAAGCTTTGCTGGCACCTGCTCAATACAAGAGGTTCTGCAGCAGCCACATTGAGACTCCCCTGAACTACAACTCGCAGGAACCCAGCGATGGGCAGCAGGTTGGACACACCCCCCGGGCTATCACAGAACTACAACTCCCAGCCCAGCTGGAGGGTCGCTAGTGTCACGGGCCTTTATCCTGCAGATATCACGTGTCAGCCACTAAGCTCCAACTCCCGGCACCCACTGAGCAGCAGAGCCGTCCATGGGGGGGGGGGTTCCCTACCGAGGCTACCACGGCCTGGGAAATAGGAAATACTCACCGGGATCGAAGTCCGGGATCCGGGCCTGGAAATCGGCTCCCACCCGCATGCCCACATCTGCACAGGGAGGAAAAACAGGACAGGCTATAGCCGGAGCTGCCATGGGCACTCGCACTCACACACAGCCCTCAGCCGGCTCCATGACAGCAGCAGCGAGCGCCTCATCCAGTCCGGGATTTCCCCACTTCCTGCGCTTTCCCCTCTCTCTTCCCCACAATAAGCGGCCGCCGGAAGCCCCGGACTGGAAGAGACCCCACCACTGACCCGGAGCCGCTGCGTCTCTCACTCATTCGCTCTAGTTCGAGGCTACCACCGTGCTCGTCGTCGTCGCTGCCGCCGCTGTCCTCGGAACAATGGCCATTGGAGGCGCTGGACGGGCTCTTGGCTCTGTTCTTGCCCAGAAACACGGTGCCCTTTTCCATCATGCCAGGCATGGCGGCGCTGGTCCCGGTGCGTGTGACTGTGTGTGTGTCAGGGATCCCGGCTGAGGGGAGAGCGAGGAACTACTTAATATGGAAGCGGCGCAGTGACACGCAGACGCACTACCGCCTCCAGCTGAGAGGGGGGTCCGTGCGCAGCCGTGGGATACAGGCGAGGGGAGCAGTGACCCGGCTGCCAGTGACGCGCCTGCCCCGCTGGGAGAAGCAACCCTGTACTGTCCTCCTCCTTCTTCTTCTTCTGGCAGCTCTCCTCATGGCGTGCGACTACAAATCCCATCAGTCATCTTGTGCCTCCTCTGAGTTATTCTGTAACCGCGGGGGAAATGACCATAAGAGACACGCTGGGCCTGAGAGCCTGCAGGGGGTTGTATTGAACTGGGGTGCAGGGAGTTGTACAATATATATATATATATAGTTGTTGTGGGGCTAAAGTTGGTTATAGATGTGAAGAGCTTTAAAAGATCTTTTCTTTGTCGTGACACAACAATCACCTCGAAACAATCCTTTAAATGTGCGACGTGTCCATCAACTAAAAAGACCATTTCAGGCGATATTTCCATAGATACGTTGCACTGGGACCCATAAAGATTTTTCAACCCGGCCGATCAATTTTCTGACAGATGTCGGACAAAAAAATCGTAAAATGCATGATCGTTCGATTCCCACTAACTTTACGATAATCTGACGGATAGGTCGGATTTCGCTAAAATCGGTCTTTCGCCAAAGAAAAATCTTTGTGTCTCTGGGAACCTTAGGTCAGTAATGTCAGGATTGGTAGCAGGGTGCTGGGAGTTGTACAATATCGGCTTTAGAAGTTGGGAGTTATAGTTCATTAAGAAGAGATTAAGCTTGGGCGAATGTGACCCGTTTCGCCAAAAATTTGCCTCCGGCAAAATGTCGCACACGCCCATTAAAGGGCATGTAAAGGCAAAAACATAAAATCCCATTTTTACTTTCTTTAATGAAAAAGAAACCTATGTCCAATATACTTAAATTAAAAAATATGTACCGTTTTTATAAGAAACCTGACCGTATGCAGTGAAATTCTCCCTTCATTTACTGCTGTGGATAGGAATTGTCAGACGGTCCCTAACTGCTCTGCAGGGAAACAATCATACTTATGAACAGCAGGGGGAGCCCCGCCTTACTTCCCAGCCATGCAGAACTCAAGCAGCTTTGTTTATGACGATCCCTAAGCAGCCCAGACCACACTGAGCATGTGCACAGTCTTAGTCTTGCAAAGATGTTTAACAAAGTTACAAGATGGTGACCCCCTGTGGCCAACTTTGAAAGCATAAATTGTTTGTTTGATTAGGCTTGTGGTGCAGTAAGTTCATGTTTATATTTAGTAAACAAAATACAGCATTTCTAGCCTTATTCTATTTTAGACTTTACATGCCCTTTAAAGTCTATGGGCGTCAAAACTTTTTGACGCATTGCAAATTTTTTTTTTTGACGTACAACGCCATACAAGTCTATAGACGTCATTTCCGCGCCGAAACAAGGTGAAAAACTTCGCCCATCCCATGCGGAGATTCATCAACTGGAGGGTCAGAAGTGGGGTGCTTGGGTTCCCAGTTCAGTATAAGCTGGAGGGTTAGTAGTGAGGTACATGCAGTGTGAGTGCCAGTGCACGTGGGTACAAATAGACAGAATGACATGGGATCAGTTGGCTCCGGCACTTGGGTGTCTCCTGTGTCTGATATGCCGTTAGTCTTGCAGTATGGCCTTAAAGGAGAACTAAACCTCCCCCCAAAAAGAAAGTCCCCATCCACTAGCCGCCTTTCTCCCCACTTCCCCTGGAGCATAGTCCACTATTTTTAAAAAGTGTCGCTGAATGTTGCACAGGCCTCTCCATGCAGAGTAGCGCAGTGGATCTCGCGGGCTCCATCTTCGTATACATTCGCTAAAGGACCGACGACACTAAGGGGCATATTTATCAAGGGTCGAATTTCAAATTGAAAAAAGTTCGAAATTCAAAAAGACCAACCGAAATTAATTGAAAGGTTTTTTTTTTTTGGTCGAATAGGTCCATTTTTGATCAATAGGTCCGTATTCGTCCGAATTCGAATCGTCCGAAACAAAGGAATAGCGCATTTGATCAAATTCGATTCAAAGTTTTTCCACAAAAAAAACTTTGATTTTTCAAAGTCGACCAATTGACTCCAAATAGGTTCTAGGAGGTTCCCCATAGGTTAAAAGAGACCGTACATGATCAATTTCGATATTCAAATTTTTCGAATTTCTGTCAGATTCGAATCATATTTGGACTATTCCCTAATCGAAGTACACAAAAATAGCTCAAATTCTATTTTTTTTTTCATTTGAAAATTCACCTCGACCTTTGATAAATCTGCTCCTAGGTTTTGTGCGCGTTGCAGCCAGTTTGTTTGTAGATAGTTGAAGGGAAGAAGAGGATCCAAAGATGGTGCCTGTGAGATCTGCACAGAGGTCTGTGTGGCTTTCATCGACACTTTTAAGTAGTGTGCTATGCGGAGATGGAGCATATTCGGGGATGGAGCATATGAGGGCTAGTGGATGGGACTTTCTCCTTAGGAGGGAGGTTAATTCTTCTTCAATGTTGGGTGTGGTAATATGGGTGTGGCTTACAGCAGGTGTGGCTTCAAATCTGGGCACGGTCAAAACTTCCAGCCCTTGATGCCACAGAAGTTGGACAGAACGGTCCTATTGGTTTTTAATCATTATTTATTTGTTAGGGGCAGAGTTATTAAAGGAAAACTATACCCCCCAAACAATGTAGGTCTCTATAGAAAGATATTGCATAAAAGAGCTCTTATGTAAAACACTGCTTCATGTAAACAAACCATTTTCATAATAATATACTTTTTTAGTAGTATGTGCCATTGGGTAATCATAAATAGAAAACTGCCATTTTAAAAAATAAGGGCCACCCCCTGGGATCGTACGATTCACTCTGCACACAAACAAACCAAACACACTATACTTCTTAGGTCACATGAGCCAAATAACAGACAGAGTTGTGTCTTTTGCTTCAACACCTCTTCCTGTTACAGTTAGAGCTGCAGTATTTCTGGTCAGGTGATCTCTTCCTGTTACAGTTAGAGCTGCAGTATTTCTGGGCAGGTCATCTCTGAGGCAGCACACAGACCATCACAAAATGGTGGCTCAAGGCAAGAGATATAAAAGGGCAATATTTACTTAAATATAAATTTGAGTTTGATAAGATTCTTAAATATGCTACTTAATTTGATATAAACTATCTGTTGCTTAAGTATTCATTTTGGGGGTATCGTTTTCATTTAAACTGGGAATCCCATTCCATCTGTGCAATCATTTTCCCTACTGACTTATTGATTATGTCGACCAATTCCATTCCAAAAAATATTGGGTTGTCCCAGCCTTCATAATTCATTATATTAGCCACGGAATTAAGTCTGTCTGAGCTATCCAATCCCATAGGAGACTATGAACCAATTTCCTGTTGATTCAATCAATTTCAATATTATTGGAATTGATCCTTTACTAACTGATTAATCACAATTAGAACAGTTCATTGTCATTTGATTGGATTTATTTCCACTCATAAATCACAAAACGCAGGCTGATCAGAACTAATTGACCCATAATGATTATATTGTTTTGGATTTAAAGGAACAGTTCAGTGTGACAAAACAAACTGGGTAAATAGATAGGCTGTGCAAAATAAAAAATGTTTCTAATCTAGTTAGTTAGCCAAAAATGTAATGTATAAAGGCTGGAGTGACTGGATGTCTAACATAATAGCCAGAACACTACTTCCTGCTTTTCAGCTCTCTAAACCTGAGTTAGTCAGTGACTTGAAGGGGAGGCACTTGGTACATTTCTGTTCAATGAGTTTGCAATTGATCCTCAGCATTCAGCTCAGATTCAAAAGCAACAGATATGACCCATGTGGTCCCCCTTCAAGTCTCTGATTGGTTACTGCCTGGTAACCAGACAGTGTAAACCAAGAGAGCTGAAAAGCAGGAAGTTGTATTCTGGCTGTTATGTTAGACATCCAGTCACTCCAGCCTTTATACATTACATTTTTGGCTAACTAACAATATTCGAAACATTTTTTATTTTGCACAGCCTATCTATTTACCCAGTTTTTATTTTTACACTGAACAATTCCTTTAAAGGCAATTGTAGACACGCCAATTTCAAGCATTTACTCTCTCAGATTTATTTGTGCAATGCAGTAAATTATGCCCAATTTGTACAATCTATTGTGCTTGTGCTCCCACACCCCAAAATCCGTAAATGTGGACCAATCACTCTCTGGTTTATCAGCTGAAACAAAAGACAAGGGTGGTCCTTTAACAGATCCACAATTGCTTCAAGTGATTTTCAACATGAGATGATTTGTTGGATCAGTGCAAAATCATGTCAAGTTCTGGGTTATTTATCGAAATCCGAACGAAAAAAGTCAGACCAAACTAGAATCCGCAATTTACCCTTATTTATCATTAAAAACACCAAAAAACTCCCAACTTTTTCGGCTTGTCGCACGAAAACCGCAATTTCTACGAATTGTCGCTGGTAAACCGTGACTTTTTCTCGCTGAATATCCGAATTCCAGGTTTCATTCCCGAAAAGTTACAATTTTTTCTGAAATCCTGGAAAAGCCCAAAATATTATTTCATATTATCATACAAAACCCAGCACATCCAATAATATCTTCAAATTGCAAACAGGACCTCGACAGGTTTAGGATGGAGTATTTTCAGTTTCTTTTTGCATTCTCAGGGTATAATAAATCTCTTTTCCAAACAAATTCAGATTTTATAATAAAAGTTTTTACCATTTGGTCTAATAAATAACCCCCTTAAAGGGGAAGGAAACCTAGTCAGCAGAAGAAGATGTCGTCGGTGAACTCCCTGGACTGGACCTGCGCAGAAGGGTAAGTAACAAGTTAGGGGCATTTGCCCAGCGGGACAGGTAGGCCAGGGGGGAGGAGGGAGGGTGGGCAACAAACGGGAGGGGGGGTGGGGGTTTGCGCCGACTAGGTTTCCTTCCCCTTTAATATAATTTTGGTGGCAAGTTTGATTTTTAGAAGCAAGGCTCGAGTCAATAGAGAACTCTCTTATAAAAAAGCGATCCTACAAGGTCCTCCCTGTTGGCTGGAGTCAAATGAATAATGGTCTGCTGAGACACTCTTTGAGGAATTGTGGAATTGACTAGTTACAAGTGGCAAGGAAAACTGTTGGCTTAAGGCTGAAGATGGTTAGCAAACATATACGCAGTAGATAGCACCTCTGTACTATACGTAGTGATGGGACAAGTATCAGTTTTGAGAGAGCCATGAGTAAGCTTGTATCCCAGTGCTTCAAGGCCAGTTAGGGTGAGATTTGGGGTAAGTGCTTATTTGTGCCCTGAGTACCCCTGGAACAATATACAAAATAGAAAGGGTATGCGCACTTGAAGAAAAAATCTTTGACAAACAAAGGTGGTATTAGACAAATCCTCTTTTATAAAAAATATAACAAACAAGTATACATCAGATAGGCTGGTATATTATACAAGATAGTTTATACATAGTGGTATCAACACAGATATATATATACCACCTAGTTACAAGATCGAGGCAAAAAGAGAGACAAACACAAGGGGCAGATGCGCTAATGATGAGAATGCCGCAACGTTTCGGCACTATAGCCTTTGTCAAGGGGAATTCTGATGTGTCACCAAGCTATCTAAAGTATAAATACCCCATTCAATTAGACGCGAAAATCTCTGTGTTCGCGCACTTCCCTCACCTCCACATTCGTGACGCAACATGCGCCAATGTCATTTCCTGGGTATTCAACTCAGCGTCATGACACGGCTCCCTATTTGCGCAGACTCCATACTGTCGATGTAAGTGTTTGTCGCAACTGGCAATGGCACCTTATATTGCACCTTATATGGAAATGGGAGGATTCAGTCAACAGACCTCCGCAAGAAAAGGGAATGCTAGCGTACCTCGTGTCATTGCAACACTTTGTATCACTATATGGAGACCCCTGGAACAATAGCAGGGTGAAGGTTACCCCAATGTTTCTTTATATCTGGAACCTTGTTATGAGCTTGGGGGCTAAGTCTGAAGGCCTGTTAAGCTGCAATTAAGGGATATTTATTTGTTCTCTGGGTACCCCTATACCAGGGTGACTGTTATCCTAATGTTTCTATATATCTTTAATCTTGTAATGAGCTAATGGGGTCCAACCTGGAGAGCAGTTAGATTGAGATTTAGGGTGAGTGCTTATTTGTGCTCTGAGTACTCCTGGAACTATGTCAGGTGACTATTAAAACCAATGTTTTTATATATGTTCTTGACCAAATGTGAACTTCAAATGGGCTTAACATGGAAACCACATCCAAGTGTACCTGGTGGACCCTACCCATAATAGCCTGAGATTCTTAGATGTGAGGCCAATGGCATATTGATTGCTGATACCCATGGTAACATTTAGAACACCACTACCTTCTGCTGATCATTTCCCATTTAGCTGAAGCAACATTCCGATCTCCACTACAAGTTGCTGATATCAACATTCACTGTGTGGCTCAGCCGTAAATCTGTTAAACCCCTCTGAATTTGTATATTTCTGCTTTGAACGAAACATTAAGCCTTTGGTGCCTATCTGCTTTCTGTATTTGAAATCATAAAAAGGAATGACTGTTAAAATTCTTGTATGTGTTCAGTACATGTCTTTCCATCCTGTGGCTGCCCTATATACGTGTCTCGAGACTGGACTGCTTCGCTTTGCCTGGGACTATTCAGTCGTTGTCAGATCAATGAATAATGTGATAAGCTAAATTCAGCCTTTCCCTCTAGTCTGTTGTATGTGAATTCTAATTTGGGCTATGAAAAAAAATTAACTGAATAGCCGGACTGGATCACAGCAACGGTTCCCTCTGCCAAATGTGGGTCAGATTGAAAATGTAGTAGAGGATCTTCCGGTGGGCCCCAGCCAAGAAGGATTCCCATTAGGCTTCCCCCCCCCCACTGTAGATCTTTATGATGCATCATACATTAAGGGGCAAATTTACTTAAGGTCGAATATTGAGGGTTATTTAACCCTCGATATTCCACTGTTGAAGTTAAATACTTCGAATATCGAAGTCGAAGGATTTAGCGCTATTCGTTCGACCGAATGAAAAATCGTACGATCGAACGATTAAATCCTTCAAATCGTTCGATTCAAAGGATTTTAATCCATCGATCGAACGATTTTTCTTCGACCAAAAAATGCTTAGGAAGCCTATGGGGACCTTCCCCATAGGCTAACATTGACTTCGGTAGCTTTTAGGTGGCGAACTAGGGGGTCGAAGTTTTTTCTTAAAGAGACGAACGAATAGTCGAACGATTTTTCGTTCGAGTCGAAGGTCGAAGTAGCCAAAAAAAAATTTGAAGTTTTTTTTATTCATTCCTTCACTCCAGCTAAGTAAATGGGCCCCTTAGTCATGTCTGTATCTAATTATACTGAGAGTGGGTCTTGGGTGCTAGAGACCCAGTCCGATGCTGCATAAGGGTAGCCATTGCCTTTAAGACTTTCTTTTACTTACATATAAGAACCCTTTGAAGTAATAGGATCAATAATCTACGAAGGTCAGTTTAAAGATTTCTGTTAAAAAAAAAAACAGAAAAACTTTAAATGAATTACATTTTGTGTTGAGCTCTAAGGAGGTTTTTTATGCTTGAATAAATCTTATTGCCATTTTTTGAGAGTTGGCCAACTGTATAGTTTTTTGTACAGAAGTAAAGCTGATTACTGTATTTACCGTATATATAGATTTAGCTTTAGTATATATCCCTGCCAGTAACTGGAGATCAGAAAATCAGATGACTCAACTGCTGCTGTCTGGGAGAAACCAAATCTTTAAGGGGGTATCAGGCAACTTCAGTGACAGTGGTTTTCAGGCTGCTGGGAAAACCTCTATTACTATGGAAAACCTGTTGCATCTCAAATGTCATTAATCCATAGCAAATGTCATCCCCGGAGCATTTCAGTGGTTAAGGTAATAAAAGCATTTACCTGGGCCCTTAACATAATTCATGAGGTTGAAAAGAGACACATCCATCAAGTTGGACCTTTGAGTCAAATGAAAACTGCTCAACTGCTTATTGATCTAAAGACATCTCTGGGGGGAGAGGGAGAAAATTCCTTTCTGACCCTAGAATGGCAGTTGTATTACTCCCTGGATCAACTTGGCTCAGAGTTAATTACAGTTTCCTATGTCCCAGGTCTGGCTCAAGGGCAAGGTGATGAGATGAGTATTTTGCTCCAATTTTGAGTATAGTTAAAGGGATACTGTCATGGAAAAAATGTTTTTTCCAAGCACATCAGTTAATAGTGCTACTCCAGCAGAATTACATTGAGAAGGAAAAACAGCAGCCGGCCAGAAAGCATTTCTCTCCTAAAGTGCAGGCACAAGTCACATGACTTGGGGCAGCTGGGAAATTGACAACATGTCTAGCCCCATGTCAAATTTCAAAATTGAATATAAAAAAATCTGTTTGCTCTTTTGAGAAATGGATTTCAGTGCAGAATTCTGCTGGAGCAGCACTATTAACTGATTCATTTTGAAAAAAATGTTTTCCCCATGACAGTATCCCTTTAATGTGATCCGTTCTCCAAAAAGATCTTACTGGCATCATGTCTGGGGACTATGGAATGCTCATTATGGCCAAATGAAGTTGCAAAAGTGGCACAATTTTTGCAAAAGCACATTTGTTTTAACTACCCAAATATACAGACACGCACATATCAGGTCACCACTTCCCACCTTATGGCAGCCAAGACCTAAATAACCAGACCCTGGGACACACGGATGCCCAGACTATTCTGGCAACTGCCACCTGTTTACCTTTCATCCCCACCTTTTTACATTGCCTCATGACAACTGCCTCTGATCTAATGATTATGTCTGTGTTCTGCCCAACTTCATTCTTTTCCCTGCATTGTTTGTCTCAGCCAGTCTTGTGACCATTTATTTCACATTAATCAAATAAAACGCAAGCTTCTATTGAAGTCAGGTGCATTTTCATGATTCAAGCTATTTTATCATTTGAGGGTTTTTTTTTTAAAGAAGTACATTTTTTTTAAATAATTGAAACAAGGTGATTTTTATGGCAATCACTTTATTTCAAGAATTATGGTCATCAAGGTTTTATATTTTTTTTTAAAAAAATACATGAACGTTGTCAAGAAGAAAATGTTAGACTTTACTTGATATTTCTGAAAACGAGTTTATTTATCAAGGGTCGAATTCCGAACTTATGCAAATTTTTTTTTAACTCTAATCAATTCGAATGTGCTCACAACTCGAATGGGAGGTTATTCGTGAAAAAATGTAAACGTCTAAAATTCGTTGGAATGGGAACGAACCAAAATTTTTTTTGTATTCGAATAGAATACGAATGCAATTCGAATCTAGTTATACTCCGAAAAAACTTGAATGTCAGGAAGGCTATTAACATCTTCAAATGGTTCAACGGACCTGTGCCATTGACTTGTATGTGAAGTTGGCAGGTTTAAGGGAACGTATTGAATCGAATTGTTTCCATGGTCGAGGTGTGATAAATCTCACAATCAAATTCACATTCGAGTTGCTGGTTTTAAATTCGAAATTGTTTTTACCCCCCCAAAAAATTCTAATTTTAATTCGAATATACCATTCGAACCTTAATAAAAATGCCCCTTAAGGCATTTTTTATACCCCCCCTCAGTTCTTTCAAACACTGGTTTAATTTATAAATATTAATAATACCACAATACAGGTGTGGTATCCGTAAACCCGTTATCCAGAAAGCTCTGGACTATGGCCATCTCCCATAGTCTCCATTAAAATCAAATAATCTAGCATGTACTAGTTAGGTGTACAAAAATAAACATTTGATTTCTTACAATGATTTACAAGATGTGGGCAAACTTAAAGGGCATGTAAAGGCAAAAAAATTAAATCCTATTTTTACTTTCTTTAATAGAAAAGAAACCTATCTCCAATATACTTTAATTAAAAAATTTGTACCATTTTTATAAAAAACCTGACTATTGCAGTGAAATTCTCCCTTCATTTATGGCTGTGGATAGGAATTGTCCTTAACTGCTGGGCAGGGAAACAATCATACTTATGAACAGCAGGGGGAGCCCCCGCTTTACTTCCCATCCATGCAGAACTCAAGCAGGTTTGTTTGTTTCCCTGTAGAGCAGTCGGCGACTGTGTAGAGATTTGTAATGGATTTTATTTTTGCCTTTACTGTTTCCAACTCGAGCTGCAGGGACAAAGATCATGGAGCCAGATTTAAACAGATAAACTGGGATTCTATTTGGAGGATTATTTTGCTGCAGCCACTGGTTCTGCAGAGTTGGAGTAGGTTTGTATTAAATAATACAAAAATCCACATTAGATTAGATGACAACACAGGACCCAGTGCAGTCTGCATATTCTAATTATTAATCAGTCTTGCTCTATCGGCTTCTGGCAGATATTATTTGTCTTGTGCTGTTTTGATAATTTATGATGATCCCTAAGCAGCCCAGATCACACTGAGCATGTGCACAGTCTTGTCTTGCAAAGATGTTACAAGATGGTGACCCCCTGTGGCCAACTTTCAAAGCATAAATCATTTGTTTGATTAGGCTTGTGGTGCAGTAACTTCATGTTTATGTTTAGTATACAAAATACAGCATTTCTAGCCTTATTCTATTTTTTATCACATTTGCCCATCTTTGTGTGTCCAGTCTACTCTAATGAATTGTGTGCAAGTGTGCTTATTGATGAAAGGGGGCCCTGGAGATACCTCCATCCTGAACGTGGTGGTGATTCCATGGTTCCTACAACGGGTTTGTTTGCGTCAGTAGCCACAACAGAAGTGATGCCATGTGATCCACAATAAAAATACACAACTCCTAAAGCAGTGTTTTCTGAGCAACTCCCAGCCAAGCTGTAGGACGTTTATTTAATGTTTCATTGGAGTTGCAACCAATTACCTACACACACACAGTGCTCATCCCAGAACAGCCTCCTCTCCCGGTCTCCTTTGGCGTGTTCCCCACCTTATCCTCACCAACATGCACATTGATATACTGTATATAGTATACACAGCATTTAAATAATACTACAATGTGTATATTTCTTGTTCAGATTACAACCTCTTTGCCTAGCATAGGCATTCCCAAAATGTGGCTTTTGATCCCAAAGCATTAGTTGGGGTCCCAGCATGAAGGCAATCTAGAGCAAGAATGGGTTAGAATTCTTTTAAGCTCTACTAGATACCATGGAAAGGCAGTTAACAGAATTATGGAAAGACTGGGGTTGAATGCTTAGGTTCTGTCTTAGAAATATGGGGCTTCAACCTGCAAAACTCCAAATAGAATTGAACCGTGGCTGTAATGATAGAGCATATCTGATGCAATATGATCTTCAACCAGTAGATGGTGATCTCATATGCTACCATAAAATGTAGCCCTGACACAATTACACAGCACTTTCACAGATGCTGTTCATTATTCACATCAGTCCCTGAACCCATGGAGCTTACACTCAAATATCATTATCTTCCTATTTCATCTGGGAACTTGTGCAGACAAGGAGAGCATGCAATTTCCTTGCAGATAATGCCAAGGTCAGAATCAAACTCAGGGCCCCGTTACTTTAAGGGATCAGTCTACCACTGTCCACTTGTTAAGAGCCCCACATAACACAGAAACTCCTAATATACCCATCACAGTTACCTGTTTCTTCAAAAAGCATGAATAAATGCCATTGTCTATGCTGAAATCCAGCTGTTTAACAGTTCTTCTCTTTCTGCATCATTTGAAATCCTGGCAGGGAAGGAGGGACTAAACACTGATGTTACAAATTGTAACAACGTCTCCACAGCTTACAGACAGCATGCAGGAACTACATAACCCACAATGCATTGCACTGATGCTAATATCCTTTTTGAAATCACATGTGCAGGGAATTGTGGGGTTTGGAGGATTCAGGCTGAGGACAGATGGCTGTTGATACAAAGTAACAGTAGTCAGCCAGCTTAGCAAAGACAGATCAGCAGGAGAGCAGGGGGCTAGGCTTAGGTAACTGTCAGAAACCATTAAAAAATTAAAAATAATGAAAAGTCTGCATATTTTTTAACTGATGTATATTGCAAAGTTGCTTAAAATTATGTTCACTTTTCAAAAAGCGTAGGTTATGTTTGTGTGGAGTTCCCCTTTAAATTGCATCTATGCATCAGTCACTAGCCTATGATCAAACAGCTGTGGCTGAACTACAACTCACAGGACCCCCCTACATGCCAAGCTACAGTTCACTTGTCTTTTGAAGCAATTAGTGCACTTGTTTGAGAGATATTATATTTGTAGAAATTCTTCCAGTGTTCTCCTGCTGCTCCATTTAATTGCTACTGTTAATAACTAATTAGCATATGCCATCTATGCTTTTGCTTTATTGTATTCCACTTAAAATCACTATGGATGTATCCAGTTCACGGCTATAATTTACATGAATATTTCTTTCATGCTATTAATATACTGGATGTTGTGTTCTCTGGGGGCCACTGATGATTGTAAATCAGGGATTTTTTAGCCTGGCTGCCGTAGCAGTTTCCACCACTAAATGTCACTGTGGCATAACCTACAGAGCGCAGTCTGCAAATGTTTCTGATGGATTTCAGAGTTGGTTTTAGTTGCAGCACCTGCAGGACAGCCGCCACTGTTTATGTATTATGCTGCTTTTGCATATGGACCAGTGGCGTAACTAAGGAGCCTTGTAGGGTCACAACAGCCTCACCCTTATATATATATATGTATATATATATATATATATATATATATATATATATATATATATATATATATATATATATATGAATCAGAGGGGTGAAGACTGCGCTCAGTCCAACTGGTAGAGATAGGAGCTGCACCAAAGTTCAATCTGTGGATCCACGTATCCACGTATAATTCGGTAAAAAAGAAAGAAATAGAAGGTGCGCTGGGGGTACCTATAGTGAGAGGGAGACAAAGCCTATATGGTGTAGTATCCTCTATACACCTTAGCAGATAATAGGCAATTGGTTCTACTCACATTCACAAAGCGGTCATTTCGCAAAAGGATGCTGATCGCGTCTGCCAGTAATCTGAAGTCAGTGTGCGGCTGGCGTGTCCGGTCAGTTTTGAGCCTGAGGTGTACGGAAAGCTGACTTATAAGACACTGTCTAGATCTTATTCAATTCCACCACTTCTAAGTCGGCTGAGTGGCACTTGTACGGGTCTTTGTCAGATCGCGGCCAGATGTCTTTGCGTTGAGAGGGATATGGTCTCCTCCAGCAGGCGCTGATCCAGAGTTACCGCAGTTTCAAATGTCGGCGTTCTCCTCCACGCGGTCTTCGATCGTGCCTGGGGATACTTTCGGCGATGCCTTCTACTTCTCCACGGGATAGTTTAACTCAGGGGGATTTGTTTCAAAAAGAAATTCTACGGCACTGTCTTTGCCTTTCAAGCTTTTATTATAATCCAATATTTATAAAACACAGTACAAGGCCCTTGTATATATATACACAGATATGGGATCCGTTGCCAGGAAACCCATTATCCAGAAAGCTCTGAATTACAGAAAGGTTGTCCAAAATTTGTTTTATTATTTCCTTTTTCTCTGTAGCTTGTACTTGATTCCAACTAAGATATAATTTATCCTTATTGGAGGCAAAACCACACACACACACACAGCTCTACAACAACACACTAAACCACTAACACCCTCTGTGGTCTCTAACACCTCCTGTAATTCCCTAGCAAAGGCTTGAAACAAACAGTACAGTCAACACTGATCTACACTCTGTAGACAACTCTTCTGTTACCTACATATTCACCTAAATACTAGTCTAAACTGTTACTAACACTTTTTCAACCTTCTACCACCTTGGGCATCCTAAGCTTCTTCTGTAACCTACTAACCAGCCACCAATTAATTGTTTCTGCTGCTCTCTGCTAGTGATGGGCGAATCTTCACTTAGCTGAAAAATTGTGAAATAGCACCCAATACCCCACATACATTAAATTCAAGGGGCATTTATTTCATGCAACATTTTCCAAACCAAGCAACATTTTTTTACTATACTAAGGGCGTTCTTTTGTGTGGCGAAATGAAGTGAAATATTTGCTTATCCCTACTCCCCACAAAACAGCTGCTGGCTCTCATTAACTCTTTGCTCTTCCTAACAACTCTCTTCCACTAGCCACTAACCAGGCACCGTCATTCCATTGGCATTTTGAAATAAATATTAGTTTTAGCAGTGATACCTGTATGTCATTACCCTATTGTGTCTCCAGCTGTAATGTAAAATTACATGCAATTATGTGTGTGTGTTCTTGTAGATAGACAGACACTACTCTCATCAATTCAGTTTAAAAATATGTACAATATATAATTTCTGCCCTTACCCCTGTGATTTCTTTAGGGGCAAACATTTCTAATATAATTTAACTTGCTCATGAAAGTTTGCAGAAAACTGCATTTTCTTTATTTCCTTTATACTGAGCTTGGCTTGTTAGCATCTGCCTTTGGAATGGATGAGATACAATTAGGGGTCATTTGTCATTTTCAGTTCCCCCTAAGGAAAAGACAAGGCTTGTCCCATTGTTGACCACATTTGCATCCCTTGTAAAGCCTCAGTGATAACGAAGCACAAAAGCTGCTTGGTTAGAATGCAGAGGACGTTAGGTACATTCCTAATTAAAATCAGGAGCATGGATTGTATAGAATGGATTAAATAAAGTGTCAGCAAACCAGACAATGCAGCAGAGAGGATTCTGAAAGTTGTAGTTGGACCCCAGAGAGATGGCTGGGGTACATACTATGTGTTCAGATAGGTATTTTAGCTTTCATGAGTATGTGGGGGCAACTCCAGTGGTTACCAGGTGACTGATTGTTAAATTATGGGCAATAGGATGTGCTATTTCCTATTTACAAGAGACTAACTCAGTGGAACAGTACGGATAGAGACCATTTGAACAAGTGTTTAGAAAAAAAGGCAGAGTGAGATAGGAGGGGGGAGTGGGAAAGCCACAGAATCCTTCTCAAGCCAAACGCAGTTTTTATCTGCCGTCTGAATGACAGTTGCATGGAGATGTTTCCTTCAGGACCCTGGAGAGCTCAGCTCTGCTCATTCCCAATATCAGGGAGACTCAGCTGAGCAGGGGAACCTAGTAGGTGGGAGGTGGTAAAGGGAAGAGTGTAGGCAGAGGAGGAGTAACTGAGGTGGATGAGGAGTGTTGGAGAGGATGAGTTTAGGAGCCGCTTGCACAGCCACCAATTCTTCTCCTGATATTGTAAGCTGACTCCCAGGCAGGACCATGAGGACCTCACAGGAAGAGACCAGAGGAATTTGGGTGCTTTCCATCTCACCGCTGTCTTGAAACCCCTCCAGCTTGGGACAGTGCCAGCCTGACCATGGCAGGGGGTCGGAGAGGGCTGGTCGCTCCCCAAAATACATTTTTGGAGAACATTGTCCGGAGATCTAATGGTAAGGACCCAGGAAGCCATATCTTTATTCTTCTTTCTCCCTCTGTCCAGCACAAAGCTAAATAAAATTTCATTAGGAGTCAGCAGCCTGCGAGGAATTAATGGTGCAGATGAAGACAGGACCGGGATGCTCTACTTGTTTAATATCTTGTACCACCCACCTGGGATTTGTTCTGTTCTGTTTGTGATGTTTAACCCTTTCCATGAAAGAGCATTGCATCTGGCTGCCATCCGTTAAGGAGCATCTGCTTGTTTATACGACCCCCCCCCCTCTCAAGGGTGAGCTACTGGTGGAAGGTAATAAAGACACTGAATTAACTAGAACATGGTCTGTGGCGCACGGCTTGTCCATCCATCAGTACGTTAGATAGGTTTGTACAAGCACCATGTGTATTGCACGAGTGAGTGTGTGTGCTTGTGTCAGAGTAAATGTTCGACTCATTGGAATGCGTTAAAGTTGTGCTGGATAGCATGGGGAGTGACAATACACTAGACCCCAGAGGGTTACAGATCTTGGGGTGTCAATGCAATGATAGCTGGTGGATTGTTCCTGATCCATGCAACAATCTGCATATGACATTTAGTCTCTGCAAAGTTCTTTATATCAACATAGACCAGATGGGAATGGGGTGACAGCGAACCTCAATGGAGTGAGTAATGTACATAATGCTATTACAGTCTGGGGGCTGCAATTCCAACTATTCCAAAACAACTAACAGGCAGGGGTTGGTGGAAGATGCAACTGGAGGACCAGAGAGAATGGGGGGGGCTGGTAATGTTAGTAGAAGGCTGAGAACTCCAAATGAGTAGATGGGGTTAAATAAATTAAGGATGTCCAACCAGGATCCCTTCAGCTGTTGTTGAACCACAACTTTCAGAATCAATGTGACAACTGGACTGCATCTCTCAGCCCCTGCTGAAAGCCTTCATTTGTCAGAAGGATGTTGGAAGTTGCAGTTCAGCTGTAAGCATGATGCTGAAAGTTGTGGTTCAGCAACACCAAAGGCGTGAAGGCTGGACATTCTTGACGTGTTAACTAAAAAAAAACACAAAGACTCTTCCCCAAAATAATTTGCTTTCTGGACATTTCCCTCCCAGCAGCCCCTATAAAGATAACAAAGTGTAAGAGAATATTATTATTAGATTACATTATGAATATATTAGACTTATAATAAGGTGCTATCAAGTCATATAAGCATGAGTATTACACTGGTCCAGTCAACCGGACCTTCAGTCTGTCGTTGTTGAACCGATAATATAGGGGAACAGTAAAGGCAGTTTTTCGGGTTCTGCAACTTGACATTGGCCATTGACGTTGGCATTTGTTTAATCATGTAAAACAAATAACCATCAACGGCTTCATGCCAATTGGATGAAAGATACAGAGTAAGGCAGTTCAATACAAAACACAATTAGGGGGTAAGGATTTTTTATAATACATGCAGATTATTAAACAATCTATTAAACAGCCATCCAATAGCAGAGCTTCCCTGGAGGGTAACAATTCAGAGCTGCCTTAGAGGGTAAATGTAGAAAGTGTGCGTAATACGAATACGGAGCGAAAGTGGGGTTAATATTGTATTGCAGAGGAAAGACTCATCTTGGGTCTTGGTTTCTCTGAAGATCTTTTCCCCTATTGCTGTATTATATGCCATCTGCATCACTTGTATGAGGATCTTCCGTAACAATGACACACGGAGCGAGTGACACTGCAGCACTGGCTGGTTAGAATGCAGAGCATGTTAGGTGCATTCCTAATTAAATCAGCAGCAGCAGCAGCAGTGCTGGGATGGTGCATAGGAAGGTTGAGGAAGGTTAAAGGGTCAGCAAGACAAAACAGGGATTTCTAACATGTGGTCCTCAATCATTGTACTGCAACTCCCAATATCCCCTGACAGCCAAAGACCAAGCACGGGGGGTATACCCAATGTCCCTAACAAGGTGAGCAAGCCTGTAGAAAAATAAACACTGCATGCAGAACATGTTGATGACATATAAAGAAAGTAATACTAAGGAAACACATACTGACTCATTGTAAAATACAGCCATGCAATTGGGGGGGTTTTAATTGCTCACTCCTCTTTAACTCTTTCTGTTATAATAGAAGCAACAGTGTGTATGTTTCTATGTGATTTACCATATCTTAAGGGGAATCTATAAAAGGATTCAAATTACAGCCCTCGAGCTGTCTTTGAACTACAACTACCACCACCACCCCCTCAATAGCATTTGGCTGTCAGTGAGATACTGGGGCTTGCAGTTCAAGAGCAGCTGGAGAGTTGCGGGTTGAATATGCCGAATATTCTTCATTTAAAAAATAGTGGTTGGTAAATGGTTGCTCTTGACGTTGAGAATTTTTAGTTCCCGTGGCGAAAGAGTGATTTGGAACCACAGGACAATTAGAAGCTACAGAAATCCACCCCAAGCCAAAAGCAGTTTTTTTTTAATCTCCTGTCTGACAGTTTTGTGGAGATGTTTCCTTCAGGACCCTGGAGAGCTCAGAATTCCATGTCAGGGAAACTCAGCTGAGCAGGGGAACCTAGTAGGTGGGAGGTGAGAAGGAGATGAGTGGGGGCAGAGGAGGAGTAATTGAGTTGGATGATGAGTGTTGGAGAGATGCTGGGAGAGCAGCTTGCACAACACTTGCTTCTTATTCTGCTATTGTAAGCTGACTCTCAGGCAGGACCATGAGGACCTCATACAGGGAGAAAGGAGAGCAATCCGGGTACTTTACAGTTTAACGCTGAAACTCTCCAGCTCAGGACAGTGTCACCATGGCCATGGCAGGGGGCCGTAGAGGGCTGGTCGCCCCTCAGAATACATTTTTGGAGAACATTGTGCGGAGATCCAATGGTAAGAATATGGGAAGGCATCTCTTTACTCTTCTTTCTTCCTCTATCCAGGGGCCAGGAGTAAACGGTCCAGCACAAAAAAACAACTTGGATATTTCATGCTGCAAGCCTGGGATTTATTTGTTTGGTTTCAGTTGTAGCCATTTCAATAAAAGTGAAGCCAGCTATGGTCCCTCTGGCAACAAATGCTCAAGGAACTTACACTTTGTTTGTGTGAGATGGCAATTGATTCTATATAGTAAGGTAAACAGACTAAGATCTAATGAAGACATACATACTGCCCTGCACTATTTTGCACTTCTTTTTCCATGTGTTAGATTTGGCTTAGGGTTGGCATGATGTGTGTGTGTTTTAAAGGCTTTAATTATTACAACCTAATCAGTCAGGAAGTTTAATACAGTACCTACTGTTAGTTTTCATATGGTTGTGTTTATATGTGGGTGGGCTAGGTGGTATCTCCGGTGTTCTTAGCTCCTTCAGATTGGAGATGATGTAAGCACTTCAGAGATTGCATGATTCCTTCGAAGCATTCATGCTGCCCTGTTTCCCATATAGTGAAGCATCTAGTTCCAAGAGGAACTGAATTGGGGAAACCTGCTAAAAACTTACATTTGGTGACTATCCTCATGGAGATAAAAGTGATATGTAATGTTTTAAAGAATTTTAATTGTTAAAATAAAACAGTATTACGCTATAGGATCTTTGTATTCCTATATTGGAGCATAAAGGAGCTGTGCAGAGAAGGGGAAGAACACTATTGGATAAAACATGCAATACGTAAAACTACCATTTTGTAAGTAGGCACTTTGGCCAAAGTTGGTGGAGGCTTTTGGAATAAGCTTATTTGCACAAAGTTTGGAGGCAGACTCTTTAAAAGGGAACTAACACAAGAGAGATTTCTCTTTTCCAACACATGGTGCTATTTGAATAACTTGAACGTACTACACCATATTTCCGCTCTGTTGTTTTCTCTGTTACCATCCCATGTTACTAGAATCTCATAATTTTGATAGAAGTTCCACATTATTATCAACTGGTGGCATCTTGAAGACTTTTCATCTAACCAAAAATAACTTTCTTTTGTCCTCCATAAATATTACATATATGCTAAGACAATGTGGTCAAATGTAGACCATTTTTCTAATTTTGATTTCATTCGATTTTCTAGATTTGATTTTAAGAACTTTTTTTTGCACCTTTTATACATTTCAACCAATAACATAGAGTAAAGCTTTTATCATTATAGCCAACAGGTACTACATTATTTTCTTGCTGAGGTTGGATTTAGCCAATGAAAGGGCAGCCACCCTCACTCACCCCAAGGACAGAAGGAGGGGAAGGAGACTGCGGTTTATTACTGTTGCCAGTTCATAGACTGATTCATTGCTGTCATTCTCAAGGATTTAATCTTGAGATTAAACTGTAGTATGCGTTCAAGCATTGTATTAGGATTGGTTACTGGTTCATCTAGCAATATGATCATTCCTATGTTGTGGTTGGCTGGTAGCTCATTAGCAATATTAGCATTCTTGTGTTTTGATTAGTTACTGGTTCTGCCAGCCATATAAACATTATTGCATTTTAATTGGTTACTAGCTCATCTATATGAACACTCATGTGTTATTGGTTACTCTATGATTGGTTACTGGCTCATCTAGCAATATTAAAATTTTTGTGTTATGATTGGTTACTGGCTCATCTAGCAATATGAATATTCGTGTGTTGTGGTTGGTTACTGGTTCAACCAGCCATATGAAAATAATTGTTTTATGATTGGTTACTGGTTCATCTAGCCATATGAATATTTTTAAGCTGGGATTTGTTACTGGCTCATATAGCTATTTAAGAATTAATGTCTTATGAGTGTTAATATTGTCCTAAATAGTACAGTTGCTAAACTACGTATGACAAGTTATCACAATTCTGAAACTATAATGATATTCAAGTCAATAGATACCAGGAACTAACATTTTTTTAAAAATTAGTGTGGCAAAAGGTGGTCCGGACTGAGATTCAAAGTAGGCCCTGGTATTTCAGGTATAAAGAGGCCCAATAAATAATGACTATCTGTGGCATCTTACAGGAGCTTACAGACTGCCCAGTCCTGGACTAAGCATTTAGTATTTAATGATACTGTTTTTATATGGATCCTGGGGAACGAAAGTGTGTGTCTATCTGAAAGCAACTTTCCATATCATAATGATAATAACAGTATTTGCACTGAGAATAGTAAAAGTTCCTCTGACATCAGCTGGTGAGAAATATATTTCTTAGGAATTCCTGAGTTCCCTGTTCTTTGTTAATGAGGGAATAGCTATCCAACTTACAGTAAGAGCACAAGGAAGTTAGTTAAATATTTGCTAAACGTTGCTTTGCGAGGGTAGCCATTATGGTTGGCCATGTCACCCAGATTATGATCTAATGGGCTCATTTACAAACTATATTTGCAAATTGGCTGCAGTGCCCATAGGACCATTCACGAATTAGCTTTGATTAGTCTAGCGCTGTAAAAATAATCCCTCTGATTGGTGTTGAATAGGAATGTTTAACTGGGTACTCAGTAACCTCTGTATTACCATAATAATATTCAATACAGTGCCCTTCAGGAAATTAGCTCCAAATCAGATCGGCCTGTAAGAGCTTTCATTATAACAAGCAACTCTTGTTTTAATGCACTTAATTTCTTAGGTGGCAATGTTTATCTTTAATAAACATCTTAAGGGAAGACTGTTGTTTGAAATGCACCATCACTGAGGCTATGCCTCCGTCCATTAAGGTGGACCACATGAGAAGTACTGCCTACTTACTAAGCCTAGAAATCATGTTTTGCCACATTCCTTCCTTGCTTTTAATAGAACCATGACTTGTTTGCTTTTTGGCTCTGGTATGGTGAATGCAAAAAGAGACATACTCTGTAAAGAGTGCAAGGCTTGTTGGGTTGGTGTCTCCTCAAGACCCTAAGCACAATTATATATAAATGGTCTTTATAAAACTGCAATGTCCAGTGTATGGAAAGAAAACTGCACAAGTCAAGTAATTGAGATGTTTGTTAAACTGAGAAAGAACTTACATAGCTAACTACACCAGTTTCTATGAAGGTTTCTAGGCTTGCAGTTTATTTAAATAACTTCATATGAAGTCACTTCACTTCGGGGCAGATTTACATAGGGTCGAATATCGAGGGTTAAAAAACCCTCGATATTTGACTGCCGAATGTAAATCCTTCGAAAGAGACAGTATTCGACTATCGAATGGTCGAATAGTCGAACGATTTTTAGTTCGAAGTCGTAGTCGAAGGTCAAAGTAGCCAATTTGATGGTCGAAGTAGCCAAAAAAATAATTAGAAATTCAAAGTTTTTTTTCTTCTATTCCTTCACTCGAGCTAAGTAAATGGGCCCCTAAATATTTACTAAGCCTTCTTATGATGGAGAATGTAAAAAGTGGGGCAGAACATTTTATGTCTGGGCTGTAAAGTGTAGAAAGCTCTTGCATTTTACTTCGGGATCTCTAATGGCTTCCAACCCAACTAACTCATATTGGCACCTGACTAACCAAGAACAGGGCTACCAGTGAGCAGAAATGAAACTCGTGAGCAATAAGTTATGTCAGTGATATCTTTTAAATTGCATACAGTTGTCTTGTCACCTAAAGTAGTGGCTTCGATGGGTTTTACTCTGGGTTGTTGAGATGCTAGTGTTATTCAGTCATTCCCCTTCTTATGCAAGACGCTATTTTAGGAAGGAGGTGTTCTCTATTCCCTGCTAATGCTACTTTAGAGATTAAGTGGTTAATCTTCCTAATATATAATTAATCTAAATATTACCAAAGCACTACAGCTTTAATTGTATTTGAGTGTAAACCGCGATGGATCGATTTAATTAATAATCCATGTAACACTGCATTGTAGTGAACATGGTGGCAGATTAGAGAGATCTAGAAACAAGTATCATTAATGAGACTGCAGACCTAAGAAAAACCTTCTAGAGAATCTCTATGGGTATGTT
The DNA here is from genome assembly GCF_017654675.1 of Xenopus laevis. NCBI lineage: Eukaryota > Metazoa > Chordata > Amphibia > Anura > Pipidae > Xenopus > Xenopus laevis. The sequence continues at coordinate 18,555,402 of NC_054380.1, read as the reverse complement.
CCTTCATAATTATATCCCATTTTTACACTGAGGAAAGATTATTGCTCAGTCTCTGAATTGGTGGCAGAATCAGGCAAGGGGATGCATAGAATATACATTATGTGAACACAATCCATTGTGCCTTTGAGGGTCAGTATTGACAGTTAAGCAAGCAATGGGAGATTTACGGGGATACAAGTGTCAGCATGTTATAAATCTATGCATGTTCCATACTGGTTATAATTAGCATCACAGACACAACTGGAGCAAATCACTAGTAACCCAATAAATATTTATAGTTGCACATCTGAGTATAATATGTAGCCATATAAGCTCAACATTGTTCTATATTTGTGTACTAAAAAGTCTAATTTGTTAAAGGGTTTTTATGCCACATAATATTCTAGGCTTATTCTAGGTTTGCAGTATCTCCATTAGTTAATATATAGTTAGGGATGCACCGAATCCAGGATTCGGTTCGGGATTCGGCCAGGATTCGGCCTTTTTCAGCAGGATTCGGATTCGGACCAATCCTTGTGCCTGGCCGAACCAAATCCGAATCCTAATTTGCATATGTAAATTAGGGGCGGGTAGGGAAATCACGTGACATTTCGTCATAAATGAAATTTTTTTTTTCCCACTTTTTCCTTTCCTGACCCTAATTTGCATGGTAGTGCATTTAGACATAAAAGTTGCTTAGACAAAAAAGTTGCCACACAAAGAAAATCGCCCATTGACTTTATGCATTTGGAATGAGACCAATTTGTTGTGGCTAAAGAAAATTGTCGCACGTTGACTTGTGACAATTTGTTTTCTGAATTTTGTGCCGTTTCACAATTTTTTTTGCCGTTTTGCTAATTTTTTGGTGAAGCGAAACAGGACAGATTTGCTTATAACTACTGATATACCATTTGAAAATGACTAGCTGTTACATCTTGTTCATTTCATTAGGCAGTTTCAATTGATTGGCTTGCCTACCATCAGTGTGCTTCTTGCTTCCATTGCTTTGTTGCCTACTCAGCTGCTCAACAGGTTGGCTTTCCACATTTCTTGGGCCAACTGCAGGGAGTAAGTCCACCATTAAAGATTCTTATTAGCATAATGCTACACTAGCAACCTCTTTTGGACCACTGGACAATGAGCAGGGAAATAGTCAACAAATAGGGGTCATCCTAACAAATAGGGGATTGATGGAAGCAGAGTCCTCTGTTGTGTACCTCACAGGAAATTTACTATGCAGATAATTACAATATGTGACTACCTGTCTACATATAAAATATATTTTTTACACTTGGCCTAAAGCAAATTAGAGGGGAGAATAGTGGCGATTAAGAAATGGTTGTGAACCAAGTCTTAAAATACAACCAAATGGAATGAGCTGGATCTTGCCCCCGAGCTGCTTGTTACCTTCTTCTAATGACCTGTTGTCAACTATAATACTCTAAGCATTGCAAGCATGACTACTACCAATTTCATATTGATGGTTCACATATGGAGAATTGGCTATGTTTGGGTTTTTTTTGCTGATGGTCCTGAATAGCAGGTGTCCTCTAGTGTTTGGAAGGAGAAAGGCTGCCGAGTCATTAGTATTACTGCTCTGGGTGAAACAGCTGTTTTGAATATACATGCATAGGACATCTTGAATATACTCAGATTTATAGTTCCTTCTGTTCATGAAGAATGAATACTGCATGTTATACTGTTGAATTGAAATATAGGATATTGTGTCAATAAGTGCAGGTTGGGCAGCTCTGATACAAAAATTCTACTTTTGCCATCCTAGTCTCCTAGCCTACCTTACCTTGCAGGTCATATACAGGGCTCTGGTCAGTAGTTCCTATTAAAGTCCCAGAAAACAGCATACAATATACTAAAGGGCGTGGGACTAGCAGTAACTGAATGTCTTCAGTTACGCTGGATTTGTCAACGTGCACACAATCTATCAGTTCTAATAAAATATACGTCAATTGTTTTTACCACCAGCAATCCTGTCTCTCTACATGCAGAATTTGTGCAAAAGCTAGTCATTTTGTTAGATTCTGTTTGTACTGGAATCAGTTATTTGAGTGAGCTCTAATACATCTGCAAGGAAAGGAAGCCCCCCCCCCCTTTAAGATATATTGGATCATTCATCTGACACCCAACTGCTGCATGAAGACAGAATAAAGAGAAACAGATGCTGAGAGAGGAATAGTGAATATAAACTTGATTATTTCAGAAACAATGCAGAATTTTTAATTGATTGTATTTAGAACGTTTCCTACTTCAGTATGAGAAAGCTAACTGTATATTAAATTTTAATTTTTGTGATAGTTCCCCTTTAACAATGAAACCAACCCCCCACGCATCTTGAGTTTGTTAGAAGGACATCTACCATTGTTCATGTATTTGTGCAATGAATAGAATTTGGTTTGTTGCTTGTAATTACTGGCACTACTAATTACTTTTGTCAGCAACTATAATTTTAGCAATAACTGTCATCCTCCCTTACACTTGCGAATGAGATCTTCGAAACAAAAAATTGCAAGACCTCTTTCACTGAAATACATCAAAAAGAGATAATGCACTTAAATTTCCTCTCGGCCAAGTAGTATTTGCACCCAACCCAGGGACCTACTTTCCCACCCCCACAGCTGCCTGCTCACCACCATCTCCTCCACCACTTGGTCCCCCCACCCTACTGCCACATGTTCTCTTGTTCCCCTTCCAGTTGCATGTGCCTCTGCTGCTTACCCCTAAGTCCGGCCCTGCCCCTGTTTCATTGTTCATAGTACAGGGCAATACCTGTGCTGATGTGGTTTTGTGGTACATAGGGAGCGCTGGCTATACCATGTGATTTTTTGGGGATTTCTCAGATAATAAGACCTCTCAAAGTGGATGGGTTTGGTGGGTTAGTTTTTTAAAAGAATTATTTTGAGATCTTTATTGTCATCAACATATCTGAACCAAATCTGAATCAAACTGATGTCTATGAATCTATCTTCATGGAAATTCAATAGTAGGCAGGCATCAATCTGGAATACCACAAAGTAAAATCCAGAAGCTAAAAATTCAAATAATACAAAAAGTTTTTATTTTACATTATGTTTCAAATTAAACAGCCTTACGTGTTTCGTGTCATCCATGGACACTTAATCATAGCCTATAAAAAATAAAAAAATAAAAACTTTTTGTATTATTTGAATTTTGGGCTCCTGGATTTTACTTTGTTGTGTTTCGGATTGATGCCTGCCTACTATTGAATTTCAGTGACGTACTCCCCCATGCTGAAGGTCTGGGGCACGAGCACCCGGACCCACCATGGAAAGTGGTAAGCTTATCCTGTAATTTAAATATTCAAGTTTCCTGTAGTTAATATAAAATATATGTATATGCATTTATCTTATAAAATGTTATTATGTGGGCTTTCCTAAGAAAACCTTTTAGAAAAGCCATGCTTCATCTGCATTTATCTGCATGGTGTAAGAGTAAACATTGAGGTTGTTCTTGATAAGATTGGAGAATTCCATCTATGGCTATTTCCAACTGGCCACACTCCTGTGGGGATAAGACCTTCAAGATCATTTACAACTGCAAATGATGTATGCAAATGCAATTTTAGATACAAATCCCCATGCTGTTTACCCACAATCCTTTGTTTTTTTAAAGGCTAAAATCTTCATAGAGGTGATGGTGGCACTTTTAGTGTTTGCAAGTTATAGCGTTTCCATTCGTCAGTAGGCAAACTTGGACACAATTTTTTGTTAAGATGGAGCAATGTGAAAGTGTATGGAATACGTTTGTACACGTGTTCTGTACATATAATGGATAGAGTCAATAAGCACAAGATTTGTGTTTTTTTTGTGAGCCTGTTCTTGCATTCATAAATGAGCCCTTGTGTCTTCTTAGCTTTGTAGAAGCCACTACAAGGAAAATGTTTATATATTTTTCCATTATACAAATCCAAAGGCTCTATAAAGAAAGAAATTGTAGTTGCCCTTTAATACGAACTATGGCCAACTGATCAAACTGGCTTTTGTCTCTGTGAAATCAGAACAAGATTAAAATACAGTATGTGGCTGCAGAGGAGACCTGTCTCTACGCACTGCTGTCCCTGCATTTTCAGATTTGAATCCCCCTGTTGCCCGCTGCACATGGGACATGCTTGTAAATCTAAATCAAAAGCAGGAAGGAGCTACTGTCAAATGCTTCAAAGGGCAGCAATCTTGGTACAAGTTTTAAAAAAAATCTGCTTCAATAAATCCTTTGTAATAAGTAGGGACGCACCTAATCCATTTTTTGGGATTCGGTCAAATCCCCGAATCCTTTGTGAAAGATTCAGCCTAATGCCGAACCAAATCCTAATTTGCATATACACATTTTCGGCGAGAAAGGAAAAAGTGGGAGAAAATGACTTTCTTGTTTTGTGACAAAAAGTCACGTGATTTCCCTCCCCACCTCTAATTTACATATGCAAATTAGGATTTGGAATCTTGGATTCAGTACATCGATATTAATAAGGCAAGACAACATCATGGTCTTCAAGTTATTGCAAAAGCTTTATCTGCCATAACTACCATTTGTACACCAACCACTTATAACAATGTAAGGACTCATTTACAATCTTTAAGCACAGTGATGGACACTGATGTGTTCCTTTTAATATGCATGGAACTCCGAGTTGCATCTGTTAGATGCATCAGGCACTCAGAGCAACTTCCAGGTTACACAAGTGAGCATTAGAAGTACCACTACCCTTAAGCTACTGATATGTGACGCTTCAGTGCAGAAGAGACAAAGGGAACCCTGTCAAGATATACCCTGGACAAGGCCTCTTCTTGGTGTTTATTTGAATGGACCTTCAGAGTCCTATCTCCTCAAAATCCTTTCTCCTTAGACAACAGACATTTTTGTGTGGTAGAGCTTTACTATGTGTTGAAGGATTGTGTACAGCAAACCAGATGTACTGAGGCTGTTTCTCTCGAACAGATAACACATTCTCAAGTCATTTATCAGCAACTGACTGTTTTTTTGAAGAAGTCAGCACAGTCTGAAATATTCAGAACAAAGTCTATGAACATCAGGAGGTTTTTCATTGATTGTGTCCACCCCCAAGAAGCATTGCTTGTGTTGCTTGTGTCACCCCAAGGAGCATTGATTGTGTCCACTCCCAAGGAGAATTGCCTGTGTCTACCCCATGAAAAAATCCTTATGTCTACCACCCAAAGAGCATTGCTCTTGTGCAACCACAAAGAGCATTGCTTCTGTCCACCCCCAAGGAGCATTTTTTGTGTCCTATCGCAATGAGCATTGCTTGTGCTCACTCTCAAGGAGTATCACTTGTGTCCACCCCCAAGGAGCATTGATTGTGTCCACCGCCGTAGAGCATAGCTTGTGTCCACCCCAAAGAGCATTGCATGTGTTCACCCCCCCTGCAGAGCATTGCTTGTGTCTACCCCAAGGAGCATTGCTTGTGTTCTGCCAAAGAGAATAGCTTGTGTCCACCCCCAAGGAGTATTGCTTGTAACCACCCCCAAGGAACATTGCTTGTGTCCACCCACAAGGAACATTGCTTGTGTCCACTTACTGTACATGGCAAATTGCTTGTGTCCACCCCCAAGGAACATTGTTTGTCTCCTCCCCAAAAGAGATAGTAAATGCAATTTCATATATCCAAGAAGCTCCTTATCTATCTATATCTATCAGGATTGAGAAGCAGCAAATGTACTGTACAAAATATGGAATATAACAAAAAAGCATCTGGCATCAATATCCATGGCTACAACAGTGCAAACACTAGTCTAGCTGGGATGGTTTGAGCTCTTGAGAGTTCAGATATTCACTACTGTCTGTTTGCATTCAAAATACTTGTCAACTGTTGCCCTCCTCTGTGCCTTTGTTTCAGCTCTTGAGCTTCTCTTAGCTTGATGAAGTTGGGTTAGCTAAGGTCACAGATGAAGTGCACAATTTGATTAGATGCCCCATGACACCCTCTAATAATTGTCTGTGTGTGTGGGAATCGTTTCTTTTTTCCATCTATTCAGAACAATATATAGTGCTGTGTACTGTTGCTTAGCACTAAGGGTTAATGGATTACTGTAAAAATATTAGCTATATATAAAACATTTATAATACAGGCCCAGCGCATTCATATGAAAGAAGAGAGAATAATACAAAGTTCAGTACTGTGCGAATAATAAAGAGCGATGTCCTTGTACTTGCAGATACATTTAGAGAAATATTTCAAGGCTTTCACTATTGGAGTTTTTAGAGGACTGGAGACCTGCCAGACATTGCTGTCTAATGATATACTTAGATCTCAGGAATGTTCCAACTGTTCTGCCAAACGTACAGTGTAAGTTAGGGGCCAAGAATGCATTTCACTGCTACGTTGAAGGACTTAGCGGCTACTGTCCTTCTAATTAATTGTGGGCTCTGTGCACAAATGATCACTTTTTAAAAACTGTTTTGAAGATCAGTGAAATTGTTTTTGGTGCATTTTTTTGGTGTCTTACAGGAAAGGTGTGTGTGTGTGTGTGGGGGGGGCTGAAGAAATCATAATTTCATAATTTACAGATGAAGCATATTTTGCCTAGACTTTTGACTCAGCTAGCTCTCAGTGTCCTACCATGACACTCAATGAAAACAAATCATAACGTACTTTTTCAGTGAAATCAATAATGTGAAGTGTTTTGCCATAATGCACTGGGTACTCCATCCTTATTAAGTCTATCAGGGGGTTCTGAGAGTTCTCCTTTTGTAACAGAAGAGGGGACTCATGTTGTACGTCCCTGATTTACCGGATATATTGTCTGGAGTCTGACTGATCTATAGGATAATGTTTGGTGTGCTCTCCATTCAATAAATCACTTTATTAATTGGAAACCGAATATCTTATTGTGATTTTCAGTTCCACTGCCTCCATGCAGCTCATTTCTTTTTCCAAGATTGATCAAGCCTCTCACTAGATTAGTCCTCTGTGGGTCTCAGCCTGACACCGGGGGGATACCTAATAAGTTCTAATCACTGTAACAGCAGAAGTATAACTATTAATAAAACAGGCAAATCTTTATTGTAATATACATCTAAATCATATTTGCAAAAGGAACTTTAAGATATTGGGGTAATGTAATAACATGAATGAACTTATATAGAAATGCAGTAAATGAGCCCATTACTGTCACCTGATTTAACGGATATATTGTACTGGATGCTATGTGTTGTATCTGATCTTTTATTATTTATTTTTATTTAATTTATATATTTATGTTTTGGTAATGATTTTTATGTTTTCAAACAAAAAAATGATCCCTTGTTAAATAAATTTATCCTGCGGTAGGAGCGGAGGTCTGACCTTAGTCAGTACAAGTTAATGATTTGAAAGAGAAAAAAGTACCCCACTAGCTTCAAACTCGCTCAGCAATCTCTAGTAGTTAAAACTACCTAATTAAGGTCTCTTTCAAATCGATTTTTATGTTTTCCCAAGGTAGGCCATAAGTGCATGGGTGTCAATGAAGGATGTTTATGGGTTGCCCAGTACATTAAGGCTGGTAGAACCAGGATTGGGCTGGTGAACAAACCATGGAACGGACAAAAGGAAACAGGCTTAAGAAATGCGGCCCTAGAAATATTTACAATATCTATTGATGTTTGCAGAGTATCTTTCTATATAGGTTATTACTAGTTTTAGGGGTTTGTAGTGATTGCATATGAATGGCGATTTGTCTTATAGTTGGTTTTGATTGGACATTCCTACAGTGAATTGATAAAAGGCAGTATCTTGCTTCCTTCCTCAAGCACATTGAAGATGGCCAAAAGTATTCATTTTTTTATTCTACTGTGTCATCATTTTAGAAATAAAAGTGGTTTTACCCAGTAAATGCAGTTTCTGCTGGCTTGTAGGACATGGTCCTGGTCCTTGACACATACACTTGGGATATGATCATAAGTTGAATATTGATTTTTTTTCTCCTCTTGTTCATTTCCCCACTGAACTCAAATCCCACCCCAAAGTCACCAGGTGCTTATACCTGCTGGTGTTTTATAAGTGTATTAAAATACTACTAAAGGGCAATGGAATCAATAAAAGAAGACAGTCATGTAGGAGGAGGTTCTGGCAGGGTATATTCAATTTCAGACACTGGATAAAACTATTAATTATATAGCTTTAAATATTTTCTGTAGGCAGCTATAAGTGGGAAAAGTGTGGAGTAAGGACGTTACATTTGTGGCCGTATATTGGTTTGCCAAGGATGTTGGCACAGTAATACAGACATGGTGTTTGCATCTAATTTAAGGGGGTGTCTGAATAATTCAATGATTTATGTAGTTGTTCTGTTCAACTAACTCTAAATCAGCTGTGTGTTTGTGCAACGGCATTGCTCCACGTTGATTCATCAATTCTTTGCTCAACATCAAAGTTATGTATATAGATTTTTCAGAGACTTCATTAACACTGATTGTTTTGCTAATCCAATAAGGCAAATGAATACATTGGTGTAATTATTTTTTATAGTGAAGAAAACAAGCTATTAATGAGGACCTGTACTATCGAATTAGTCAGTGCGATCCTCTAACTACAGTTATGGGACCTGTTATCCAGAATGCTCGGGACCTGGGGGGTTCTGGATAATGGATCTTTCCGTAATTTGGGGTTTCATACCTTAAGTCTAGTAAAAAATCATTTAAACATGTTTCCAGTTAATGTATCCCATACCTGTATAAGCTAAACTAATAATGAAGTCCTTTTCACGAGATGCTCCTCATATCTACAATAACTTGGCTTTGCCTTCCTTGACTTTATGGGTATCTGGTTGGAGCCTATAAATATTTGTTTATTTGAGGTGCTCCCCATATCTGCACGGGCTTTACCTTCCCTTGCAAAAGAATGATGAGTATGTGGGTGAAGCCTATAACAAGTTGTTTATGTGAGATATATAGATGGGCTTGGGCTTCCTTGATTCAAAGAAAATCGTGGGTATGTGGTGGAGGCTGTGATGAGTTTTTTGTTGATATTCTGCTCTTATCAATATGAACCTTACCTTTCCTGATTCTAATATAATCATGGGTATGTTGTTGTAGCCCATCACAATTTGTTTGCATAAGGTACTGCTTAAATATACATGTCCTTTTCCTTCCTTGATTTCAGAAGAATCATGGGTATGTGGGTGGAGCCTATAACAAGTTGATGCTTTTGAAATTGAATTGGAAGCTACACATTCCATAATGGAGTGTGCTTCTCTCACTGCTATTCAGTTTACACTAAATTATTTGGAAATGGGGGCTATGTTTGTGACCATAATGAAGCCATATCCCTTTTTAGATTTCTTTTGGGCTGAATTATTTACATACTGAATATATAGGAGTCTCTATGATTCTTCTGCAAACATATTAGAAGTTCGGACATTTTAGGCCAAGCCCTGATCCATCACTCCTACATGATGCCATACCCAGCTACACCCCCAATCAATCTTTGCTCATCCCCTGGCAAGTTCTTTCCTTTTTTTGGGAATAACCCAAAAACATACAAAACGCTACAAGAAAATCATATTTCCAGATTGATTTGCAGATCTCCCTGTATACAGTTTATTGAGATTCTCTTATCCAAATGAAATCTGTCCCTGGGTGAGGAACCCACTATTTGTCTTCTTTTGTAGCGTTTTTTTTCCTACTTTGAAAAAAAAAAAAACCCCACAAATGTTACCTTATTTATGACTATTCATTTTTCAAATTTCTGTTTTGTAAAACATTATTCTCATTCATAATTTTTATTACAAAAAATTTGAATTGCAAATAAAAATATAAAATAAAAACAATGTTGGTAAATAACCCTCTTAGCTCTAGGAGAGCTGACTCCATTCCCGTAAAACTGCTGGTCTAAGCTAAAATCACTGAAAAGTGTCAACAGGACAAAATATTTGTATTTAAGGGATTTAAAATGGGGCAGAATATTTCTGGAGAACCGGCGATATTGCCATCCATTAATTCCAGGGCTTTCAAATGAGCTCAGACAGATTCAGTACAAATAGAAATGTGAACAGCATCCCTTTTTTCTTTTTGTATTAATCATGTTATCATATTAACAAGATATGGCAACCATATGGCGCTTTTTTACTCATAGACATTACAACTGGATCCCTGCCATCCCTATATTCTCCGCACCCTTAAGCACCATGCTGTAGTGACTGGCTGCCATATGGCTTTCATGCCTGTTTATTTCCTTCTGCTGCTATATATTAACATTTGCGCATGGAGACGTCTAACACAAGGATAAGATGTAATGAAATAGAAGGTTTGGAGGAATTCATGTTGCCAGTTCTTCACCACGTTTAAATGGATGGAGAAAATCCAAGGCATTCTTCCCTTTGTCCCAGGTACATTCAGGGGCACATTTATCAAGGGTCGAATATCGAGGGTTAATTAACCCTCGATATTCGACTGCCGAATTGAAATCCTTCGACTTCGAATATCGAAGGATTTAGCGACCCTTTGATTCGAAGGATTTTAATCCATCGATCGAAGGATTTTCCTTAGATTAGAAAATTGTTAGGAAGCCTATGGGGACCTTCCCCATAGGCTTACATTTAGGTTTTAGGTGGCAAACTAGGGGGTCGAAGTTTTTTTTAAAGAGACAGTACTTCGACTATCGAATGATCGAATAGTCAAACGATTTTTACTTCGAATCATTCGAGTCGAAGGTCGAAGTAGCCTATTCTATGGTCGAAGTAGCCATAATCGACCATTTGAAATTCGAAGTATTTTTTCTTCTAATCCTTCACTCGAGCTAAGTAAATGGGCCCCCTCAGTGTCGAACTGGCCCACCAGTATACCAAGAAAACTCCCAGTGGGCCCTCTTGTTTCTAACCATTTGGCCTATTTCATAGTCATTCCCTATTTCTTTATGGGAAGACAAAGGTAATAATGAAAGAATATAGTAAATATATATAAAAGACTAGGAGATTAAAGAGGTTCAGTGAGGAGAGGAGGAATAATAGTTTGGAAAGTGGGCCCACAGTCTAAGGTTTTTTTAGTGGGCTCACGGTCTAAGGTTTTCTGGTGGGCCCACGGTCTAAGGTTTTCTGGTGGGCCCATGGACTAAGGCTTTCTGGCGGGCCCACGGTCTAAGGTTTTTTTGATGGGCCCACGGTCTAAGGTTTTCTGGTGGGCCCACGGCACCTGTCTGTGATTTTCACTTGTCTTGTCCTTTAAGATCGAACCTCGTTTCTTCTCAATTCAATCTCAATATATGTCCTCAGGAAGGACCTTCTGGTGAAAAGAACATTAGAGGGTTTCTTATATAATTATACATAGTTATTTTACCTCCCCTTAAGCGCCTCTTCTCCACCGTAAGCAACCCCATCTTGGCCAGTCTTTCTTTATATTCCATACCCTTCAGCTTAGTTGCCCTTTAATGGCCATTCTGTATTAAATTATGGAGACAATACTGCACTGCATATTCTAGATGAGGCTTTACCAGTGCTTTCTAAAGGGCAAGAATTACCCTCTCCTCCCATCAATCTATACATTTTTTTTAATAGTCAAAGGGTAGTTCTAGGATATACCAGCTATGGTGACATCTATTATCCTGTTCAGTATCACTCAAATCACATCAAGTGGTTATAGTAACTGCTGATACCATTAGACTACACTTCTAAGCATATATTTTACAGCCAAATTATGGCTTTATTTGAGTGTTATAATAATTATAAATGAAAATGTATAAGTTGCTGTAATTCTAAAAGTGCGCTAGGAATGATGATTGCCAGTAGCTTGGTATCAGAAGCATGGAAGGTGTCTGTTTATGCTTTGTTGTGCAAGTGTTCTGCTTGTTGTTTTATTCCATTTAGTTAGAGGTATTACATGGTCACACAGACATTCTATTATGTGATGTGGCAAGAAAAGAAATTGTTCTGCTCAGTCAATGTCAGACAAGGCAATTCTAGCTTGGCTTAGACCGCCCTTTCCCTTTACTTGCTGTTCTCAAAACTGATTGGGAAATTCAAAAATGTTCACAGTCTTTCGGAGAGGTGAGATCTGATGCTTAAACAATTCCAGTGGGAATAGAATAACATGGTAAAGGAATCATCAGTGCCAGGAATGTATTCTATCTCTATGGTCATATTGAATGCAAGGGGCACTTACGCATCTACAGTATCTCACATATGCAACTTTCCAGCTCTTGCAAGTAACAACTTCTGGGGTGCTCAGTCAACTTGTGGGGTCCTAGGCAATTTTGAACCAGGGCTGAGTGTTAATTATCTCTGCTTTAAAGATTCTGAAAATACTGAAACTGTACACAGATGGTACAAGCAATATTGGGCAGCATTGTTTCTGGTTTTGCATAAAATTGTATTTAAATAAGTTTGAGTGTGTGGCTTTCGAACTTAATAAGATGTAAGAATAGAGAGGGGATGTACACTCAATAGAGAAAATAATACTTAGTAAACAAAGGTGGTATTTTAAAAATTCTCTTTTATATAGTGTATAGCAAACAAAAATACATCAGACAAACTGGTATATTATGCACAACAGTATTAGCATAGATATCACATACCACCAAGTTACAAGATCAAGGCAAAAAGGGACAAACCACAGGGAGCAGATACACTTGTCAATGATGAGAACACCCCAACGTTTCGGCACTATAGCCTTTGTCAAGGGGAATTCTTATATTTGTATATTTTTCAATTTAATTAGACACATACTCCTCTCCTGATTGGCTGGCCTATTTTACTTCCAAATCCGGAGCCGATTGGCCACGTCCATGAGTGCTATTGACCAGCCTTAAAATATTACTGAAAACTGGACACGTAGGGTTGCCACATTTCTGTCCTAATATTACTGGCCAGTGAAGAGAAGGGTGGGCGGTGATATCATGGGCTGATCGATGATATCACAGGAGGGTTGGGCAGATCAGGAGCAGGTAATGGGTAGATCAGTGAAGTGTTGGGGATCTGTACACGGCAAGAGCCGCTTAAAAGATTGGTTCCAATTCAAAGAGGGGAGACAATGACAGATATTTACCAATTTACCAGGATGCCCATTGCCAGTAAACGTTTAAAATCTCCCCAGCTTTAGCTGGTAATTTATCAACTGGATGACAAAACTATGCTCCACAATTGGCTTCCCATAGACCAAGCAGTTTCAGCTTTGATTGGCTTTAATACATTCTAGTACCTATATGGACCTGCCTGAACTGCCACCTTATTGGCCCACTCTGGAAACTGCCAAATTACAGAAAAAAATCAAACCCTTTCTAAGATTTACAACTGTGGTGGCTACAAAGAATTGTGGTCTTTGTAAGGAAGATCAAGGGCTCTAATTCGGTCTTTGCCATTGTCCAGAAGTGATGGAAGCTACTGTAGGTTGCTGCTCATTTTTTCCAATGAACAAATGCAGCAACCAGACTTCCTAAGTGTTCTTTAGTGAGTCTGGCCAAGAGCGTTGGGCAACTGTACCACCAGTAATATAGGGGCAAATTAACTAAAGGACGAAGCACCTAACGCTAGCGTTAATTCGTTAGCGTAGCGCATTTTCGTTAATTCGGCGATTCACTAACGGACACTGGCGTAAATTCGCTAGTGTTACTTTGCACCCTTACGCCTGGCGAATTTTTTTCTGAACGCTACCTTTTACATTAGACCTTCGCCACCTCAGACCAGGCGAAGTGCAATAGAGTAGATAGGGATTGCTTAAAAAAAAATTGAAATTTTTTCAAAGTCCCAAAAAACGCTGGGGTTTTTTCTTTTTTTATGGGTGATAGGCTGAAAAAGATCTAAATTTGTATTGGGGCTACCCTCCTTCCCCCCTACATTTCCTTACTCATGGCACCTTAACTATACAGTGGGCACATGTGTAGGGCAAAATAAAAATTTTATTTGATGTTTTGAAGGTTTCCCAGGCTTGTGTAGTGCTGCTATGTATACTTCCATTGTAAATTCAATTTGGCGCCATATGCAAATTAAGCATCGCTAGCGTAACTTCGCTTTGCCTGGCGAATTAACACTAGTGCAACTTCACAACCTTTCATTTCCCCTTGGTGCAACTTCGGATTTTAGTGAATTTGCGTAGCACTGGCGAAAATTCGCCTGGCGAAGTCCGGCGAGGCGGACACTGGTGCAACTATGAATCTTAGTGAATTTGCCCCATAGTGTTTTGCACAGCAAAGTTTCATACTCTGTAAATCAGGTCCTGGGAATAACGTCCCAATGTCTTAGTATCTGTTTTATTGGACGTGACTTACCTGTAAAGTACAAACAACATAATATTTAGTAATTGTTAAATATTTTTTGCATATGTATTAGGAATATCAGTCCACAGCCTTGAGTGGGGCAGCCTTCAGTTGTCAAGAGTCTGCCTTGGAGTTGTAATTATTCTCGATTTTATTTTAGGAGGCTCCAGTCTTCCTGCTTTTCTTTTCTCCAACTGTAGCCCTAGATATAAGATGTAGAGGTTAAAATTAAAGTATGCCAACAGATGCAATGTTAATATGACAGAGTGTCTTAAAATGTCTTCATACCGGTAATATGAGAATAACCATTGGATTACCAGTTGCATGACTTCAACTACACCAAATCCTAAACAACTATACTTGACTATTGTGATCACCTACTTTAACATGTTTTCTTTTTTGATTTTCAGTCTGGACATTGTCTCATAGACAGACAGGTATAAAACCAGCAATGTATCCATAGTAGTTTCTCTTGATCCCGTCCCTATCTGTCACATTTGTTCTGTACCAATTTATGTTAATTTACAAAACAAGGGCTAAACCACTAGACTCATGGTCACTTTTCATAATAGGAGTATTATACACCAAGAACAAACTTGTTATATTGCTCTTACTCATTTGATTGCTGATTCCTATCTGTGTATCATGTTAGACTGAAACATATGGTTTATTGTAAAATAACAAATCTTGGCATAGAACTTTTAGGGGGTTATTTATCAAAATCCGACTTTATCTCACTATTTTTGGAAAACCAGAATACTGTGACTTTTTCAGATTTGACACCTGAATACAGCAACTTTTCAGATTTGACGCCCGAATAATGCAACTTTTTCGGATTTGGCGCCTGAATACAGCAACTTTTTCGGACATAAAGCCGAATACAACAACTTTTTCAGAAACCCAGCGCAAATCAGGATATCTTCGGGACATCTGCCATTTACTTCTACATGAACTCGGCAGGTCTGAAATGGAGTACTTTTAACAAATCACGAAAAATTCTAGTTTTTTTTTCTACGAAAAAATGGTGGGTTTTCCCCTTTAAAAAAAATCGGACTTTGATAAATAACCCCCATAATGTCTGTAGACTGTGTTTAATAATTGACCCTGTGCTTTTGTACGTGTCCCCACCCCCTAATAACCCTTGCTGTAATGTTTATGTTTTAGTCAGTGCCGTTGGTGGAGTCTATTCAACAGAACTTCTGAATTATCAAATTACAAACTGGGTTGCCATTGGTGTTTATTTAAAGGGATACTGTCATGGGAAAACACGTTTTTTTCCAAAATGCATCACTTAATAGTGCTGCTCTAGCAGACTTCTGCAATGAAATCCGTTTTTCAAAAGAACAAACTGATTATTTATATTTAATCTTGAAATCTGACATGGGGTTAAACATATTGTCAATTTCCGAGGTGCCCCCAGTCATGTGACTTGTGCTCTTACTGCAAGTTGGAGTGATATCACCCTCCTCCCACCAGCAGAACAAAGGGAAGGTAACCAGATAACAGCTCCTTGGTAGATATAAGAACAGCACTCAATAGTAAAAATCCAGATCCCACTGTGACTCCTTAAGTTACATTGAGTAGGAGAAACAGCAGCCTGCCAGAAAGCAGTTCCATAGTGCAGCACTGGCTCTTTCTGAAAGCACATGACAGGGGAAAATGACCTGAGATGGCTCTTATACACCAATATTATAAATAAAAAAAAATACACTTGTTGGGTTAGGAATTAAATTTTACATGGCGGAGGTAATTATTTGCAGTGTAAACAGTGTAATTTAGAAATAAAAACACCACACCACAGAGAAACACATACCACTGCTTATAATACTTGGAATGAATGGCAACCTCTTATCATTGTGTGTACAGACAGTTATCAACCTGCATTGTACAATTCTGGGCTGAAATCTGTATGCACAGTGATTTCCATTCAAGTCAATGACGGGCACTATGGGTGGTGAGAAGCCTTTAAGCCAATGGAGAAAGTTTTTGGTGTACTTCTGGGTTAAAACTGAAGTATTAGCTTGAAATCATCTTTACTATTTATATTGGGAAGTTTCTTGTGAATAGACTCATTGTGAAATGTATTCATCCTTCTTTGTGTATATTAGGTTCTCCGTTCCCCAAATCCCTCCTCTTACGTATGTACTCGTATTTTATATAACTTAATTAACCATCTATGCATAGTTTAATCAATAAAGAATTTTCTTTCAAGTATAATGTAACATTTTTTCCTCCAATCTCTAGGATCCTGTGACTGTTGCCAATTGGCTGGTGACACAGCCCTGCAACAGTCACCCCTGAAAAGGGGGGTTTAATTACATACAAATGTATAAAAGTAAGAAATAAAGTTGTCCAGTTCTCCTAAAAACAAGCTGTATATGGACTTGCTCTCATACTGATTGTGTTTTATTGTTGTTTCTGCTTAACTATTGTTTTGTCAACTTTTTAAGGCTTCGATTGATTATCACTTAATCTCAAATCAACTACTTTGCAGTTTTTTATACACAGACATGCAAAGTAAAAGCCTTTTGAGGGGACCAGTGCAAGCACCAAATGCATACATACTCATGGGATTTTGGTCCTTACAGAGTGAGCACTTGCATTTTAATGCCTGGGTACTTAAAGGAGAACTAAACCCTAAAAATGAACATCGCTAATTCCATATTTTTTTATACTGCACTTATTGCACCAGCCTAAAGCTTCAGCTTGTCAATAGCAGCAATGATCCAGGACTTCAAACTTGTCACAGGGGGTCACCATCTTGGAAAGTGTCTGCGACACTCACATGCTCAGTGGGCTCTGAGCAGCTGTTGAGAGGTCATTGCAAATTATCCATCAGAAAATGAGATTGGCCAGTAATATAAGCTGATGCTACAGGGCTGATTATTAAATTCTGATGCTAATTGCACTGGTTTCTGTGCTGCCATGTAGTAATTATCTGTATTAATTACTAATCAGCCTTATACTGTGACATTTCTATTCTATGTGTACTGTACATTGTGAGTGGGTCCCTAAGCTCAGTAAGTGACAGCAGCACAGAGCATGTGCAGTGAATCAGCAGAAAAGAAGATGAGGAGCTACTGGGGCATCTTTGGAGACACAGATCTTTACTGCTAAAGGGCTGTGTTTGCCTTGGGCTGGTACAGAAGCCCAACACATAGGGGGTTATTTATCAAAGTCCGAATTTATCTCAATATTTTCTGAAAAAAACTCAGACCAAATCTGCATTTTTTGGGCTTATTTATTAATACACTTTCCTGAACATTTTGTTTGCGGGAAAAAAATCAGATTTTCACTTTTTTTTCGGATTTTTCATCTGATTTTCAAGTTTTTTTCAGGTTTTTCATCTGATTTTTAAGATTCGGATTTTTCACCTGAGATGCCGGATTTTCCCTTCCTCAGGGTTTAATAAATTCCGAAAAATTTGTGATTTTTAGTCCAATTTTATAAAAAAAAAAAAAAATCACTATTTTTTTTGTGATTTTTGCATTCGGAGTTTAGTAAATAACTCCCTTAATATACAACATTTATGACCTACTTCTTTAGTTTAGCTAATGTCCCCTCATTCAGGTAAACTCCAGCCACATTTTTAAACCAGACAACATGCTGCAGCCTTGAAAGGAGGTTTTTCTTGCAATGGAATTGTGCACCAGCGCCTCTCTAATTCTGAAATGCTCTTCTGTCCAACACAAAAAGTTAATTTCCAGAAAGGCTTCTCACCTAATGTCTGGGATCAGATTAAATTCACTTAGTTGATGAGCTCCCAGTTCTAAAGCTAATATTTCAGCTTCTGCACGGTGTAGTCACTTGATAATCTCAGCGCGCATTTAACAGGCTTTGTCATTGTAGCACCTTAATCCTTTAAGAAGTTTTTATGCTGTTAAACAAGAGACATGTGTTGAGGGACAATGTTCTTACCTTTGTGGACAAGTACCTTAATCCATATGTGAGTTTTATTTGTCCCAGTGTAACTGGTTTCTCATATGGCAAAGGTTTTCAAACATTCTGGTTTCAATCATTCTATGATGTTACCCTACAGACCAGACAGTTGCCATATTTAGCAAGTTATTTGATTTGTTCAGGGTAGGAAAATTTCAGGTGTTTTCTATATTTATTGCGTGGGATCAAGTGGTGCAGAATAACATTCCAACCCATAATCCTTTCCTGCAGATAATTTTCTTCTTCTTCGCAGCTGCTGTGTAGAGCATTAATCATTTTTTTGAATGTCTCACAGATCCATTATGGCTGCAGCATATTGTACACACACATACCGATAGAATTGTATGAAATTGTTTCATATAATTAATAGTACACACAGGTTGCCCAGACCATGTACAGGTATGGGGCATATTATCCCGAATTCTCAGGACCTGGGGATTTCCAGATAAACGGGTCTTATTTATTAAAGTCAGAATGCCAAAAAGTTGAACTATTTTTAGTGAAAAAAAGTATATATTTTTTTTAATTTATTATACCCCGAGGATGGAAAAAGTCAGAATCCGAAAATCCAGCATCTCAGACCTGCTGAGGTTGTATATAAGTCAATGGGAGAGGTCGCTATCCTATTTGGAAGTTTCTGTGCTCTGCGCTGGAATTAGCCGAAAATACAACTATTTTGGACTTTTCAGGCAAAAATCCAATAAATTTGGAGTTTTTGGGCTTTTCGTTTGTCCCTGATATGATTAAATCATTCTTTTTTAATAATAAATGAGAACCCATGAATTCTAGTTTGTCAGACTTTATTAAAATTGGATTTTGATAAATATGCCCTAAGATTATTAGAAATTCATGTAGACATAAAATAAGCCCAATTAGTTGGTTTGGCTTCTAATAAGGATTAATTGTATCTTAGTCTTTATCATGTACAAGGTACTGTTTTATTATTACAGAGAAGCAGGAAATCTTTTTTATAATTTTTAATTATTTGGATAAAATGGAATCTATGGGAGACAGCCTTACCATAATTTGGCACTTTCTGAATTATGCGTTTCCAGATAAAGGATCTCATACCTGTACCACTGTTATTAGGCAGTTTGTGAACATGTTGGAAATTGTACTTCCTGTTCCAGTTATTCCAACAGCTGACTGAATGAACAGAAAAATAAGTGGCTGTATCTTGTTGAAAAGCCTATAATATTGTGTCTTCTTGCATTTCATAATTTACCTATTTTCATATCTTCCATGATACACTGACCCTAATGCATAGTTTAAGCAGCTGAGAGGACCTCAAACAGGAAAGTCCAACCCACAGTAGCAAACTGTCGGCAGCTACATTTAGGAGGTCCAAACACACTCCAACAGTAGGCCAAAGATGGAAACATCTCTTTATTTTGCCTTACTTTAAAATATAAACTTTACAATCGTCAGATTCACTTTTAGGAAGCCAAAGGGTGACCTTCTTATTTTTCACCATAGAACATGACAGTTTACATCAATGACAGCTCTAGTTTTAAGGGTGCTATCAATGCTTATTGCAACATGAAGCCAGCAAATAATTTTTTTTATATATTTTGTTTTGAACAGATACTAATTTTGTTTTGGGTAATGCCCAGATAGTGGATTGGCCCATTGTCTACAGCAATGATGGATTCTGCAAGCTCTCTGGATATCATCGAGCAGAAGTTATGCAAAAAAGCAGCACTTGCAGGTATTCTAGAATGTTCCTCAACTCATACATATTTTTAAGGGTTTCGTTTGAACCAAAGGTATGAACCTTCTGTTTTGATTGCTCATTTCTCTTAATTCCTGCCATTATGATATTTAGTAGGTTCTATGAATTGATATCATCGTAAAATTATATCATTTTGCTCTATTCTTATATGTTTTTAGAATTAAAAATATACGTTTGCGCCCTCTCAAATGGCCAATGTGCAGGTTGATTACTGACTGATAGCAACAATGGGCAGTTGTCATCACTGACCCTTTGGCACAGTGTTTGTCAAACCTTTTCAGGTCAAAACCCTCTTGAAGATCCAACCTTTGGTCAAGGCTCCCCTTAGCAGTGCATTTATCATTTAGAAAACCTCAAATCTTAGCCTAACTGATCATCAAGCAGGGCTCTTCTAGAAGAGCAAATTACTGACCTTCAGGTTGAGCCCTTCTGCAACAGCTTCAAGCCCCGTCAATTTGGGAATCTATGGTCTAGCAGGTAGGACTGTTCCACCAACTCCACCTGGTACCAAAACAAGGTGAGTCTTTGCAGAGGGTTCAGTTCTCTAATTCTTTTACTGAGATAACTGATAACTGTAAAGGCAGGACACATCAACACACAGTAAGACAAGCTTATATTTTTCTGTTTTCTTCCAGTTTTATGTATGGGGAGCTGACGGACAAAGAAACCATCGATAAAGTTCGACAGACATTTGAGAACTACGAAATGAATTCCTTTGAGATTTTAATGTACAAGAAGAACAGTTAAGTACTTATCGTCATTAATGTTGAATGGGTTGTTGCTTTTCTTGTTCCGTTCGATGGGTAAACAGGACATAATGACATTGTTTCGCTGAGTTTTCTTTTTCAGCAGTTTTTGTTTGACTGGTCACTTGCCAAATCACTTCTGCTCATTAGTTTCCAGTGGTAGAGAGGCTTTTTTGTTGCCAATCTTTTTACATCCAAATAAACACAGAGAAGCAATGAATGTGTGCTGCCGGGAGAAGCAATGAATGTGTGCTGTTGGCTTTCAATTCATTCTCTCCATAAAGATTTTCTATGCATATGGCTCTGTTGCTGAGATACCTAGAAGACCTACGATGTTATTATAAAAATGATTTAGGTTTATAATGGTACTACTTGCTGGTTGCGTTTATTCTTTCCTGTCCTTATTTAGAATAAAGAAACAAATGATTTTACACAAGTGTCTGAACCTCATAAAGCAATCAGTGTAGCTTTTATGCTGCACCCCTTGAAGGAAGTGCACTTTTCTCCGCTTTCAGGGGGTCTATATATTACACTAATTTTAAAAATATCTATAGCATACCCAGATTTAATTCAAATGACAATTTAATTACAAGGTACCACTTGGCACATCACTATATGCTGTATGTTCTAAGACTACCATGCTACAATGTAAACTATGTAGTGTCCAGAGAACCCAGAATTTATGGGTTATTTATGGTGTCTGAAAAAATGTTATTTATTGGGTTTAATCCTGTGAACTTAAATAAGGTGACTGACACTTTGGCATCTAATAAGCATCTAAAGTCATCTAAAAACCAATGGAGGGGTAAATCGCAGAACTCCAACCCAGTTTATCTGGCAACGATAAGGGGAACTGCAATGAGGGACCTTTGTATATATCAAACATTTTAAGTTTACCAAATATCAATGGTATAGTAGCATCAACAGCATTATCCCTGTGTTTTTTAGGTTGAGAATCACTTTCCCTGTAACTAAGATTGCTAGAACATTTTATATGAAAAGCAATTTTATAGCTATAAGAATACAATGAAAATACTGTTTCCTATAAACTCATAAACTGTGACTTTAATTCAGATGATCCAGCACTGCTAGTCTTTAGACTGACTTCTGCTAAAATAATCCATCTTTGTTTTGGGGGTCCCTTTTATGTAGCCTTTATTAAAAAAAAAGTGGACTCTTTCATAAAAGCATAATGTCCAGATATGGTAGAACCAGTGTTGTGTTGGCCTGTGCATCACAAGTGTCCACTGTTAAAGAGCAGGTATGTTCACTCAAGTCTCACTTTCCATCACTTCATAATGGATTAATTTCTCTTTCCAGGGACGCCTGTATGGTTTTTTGTAAAGATTGCTCCCATCCACAATGAACAGGACAAAGTTGTGTTGTTTCTTTGCACTTTTAGTGATATCACAGCCTTTAAACAGCCCATTGAGGACGATTCAACAAAGGGTAAGTGCTGGGGGTTGTGACATGACATAAATGTTCTTATTGCTTTTCCTACATTGAAATGTGCTGTTATATGTCATAAATGTTATCAATCCATTAAAAATGAAACAGGCATTGATTTAATGAGGTTCTTAATGATAAGCTTATGTCTGTCAATTACTGGATTTCTAAATCAGAAACCAAAATCAGAGATTGATGCCTTCATCCGTAAACTGCTAAGCCATTCATCTCTATGATCTTTTTAACTGTCCATTTTAAGTTGTAAATCAGATGTCGGCTTCTGTTCTTTCGGCTAAAATAAAGGAAAGGCTAAGAGACAGATGTATCATTTCATCAATGGGAATCCCAAGTTTTTATAAAGGTTGCTGAAGATTTTGACTCTCTCCATCATTGGCTTCTCCTGCCTCTTATTTCATCCCAATAGAGTATTTATAGTAGATAATCATCCTTTAAGAAGTCATCATTACATTAGCCATTGTAAAGGGTGCCCTTCAGCACTTCTTAACTTGTGTGTTTAAACAAAACACTGAATCCCAGTTAACTACATTATATCTTAAAAAAGATATTGATTCATAAAATACAGTCCTTTTAAACCCATATATAGGCAACCCGAACCATCTGCAGGGCTGCAGCATATTGAGCCTAAACTGGGCGCAAATAAAATCCTCCATAATGTGAAGATAGATCAGATAGTCCCAATGATGAATCGCCATGGATCACTTGGAGATTGTTGGAAAGGCATGTAACAATTGTAATCAGATCAATGTAGCCATTCTTGAACCAGATCGATGTGATGAAATCATCTGCACCATTAATTCTTTCCCTTGACATGAAAGAAGACATTGACCAACATAAAGGGGGTTATTTATCAAGGTCCGAATTTAACTCAATATCGGCTGCTACAAACTCCGATCTAAGCCGACTCAGGTTTTTAATGCTTATTTATTATTACATTTTCTCGAAAATTACCTTTGCGGGAAAAGCTCAGATTTTCACGATTTTTTTGTGAATTTTCCCCGAAAACTCAGAAATTTCCTGAAACCTCCGACACAAGCAAAAATCAATGGGACTGTTCCCATTGACTTTTATGCAACCTCGACAGGTTTGAGATGCCGTGTTTTTATATCCGGGATTTTGATTTTTAGCCCTCTGGGTTGAATAAATTCGAAACATTTGTTTAAATGCCTATTATATAACACAAAAATCACTAATTACGGATTTCTGGGATTTTCGGGTATTCTGAGTTTAGTAAATAAGCCCCAATGTGTACACTACATGGCCCATGATTTACAACCAAAGGTCCTCAGGGGTCTTATAGGATGAATTATACACAGAGTTGCTGAGATAGAGAAGAGAAAGGCAAAGCAGCACAGATCTTTCCGCCCTTTTAGGATTCCAGGAGTTACAATACTATAGGGGTTACAATATTATATTTCATGAGCGAGCTGCTCATGAAATTGTCATGGCAACTTTGTGTTGCAAATGCCATATATCCTGGAGTGGAAGAATTATATCAACCATGGATGGACTGCAGCCCTCCCTTTCTCTCTACAGCCCAAGATTTTGAGTTGTAACTCAAGTTCTGCAGGTTGAACAAGCTTTCATTGTATAAATTGTAATGGCCAAATAATAGCAGGTTAAATAAGCAAAGAATCATAATTTGTGATTTATTTGGCCTCTTTTACATGTGACACAAGTATGTTTCCAAACGCAAATATCATTTTAATACAACAAGTCTGTCTTCTTCCAATCTGTGACATGGACTCCATTTATAAATGTATAAATCCATTTTTTAAAACCTTTTCTCTGTCGTCCCTAATGAGACTCTGAGAGAGAGGTGCTCAGCGAGAGAGGATTTGGAGAGCAATTCTTCTTTATTTTGTTTGCTGCGCGTGATGCTTACGCTGTTCTAAAAAAAGACATGTCGTCTCTAATGGAGTTAATCAAATCCAGGTTTATTTTAGAGAGATAATTGCATGTTACAGACGACCAGTTAAAGCGCTCTGTCTGCGGGAGAATTCATCTACTTTGTTAAAGGAAAAAAAAATCACAGATCTGAGAAAGGATGAAACTGAGATTGCTGCATTATCCCATTATTTTAAGTAGATCTGAAACAGAATCGGTATTAAAAAAGCAGAGAATGGCTGGGGGGCCGGGGGAAAGGTCAGGGTTGTAATTGAATGGAAATCTTTTTCTCATTTAATAAATTTTCCTGGTCTGGTGCAAAATGTAATTTCTTTACAATATTGTCTAGGAGACATGGACAGTGAGAACTAGAAGAAATGCAGAGATTAAAAAAAATTCAATATTCTAATGGCAGAGGTTCCCCATAGAAAAGTAGTGTTTTCTAAGAATATTTTTTCAACAAATAATAATAATAAAAATAATGTATTAAAGAATTAATTAACCTCAATATATTTTTTTTAAAAAATTGATCTGCCACATAATATATTTCTATCCTGTACCTGTAGAAATCTTTCCTAGGAAGGAGAAGTTCTAGTTTTGTAATGCAAAATATGTGTTATGAGCCATCTTGCATCTTTCCAACCAAAACTCCACCCGCCCACCCAGTTATATTCAATATTTTATATAATCAATATTTATTTAAGACTTTATCATTCTGGAGTTCAACTCAACTACTAAAAAGAATTGCAATTAAACTTGATCGAGATTTTATCATAAAAACAAAAAAAAAACAATTTTGGTACCTAAAACCTGCCGCGATGTTATAGAAGTCAACGAGATGTGTAGCTTCAGCATTTTCCATAACTGTTTTCTTTTTCAGTGACTATGGGGCAGATTTATCAAGTGTTGGATTGAAAATTCAGATTTTCAATTTTTTTTATGGTCAAAACTGTCAAATTCAACTAGGGAGTTATCCAAATTCGATTCAAGTTTTTTTTAAAAAAATCCGAATTTAGAGATTTATCATACTGTGGTCCCTTAAGAATTTGAATCAGACTATTCGCCACCTAAAACCTGCTGAATTTCTGTTTAAGTCAATGGAAGAGGTGCAGGGATCAATTTGGAGATGTTTGCAGCCTTTCTAACATTTAAGTTTTTTTGGAGAAAAATAAAGAATAGGTTTTAATCAAATTTGAATTGAATGAGAATTTTCGGGTTGTTTAAATTCGAGTATAAAAAAAAATTTGTTTTTAATAATAAATCCGACAGTTGAATTTCGAATTTATGGGAGTTTTAAATAACTCACATGAATTTGAAAATCGACCCTTGATAAATGTGCCTCCCCATATGATTGCAGCAAAAAATCACAGACGCATTGTCAAAATTTTGTTTTCCACAATTTTTTTCTGCATCATTTAAGAAACATAGCTTAAAAAAATAAATTGTGTTTAGTTTAGATAACTTGCAGCTGCAAATAGCACCCAGATTGTTTTGTCTACTACAAGGTTTAAAATGAAAGCAAAGACTTATCTCCAATTTTAGAAAATGGATCATTAAGGGGGTTATTTATCAAAGGTTGAATTTCGAATTGATGTGAATTTGTTTAAATATAAATTTGAATGTATTCGAAGGGGTGGTTATTTATGAAAATTTGAATGTCTAAAATTCGATCTAATGGGAACGACACAAAATTTTGTTTCATATTTGAATAGAATAGGAACGAAAAGCAAATCGAATTTGTCGGAAAGACTATTAACATCTTCAAATGGGTCAACAGAGCTCTGCCATTGACTTGTATATTCATTCTGCAGGTTTTAAGTGGCGAATATTCGAATTGGAACTGTTTCCATAGTCAAGTGGTGATAAATCTCACTTTGGAATTTACAATCGAATATTTGCTTTTAAATTTGAATTTGTGAGTTTTGACACAAAAAAATTCAACAATTTCGAATTTGAATTTACCATTCGAACCTTAATAAATCTGCCCTTATGTGTAAATGTTTTCTTTTGGTCTTTCGTTTTCTGGTTAATGGGCCCCTTGATTTATTTTTTTTGGATGAAGATCAGTTTCAGTTCAAAGAGCAACGGAAAGATTTAAGGTTGCACCGAAATAACTAATGTTTATATACATAGCATCTTGCAAGTACAGACATATAGGATCTTTTATATGGAATACATGGGATCTTTCCATAATTTGGATCTCTATACCATGAATCTTCTAAAATTAATTTAACCATTAAATAAACCCAACCATATGAAATCATACTGCTTAGTTACCATCAAATACAAGCAACTGTTTTATTATTACAGCGAAAAAGGAAATCATTTTTAAAAATTTTAATTATTTGTTTAAAAAGGATTTTTTGGAAGATGGCCTTTCTGTAATTCATATCTCTCTGGCTAATACAGTAGCTTACCAGATAAGGGTTATTGTACATACAATTTTGAGGGTATTATAGATAAGATTAACTGGGGTAATATATGCACAGAGGCAAAGTTTGATGCTGATCTAATAAAACAACCAATCAAGGAGTAGCATTCACTGGTCAGTTGTTTGAAAGCCAACATCTGATTGGTTGCTTTACTAAAATTGTGACAAGCTTTTGACCTGTGATGTTTTAGGCTGCCTTGTACCCTTGCAATGTTATTTTTCCCTTCAATCTCATACAATATTGTTATCAGGTTTTGTCACCAAAAATATAAAGCAAATGTTAAATTCTTGTGTCCTGAACAGGCATTGACATCAACAATCCTCTTTTTTTTGTTTTTCAAGGCTGGGGGAAACTTGCACGCCTAACAAGAGCCCTTACAAGCAGCAGGGGAGTCCTGCAACAGCTTGCTCCCACCGTACACAAAGGAGAGAATGTCCTTAAACACTCGCGGCTGGCTGAGGTACAGTAATTCTCAACCCAAGGTCCAGCTCAACCTGAAACATAGTGTACCACCCCTTTAATGCACCAATATGGATCACACAATGTGGTCTGCTAAACTCAATAATATTGATTATACTATAGAACAACAATCAGATGTTTGCTTTGATTATTCTGACAA
This sequence comes from Xenopus laevis, assembly GCF_017654675.1. Lineage (NCBI taxonomy): Eukaryota > Metazoa > Chordata > Amphibia > Anura > Pipidae > Xenopus > Xenopus laevis. The sequence continues at coordinate 18,528,395 of NC_054380.1, read as the reverse complement.
CATTAAACCAGTAAAAGCTAACTGATGATTGATTGCTATTGGCTGGGCAAACTTTGACCATGTCCCTCCTGACCCTAATTTGCATATGCAAATTAAGGCCAGGAGTGGCCAAAGAACATTTTTTTTACTTCCTTGTTTGTGTGATGAAAGGTTACGTGATTTTAAGGATGTGGATTCATTTATGCCAGATACATGGATTTGGGGGTTTGTGTGCCATGGGAGTAATATGAAATACATACTATAATAGTCAAAGAGAATGGGGTGGTGGAACTTTTAGTTCAGTTACAACGACATCTGGAAAGCTTCAGGGTGGACATCTTTTATTCATGTACCGAAGATAACAATGGTTCCATGAAATAATATGTTCTTTTCACCATCTTCAATGACTGAGCCCCCTGGGAAAGTGGCGCTTTCATTTTTTTTTATTGTCATCTCCTCTAAGATGTTCCACGACCTCTATTTTCTTTCCTAAACCCAGAGTCGATGGAACAGCCAGAGCTGCCACAGCCTGGTTCCGCTGTGCTGGGAGTTAATATTCCTCCTCTCACTTCCCTTGTTTAACCGAGTGACTACAAAGCATTTGTATTCAAGGATGCACCCTTCTCAACCACAGTTGGACGAGCAATTGCTGAGATAAAAGCATGTCTGTAAAGTGCTCACCTTATTGAAGATCTCAATGAGTCGTGTAGATGTTGCAAGGATACGCGACTTAACAGCAGAAACAACAGGCAGTATAATTGATTACTCCAATTTTTTTTCATGGGATTTGTCAGCCTTTGTGATTCAGTACCTGCACCCTTTTTATTACTGAGGCAAATCCTTACCCTGTATTCTCCTCTCATTGCATTCCCAGACTACCTGGGAGTTGTAGTAGAACGACAGCTTATAGCTGCAGAGGGGACAGACCCCCCTCATTTATATAAAGTACATTTATATAAACACATAGGAGGGGAAGCTTTATAACTTGTCCGCTTCAGAAGAGACAAGATAGTAGATTGCTGAAACTAATGTTGGTTGGGGCAGTTCTGATATTAGGCTCTTATACTAATCACAAGTAGAGATGTCGCGAACTGTTCGCCGGCGAACTTGTTCGCGCGAACATCGGGTGTTCGCGCTCGCCGGAAGTTCGCAAACGTCGCGCGACGTTCGCCATTTTGGGTTCGCCATTGTTGGCGCTTTTTTTTGCCCTCTCACCCCAGACCAGCAGGTACATGGCAGCCAATCAGGAAGCTCTCCCCTGGACCACTCCCCTTCCCTATAAAAACCGAAGCCCTGCAGCGTTTTTTCACTCTGCCTGTGTGTGCTGAAGAGATAGTGTAGGGAGAGAGCTGCTGCCTGTTAGTGATTTCAGGGACAGTTGAAAGTTTGCTGGCTAGTAATCGTTTTGATACTGCTCTGTTATTGGAGGGACAGAAGTCTGCAGGGGTTTGAGGGACATTTAAGCTTAGGTAGCTTTGCTGGCTAGTAATCTACCTTCTACTGCAGTGCTCTGTATGTAGCTGCAGTGGGCAGCTGTCCTGCTTCTGATCTCATCTGCTGACTGCTGCAATAACAGTAGTCCTTGTAAGGACTGCTTTTATTTATTTTTTTGTTGTTTTACTACTACTACTACTACTACTACTACTACTACTACTATAAGAGCCCAGTGCTATTAGTCTAGCAGTGTTGGGGAGTGGGACTGGTGTGCTAATCTGCTGCTCCTAGTAGTTCAGCAGCACCAACTTTAATTTTTTTTTTTTAATATTCATTTTTTTTTTATTTTACTTTTTTTTATTTTACTACCGCTGTAGTAGTGTATAAGTTGACCTTTTAGGCATTATTTGCCCTGTAGGCATTATTTGCACACTGTTTTCTTCAACCCGCCATCGAGCTGTGTGACCTTGTTCCCATTCTGTCTAAATATCCATAATATTACCGTCTCCAGAAAAAACACCGGAGTCACTTTTTTCAAGCAGCATTCATATATTTTACGTAATCCGTATCCACCGCTGTAGTAGTGTATACGTTGGCCTTGTAGGCATTATTTGCACACTGTTTTCTTCAACCCGCCATCGAGCTGTGTGACCTTGTTCCCATTCTGTCTAAATATCCATAATATTACCGTCTCCAGAAAAAACACCGGAGTCACTTTTTTCAAGCAGCATTCATATATTTTACGTAATCCGTATCCACCGCTGTAGTAGTGTATACGTTGGCCTTGTAGGCATTATTTGCACACTGTTTTCTTCAACCCGCCATCGAGCTGTGTGACCTTGTTCCCATTCTGTCTAAATATCCATAATATTACCGTCTCCAGAAAAAACACCGGAGTCACTTTTTTCAAGCAGCATTCATATATTTTACGTAATCCGTATCCACCGCTGTAGTAGTGTATACGTTGGCCTTGTAGGCATTATTTGCACACTGTTTTCTTCAACCCGCCATCGAGCTGTGTGACCTTGTTCCCATTCTGTCTAAATATCCATAATATTACCGTCTCCAGAAAAAACACCGGAGTCACTTTTTTCAAGCAGCATTCATATATTTTACGTAATCCGTATCCACCGCTGTAGTAGTGTATACGTTGGCCTTGTAGGCATTATTTGCACACTGTTTTCTTCAACCCGCCATCGAGCTGTGTGACCTTGTTCCCATTCTGTCTAAATATCCATAATATTACCGTCTCCAGAAAAACACCGGAGTCACTTTTTTCAAGCAGCATTCATATATTTTACGTAATCCGTATCCACCGCTGTAGTAGTGTATACGTTGGCCTTGTAGGCATTATTTGCACACTGTTTTCTTCAACCCGCCATCGAGCTGTGTGACCTTGTTCCCATTCTGTCTAAATATCCATAATATTACCGTCTCCAGAAAAAACACCGGAGTCACTTTTTCAAGCAGCATTCATATATTTTACGTAATCCGTATCCACCGCTGTAGTAGTGTATACGTTGGCCTTGTAGGCATTATTTGCACACTGTTTTCTTCAACCCGCCATCGAGCTGTGTGACCTTGTTCCCATTCTGTCTAAATATCCATAATATTACCGTCTCCAGAAAAAACACCGGAGTCACTTTTTTCAAGCAGCATTCATATATTTTACGTAATCCGTATCCACCGCTGTAGTAGTGTATACGTTGGCCTTGTAGGCATTATTTGCACACTGTTTTCTTCAACCCGCCATCGAGCTGTGTGACCTTGTTCCCATTCTGTCTAAATATCCATAATATTACCGTCTCCAGAAAAAACACCGGAGTCACTTTTTTCAAGCAGCATTCATATATTTTACGTAATCCGTATCCACCGCTGTAGTAGTGTATACGTTGGCCTTGTAGGCATTATTTGCACACTGTTTTCTTCAACCCGCCATCGAGCTGTGTGACCTTGTTCCCATTCTGTCTAAATATCCATAATATTACCGTCTCCAGAAAAACACCGGAGTCACTTTTTTCAAGCAGCATTCATATATTTTACGTAATCCGTATCCACCGCTGTAGTAGTGTATACGTTGACCTTGTAGGCATTATTTGCACAGTGTTTTCTTCAACCCGCCATCGAGCTGTGTGAGCTTGTTCACATTTTGTCTAAATATTGATAATATTATCGTCTCTAGAAAAACCACTTGAGTTACTTTTTTTCAAGCAGCATTCATATATTTTACGTAATCCGTATCCACCGCTGTAGTAGTGTATACGTTGACCTTGTAGGCATTATTTGCACACTGTTTTCTTCAACCCGCCATCGAGCTGTGTGAGCTTGTTCACATTTTGTCTAAATATTGATAATATTATCGTCTCTAGAAAACCACTTGAGTTACTTTTTTTCAAGCAGCATTCATATATTTTACGTAATCCGTATCCACCGCTGTAGTAGTGTATACGTTGACCTTGTAGGCATTATTTGCACACTGTTTTCTTCAACCCGCCATCGAGCTGTGTGAGCTTGTTCACATTTTGTCTAAATATTGATAATATTATCGTCTCTAGAAAAACCACTTGAGTTACTTTTTTTCAAGCAGCATTCATATATTTTACGTAATCCGTATCCACCGCTGTAGTAGTGTATACGTTGACCTTGTAGGCATTATTTGCACACTGTTTTCTTCAACCCGCCATCGAGCTGTGTGAGCTTGTTCACATTTTGTCTAAATATTGATAATATTATCGTCTCTAGAAAAACCACTTGAGTTACTTTTTTTCAAGCAGCATTCATATATTTTACGTAATCCGTATCCACCGCTGTAGTAGTGTATACGTTGACTTTGTAGGCATTATTTGCACAGTGTTTTCTTCAACCCGCCATCTAGCTGTGTGTATTATCGTTTCCAGAAAAACCAACTGAGTTTTTGTTGTTGTTGTTGTTTTTTTAAAAATAATGCCAGGCAAAGGCAGGCCGCCACGCAGAGGCCGTGCTAGGGGCCGTGCTGCTATGCAATCCTGTGGCCCTAGCAAATTTCCCAGTTTTAAAAAGCCAATGACCCTGAACTCCCAAAATGCTGAAGAGGTAGTTGACTGGCTTACACAGCACACCCCATCCTCTACCGTTTCTAACTTTACCACAACATCCTCCTCATCCTCCACTGCTATGGCCACCCCACGTAACACTTCCTCCACCACCGGTGCCCCTTCTTCACTGGGGTCAGAGGAGTTATTTTCCAATGAGTTTCTTGAACTGAGTAATGCGCAACCATTATTGCCAGAAGAAGATGAAGGAGATGAGGACCTTACACCAGATTTAATTCTGGCAGAGAACACGATAGAGATGGACATAATGAGTGATGAGGAGGAGGTCCCCGCTGCTGCTTCCTTCTGTGATGTGTCAGAAGAAATTGATGCATCTGAGGAGAATGATGATGAGGAGATTGATGTTTTGTGGGTGCCTAGTAGAAGAGAGCAAGAGGAGGGTAGTTCAGATGGAGAGACGGAGAGTCAGAGAGGCAGTAGGAGAATAAGACTTAGAAGAAGCAGGGAGGACAGCCCGCAGGGATCAGCAGGGCAACAACATGTATCGGCACCTGTGTTCAGCCGGCCAACGCACCCGCCATTGCCGCCAATACCGCCAACTTCGCCAACTTCTACTGTTACCGCCAGATCGCACACTTCCAAAAAGTCAGCAGTGTGGGATTTTTTTAATGTGTGTGCCTCTGACAAAAGCATTGTAATTTGCAATGAGTGCAGTCAGAAACTGAGCCTTGGTAAGCCCAACAGCCACATAGGTACAACTTCTATGCGAAGGCACATGAGCGGCAAGCACAAAGCACTTTGGGAGCAACACCTCAAAGGCAACAGGCAAACTAAAAGCCACACTCCTTCTGGTCCAGCATCTTACTGCTCTACCTCTGCTCTCCTTGACCCGTCTGAACCACCCTCCACTCCGCCTTCCACCTTGACCACCTGTTCCCATTCCCAGTCATCTGCCACCAGCCAAGTTTCTGTGAAGGCCATGTTTGAGCGTAAGAAGCCAATGTCTGACTGTCACCCCCTTGCCCGGCGTCTGACAGCTGGCTTGTCTGCACTCTTAGCCCGCCAGCTTTTACCATACCAGCTGGTGGACTCCGAGGCCTTCCGCAAATTTGTAGCAATTGGGACACCGCAGTGGAAGGTACCCAGCCGCAATTTTTTTTCTAAAAAGGGAATACCACACCTGTACCAACATGTGCAGAGCCAAGTTACCGGCATCTCTGTCACTTAGTGTTGGGCCAAAGGTCCATATGACTACTGACGCATGGTCCTCCAAGCATGGTCAGGGCAGGTATGTCACCTACACTGCCCACTGGGTGAACTTGGTAATGGCTGGGAAGCAGGGAATGGGTAGCTCAACAACAACAGTGGAGTTGGTGTCACCGCCACGGATTGCACGCGGTTCTGCCACCACCTCTACTCCTCCATCGCTCTCTACCTCGTCTTCTTCTTCTTCTTACTCTGCTGCTGGGTCCTCCTTCTCCTCCTCCACACCTGTGCACCCCCAGCTCCCCCTAGGCTATTCGACGTGCCAGGTACGCCGTTGTCACGCTGTCTTGGGGATGACGTGCCTGGAAAGCAAAAACCATACCGGATCTGTACTCCTGTCATCTCTGCAGTCACAGGCCGATCGGTGGCTGACCCCACACCAACTGCAGATCGGAAAAGTGGTGTGTGACAATGGAAGCAATCTGTTGGCAGCGTTGAGACTAGGCAATTTAACACATGTGCCCTGCATGGCACATGTGTTAAATTTAATAGTCCAACGTTTTGTCTCCAAGTACCCAGGATTCCAGGACGTTCTCACCCAGTCCAGAAAGGTGTCGGCCCATTTCAGACGTTCCTACACAGCCATGGCACGCCTTGCTGACATTCAGCAGCGCTACAACATGCCAGTCAGGCGTTTGATTTCTGACAGCCAGACTCGCTGGAATTCAACGCTCCTTATGTTGGAACGTCTGCTGCAACAACAAAGGGCCGTCAACGAGTACCTTTTTGAACTGGGTGGTAGGACTGGATCTGCACAGCTGGGGATTTTTTTCCCCCGTTACTGGGTGCTTATGCGCGATGCCTGCAGGCTCATGCGACCTTTTGAAGAGGTGACAAATATGGTCAGTCGCACCGAAGGCACCATCAGCGACCTAATACCCTTCGCTTTCTTCCTGGAGCGTGCCGTGCGACGAGTGACAGATGAGGCTGTAGACCAGCGTGACGAGGAGCTGGAAGCGCACGATTTCTGGTCGGAATCACCAGAACGAACCCAGGCACCTGCTGCAACGCAGGGAGAGGTGCCAGAAGTGGAGTCAGAGGAGGAAGGTGGCTTTGTGGAGGAGGAGGAGGAGGACCAACAGGAGCAGGCTTCCCAGGGGGCTAGTGGTGACCTTTTGGGGACCCCTGGTCTTGTACGTGGCTGGGGGGAGGAGACCGTGGATGATGCAGTCCTTGATAATGAGGAAGCGGAGATGGATAGCTCTGCATCCAACCTTGTGAGAATGGGGTCTTTCATGCTGTCATGCCTGTTGAAGGACCCCCGTATCAAGAGGCTTAAGGAGAAGGACCTGTACTGGGTCGCAACGCTACTAGACCCTCGGTACAAGCATAAAGTGTCAGAAATGTTACCAACATACCACAAGTCCGAAAAGATGCGGCATTTACAAACCAGCCTGCAAAACATGTTGTACAATGCTTTTAAGGGTGATGTCACTTCAGGAACTCATCAACATTCCAGGGGCAGAGGTGCCAGTAATCCTGCCACGAGCACACCTGCAAGGACAAAGCCCTTTGGCCAGTCTGTAACGTCAGACATGCAAATGTTTTTCTGTCCAAGGCAGCGCCACAACCCTTCTGGATCCACCCTCAAAGAACGCCTCGACCGGCAGGTAGCGGACTACCTGGCATTAACTGCAGATATCGACACTCTGAGGAGCGATGAACCCCTGGACTACTGGGTGCGCAGGCTTGATCTGTGGCCAGAGCTGTCACAATTTGCCATGAACCTCTTGTCTTGCCCAGCCTCAAGTGTGCTCTCAGAAAGGACCTTCAGTGCAGCAGGAGGGATTGTAACTGAGAAGAGAACTCGCCTAGGTCACAAAAGTGTCGATTACCTGACCTTTATTAAAATGAATGAGGGGTGGATCTCGGAGGGTTACTGCACGCCGGAAGACTTGTTCTGACTTCTATGCAGCTGTCCTTCTCTTCAAGCCTCATGACTCCACACACAGCTGTCCTTTAGCGTCCTCCTCCTCCCTCCGCCACCGTTACAAACTAGGGTGCAAACCCTACTGGTTTAATTTTTTCTGGCCTCTGTGCTTCAGTGGCTGCAACCAAAAAAACTGGGCAAACAATGTCTACAAGGTCAACGTATGGCAAAAAATGACTATTTTCAGCATTTATATGGCATATTTTTTCTGGCAACTGTGCTTCAGTGGCTGCGTCCAAAAAAATGCATATTTTCTGCATTTATATGGCATAATTTTTCTGGCAACTGTGCTTCAGTGGCTGCGACCAAAAAAATGCATATTTTCTGCATTTATATGGCATAATTTTTCTGGCCTCTGTGCTTCAGTGGCTGCAACCAAAAAAATTTATATTTTCAGCATTTATATGGCATAATTTTTCTGGCCTCTGTGCTTCAGTGGCTGCAACCAAAAAATTTATATTTTCAGCATTTATATGGCATAATTTTTCTGGCAACTGTGCTTCAGTGGCTGCGACCAAAAAAATTACTATTTTCAGCATTTATATGGCATATTTTTTCTGGCCTCTGTGCTTCAGTGGCTGCGGCCAAAAAAACTGGGCAAACAATGCCTACAAGGTCAACGACGTTGACCTTGTAGGCATTGTTTGCCCAGTTTTTTTGGCCGCAGCCACTGAAGCACAGAGGCCAGAAAAAATATGCCATATAAATGCTGAAAATAGTAATTTTTTGCCATACGTTGACTCAACGTATATGGCAAAAAATGACTATTTTCAGCATTTATATGGCATATTTTTTCTGGCAACTGTGCTTCAGTGGCTGCGACCAAAAAAATGCATATTTTCTGCATTTATATGGCATAATTTTTCTGGCCTCTGTGCTTCAGTGGCTGCAACCAAAAAAATTTATATTTTCAGCATTTATATGGCATAATTTTTCTGGCAACTGTGCTTCAGTGGCTGCGACCAAAAAAATGCATATTTTCTGCATTTATATGGCATAATTTTTCTGGCCTCTGTGCTTCAGTGGCTGCAACCAAAAAATTTATATTTTCAGCATTTATATGGCATAATTTTTCTGGCAACTGTGCTTCAGTGGCTGCGTCCAAAAAAACTGGGCAAACAATGTCTACAAGGTCAACGTATGGCGAAAAATTACTATTTTCAGCATTTATATGGCATATTTTTTCTGGCAACTGTGCTTCAGTGGCTGCGTCCAAAAAAACTGGGCAAACAATGCCTACAAGGTCAACGTATGGCAGTTGTTTAAAGAGAACAGTAGATTACTAGCCAGCAAAGCTACCTAAGCTAAAATGTCCCTCAAATCCCTGCAGACTTCTGTCCCTCCAATACAGAGCAGTATCAAGCAGATTACTAGCCAGCAAGCTTACTATCATCTGTCCCTGAAATCACTAACAGCTCTCCCCCTACACTATCTCTTCCAAGCACACACAGGCAGATTTTTCAGATACATTTTTGCCCTTGATCCCCCTCTGGCATGCCACTGTCCAGGTCGTTGCACCCTTTAAACAACTTTAAAATCATTTTTCTGGCCAGAAATGTCTTTTCTAGATGTTAAAGTTCGCCTTCCCATTGAAGTCTATGGGGTTCGCGAACCGTTCGCGAACCGCTCGCATTTTTGCGCAAGTTCGCGAATATGTTCGCGAACTTTTTTTCCGACGTTCGCTACATCCCTAATCACAAGTGCAAGAGCCCTAAGGGGAGCAAAATTGAACCAGTCCATTGAGCACTTAGATGTATTCTGGCAAAAGGAGCAGAAACCACCTCCAGCCATAACCAAGGAATAACTTCATACAGAAGTGACCACTACTGTCTGTCCATTGTAAAAAAAAACTTTGCATTCCATATTAGAGGGTATATTCATTCTTTTTTTGTATGACACAAGGATTTTTAAATGGTCAAGCAACTCCCTGAAGAAACTTCTTCTAATATACAGACAGAATATTATAGCTGTATAAATCCCTATGAAAACTCATCATTTTCTATTTGCAAGGCCCCAGTTATTGTATAAGAATATTTTAATGCATTCCCTGGGGTCAACCATACTTTGTGCAGCGTTTTCAGGCTTCTTGGCTAAAGGAACAGTAACACCAAAAAATTAAAGCGTTTTAAAGGAATAACAATATAATGTACTGTTGCCCTGCACTACTTTAGTTTATATAAACAAACTAATGTGTAGCCTTGGGGGCAGCCAGTCAAGCACATGATACACAGTAGATAACCGATAAGTACTACTATAGTTTATATAAACAAGCTGCTATGTAGCCATAGGGGCAGCCATTCAAGCACAGGATACACAATAGATAACAGATAAGTACTACTATAGTTTATATAAACAAGCTGCTGTGTAGCCATGGGGCAGCCATTCAAGCACAGGATACACAGTAGATAACAGATAAGTACTACTATAGTTTATATAAACAAGCTGCTGTGTAGCCATGGGGGCAGCCATTGAAGCACAGGAAACACAGTAGATAACAGATAAATACTACTATAATTTATATAAACAAGCTGCTTTGTAGCCATGGGGGCAGCCATTCAAGGACAAGATACACAGTAGATAACAGATAAGTACTACTATAGTTTATATAAACAAGCTGCTGTGTAGCCATGGGGGCAGCCATTCAAGCACAGGATACACAGTAGATAACAGATAAGTACTACTATAGTTTATATAAACAAGCTGCTGTGTAGCCATGGGGGCAGCCATTCTAGCACAGGATACACAGTAGATAACAGATAAGTTCTAAAGAATCGCATTTATACTACAGAGCTTATTTGTTATCTGCTGTGTATCCTGTGCTTGAATGGCTGCCCCCATCGATACACAGCAGCTTGTTTATATAAACTATGGTAGTACTTATCTGTTATCTACTGTGTATGCCTTTTCTCCCTTTTCAGCTTTTAATGGCTGCCCTCGTGGTTGCACAGTAGCATGTTTATATAAACTGTAGTAGTCTTTCTGAAACAAAAACACCAGTGCAAGGTACCAGTACATTATATTTTCATTACTTTAAGGCACTTTTTGGTGTTACTGTTCTTTTAAAGGCTCTTAGTAAAGAGTCTTCAAAAAGTTATGAATGAAAGATTAAACCACAAAAGCCAAAAAATGTATTTATTGTATTTTACATATTTCTCTTGTTTTTTTGTATACTGTAAAATGTTCAACTTATTCATTAATAGACCCCATTTTACTAATGAATTATTTTAAGCCTATGTACCGTACATTAAAACAATATTAGACATCACCTTGAGGTTGTTGATGATTAGTAATAATCAGTGCTTATTCATTTGAGTCACATTATTCACTGAACCGTATGTATTGTAGGAAAAGAATAAACCCCATGTATCAGAAGACAACTCAACCTGTGGCCTTATGCTTTTTTTATAGTCTCTCAACTCCTTGGTGATCTCTTATATTTTTATAGTTTGTACAACATATATAGTATTACCTATTTCATGTACATCAGCTTGAATATTATTTTATATACATGTAATAATAATGTATCAAGTATAATTTACACATTAGAAGATAAGCATGCTGATTGATTATTGTTTAGTTCATACTAATAAGGTTTTTCAAACATCTCTTCAGGTGCTACAGCTCGGTTCCGAAATTCTTCCGCAATACAAGCAGGAGGCTCCCAAGACCCCACCACATATCATTTTGCATTATTGTGTTTTTAAGACCACCTGGGATTGGGTCATATTAATTTTAACTTTCTACACTGCTATTTTAGTTCCTTACAACGTCTCCTTCAAGACTAAGCAGAATAATATTGCATGGCTTGTCGTGGATAGTATTGTGGACGTTATTTTTTTGGTAGACATTGTCCTCAATTTCCATACAACATTTGTTGGACCTGCGGGTGAGGTGATATCCGACCCAAAGTTAATACGTATGAACTATTTGAAGACTTGGTTTGTGATTGATCTGCTGTCCTGTTTACCATATGATGTCATCAATGCTTTTGAAAATGTGGATGAGGTTAGTGATATTTTCATTTCTTTCTTTCATTCTTCATGCCTGAAGAAGAGACCTCAGCAGTTCCAAAAGCTTGAATTTTCTGATATTCTTGGTGCATGTGTATGGAGGTCCGCTAATCCCAATTGATATCCATATACTATAGATATCAATCCGTTTTGGGATGTGCCGAAGCACCAAGTTGGTCAGTGCATGGTGCAACAGCAGAGGCTTCACTTCCTTCTGTTCCGATCATTCTGTTTGCCCCATTGATTAGAACAATAGAAACGCAACTATCATGTATGGCCCTTATGCTTTGAATTCATTTGGCTCATAGGTCACTTGGTAGAACTGGTCAAAAGGTCTTTGTATTTCCACTTTAAGGGGCCGATTCACAAAGGGTCAAATATTGAGGGTTAATTAACCCTCGATATTCGACTGGGAATTAAAATCCTTCAACTTCGAATATCGAAGTCGAAGGATTTTAGCGCAAATAGAGCGATCAAAGATCAAAGGATTATTCCTTCGATCGAACGATAAAATCCTTCGAATCGAACGATTCGAAGGATTTTAAACTAATGATCTAAGGAATAACCTTCGATCAAAAAAAGTTAGCCAAGCCTATGGGGACCTTCCCCATAGGCTAACATTGAGTTCGGTAGCTTTTAGATGGCGAACTAGGGGGTCGAGGTTTTTTCTTAAAGAGACAGTACTTCGACTATCGAATGGTCGAACGATTTTTAGTTCGAATAGTTCGATTCGAAGTCGTAGTCGAAGGTCGTAGTAGCCCATTCGATGGTCGAAGTAGCCCAAAAAACACTTCGAAATTCAAAGTTTTTTTACTTTGAATCCTTCACTCGAAGTTAGTGAATCAGCCCCCAAATCTATAAAAGGTATCACTTACTGTACATTTTCCTATTTTGATAACCATTGTACAACAATATGGTACTTTATGTGTGTAAGAGATGTACAACGTGTGACCCTCAAACTGTTAGTGAACTACAGCATCTAGCATCCCATGTTAATTGGGGCGGAAATTTTCAAGAAAAGCATATCCTTCTCTGGTCCCAGCAGCAGTTGTTCAATAACATTTGGGGGGGGGGGGTCTACAAGATGAACATCCCTCAGATAAGGGTCACTACTAGCTTTAATGCCTCTTCTTCTCTAACTGAGATCCTTCTGCTGTCTTACCAGTTTATTTTTGATTTCTGTATGGAAGTGAAATATTTGTGTCACTAATCTCTGAACACTTCACATCACAGGCAGCTTAGAACTTATTTCTAGGTCGTCATCTTCAAAGTCTCTTTTGAAAATCATAGAGCCAAGACTGGCATAAAAAAAATCATTCAGATCAAGGAATGCAAGTGTCCTCACAACAATGGAGTTGTTAGAAAGACGTTAAAGCCATAAAATTCTGATGTGCAGAATTCATAAAAATTCTCAGCTTCTACTGGTTGATGATAGGTCTTTAACCTGTTACTGGAAGGCAAAACAAACAATTAAGTAATCTTAGCTGCAGTGATGGTTGCTAGTGATCATTCAACCCTCCTCAGAACTTTTCTTTTTACATAAACCCTCATATCCATTCAAGTAAAGAAATAGATTTTTACAGCAAAAGGCTAACCTTTGGGTCAGAATGTTGAGTTAAGCAAGTTTCGAGGAAATTGACTGTACAGTGTGCTACTCAGAACTCAATTGGTAGCCCATTATGAGAAATCTGATGTTCTGATCACACAATAGGGTTCATATAGACAGAGGCCATGTTATGTCCAGATGGAGTGAAAAAGAGTAAGAAAAAAATGCTGTGAAGACTGTGTAAAACATTTATTATGGCAGGGTTTTTGAGGTAGAGAACCCATCAAAGGTAGTATTATTCTTCACCTGAAACAATGATCTATTTGCACTGTCCATAGCTTAATAAATGGATTACATGCCATTTGTTGTGTGTTGAGCTGAGAATCAATGTACCAGAGCACCAGATATACAGATAATAAAGAATATAATACCGCCTATTCTATAGTGTTTAGTTGGCAGAGCCAGACCACTTAGCATGGGTGGCAATCAGTTCTCCTCACCCACTACATTGCAGGTACAGGAATCCACGAGTTGTAGCACTTGGGGTACATTAGTGGAGTGTGGATGCAGTAGTACTGTATTATTGGAGGAGTGGAGCGGTAGAGTGTGTGGATGCAGTAGTACTGTATTATTGGAGTAGTGGAGAGGTAGGGGATTGTGGATGCAGTAGTACTGAAGATATTTGTCAGGAATTCCCAGAGCCTATATGTGAGCAGATGGTTAATAGTCAAGACTGGCTGTCCAGGTGCAATCAAAAGTAGCCGAGGAAAAAATAGAAGAATATAGCCAAGGTCCGTAAACAGGCAGAAGTTAAGATGGGCATCGTTCAATCTGAGTCGGTAGGCAAGCAGAGTTCGCGAATCACAGGAGCTAAGTTTTATAACCAAGCACAGAACCAATTCCTGAGCGTCATTTTAAGGAGGGCGTTTTGGCACCAAGCTTAGTGACACTCGCATCCATTTCAGCACGTGTTTACGTTGAGGCACGTCTTGTTGTGTACGTCTGTATTCTCGCATAAGAACACGTAGGCACCTTACAATATTTTATCATAGTTGATGGATTTGGGCTATAAAACAGCTATAAACTGCAATAAGCATTTTCTGTAATTGCACCATAGGAAGGTGCTTCTGCTGCCTACCCGTGCTGCAGCCCTGTTGGCTTGGAGTGATGTTTCTCAGACTCACTCATCAAACAGACAGCAGCTACTTGATTATCCAAACATTTGTACTTTCAATGACATACTAAAGGGAAAGCAAATTTCCTCTTATTAGGTATAACTAAGGATATCATGTTCAAATACTCACTTGAAATAATGTGCTCCAAACCTCTTGAAAACAGAAGGGCTTCTGAAATAAATCAGCTGTCTTCTTTGATGGGTCTATGTTCTGTTGCTGATAAGCAGGTATTTGCTTTATCTTGCACTCCAGCAAGTTGCACCGTCTGCATCTGGTTGAATAAGCTGTACTGCCGGGTAGGGATGTAATGGCTTCACGTCCACTGGTTTCAAATATGCAGCTTTCACTCACCGACTAATTCATATTCAGATTGATTAGCCTAGGGAGAGAGGCAGAAGGGAATATTGCATTAAGAATCATATTCAAGGGATCGTGCTCAGCTTACAGAACTTGCAAGAGTGTTAGAAGATGATCAACTTGGGTTTTTATGACTGTGCCTTGCAATCCACGTGGGCGGCTGTTAGAGAAAGGCAAGAAGTGCTCTACTTCTACCCTGAGAACACCAATTAAGTGGATTCCTATTGTGGGGGTTCACTCGTTTGTAGGCTGCAAATGAGGCGACTTCACACACCAGGATCTGTTTAAGGGCTTCCTGCCCGCATTTATTTTCCAGCGGCTGCAGAAATTTACCGAAGAAACAGCAGTTCAACAGAAATATCCAGCCTCCTGGCTAACACAAAATAAATGTTTTTCTTTCTCTCCTGAAGCTGAGCACTCCAGCACTATGTCTCACACACATTCAGCACTGCTGCTCAGCATCAGGTGTACTAAATAGGCCTAGGGCCTCTTGAAAAACAGATTTGGGAATCCGCCCCACCCTACTCTTACGGGTTCCCAGTAAGACCAGTCCCGGATCATCAATTACAAAAACCTTGCAGAGAGACATAGTGTTTCTCTGCTAACAGCACTACTGGTCTCACCTCAGTAACAATATCTGAGAATCCGTGGTCCAACATACATTCCAACAATCACTTTTCCCCAGGAAACTGGGGACCTTTTTGTCACCATACCACACTAGTCACAACCAGAGCATCCACCCCATGCGAATCAAATGAAGTTGTGCTGAAAATCTTTGTGCTGGGATTTTGTCATTTCCAACGCAAAATTACATCAGCGTAGGATTCTTTAAATGCAAGTACACTGAGTCTATTGATGTAGACCACATGGAACCTGTGGAGATGGTGGTGACTCCAGGGTTTCCCCAGTGCTATTTGGGCAGACAGTGTAAAATTCACAAAAGGGGATGGGGTGGATGAAGCTGCAACTATTTTGAACTTTAAAGAGATACTGTAATGGGAACACATTTTTTTCAAAATGAATCAGTTAATAGTGCTACTCCAGCAGAATTCTGCACTGAAATCCATTTCTCAAAAGAGCAAACAGATTTTTTTTATATTTCATTTTGAAACCTGACATGGGGCTAAACATATTGTCAGTTTTCCAGCTGCCCCCAGTAATGTGACATGTGCTCTGATAAACTTCAGTCACTCTGCTGTACTGTACTGCTGTACTGCAAGTTGGAGTGATAGCATCCCCATCCTACCCCCCCCCCCCCCAGCAACCTAAAAACAGAACAATGGGAATGAACCAGATAGCAGCTCCTTGACACAAGATAACAACTGCCTGGTAGATCTAAGAACAGCGCTCAATAGTATAATGCAGGTTCCACGGAGTCACATTCAGTTACATTGAGTAGGAGAAACAGTCTGCCAGAAAGCAGTTTTATCCTAAAGTGCTGGCGATTTCTGAAAGCACATGACCAGGCAAAAGGACCTCAGATGGCACCAATATTACAACTAAAAAAAAATACATTCTGGTTCAGGAATGAAATTTTATATTGTAGAGTGAACTATCTGCAGTGTAAACATTGTAATTTAGAAATACAAAATACATCATAAAAATCATGTCAGAATCCCTTTTAAGGAGCGAACGCCTTTTGACTGATTTTTTTCTCAAAGCGCATCTGCTATTTTGCCAACAATCAAAGCTGGTGAACTCTTATGAAAACAGATATCAACATTTTGGGCCTACACAAGGTCCCTTGTCAAGCCTTGACAAAGGGCCCTGCATAGTTTCAAAAACAAGAATAACAATGAATGCTTTGTTTGGCTTCATGGGCCATGAAATAGAGATCATTAACTTATAGGGTTTCGGATCAGCCAGGCACAAGGATTCGGCCGAGTCCTGGTGAAAAAATGCGAAATCCCGAACCGAATGCTGGATTCGGTGCATCCCTATTAACTTAATAATACCAAAAATTCACTCAGACAACACTAACTTACTAAAATGCAAAGTTGCGTCCAGGTCCCCGAACGATGGCAAATTTTCGCTAGTCTAACTTTGGCAATCAAAGCGAAGATGCGCTGGTGTTCAATTATGCCTAGCGAAACACACGGCAGGAAATTATAAAGTTGAATGGACGTATATTTTGCAGCAAATACATTACATTACACACGTCCAGGGAACCTTAAAGAAAATAAAGTTGTTATAATGCCCTGCACATGAGCCCACTGTATAGTTTGTGTTCCATATGTTAGAAAATGTATGGGGGAACCCGGTTACCCAACTTTTGCAGGCTATCACTCTGAAAAAAGAAAAAGACGCCAGCGTTTTTTGGGACTTAGAAACTTTTTCCACTAAAAATATGATGTAGATAGCAGAAGATTGAGGAAGATCTATACACTCCAATGCACTTCGCCTGGTCTGAGCTGGCGAAGGCAAGTCTGGTGAAAGGGGTAACGTTCAGTAAAATCTGCATCTTAGTGAATTTGCGGAGTAACCTCAACTCACCAGAGCGCAAATTAGCGCTAGCTTCTGTCTCTTTCCCTAGCAAAGTTATGCCTGCTCCTGTTAGTAAATCGGTGAAGTGCCTGAAAGCGGTAACGCTGACGAATTGTCGCCAGTGTTAGTCACTTCGCCCTTTAGTAAATCTGCCCTATAGTATATTAGCCTTGCACACAAAACTTCTCAATCCCCCTTACTTAATCTTTCCAAACCTTAACTGATTATTACCTGGAGTTAGAAAGCACCATATTCCCCTATAAGAACCAAAAAAACCAATCTGTGTAGTTGTACTCTCATCAGCTTGAACAGATCTATTTATCAAATCAACTTAAATGGCCACACTGGCTACTTCAGTGACATGTTCTTTCCGTCCTTGGTCCAGTCAACTTCCTTCCCTTTGTGGCTTCAGAAAAAACAGATGTAAAGGCATGAATCTAGTTTTTTTTAAAAAAAAAATTGCTTCAAAATGTGGGGCAACATTGCTAGGAAATTGTAAGTTATATAAGCCTCATGATCTCAACAATGCCTGACTCCATAGGAAGCACTTCAAAATTCTATTTAATGTATTCAGCACTTTTAACCTCCAATGCGTGTAGATTGAAAAATGTCTGTGAGTGTCTGACTGCACACATTATCATATTCAGTTTGCCTGATCATTGTTGCATGGGATTACTAGGCAGTTGAACTGTAAGATACATGGATAAATTATGCAATAGGTTGAATTTGAAGGCAGTTGGGGCTCATTTATCAACACTGGGCAAATTTGCCCATGGGCAGTTACCTATAGCAACCAATCAGTGCTTAGCTTTTTAAAGCCAGCTGTAAGTAGAAGAATGAATGCAGCAATTTGATTGGTTGCCATGGGTTACTGCCCATGGGCAAATTTGCCCAGTGTTGATAAATAACCCCCAGTGTGTCTTGAACTGCACTGATGGGGTGGTGGTGAAGCTCATGCTTATTAGTTGCTTTAAGAGCTACATGGCTTGTGAGCCCAAGGCTACCCTTACTGGGTCGCACATGTGACCTGTACAATATATATGTTTTTGAAAAGAACGTCCAACCAGGGGCATTCCTGATTGATGGTTTTCGATGACCTTGCTCTACAGAAGGCCATTTCTCATCATTCAGCCTCAGTGACTGCCCTAAGGTTTTTTTACCTTCTGAAAATCACCCATTATGGCATTATCCTTAAAATTATTTAGCACAATAAGACCCATGGGAGCCCAGTGCTAAGAAATCGTCAGAACCCGCAAGCTAAAACCCCGTTGGGCACATAGCCAACCACACTTTTATTTGTAATTCTCTATAGTGTTTTCTTTTATAGGTCCCATAAAAATGCTATAGTGCTGAGGTCTCCTAATCTCATTTTCCTGTTACTTTATTTTGCTTATGATTTATCTACTTTACTGGAGAACTTTGGCTTGAAATTCTAGGTTGCCATGGTGACCCGGAATATGCTCTTTGCTCTTAACCCTCATCACAAAGAAAATTTCTCTGGATTAATTTACAAAGATCCACATCAGCAGTTTGCAGACACCATTAACTATAGATTTTGAAGCTGGGGGATGGCATGGGTAAATAGGCAAATAAAAGGTCACTAGGTGCTGTCTGGTGATTACCCTAATCAGCCCAAGAAAAAACAATTGACTGGGTTTTCTTTTTTCATGGATGTTAGGTTTCTTCACCTCTGGTAACAAAGGTCTTCTGATTTCCTGGCTTATTGTAGCCCTTCTTAGGGTAAGATCACACTGGGAGATTCGGGGAGATTTAGTCGCCCCGCGACTAATCTTCTCTTATTTGGGGTGACTAATCACCCTGAACTGTTTTCCCCTGTCTTTTGCCTGCTAGAATGATAAATCGCCTGCGGCATGGCACTCGCGGCGCTTCATTTTCCGAAGTTTCGCTGTGAGGCAACTTTGGGCAGGCGACTAAATCTCCCCAAATCTCCCAGTGTGACCTTACCCTAACTGTTTCCTTCACAATATATTATTTTGTCTATTGTATTAACAACACTATACATAATTTGTGGTATAATCCTTTATAGAGCAAACTAAACCTGAGAGCGTATACTGTAAGACTTTTGTGCAGATCTACAGTAGCCTGCAACTATTATTATCGTAGCCAACACTTGATGGCTTTCCTAGGGGCCTGTAATTGCTAAGCCGATGGCTCTTATTATTATTAATTTCGGCAATTTTTAAAGTGAATCTGACATGTCTAAGTCAATATACTCATTTTAAAATTAACTTGTTCTTGTTGCCATTCTTGATATCATCAACAACATGGTTCTATTGTAGACCCCTGCAATATTTAATCACATGTGTTTTGGAAGTAGTAGTTCCCTAAAGCCCAATTGATACCAGAGCTAGGAATATTTAGCATCACTTATCTAGTACAGGTATGGGACCTGCTGTCCAAAATGCTCTGGACCTGGGGCTTTTTAGATAAAGGATCCTGTGCCTGAAGAATCATGTGAAGACATAATTATGACTCCGAGAAGCAGATGCATTGGGTCTTCCAAGAAGCCTAGAAGCCTCCCTGCTGTCAGATTTATAAATATGTACAAATAAGAAGGAAAAAAAGAGAAGAATAACCTACTGTTTACTTTTCCCTGTGCCCTTATATGTCCTGACACGCGTATGAAGGTGATTTGCTGACCGATATGAACAATGATTAACCTCAAGTTAGATATTCCTATTTCCAACAACTATGTGCCATTTCTGGCAATGTTTCCATCCAAACTACTCCACATATCTCACATGGCCTTTGTTTATCAAACATGTTCCCCTTTATTATACCCTTAGCAGTATTTACATTAACCCACCAGTGGATCATTATAGGACCGTGTGTCAATTGCCTCGAAGATAAAAACTAATCAGCAGGGCATTTATAGGAGGAGACGTGTGGTGTACAGAACTAATCGACTGGAAGAACTGAGTTCTGGGGCTAAGAGTTGCACATAGATTAGGAGGCTTTTGTTCAGTTAATATGTGCTGTTATCTGGGGACATTACATTGACACAGAATAGCCATATGTTGCCTTGCACAATTAGAAGATAAAAGAGTGTGGAAAAAACATATTATTTTATGAACAAGATGAATGTATAATGGGATTTGGTTTTAATACTTGGTCTTAATACGCTTAATTCTTAGAGATAGCTTCTCAATATTACCATAGTAAGCCCCTTTGTATTTGTCTAATGCAGTTGTTCCCAACCAGTGGCCCAGAAGCAACAACCCTGTGGATGTTGATCCCAGTGGCCTCAAAGCAGGTGCTTATTTTGAATTCCTGGTTTGGAGGCAAATTTTTGTTGCATAAAAACCAGGTAAGCTGCGAAAAGGAGCCTCCTCTAGACTGATAGCCCACATAGGGGCTACCAATAGTCAATCACAGCCCATAACTGGCACCCTCAGAAATGATTGGCAAGCTTGTATATTTGAATGTGGCTAATGGGTAACAAAAGATTGGGGACCCCTGGTCTAATGGAAATATCAAGAAAATTATCTTGAGTCCAGGTGTCTCTATCCCCTATGTTTCCTCCTATCTTAGCCTAGACTTGTGGGGTAATTCCTCCACAATACAATGCCCTAAGGGCTTGATGTAGAGCAGCAGTAGTTTCCAAATTGCGAGGCTGGCTTCCCTTGGAGGGCCAAGAACCTTGGCTGAAGGTCTCAAGACTAAAGGCCAGTTAGGGGTAATTTGGGAAGAATATTTGTTGCTGAACATGAACGTCAATTACAGAGAAATTTGCTTATATTCTGCCCTAGATATTCATAATAACAGAAAGGCTGATACATTACATAATCTTTTTATGAGCAAAGGGAGGCCCTGGCCAAAATGCTGGTTCTGAAAGTGGGCCTTAACCTGAAAAAGTCAGGAAGCTGAGAACTGGTCTGGCATCAAAAAGCAGGAATAAATAGCAAAAAAAAAAAACCCCTAGCATTTCTATCCCTGTACCAAGGTTAGCCGACAGTGATGTGCAGGTCAGGAAAACCTCAACCCTCAAACCGTCCCTAACCCGCTAACCACAACACAGAACTGACACTAACCCACAAAATGTTGCCATTGTAGGACCCGCACCTGAACCGTACCCGCATCTTCTCGCTCTATACGCTACTTCTGTGCTCGCCTTTGGTCCCAAGACAGGGGGCAGATTCACTAAAGGGCAAAATGGCAGTCGCTAGTGACAATTTGCCAGAAATCTCATCCACAGGAACATCACCAATTCACTAACAGGTTTAGAGGAAAATTAGCTAGCGAACAAGACTGACGCTAGCGTTCATTCGCACCCTATCGCCAGACAACTTTTTGATCTGACGAACTGTCGTTACTCTGCAAATTCACTAAGATGCAAATTTTACTGAACGTTGTTTAATTCGCCAGCGCAGACCAGGTGAACTGATAAAACGAAGCTAAATCTTCCTCAATCTTATGTCATTAACATCATATCCTGTATGCCGGAAATGCAGTAAAGTTGTAAAAAAACGCTGGCGACCTTTCTTTTTTTAAAGCGTGATTGCCTTCAAAAGACTGAACTATTAAAGATTTATGTGTGAGGAATTTTTTAAAACTAATTTGAGGGACATGCCATATTTGTTTAAGGGTGGGCTCATGTCTAGGGCATTAGAGAATCTCCTCTGTCTTTATTATGGATCATTGGACATGTGTTTGAAAAAGTGGCCACTTCAAGCTTTTGCACCAACATTACTATTAAAGACGTCCATACAACTTTTAGGTACCCGTCCTATTCAAATTAACCTAAGCGCAAGAGTGCTAGCGAAATTTTGCTAGGCAGAAATGAGCACTAGTGAAAATTCACCAGCATTCGCTGCTGAGAAGCAACTTTGCATTTTTGTGAATTAGCATAGTGGCAACGAATTGCATCTGGCAAAGTGGAGAGGAGTGTGGCAAAACGGTGTCTGGTGAAAATTCGCCTTTTGGAAAAAGTCTGACCCACAACCAGCCCTAACCAGCAATGGTTGGCCAAGTTTTTTTACTCAAACCTGCCCAACTGGTGGTCAGGCCACTGGTCACTTTGGGTTTCAGGTCAAACCCCAGATCAGCCGAGTAGGAATATCACCAGGAATAGCACAAAATAACATTTGCAAAAAGGCCCGTATTGCAGTTCTTAAATGAGAATACTAACACCCAGTCGTACCATATGTTTGCTGTCTCAACACTGACCAAATACTGGCAATCCCATTTACCAGGAGTATTAGGACATATTAGGATTATTAAGAACTGGGTTTGTCAATAAAAACAGAGCAAGACAGAGGCACTTAGACAGTTATTTTATATGCAGCTCTGCTCTTAAGGATAAAGAGTGGATATGCTATAAGGCAGGGGTCCCCAACATTTTTTACCCGTGAGCAACATTCAAATGTAAAAAGAGTTGGGGAGCAACACAAACATGAAAAAGTCTCTTGTGGTGCCAAATAAGGGCCATTTGGTAGCCCTATGTGGACTGGGGACCTACAGGATCCTCTGCTTGGCACTATACTTAGTTTTTATGTAATCAACTTCCAAGCCTGGAATTCAAAAATAAGCCCTGCTTTGAGGCCAATGAGAGAAACATCCAAGGGGTTGGTGAGCAACGTTTTGTTCACGAGCTACTGGTTGGGGATCACTGCTATAAGGAAAGGCTTCTCAGTGGAGAAGATTCCTGCATAGGGAATTAACACCTGTGTGCCCGCAAGGCAACAATCCTAGATTGCTGCAGTGTCTGTCATATACTTTGCATACAAACAAATATAGAAAAGACAATTTCCATCTGAGAATTCAGCTGTTAAGGTTTATTTAGCATGCTGGGGCCATTGGCCTTTTTTGTACCCAGAGACTAGTGGGCAAGTAAGGAGTATGCAGCAGAATGCCCAAGCCCCATCCTCATGCCACCCCCTTTCATACCCAGAGCTAATTGCATGAAATGCAATAAAGCATAGATGTGTATTAGCTTCAGAAACCCTGAGAGTGAATGGATTAATCTCTCAAATCCTCAAAAGAGAGTGAAATGCTTGAGCCTTTCTATAATTACTATAATTAATTAAACTCTTGATTAACTGTTCAAAGGAGATTAAATCAGAGGAGATTTACATAATATCCCGACCAAGAGAATGAAGACTAGACCTATTTCTTGGGCAATGTCCGAACAAAATCCGAACAAACTTTTTGCTCTTCCACTGAGTCCATTAGGAGATGTATCATTTGTTGCGATGCTGCGATGTTCTGAGCCGCCAAATGAGGTTCGAATTGAACTGACAGGTGTTGCTGTATGGTAGTTGGCAGAGGCGGTAGTTTCATTCTTTCCAGGATCACCATCCTTCCAATGACACACCTCTGCCAAGCCATTAACTACCACTGGCATCAGCTAAGAAGCGAAAGAATAAAAGTAGCAACGAACATTTTAAATAATATCTCTAATTCACTTTAGTACAAGCCATAGCCGTACTGTTGGTCTCCTTTTGTTTTGGAACTACACGTCCCAGCATCATCAGCTGTACTTGGAATGTAAGCACCAGGAAATTCTGCAGTTGCGTAAATTTAAACAAACTCCTGAGGGTTGTTCTTATTTTGAGATCATGGCTTCCTGTTGATGTAAAAAGTTTGCCCAGGCATTGTAACCCAAAGTAAAATGCATAGCAAGCAACCAGTAGGTATTACTACATGTGGCCAAACAATGTCCAAATTACTACATTGTTGGACTAGCCCATCTGTGGTTGAGGTGGGTTGAAGCTGTGGCGGGGGCTCAGCCTAAAACCCATTTAGAGGAAGATTTGGGCAAAATGGAAATTTGCTCTCCTAGATAGTCCTAAAAGTACAACCTGAAACTAAAATAGGGTAAAATTTAATATGTACCGTTTTTTGTACTAAATGCTTTTGGAGTTATTGTCAAAAGGCTGATCAAACAATTTTTTTAAAATCTATCTGTACCCTTGTTATGAGCTAAGAGGGAGCTTGACCAAATGTTGGACTTCATATGGGAGTTAAACTTGTAAAAAAACATTTCTTTACATTTTCTTTTCATTCTCTCTAACAGCAGTGGGGTTCAATTATGTTGATGACTTAGAAGAAGTATTTTTAAGGGTCTTGGAGGTTAAGGTTCGTGTTTTCCTAATTCCAGCATCCTAGACACCTCACCATTATGCTTAAATATACCCAAACAATGAAAATGTTCTAACATGGCCACACACCATAAGGAAGTAGCTGTGCCCAGAAAAAGTAACTTTCCAACCCAATATCTCCCCAATGGAAAAGGTAGAACAATGCAGTTCTGAATGAACAGCTGGCAGTCCAACATCTCAATGTGAGACTTTTTTGAACAGAGTTATGTATACAGAAGTGGAATGTTCTAGCCAGAGCCTGACAGCAGGATGAGATGGGCAGATGGGGTTAATCACCCACAGTCCAAGGAGAAATAGAGAAGATTAAAGGGAAACTAAAGCTACTTGATCCTGCAATAAGGAAGGAGTTATGCCCCTGAAGGAGTTATGCCCCTGAAGGAGTTATGCCCCTGAAGGAGTTATGCCCCTGAAGAAGCCATTGTTTCAGTGAAACGCGTAGGGTGGCATACTGTAGGTGGACAGTGGTGTGAATAGCTCCCACTCAGTTCCTACGTAGATAGACAGGATCAGCACAGAGGGACAAATATGCCACTATCTGAACTGGTTTGCTTGAGTTAAGGGACAGATGAACGCTAGTCCAATGTTATTTTTGTGTTTTCTGTTGGTAATTTGTAGAGTTTGTATAAACCTGCAGATTAGTGGTATATAGATTAAGTTTGGGCTCATATCCTAGATGAAATAGTACTATCATTATCATCTGTGCCCTTTTATAGACATAGTGACATAGATACTGTACATAGTTAGATCGGGTTGTAAAAAGATCGAAGTCCATCAAGTTCAACCCCTCCAAATGAAACCCAGCATCCATACACACACCCCTCCATACCTTCACATAAATTATTTATACCCGTATTTACACTATATTCACATATTTTAGCTATAGATTTTAGTATCACAATAGCCTTTGATATTCTGCTTGTCCAAGAAATCATTGCAGCCACTCTTAAAGGCATTAACAGAATCAGCATCACAACATCACCCGGCAGTGCATTCCACAACCTCACTGTCCTGACTGTGAAGAACCCCCTACGTTGCTGGAAATGAAAGTTCTTTTCTTCTAGTCTGAATGGGTGGCCTCTGGTGCGGTGATCCACTTTATGGGTAAAAAGGTCCCCTGCTATTTGTCTATAATGTCCTCTTATGTACTTGTAAAGTGTAATCATGTCCCTAAGGCATCTTTTTTCCAAAGAAAACAACCCCAACCTAGACAGTCTACCCTAATAATTGAAGTCTTCCATCCCTCTAACCAGTTTAGTTGCACTAAGTCTCTGCTCTCTCTCTCCAGCTCATTTATATCCCTCTTAAGGACTGGAGTCCAAAACTGCACTACATACTCCAGATGAGGCCTTACCAGGGACCTATAAAGAGGCATAATTATGTTTTCATCCCTTGAGTTTATGCCCTTTTTTATGCAAGACAGAACTTTATTTGTTTTAGTGGCCACAGAATGACACTGTTCAGAATTAGACAACTTGTTATCTACAAAGACCCCTAGATCCTTCTCATTTAAGGAAACTCCCAACACATTGCCATTTAGTGTATAACTTGCATTTATATTATTTCTGCCAAAGTGCAGAACTTTGCATTTATCAATAGTGATGGGCGATTTTGTCCTGTTTTGCTTCGAGAATTTCCCATGAAAGAAACTCAAAAATTTATCGCAAGTTTGCACCTGCCGAATTTATTTGCCCATCACTATTTATCAACATTGAGGGGCAGATTTATCAAGGGTCAAATTTCGAAGTGGAAAAAACTTTGAAATCCAACCATCGAATTGCATACTTGGTTATTCGAAGTAGAATTCGAAGGATTTTTAACATCCTACGTTTGTACTTCGAATCAAACGATTTAATTGTACGATCGTACGATTATACTTCGACTTCTAAAAACTTAGCCAAATGTTGGCTATATGTTCTAGGAGGTCCCCATAGGCTAACATAGCAATTCGGCAGGTTTAAGGTGGGGAAGTGTCAAAGTTTTTTAAAGGAACAGTAACACCAAAAAATTTAAGTGTTTTAAAGTAATGAAAATATCATGTAGTGTTGCCCTGCACTGGTAAAATTGATGTGTTTGCTAAAGAAACACTGCTATAGTTCATATAAACAAGCTGCAAAATGGCTATATAGCACAGGTTAACTAATGGATAACAGATAACACCATTAGACAGACAGAGCGTATTTGCTATCTGCTGTGTAACCTGAGCCTTTTCTCCTTTGAATGGCTGCCCCCATGGCTACACAGCAGCTTATTTATATAAACAATAGTAGAGTTTCTGAAGCAAACACATCAGTTTTACCAGTGCAGGGCAACACTGTGTTATATTTTTATTACCTTAAAACACTTTTATTTTTTGAGGTTACTGTTCCTTTAAAGAGACAGTACTTCGATTATCGAATAGTCAAAGTATTTTCACTTTGAATCGAAGTCGAATTTAGGCCTATTCGATGGTCGACGTACCCAAAAAATAGTTCGAAATTCGAAGTTTTTAACTTCGAATATTCACTTCTAATTCACTTTGACCCTTGATAAATCTGCCCCGTAATCTCATTTTCCAGTTTGCTGGAAACGTGAAGTGGGTTGGTCTGACATCAAAGATATTCAGCCTTTGATGGGCCTCTTGTGTGTGATGGTTTCCAACAAAGTGATATACAGACAAACAATTAATTTCAATCTTTTAAATGGATTTATTACAGTTATTTTTCACAAGTATTTTAATGCAGGGACCACCTATAAAGGTGGGCTGCAGAACACCAATAGATCTTAATTTCATTAAAAAAAAATACAAATTATTTTCAACATGACATTTACTTTGATTTAAAACATGTCCTGATACACATGAGGTTGCAGAGAATGGAATTAAAGTTTGATAGTTTGTTTGACTCATTATTGTTTGAACTTGGACTGGATTATTCTTAATATTACAGTCATTGGAGAGGAATTTTGCATCTGATGGTAGAAATTAAAAGTAATATTGTTGCAGGCTCCATCATCCCCAACTTCAGTCAGGTGATCCCCCTGGTGTCCAATAAAAATAGCAAATATTTGAGAGTTTTAACCTTGGAAATCAATGTTGTAGTTTAAATTAGTCCCTGTGAAAAATGTATAATGAAGCAGTAGAATTAGTAATGGATCACATATTAGTGTACAGGTATGGGACCTGTTATCCAGAATTCTCAGGACCTGGGGTTTTCCAGAAAATGGATCTTTCTGTAATTTGGATCTTCACCTTTTAAATTAAAAAATTATGTAAACATTAAATAAACCCAATAGGCTGGTTATACTTCCAATAAGGATTAATTATATCTTAGTTGGGATCAAGTACAAGCTACTGTTTTATTATTACAGAGGAAGGAAATCATTTTTAAAAATTTGGATTATTTGATTATAATATAGTCTATGGGATACCTGGGATGACTTTGATGTAGTTGGACAGCTTGAAAATATGGACATATGTCTGAATATATATATATATATATATATATATATATAGATATATATATATATATATTTAGAGTTCAAGAGGACCCGCACTCCTTGGTTAGTGAACCAAAAATATCTTTATTTTTCAAACTTGTGCATGACCTGGGGATGCACAAGTTTGAAAAATAAAGATATTTTTGGTTCACTAACCAAGGAGTGCGGGTCCTCTTGAACTCTACATAAATACTTTGACACAGCACCCATGTTTATGGAAGACTGGTTCAGAGTGCAAGCGTCTGACTCAGGTTATATACTGTGTATATTAATATGGACGAGGGCTGAGATTTTCCTAAATTTGTCTGCATGCATTTTGTTGTGAAACCACCACCGCCTACCGGTCAAAAATTGTTTAGTGGTGACACAACTCCTTTCGCTAGAAGTTCATAATGTCGTTGCTATTGCCAATGTTTGTTTCTAGTCTAGTAACTTATAGCAACCATTTGCTTAGTTTCATT
Source organism: Xenopus laevis (assembly GCF_017654675.1). Taxonomy (NCBI): domain Eukaryota; kingdom Metazoa; phylum Chordata; class Amphibia; order Anura; family Pipidae; genus Xenopus; species Xenopus laevis. Next base: position 18,500,126 of record NC_054380.1, on the reverse strand, counting down.
ATTTTAACTGCAGTAGACCAGCTAATTGGTTGCTATAAGTTTCTATGCCTGGACCACCCTGCACCTCTTTTAACATTCTCATTTATGTCCGTACTCAGGCTGATTTTTCTAATTTTGCCGTTCTGTCTTCAGCTATGGCATGAAAAGCAAGTGATTTGGAAAACATTGGCTAGAAGTGTACTAAAAATGTATTATCATATTTCACCAGGCAGCCACTTGCTATTCATCTTTAGTTATATATTTAGTTATTTGTGCTGTTTCTAACTACACTATACTATCATGTGTTGTTGCAGGGCATCAGCAGCCTGTTCAGCTCATTAAAAGTAGTTCGACTTCTTCGGCTTGGACGTGTGGCTCGGAAGTTAGACCATTACATTGAGTATGGAGCAGCGGTGTTGGTCCTATTGGTGTGTGTGTTTGGGTTGGCGGCACATTGGTTGGCCTGCATCTGGTACAGTATTGGAGCTTATGAGGTCATCAATGAGGGCACTATTAGAACTGAAAGCTGGCTCTTTCAGCTGGGATCATCTATTGGAAGTCCTTATCGGTTCAACTTATCTGGTTCTGGAAAATGGGAAGGTGGGCCAAGCAAGGATACTGTTTACATCTCATCGTTGTATTTCACCATGACTAGCCTGACAAGTGTTGGATTTGGAAATATTGCACCGACCACCGACGGTGAGAAGATCTTTGCCGCTGCCATGATGATGATTGGATGTAAGTACAAATAATATTAATTGACTTTATTTAAACTCTTACCCAAGTATTGTAAAGTGAAAAATGTGATGGTGTAACTACGGTTAGGGGACTGCAAATGCACACGGGCCCACACCCCCTTGGGTCCCGCTGAAGCCACGATAAGGCATATCATCGGTGGTAGGTCAGGGAAATTTTTCTACTGTACAAGTCCAGATGGGGAGGGGGCGACAGGTGACCTGGATGCAGGATGTGGCTAGTTACGCCACTTTAAAAATGCAACAAAATTAGAAAGTATTGGCATTGTGTTATTCTAGTAGGTATACTGGAATAGGGCATAACAAGATAACCCCAAGGCTGATAAAGTCAATCACAATGAAAACTACATTGTTCCATTAAGTTTTTTTTACAAATTTGACTGTCAAAAAAATCAAGCAGCATGAATGTTGAAAACACCCTCCTAGGGATTTCTATAGAAGCTGTCCTTTTTTTTTCATTCAAATGCTTAGATTTATTTTAAAATAAAAATAGATTTTTCGAAATGTCAGATTTGAAAGAGTTCGATTTTTTCGCCGTGGTTTTTTTTTGCAGGAAAAACTCAATATCTAATTTTATAAATATACCCCTAGACTCTCCTATGTTATAGTTTATCAGAGGTAGGATAAATTACAGTACATAATGCTGATATAAAGACCCAGTCATTGGCTGCTGCCATCTATACCTTCCCTACTGCTATACATAGGGGAGAGATTGTTTGTAATGAGCCATTTAAAGGATGGAAAATCCATTAGCCCAGGATGTGCTTGCCATGCTACCATATAAGAAAGCAAGATACTAAGTCAGGTATCTAGGGGGCAACTTCACCACTAACACATGGCAATTTTTTTATTTTTGGAACATTATTACAAAATTCATGCTGTGGTTCTAGTTTATGGGGGTTATTTATTAAGTCCAAATGGTAAAAACTCAAATTTTCAGAGATTTATTATACCCCGACACTGCAAAAAGTCAGAATCTTCAACCTGTCGAGGTCCTGTAGAAGTTAATGGCAAATGTCCTGTTGGCAGTTTGAAGATATTATAGTCTGCGCTGGGGTTCGTACGATAATATGAACATTTCTGGCTTTTCCACTGATTTCACGAAAAAAAAATTCAGGCGTCCAATATGAAAATATTTTCCGTGGGATAATCCGAAAAAGTCACGGTTTTTGACAATCCAATTTTTTCATGATTTTTTTAATGATAAATAAGGGTAAATCGTGGATTCTAGTTTGGTCGGATTTTGTTTATTAATTAATCAAAAACATTCGGATTTTAGTAAATAACCCCCTATATGTTAGGGAAACCTTTATGGGCTTTATTTGGGACTGTACTGGGTGGTCTCTTTCTGCACACCCCTTCTCTATGCAGTATAGTTTCCTGTGGTGCACTGTCATGGTATGTGTCTGGGTTGAGTCATGACATCAGTGATAGGTGCCCAACCATTTTCCTATGAGCTCTAAGGGTCATGCTCTTGCACTTCAGCCCACGCAAATAGTAAAATATCCCTTCTATTTTACCATTCCCTTGTATTGTCTAATGGAAATACTAATATATAATAAATAAATAATAATTATGTATACAATTTGTTTTGCATTCTCTATTTTTGTATGAAGGTGCCACTGGTTTAGCTTTAACTTTATTCTTCAATAGAAATGAAAAACTTTGAAGTGAAATGTTATATCTTTTCCCTATCAATTGATTTGCATATTAAATAATCTCAGCCTTGTTCTCAGCTTTTTATTTTTCTCTGTAGAAGAATAAGCAAATAAAGCCACCTTATTTTACATTTAATTCTATGGAAATGTGAGTAAGATATGTGTAGATAATGATATGAATGTGTAAAAATGGAAATGGATGTGGTATAAGGTCCACTGTGATTTTACGAAGTCCAACAAGAGGAAGTCCAATGCATTGTGAAAACTGTTATTTTAATTATGCAAAGAAAAACAGTGACAAGAGAAATATCACTGGCACAATAATAAGTGGCGTGTAATAATTTTAACTTTTAAAATAATTTTAAAATTACAATATATTCTATACCAATTTAAATAGAGCGACTACATAAATAAGGCTAATTTTTCAGGTTAGTGGTTTTTTTTAAAATTTTATAAAGTAATTATTTTTTTTAGTATTGTGTGATTATTATTTAAAATATAATTGTAATTGATGCCATGGCTTATAAAGATAACTGGGAGAAAATAGAACATTTGTGTTTCTTGTTCAGGGAGGAAACTTACAGAATAATAACTTGCTGATTGACTAAATGCTTCAGGAACTGGGTTCCATTATCACAGCTTTATTTTGAAAGAATTGTTACTAGATTGTTACTAAAGGACTCAGATCATCTAAATTCCCAGAACTCCTTTGTGTATTGGCCCTGTGTAATTATTGGATTCAAAAAGAGTAATGAGAAGACGAGAGACAGACAATACAACTAATTGCTGGCTATTTTTTTTGATGGCATTCAATATGTTTATACTCGGATTCATATGTTGTTGTCTCTAAAGATCAATATATTTGGGCCTTTTGATTGGATGGTTTTAGTTGTTTTTCTATGGTGCTTGATGGTTATAAAAGTATATCATAATCTGTTTGGTGCAACACAATGTCTAACTAAGATGGTTGTCTGTTGCCTGCTTGGGGCCTGCAGTAATTCAACCAAACATAGTGAAAGCTTCTTACCAATCCGCTCCAAATGCTAAGCTGGCAAGCTCTTTTGCTGCTATGCAATTTCAAAAAACGGTCCGCACACACCAATGTTGCAGTCGGGGATTGTGCCCCTTTTATTAATGCCACCAACAATCAACGTTTCGGGGGGAACACAGCCTCCCTTCTTCAACATTGGTGTGTGCGGACCGTTTTTTGAAATTGCATAGCAGTAAGGAGACCGGGCTTGGTCAACGGAGGACCAGCACCACCACGCAGAAAAGTGGAAGGAGGTGTGCGGTTATAAAATATTTTAAAGCTCTTTTGCTGACCATATGGCAGTGCTGAAGGTTGACAAGACCTAGTGAATAGTGATATCATTATGTACAGTGTAGGATCTCGGGCAGATTAACTAAAGGGCAAAGTGGCTAATGCTTGAGACTTTTCTCCAGAAATCACATCCGCATGGACATTGCCAAAACAGGCGCAGGCGACCATTCGCTAGCGAAAGAGACCATCACTAGCGTTCGTTCGCACTTTATCAGCAGGCGACTTTCCGCTCAGGCGAATGGTCATTGCTCCGCAAATTCAGTAAAGTGCGGATTTTACTGAATGTTACCTCTTTCGCAGTGGCGATCCTAGAGGGGGGCGGGCCCTAGTGCGTGACGCGAGGCCGGGCCCCACCCCCCTCTCTTCGGCCGCATATGCCGGCATTCTCAGTGGCGAACGGACTGCCGGGGCGCCTGAGGGGGTGCGGGCCCTGGCCCGCTCGCACCCCCTGCTCCCCCGGTAGTTCCGCCACTGCTCTTTCGCCAGAGTTGACTTTGCCACCTCAGATCAGGCAAACTGCTAAAAAGAAGCTAGATCTTCCTCAATCTTATGTCACTTACATCATATCCTGTCTGCCGAAAATGCATTAAAGTTGAAAAAACACTGGCAACTTTTCCTTTTTTTAAGCGAGATTGCCTGCAAAAGTCCTGACTTAAACTTTTTTGGGCTAACATTTTTCCCCAGACATTTGAGGGCTCATGTCTAGGGCATTGTATGATCTCTTTTGTCTTTATTAAGGTTCCTTGGACATTTGTAATAAAAAGTGGGCACTTCAAGCATTTGCACCAACATCTCTAATAAAGACGTCCATACAACTTTTATGTACCCGCCCTATTCAAATGGACCTAAGCGTAAGATCACTAGCGTCTTTTCACTAGGCATAAATGAACGCTAGTGAATCTTCGCTATGAAATGCTCGCACTTAGAAGTAACTCTAGAGAAAAGTCGCCAGCGTTCAGTGCCCAGAATGCAACTTCGTGTTTTAGTGAATTAGCGTAGTGGTAACAAATTTTCGCCTGGCGAAGTGTGCGAAACAATCACTGGCAACAATTCGCCCTTTAGTAAATCTGCCCCTAGTTGAGTTAAAATGTGACATTTCTGATATACACATAGCTGCTGGCACAATCTTCTTGCTCTACATTCTTTCTTCTCCATCTCACTATATCTAGCTACTGTATATCAGTAAGAGCGATGATGTGATGTCACTTGCAAAAGGTGGCCATACAACCTAACAAGAGGATCTAGGTCTGATTTGACATCCACAAATAGGGCCAAATTGGGATGATCTGATCAGGTTGAACATTGATTCATGCACCAGGGTCTACAGAGGTCCACCAGAAGAGGACTGTATCAACAAACTGATGCAGTCCTTAGTTGATGAAATTTCCAGCCAGTCTTATTTATACAGTATCTGCCTGATTTTCATCCAGATATTGGTTTGGTCTGTAATGGGCCCTATACATTAGCCAATAAGCTTCTAACTTTGGTGGGAACCAAGTTGGTAACTTTTATTGATCCCTATATTAATTTTAGTCTTCTAAAACAGATGAAATGGAAAGAAACACCAGGAAATGCAAATAATTACCATTTTACGGTCTAAAGTCCTTTCTTATTATGCTTAAAAAGTAAGGAGGTGCACAATGTTTGCTAACAAAAATAGGAACAAAGGCACATAAGGCTTCTGCACAAGAACTCCAATTCCTCTTTATTGCAGTAAGATCCCAGTACCTCCCAGGGAATACAAATAATTGCATAATATCTGTACAGGTCATGAGTATGTAAAATAACAATAAGCCAGGTGGGTTTTTACATGCGAAGGACTAAAATAGCCAACATATCAATATAAATAAATAGTGGCTAATATCATTTATGATTTTATATAGACCAGAATTTAAGAGTTTGATTAAAAGAAAATGAAAAATATAATTGATAGATATGCTTGTTTACTCTACTTAAAAAGAGCTGTGTAAATGGCCAAATTATTGAGCTTTGTACAAGAAAACACCATGAAATTTAAGGTTTTGAAAGTAATGTTGTTTATTAATGATTTCAAACCCCCTCTCTGTATTTGATAAGGACAGAACAGCTGCTAGAGATAACAGTGGGCTACAGTATACATGAGAACAGAGTGTATAATATAATTTGCTTTATAAAGTGTTCATTATACAGTATTTACAGTATGACCTCTACTGGAGCTATTCTACTTAGAAAGAGTTTAAATTTTTTACAAATATTTTTCCAGAAATGATGAATGCTGAAAAGGTGCCGTGACAATTTCCTCTTATGAACCAAGCAACATGCAGGGAATCATGCCCATATGGGGAGTGAGTGGGAACAGGTCTAGTGCGTAGTTGGCAACTAAGCTGTGCGGTTCAGATGTTCAACTCAAAGAAAATGAGTCTTTAAGCAGATTACCTTATTTACTCTACATGGCTCCTATACATAATGTGCTTGATCAATGCCCATCTCAGCTAGTCATGCTGCTTTAAATACCAAAAAAGTATTTATTTTTGTGAAAGGGTACAAATAAATGTTCCGGCTCTTTTCAGTTTGATTATTTCATTCCATATTTGCCCACATGCTCTTCTGCTCAGAGACATTTAACTTAAGTGGAGGCTTCTACGAACCTGAATGGCAGTTCCTGCTCATATTCCATCAGATTCTTGGAGCAGGATCTTTACAAACTGGCAATTTGGAAAAGTAAGTGGCGGAAGAGATTCAGTCATGCACCTGAGAATTAAAAGTATGCAAGCTGCTTATGCCATTGGTGGGGCTACATTAGTCAATTACTTGATGGAAAGGGATCTGGGGATACTCGAGAATAATATATTGGCTGTAGCTGTTCATTTGCAGGAGATGAGGGTTATTTTTCCCCTTATAAGGCCCCATATTATTAAAATACAGAAAGATCAGCTAAACTGATAAAGGTTATGAAAGTTCTCAGTAATAAAGAAAGGCTGGACAAGTTGGGATTATTTACAATGGAAAAGAGGAACTTTAAGGAGCAGATGATAACTATTAAAGATTAAAATGAAGTAGGCTCCATTTTAAGTTGTGAAAAGCTTTTTTTGCAGTGAGCCTAGCCGTAATTGTGGACTTATCTTCCTGAAATAGTTGTACTGGCTGATTAGATAGCTTCAAGAAAGTGTTGGATGCCTTTTTAGCAAGAGATAATATACAGGGTTATAAAACTGATCCAAGGACTGATCCAATCTTGGAGTCAGGAAGAAACTTTTTTCCTAAATGAGGACAATTGAAGAGGCTTTAGGGGTTTTTCACCTTTCACTGGATCAATTAGAAGTTAGGCACAATGGGCGTGTGTCTTTTTTTCCACCTAAATTACTGTTCAGGTATGGGATCTGTTATCCAGAAACTTGTTATAAAGATCCAAATTACAAGAAGACCATCTCCCATAGACTTGATTTTAAGTAAATAATTCACATTTTTAAAATGATTTTCTTTTTCTCTGTAATAATAAAACAGTACAGGTATGGGACCTGTTATCCAGAATGCTCGGGATCTGGGGTTGTCCGGATAACGATCTTTCCATAATTTGCATCTTCATACCGTAAGTCTACTAGGAAATCATGTAAACATTAAATAAACCCAAAAGGCTTGTTCTGCTTCCAATAAGGATTAATTATATCTTAGTTTGGAGAAAGTACAAGGTACTGTTTTATTATTATAGAGAAAATCAATTATTTAATTATAATGGAGTCTATGGGAGACAGCCTGTCCGTAATTCAGAGCTTTCTAGATAATGGGTTTGTGGATAACGGACCCCATATCTGTACCTTGTACGTAATCCCAACTAACGTTTTGACAATCCATATTGGAGGCAAAACAAACCTATTGGGTTTAATATATGTATAATTTTTTTTTTTACTTAAAGGGGTTGTTCACCTTTCAGATAACTTTTAGTATGATGTAGAGAATGATATTCTGAGATAATTTGCAATTGGATTTAATTTTTTATTATTGAAGGTTCTTTAGTTATTTAGCTTTTTATTCAACAGCTCTTCAATTTGCATTTTAAACAATCTGGTAACTAGGGCCGAAATTACCCTAGCAACCATGCATTGATTTGAATAAGAGACTCGAATATGAATATGAGAGAGTCTAAATAGAAGGATCAGTAATAAAAAGTAGCAATAGCAATACTTTGAAGCCTTACAGAGCATTTGTTTTTTTAGAAGTGTATGGCAACGCCCGTTTGAAAGCTGCAAAGAATCAGAAGAAAAAGACAAATAACTATAAAAAATAAATAATGAAAACCAATTAAAAAGTTGCTTAGAATTGGTCATTCTATAACATACTAATTTCAAAGGTGAACCACCCCTTTAAGATGTGAAGATCCAAATTATGGAAAGATCCATTAATCAGAAAACCCCCGGTCCCGAGCATTCTGCATAACAGGTTCCATACCTGTATTACTCCATATAAAGTGGTACTTGAAATTCACGCACTGGGTAAGGAAAGTCAGCAGAAAATGAGTCTTTTAAAAAATGGATGAAAAGTCTTGCTATCGATCTTGTGAGACACTTGCTCTGATCTTGAGTGTATAAGACATGAAGCAACAAAGGACAGATAGTACTGGGGTAACACAACTCACAATAGCAAAAAAGTTATTTTTCAGAAGCAAAATAAATCGTTTTTTTTACTAAAAATAGATTCCTGGGCATTATTCTTAGGCTCATGCGTTCACAATACCCTTTTATGTTCACATATATTTCTGTATTAAACACATTCCTTTTTGTTGGGTTGAAGGAAATATAAATTCCTGTAGAATATAAACTATCATACACAGCAGAGAAGATTCTGCATAAATAAAGCACAAATGCAATGAAAGAAAAGTGACACTGCATCGACGGCAGGATAAATAAGGGGATTATGTTCCCAAAAGATTGCGACGCAGCCTATTGTGTGTGTGAATGCTTCTGACGCACTTGATCTTGTGTTGGTGTTCAGCGCTGGCCCTGTGCTTGAATGTATGAATAATTATGATTGATGGTAACAGCAAAACCACTTTACATTTACTCATTTTATTGCTTTTCCACGCAGGACTGCTAAGAGATTTTAATGGATATCTCTGTGTCTCATGCTCTGTTAACCCGTTGGGGCTGGTGATCGGGTTAATGGCCTCTAACAATGGTGCCAACTGGGTGATCTTTGTGGAGAGTGCTCAATTGAGCAGAAAATGTTCTGGTGTTGTCTGTATGTGCATTGTGGAACTAGAGTAATTCCTTGAGAATCAGCCACGAGCAAACCCAAGACATGGGGGCAGATTTACTAAAGGGCGTCGCTAGCGAAAATTCACCGGAAATCCAATCCATAGGGACATCACCAATTTACTTACAGGCGTATAGGACAATTCACTATCGAAAGAGACCGCCGCTAATGTAGTTTTGCACCCTATCGTCAGGCGAATGATGGTTACTCTGCAAATTACCTCTTTCGCCAGAGTTTCCTTCACCACCTTAGACCTGGTGAACTGATAAGCTGAAGCTACATCCTCCTCAATCTTATGTCAGTGACATCATATCCTGTATGCCGAAAAGTCATCAAAATTAGAAAAAACAATGGCATTCTTTCATATTTTAAAGGGGGATTGTCTTTAAAAGTACTAACTATTAACTATATTGTTTTAACATTTTTTTTAACCATTTGAGGGGTATGCCACATTTGTTTTAGGGTGGGTTCATGTCTAGGGCATTAGAGGATCTTGTCTTTATTTTACTTCCTTGAACATTTGTAATAATAAGTGGCCACTTCAAGCATTTTCACCATCTCTAATAAAAACATATATATGATCTATATGTACCTGCCTTATTCAAATTGACCGAAGCGTAAGTGTACTAAAAAAGTTTCGTTAGGCAGAAATTAATGCTAACGAAAGTTCACTATGAAATGCTCGTGCTGAGGAATTATGGCACTCGGATCACTTCGGCTTTCTAAAGTCGCCCGAAGTTTCCTAGTGAGGCAATTTTGGGCGACTTTAGAAAACAAAGTGTTCCGAGAGCCATCCCACGAGCTAGTTACATTCTAGCCGACGGGAAGGCAGTTGGGGAAATTAGTTACCGAAGAAGAAGTGATTTGTCAATGGGCGACTGATCTCCCATAATAGCAGTGTGTGTCTCTGCCCTAAGGCCCTTCAGCTAGTCTTGGAAGGTAACTACCAGATGGGAACTACGTACCTTTTTATTTAAAGGGGAAGTTCAAGTATGCATGTACAGTATGCATTTTGGCAGAAATAATATAAATGCAAGTTATACACTAAATGGCAGTGTGTTGGGAGTTTCCTTAACTGAGAAGGATCTGGGTTTTTTTGTAGATAACAAGTTGTCTAATTCTGGGCAGTGTCATTCTGTGGCCACTAAAGCAAATAAAGTTCTGTCTTGCATAAAAAAGGGCATTAACTCAAGGGATGAAAACATAATTATGCCTCTTTATAGGTCTCTGGTAAGGTCTCACCTGGAGTATGGGGGCAGTTTTGGACTCCAGTCCTTAAGAGGGAGATAAATGAGCTGGAGCGAGTGCAGAGACTAAGTGCAACTAAACTGGTTAGAGGGAGGGAAGACTTAAAGGGATCCTGTCATCAAAACACATCAGTTAATAGAGCTACTCCAGCAGAATTCTGCACTGAAATCCATTTCTCAAAAGAGCAAACAGATTTTTTTTATATTCAATTTTGACATGGGGCTAGACATTTTGTCAATTTCCCAGCTGCCCCTGGTCATGTGACTTGTGCCTGCACTTTTAGGAGAGAAATGCTTTCTGGCAGGCTGCTGTTTTTCCTTCTCAATGTAACTGAATGTGTCTCAGTGAGACATGGGTTTTTACTATTGTTTTTTACTAGTGTTGTTCTTAGATCTACCAGGCAGCTGTTATCTTGTGTTAACAAAATCTGTTTGCTCTTTTGAGAAATGGATTTCAGTGCAGAATTCTGCTTGAGCAGCACTATTAACTGATTCATTTTGAAAAAAAAAATTTTTCCCATGACAGTATCCCTTTAAATTATGAGGGTAGACTGTCATGGTTGGGGTTGTTTTCTCTGTAAAAAAAAGATGCTTGAGAGGGACATGATTAAACTTTACAAATACATTAGAGGACAAATAGCAGGAGATCTATTCTTCCATAAAATGGATCATCACACCAGAGGACACCCCTTCAGACTTGAAGAAAAGAACTTTCATTTGAAGCAACGTAGGGGGTTCTTCACAGTCAGTACAGTGAGGTTGTGGAATGCACTGCCGGGTGATGTTGTGATGACCAATTCTGGTAACACCTTTAAGAGTGGCTTGGATGATTTATTAGACAAGCAGAAAATTCAAAGCTATTGTAATACTAAAATCTACAATTAATATAGACATTGGTATATATAGTTTCAGTATGTGTGTGTGTAGGTGTGTGGCTGGGTTTCATTTTGGAGGGGGTTCACCTACAGTGGGCTTTCCCTTTCTTAAAGGGACCTTTAAAAAAAAAAACTACTAGTTTTTTTTCTGTTTTATTTTAATGGAGGCTCTTACCAGGTCAATGGGTCAAATCGATTCAATCAACCTAGCCTATCGTTCAGCCTTGACAGACCACTTTAAATCATTAGAGAATACCTACATTGTTTGTGTGTTGGGAATCCTGCTGGATTTTGATAAATGTCCCTCCTCTAAGGCTCTCATCCCCCCCTCTAAAGCTGCAAATATGTTTCTAGGAAAATATAATGAAGTCAATTATTCACTTATGTCCTGTGAAAGCTGTCGAAATGAGCCAGGCATATGTTCTCATCAGTATTCCATAACACAACCCTGCTCTCAGCATTATCAATTTACATTATCTACCTTGATAAAACATAATGGCTCAGTCTGATGCCGTAAGTTTTTTTTCCATTGGCATATGCAATAATCTGAGTTAATCTACTTCAGCATTGATCTACACTGGGTCCGTCACTGGAATATGCTGTTATTCCACTATCTCCGCGGCAGTTGGCAGAAACAGTATACGTGACAAGGTTGTGTGGCCCCCCAGTGTGAGCACTTGGGCCCTAGGTTTGATTTTTACCAGGTCACTATTTGCAAGGTCTTTGAATATTCTCCCCATTCCTGCATAGCATCACTTTGTGTACAGTATCCTTCCTCACTCCAAAATCATACAAGTAGATGAATTGACTCCTAATGTATTTGGCTCTAGCTTGTAAACTCCACTGGGACAAGGACTTGTGTCAATGATGTATAATAATGAATATGTTGGCTCTATTTAAAGAAAGGATACAAGTTTGTTCCCTTTCCTCAATCACACGCCAGGGCCGGATTTAACACTAGGCCACTCACCCTATCACCTGCACTCTTTAGAACTGACTGGCTCACACACCCCTTGCCACTCACATCTCCTCCTCTCCACTACTCCCCTTGTGCTGTTCCCTTGATTGCCGGCACTTTTCCCCACTTTAGATGCTGCCTCCTGAACTTTACCATCCTATGCAAGTCCTAGGCTGATAACCTGTCTTCCAAATCCCTAAATGTTCATGTCCTTTCCTGTACAGAGAACTGCCAAACTGATAAGGCTGAAAGCTCTTGGTGGGTGCTGGGAGACGTAGTTAAAACATATCTCGAAAGCCTCCATTTGCCACTCAAATGTACAGTGGACCTTATACAGGTCAAGGACCTGTTATCCAGAATGCTTAGAACCTGGGGTTTGCTGGATGAGGGATCTTTCCATAATTTGGCTCTCCATACTTTAGGTCCACCAAAAATGATTTAAACACAAATTAAACCCCAGTATTGCTTTGCCTCCAATAAGGATTAATTATATCCAATATTGGATCAAGTACAAGCTACTGTTTTATTATTATTATGGAGAAAAAGGAAATCATTAACAAAATTTTAATTATTTGATTATAATGGAGTCTATAGGAGTCAGCCTTCTTGTAATTCTGAGCTTTCTGGATAAGGAATGTCATACCTGTAGTCCACTTCAGTCATTATACATCACTAAGAAACCATAATTATCTTAGTCAGTCCTAACCTGCCGACATGCATGGCCCTTTTCCAGGTTCCACTAGCTCAGATTTAGATATTACACCACTGCGCACCCCATCAGACCCACACTGAGACTGCAGCACCACCAGCTTCTTCTTTACTCATGCAAGTTATTTAGTGCATCATATAATGAGTGCATCATTTTACAGACATTGGGGCTATGCCCCCAATCTCCCATAGCCATGCCCCTCTTCATGCCAACTTATGCCCCCCATCCACCCAAACCCTGTCCATTTTCAGCCCTTCTCCTTACCGGTATCCCTTAGCAAGTAATTACCATTTCACTTTTACTGGATTGATGACATAAGTCAAGCAATGAATATAATGAATGCTTTGGGTTTCTGCACTAATATACATATAATATACATATTTCCCTGTCTGACTCTGTGTTATATCAAGCTTGCACTCTATGCAGCCTCAGGGGACCTCATGGACACATTTCTTCCTATAAATATAGATGAGTAGATGTTTATTTTCAGTATTTAGTGTCTCATCAGTGCCATTAGTCTAGCCTGAAGCTTATCCAAGTCAGCCCGAGGCATGGAAGTTACTGGAGCTGTTTATGGGAAATGTTTTGCTGTAAAACAATGAGATGCCACAAGGACAGAATATACAGCAGATAAGCCACTAGCTTCCCGCGGGGCATTCAGCTTTTCTATGTCTTTTTGTCTGACAAAATCTCATAGTGTACGATGAAATTACTATAATGGCTATTATTAAGATATCTACCACTTTCAGATAAAAAATATTCTTACATTGATCTCTTTTATGTTACCTGCACCCACTGTAGCGAATGTTACCAGCTAACAAGCTAGAGTTATTCACAGACATTGGTAAATTACCCTCTGCTGCAACTATTATTCTACATGTATATATAAATGAGAGCTTACTGGCGATACCTTGTTGTCAATTATCAGATCTATGTACATGTGGGTGGCAGAGGGGACACCAATGGGGCTTCTCCCACCCGCCCCTACTGAATAAATGTCTAATGCAGACAGTCTTCTATTCAATTGTGGCCTTTTTTGCATATTGCACACCTTTTTTGCAAATTATCCCTATATTTGTTGTGGTAGAAACATTTGCATGGAGCTCATAGTTCTTGCATTAGGAGTTAGGTAGGTAAAGGAGCAAGAGTAGTTCAATACTATATGAGATTAGTGACCCCATATGGCAACCATGCCAACCCCCTATATAAGGAAAAGGGACAGAAAAGGGAATCAGTCAAGTTCCTCACTAGTAAGGTGGCCATAGACGAAAAGATCCGCTCGTTTGGCGACATTGCCAAATGAGCCGATCTTTCCCCGATATACCACTAATGGGCATGGCTATATCGGGGGTAATTTGAATGTTCGGCCCTATGGCCGAACGATCAGATTACGATGAGAGTGCAATGGGCTCCGGCGGGAACGGTCGGGACAAAATCAAACCTGTCTGATCGACCAAACGGCCGATCTCCGCCGGGCGAAAAATGCCTGGACTCTCCACACACGGTCCCAAAATCATACGAATCCTCAATTCATATGATAGGATCTTTGCGTCTATGGCCATAATCACAGTATATGGACGCCCCACATACAATTATGATTGCTACAGAATAGAAAGCTTTTTGAACATCTTTTTGTTCGTTTTCAAATTAACAAAGCAAATAAGCTTTTCATATAAAAAAAGAAACAGGGGGTAGTTGATAGTCCATAAGAAGCCAGAGAAGTTAAAGAGAGATAGAGAAGAGAATGGAGGGAAAAAAAACTGCTACAGAAGGTCCAATGAGCATTAGAATACATGGGGACTGCTAGTTTTGGGATTAAGGACCCATAACAGCCATAAATTGATGACTGTGCCCGTACATCCACTGGAGAGATAAGGATGATTTTTTTTTTGTAGATTATCCTGGAAGCTTCAGTTCAACGTCCATATTGGAAACATCTAACAGGTCCTTTAAAAAATATTTGTCTTTGCACTTTCATCTACAGTTTTCCATTCAAGTGGCCCTTAAGATGTCCTTTCTGCCAAACCCTAAAACAACAGATGGAGCTAATGAATAAAACAATAATGGCAGGGTTGGGAGATGCACCAACACTAAGGGCCTTATTTATCAAAATCCGAATTTTTCTGATTATGTTAATTCAAAAAAGTCCTACCAAACTACAATCCATGATTGGACCTTATGTATTATTAAAAAATCATAATTTAATTGGATCGGGGACGAACATGAAAAAATAGAGCGAAAATCTGAATTGTATGAGTTTTTTCCCTAATCGCTCAATTTTTCTGGCTTTTTCCCAAAAAGCCCAAATGTTTGGGATTTTTGCCTGCATTTATCATATTTTTGGCTTAATTTTTCAGATTTTTGCCTGCATTTTTCACATTTGTGCCTGAATATTCCGATATATTCAGATTCGCAGGCTAATGCCAGAGCAGACCCCAGAAACCTTCAAATAGAATAGGGACCTCTGACCATTGACTTATATACAACCTTGACAGGTCTGAGATGCAGGATTTTCAGATTCTGACTTTTTCCATCCACAAGGTATAATAAATCTCCACTAAAAATTCAGATTTTATAGTAAAAAAATAACCCCCTAACTGTGGGTATTACACAGATGTAGTCATGTAGTTCAGCAGAATTTCTTTTTTTTTTTTTGACTGGGACAAGAGCTCATCAATCTTTCAGCTCTTTCATGACAAACTCAGTGGAGCAGATAACATTTCTCATCTTGGAAGATCCGGTTTGGGATAAAACAAGTGGACACACCATTTAGTTTGAAATGGTGGACAATCATTTATTCATTGTGATTATTTATTTATCGGGCACCAACAACGCGGGCAGTTCTGCGCAATGGGAATATTAACTGTCATCATAAAATAAAACTGATGAATAAAGTGTGTCTAAGTAAGGTGGCCACCTAGAAGATTTTTTCTTAAAAGAGAACTAAACCCTTAAAAATTAATATGGCTAAAAATGTCATATTTTATATAATGACCTTATTGCATCAGCCTAAAGTGTCAGCTTGTCAATAGCAGCAATGATCCAGGACTTCAAACTTGTCACAGGGGGTCACCATCTTGGAAAGTGTCTGTGACACTCACATGCTCAGTGGGTTCTGAGCAGCTGTTGAGAAGCTAAGCTTAGGGCTCGTCACTAATTATCCAGCAGAAAATGATGTTGGTCTGTAATATAAGCTGATGCTACAGGGCTGATTATTACATTCTGATGTTAATTGCACTGGTTTCTGTGCTGCCATGTAGTAATTATCCATATTAATTACTAATCAGCCTTATATTGTGACATTTCTATTCTATGTGTACTGAATATTGGGAGTGGGTCCCTAAGCTCAGTAAGTGACAGCAGCACAGAGCATGTGCAGTGAATCAGCAGAAAAGAAGATGGGGAGCTACTGGGGCATCTTTGGAGACACAGATCTTTACTGCTAAAGGGCTGTGGTTGCCTTGGGCTGGTACAGAAACCCAAAATATAATATACAACATTTCTAGCCTACTTCTATAGTTTTAGTTCACCTTTAAAGGGAAGCTACGGTACTTACTTTTTTTATGTACTTCTAAGACACATGCTACTTTATGCTGTTCATAACTTAAACACTGCAGTGAAAAGAAACTGGTTTCATAAAGTATCTTGACCAAGGATTCTTAACCAGTGGCTTGTGAGCAATGTTGCTCACCAACCCCTTGGATGTTGCTCCCATTGGCCTCAATTTTTTTGCTTATTTTTGAATTCATGGCTTGGTTTTTGGTTGCACAAAAACCAGGTGCCTCCTCCTGTATTCTGCCCGTCACCTGTGTTCCCGTGCGCCCCAGCTTTGTAAGAGTAGTGTAACTCTTTTATAGAACTGCCTTAAAGTAAATGCCCATGTTTTTACCCATAATGCAGCCCCCCCCCAGAATTCCATCATTATTGCGAGCGTTTTCCAAGTTGTTCTGCATGTTATTTCCCTATTTTTTGTGCTGGAATGGTGTCACTTCCATAATTGCATTTAATTCACAGTTCCCAAGGTTTTATAGTATCTATGTGTGTGTGTGCATAGCTGCTATTCATCAAGCTGTAGTTACTCATTGCAAATAGCATCAATGCATCCTCTTCTTTCCAAACGAATTGCCCCGTAATGACACTATAAATGGCTATAAATGTAAAGTAGGGATGCACCGAATCCACTGTGTCAGGATTCAGCCAAACCTCTCACATCCCTCAGGAAAGATTTGGCCGAATACCGAACCAAATCCGAATTTGCATATGTAAAATATGTAAATAATTTTTTTTTACTTCGATGTTTTGTGCCGAAAAGTCACATGATTTTAGGCATTTGGTATGGCCAGGCACAAGGATTTGGATGAATCTGAATACTGTTGAAAAAGGCAGACAAAGGTGACAAATACCGAAACGAATCCTGGATTAGTCACATCCATACTTTTGACACTTTAATGTTTAGCCTAGGGGTCATTTGCAATACACTATATTTTCTACACTTGGTGCTCTGCCATGCACCTCAAAATACAGCTCCAGGTCTTCACTCTCCAAAACAGAGAACGTTCCCCCATTTGCCCCCACATTCAGAACACTGTATTCATGAGGGAAGAGTAGGGGATGACATGTTGGCATCCCCATCCTGCCTTATACCCATCCAGTGGTGTAACTACATATTACTGGGACATACAGCAAATTATTTTTCAGGCCCCCAAAATGTCTAGAGGTTGACCTGTTTTACCAATATTTATTGAAATTGTATATGAATTAGGGCCTCAAGGGGCCCTTATACCACCTGCCCCCCCTGCAGCAGCAG
The DNA here is from genome assembly GCF_017654675.1 of Xenopus laevis. Taxonomy (NCBI): domain Eukaryota; kingdom Metazoa; phylum Chordata; class Amphibia; order Anura; family Pipidae; genus Xenopus; species Xenopus laevis. The sequence goes on along the minus strand of NC_054380.1, from coordinate 18,482,588 downwards.
GGTCTGCTTCCTCTGTAGTTATGCCCCTGTACCCATCCCCTAACTTGTGCATCATTCAGAAGCACAATTTAAGGAGCGCCAGCGGGTACAGGCTGCAATAGAACCCTGTAACTGCCACTTTCCTATAGAAGATAAGAACAGGGCTGCCTTAAGGGGATGGGATATCTGCACCTCTCACCAGGCAAGTATCAGGCACCTTGTTCCATTTTTTGCAATTCCCACCTTTCATGTATAATAAATGAACCCTCACATGTGTATGAATCTCGTCTCATTTCCAGTGTTTCAGGGGCAGGCAGAACAAACCTGTTGTGATTTTAACCTCATGGGAGCAGTTAAACGCACAAGTTGCTCTGTTAGAGCTGCCGCGTGTAATCAGGAGAGGTTTCTTTAATGCATAAAGACAAGTCCTACGACAGATACTGTCAGTACTACTCATCTCAGGTTGTTCTCTTCTCTAATGGCATTGCTAAACATGGGAGAGGGGCACAAGTCATTCCACATGATCTTGGCTGAAAGGCATTCCTTGTGAGTACTGTGCCAATGAAATGTGCTTATAGTCATCTGACACGCCATATGGCAACCATGCAAACACCAACCTTCCTATATATGGGGACAGAAAAGGGAATCAGTCAAGTTCTTCACTAGTCAGATATACTGTATATGGACGCCCCACATGAAATTATAACTTCTACTGAATATACAGCTTTTTGAACATCTTTTTATTCGTTTTCAAATGAACAAAGAAAGAATCTTTTCATAAAAAGAAGAAAGAGGGGAAGTGATAGTCCATAAGCAGCAATGAGCCAGAGAAGTTGAAGAGCGGTAGAGAAGAGAAAGGAGGGGACAAAAACTGCTACAGAAGGTCAAATAAACATTAGAAGATGTGGGGACTGTTAGTTTCGGGATTAAGGAACCATAACAGCCAAATATTGATGACTGAGCCCATACATCTTCTGGAGAGATAAGGATGATTTAAGGATGATTTCTTTTTTCAGCGTTGTAGATGATCCTGGAAGCTTCAGTTCAACGTCCATATTAGAAACATCTAACAGGGTTCACACAATATTTGACTTTGCACTTGTATCTACATTTTTTCCTTTAAGGAGCCCTTAAAATGTCCTTTCTGTTCAAACCTAAAACAACAGATGGAACTAATGAATAAAGCAATAATGGCAGTGTTGGGAGATGCACCAACACTCACGTGTGGGTATTGCACTAATTAGCACGTAGTTCAGCAGAATTTCTTTTTTTTTCTGATGGGAACGATTGCTCATCAAATTGCAGGCTATTGATAAAGGCCTAATGTACATGTTCCCATGATAGTATCTGTACCATCAATGCATTCATTGAGGCATAACCCTCTCTTTACTTGCATCTGGGCTGGTGTTAGCCAACCACATTCTTATTTGGTGCCACATGGAATTCACAGAGCAATAGTTGAGCAGCCAGCAGATACAGACCTATTGTGACATGACTGGTAACCTCCAAATTTTGTTATCTTTCATGTACTTTTATTGCAGTACTGTCAACAGCAACACCCAACCCAATGGCCAACCCTACTGGCATGTATATGGCATATAGAGGTTGTTGTAGGTTTATTATTATATTAATCTCTTTGGTATTCTTTCTTAGTGCAGTTAGTGATGGGCGAATTTATTTGGCCGCCGCCAAATAAATTCGTGAAACTGCTGTGAAAATTCGCTGGCGTCCAAAAAAATGGACATCGGACTCCGCCATCAAAAACGAGACGCGGGCGGCAGGACAAATTAGTCCATCACTAATTGCAGTCAGACGAGGCTTCCCCCATCCTCCTCCATCTAATCACTGTAAGTGCCAGGCTAGGGCCGCTCTTCTTATTTACAGCTACTGATAATCTCATTTTCTATACAAACTGAAGTACTTTATGTTAGAGCTTAAAATGACAAAAAAGAACTAACCAGAGCTACAAATAGTACAACGTAGACAGTAAGGAACATTGTTCTCTCGCAGTAAAACCCGCATACGACACTCACTCTTAATGGGAAAGTAAGAGGCTGCCTGCTGCTGTATTTCTTTGTGCAATGATTTATATACAATAGCTCCAGTCCCCCCAACACACAATTTTTTTTCTTTTTATCTATGCACCTCTCTGATCTTCGAACTATTACTTTTAGGAGACATACTGTATGGTATGGTGATCCAAATAACAGAAAGACTTCCTATCTGAGCATTTTGCACAACAGGTCCCATACCTGTGCTTAACTTACCGTGCTAGTACAGCAGCCCTATAACAATAATGATCCAGGGCAGCCCCATCTTCTGATCTTGTTCGGCCATATTTTGAGTGCTAAGCTTAGGGGCAGCTTTGGAGGAACAGATGCTTAATGCTGAGTTGACGTTGAGGGAGTGTAGAAGCCTTAATTATATGGTGTGGCACTTCTAGACCCATTCAGCACAGCCACTCCAATAGTAATGTATTTGGGGTACACAGGTGAACTGAGGCATCCAAGCCACTGAGTGTTCCCTATGCTTTACCATGACCAGCTAAGACCTAGTTTGGGGGATGCTACCTACATACAAGAAACTCCAGAGCCTATTAAAGGCTTTATCCAAATACCCATCATTCTGCTTGTAAATGTAAATTCTTAAATGAAATATATACCTTGATGGGCAAAATCACCAAACTTATTACAAGCTATGCCAACTTACCATCATTCTGTCTGGATGAGTCACATGATATAATTGAATGAGTGAAGGCAAAGCAGATAGAACGAAGCACTTTATATAAATAACTAATTGCTTTATGGACTCTATAAGGTCCACACAATGGACATTAATGAAGTCCATTGTGTGTGCAAACATTATGACAAGGATCCTATAATACAACTGCTGTCAGTCATATTGTGTAACGTGCAACTGTCACAAAAGCAGCATCCCTGGCTCATGGTGTGAAGACAACGTGATGGTACCATATGGGCCAGCAGAGCGGGCAGCCAGTGGGCATCTGTGGGAGGATTAGCAGCGCCTCTCAGCGTAAAGATATTTTATACTTACAGGGAAAAATGATTGTGTGTTTTAGTATTTCTCCAACGCCTCCATCTGCTCCTGAATTATGGCTCCTGCAGTACAACACACTGACAGAATAATAACCTGCTGAACAAAGACACATTTTTAGTCCAGTCACACTTTTCCCCCTGATTTTCTTTCCATTCCTGAATCCTAAATGATTTAAACGAAGTTTGTCAGGATCTGAATTAGATGTTAGAGGCTTTTCTAAAACAAGGAAAATAAACAAACCTGCGCACCCCAATGTAATGATTTCTCACTCATTCTTGCCAAGGCTGGAAAAATGACGGCATGCTGGCCTGAGGTGGAGTATTAATATGTACTGGTCCCCCACAGGCATGACTGTCCTACACATGGCATAGAAATAGATTGAAACTGTCACTTTTTACATGTCCATTTGTTATTCTGTTTCCTTATTCTATAACAGCAGTCCGGTCTTGCTTTAGGGTGGGGGCAGAGATTCTAGAATTCCACAAGGGATTCAGCATTCATGAAGTTGAAGGCACCAGATTGATCATTTCAACAACAAAATCACACACTTAGATTCAGTTCAGTGAGAAAAAAGGTTTAACATGTGAAAACTCATGGACGGGATTCAATTTGAGATGCAATTCAATAAGAAAAACGTACGTCATGGTTTATCAAGCGAAAACTCTGTTGAGTTGGAACTGAATTTGGAAAAAAAAATTGCCAGTAAGGTAGGTGGCCCTGTCCTTACTTGATGCCATAGTGCAGATGGTAAGTACAGGGTTCCTTTGCTTCCTACCCCTGCTCCAGGAGGGATACTATATTCATATGGAAAGCACAACTCCTTCAGAATCCCCAATGGCAGGGCAGGGTATAAAATGCAAAAATGGCTTGTACTTGTTCTTTTGGCCTTTGTACCCTGGCATCAGTGGCAACATACAATGGGCACAAAGAACACTATTTTATGCACATTGCCATAGCTTGGACACATATCCCAGCTTTATAGATTCTTCTGTCTGCAGGACTTGGAGCAGTAGAGGCCTCACAAGCTAGCAGCTCTACTGCTCCAAGTCCTTTAGATGTTTAGTGTGTGGGGGGGGGGTTTGATGCCTCCCCTTGAGCAGAGGCAGAGGTAGAAGCAAGAATCCATCCTTGAACTTGAGCAGAATGGGTTCACTTTTTCTTTCGGTTTGTGGTTCTAGGGAATTAAACCCATTCGATTATCTCCAAGTACCAAAGACAATCAGCCCATGTTGTGCCACAGGCTATTTCATAGTCATCAAAGCTCTGAAGGTGTAACACACTTGGCTCATGGCTCACCTCTGGCAAACAATCAGTATACTTTGATCTACGGAAGGTAGAATAATGAAAGCAATACTGTATCGTTTAGATTGCACTGGGGAAAATTTGTCCATGGGGAGGTAAATGATATGTGTGTTTCAGAATACAGAGAGGTTAGTGACTTAGACTTCATGTAGTAATTTATTGCCAGCATCGAAATCCTTTAGTTCTGACTAATTTAATCAGCTAAGCAGAGAAATAAACACATTCTAAGCAGCCCTTGAGCTTGTAAAGACAATTGGTTCTGTTGTGGTCACTGTACCCAGGCTGATATACTGCCTGTAAATGTTGTCTTCCTTCATGCATGCCTTGGCCTCTGAGGGAAATGGAGTATTCTTTCATTACTGAAATTGTATTCTTGGTTTCTCTATTATTTAGATTGGTCTCATTAGCATAATATTGACTTCATTCCGTTCAATTCTCATTTCAATTCCATTTATCCCTCTAAATCAGTATTTCGTTGGGTCGAAATGTGCTCTGATTGAATACGCCCCTTGATATAGTCTCGATTTGAATACTTTTGTTTTGGCACCCCATAATCACTCTTACTTCATCAATTGCTGGCAACAAAAAACACATAACAAACTGCAACATGTGTTTTGTTCAGTAATAGAATTCAAAAGAAAGAATCCAGGGAAGCACCTGGAAAATGTCAATAGAATTCAAAGGATTGCGAAGAAGACTTGGCTTAATACATTGAGGAAACAAAGCAGGGCAAGAATCCAGGCACAAGCTGAAGCAAGATGGCAGTACTGCCCCTTTTAATGGATGACATAGAGGTTAAATGGTTTCAAACAGATGTTTATATAGTGAATAAAGTACCCCCTTTTGTAAAATATAAGGATATTATAAGTTACCGAGGAGTTTCATGACCATATAAAAACACGAGGCCGAAGGCCGAGTGTTTTTATACAGGTCATGAAACTCCGAGGTTACTTCTAATATCCTCATATTTTGCAACAGGGGGTACTTTATTTATTATAATACAATAAGTCTCAGTGAGTCATGTGACAGAAATGACATCAGAACTCACTGTTTATAACTGATGACATCAGAACTCACCGTTTATAAGGCTATAATTTACAGGATATTCATGGCTTTTGTGTATTATATGATTATTTGCCCATAAAGTGCTATTGTGTTTATACTACTGGGGCAACAATGCCCAAAGTGAAGGGCACTCCTGTATGCTCGTGATGCTGCAAGACAGAAGAAGTATGAGCAAACTTGGGTGCAAGGCAAAGGAGGCTTTTAAAGGAGATGATGAGTAGGTATAATAGCAATGCACATTAAGGCACTAAGAACACAATGATAATTAATGGAATGTATGTATATATATAAATATATATATATATATATATATATATAGTGATTAAATAGGGACCCGCACTCCAATGTTGCGTGAAGAAAAAGTTTTTATTTCAACTTGTGCATCCAATGCTAAAGCTTTGACACAGCACCCACAGTATCTCCAAGACTGGATCAGAGTGCGAGCGTTTGTCTATATATATATATATATATATATATAGATATATAGATATATATATATAGATATAGATAAAGATATTTAATATATATATACATAAAGTAAAAACTCCTCAATCCATAGAAGAATGAACTAGAACCTGTCCCATTGCAGAAGATGGACTACACCAATGATAAATGGAGCAGACCCTATTCACCCCTTTGCATTGAATACACAAGTTCTGTTTTGTTTTGTTCTGTCTACAATATTACTTTCTTAATATTTTACCTTGAACTGTAGCAGTGTCTCAGCAGACCCAAATTTCACATTGTTCAATGCGTCTACTTCACACTGACATTTTGTTTTGACATCTTTTGGCTGTTTTTTCTTATCAGAGTTATTCTCTCCAGACTCGCACAGACACAACTTCATACTTCACAGTTAAAGAGATGATTTACCTTCTATCCTTTCAGCTTTCATTCTTGGAGCTTCTTTTGACATTAAACAAGACTGTACTGGACAGTTAGGGGCATAGTAATTTGTGTATAGCGGCCCTGGCGGTAGATAGCACATTGGGTTTCATAGCTGCCAAAAATTGGAAATCGTTTCCAAGGATACTTCTACGACCTTTGTGCCATACAGCAACCATGGGTTATCAAGTAAGAATAGACACTCACATTGATTTCTACTCCTAAAATTAAACTTTGCTGAGCTTTTTCCAGGGGCGTAGACACAAACCAGGGGGATCAAAACAAGTGACTCATCCTGCATATTAAGGACTGATGGCAAATAATTTACTCTTGAGGGCAAACAATTATGAATATGAATTCCACAGCTACAGTAGTTTTAGGAAGGAGCCTTCATTCTAGATGTATTTATGTTGTATAGACACTAAGGCTATAAAGATATTTTTTACGGAGAATACAGTACCCCTGGGTCATTTCAAGCATGGGAAGAAGTTAGGACCTTGCCAAAAGTTGACACTCCTTTAGTAGTGCTAAAGAACAGGTTGGAGGAAACATTTCCTAAACAGGACATGTAACAGCCAAGTTAATGTTTTAAACAGAGACCACAGTCGGATCTGTATAATAGTGAAACGCTTTAATTCAGGACAGACTGATGATGTCCATGGGAAACCGCTGATCCTAATTTGTGGAAAGGCCCCACCCTAGGGTGCAACAACAGCTACATACTCTACTGCTGGTCTTCCATGGTCAAATCACCCCCTAACTATATGGACAAGACACTTTCGGAATATGCACCAAGCCCAACTGATGTTCTCCATGCCCCCATAAAGAGTATCTATTTTTTGACAGGACTGTGGCCATTTTTTGTGCCTACTTAGATTGGCCAATCCAGTCCCATTCTAATTGTGAAAAATAGATCAACATACATAATGTAATACCAATAAAAGTGCATTTGTCAATCATCCCCCTAACTTGGTTTGAACTCCCCATATAGGGTCAGCTCCATGGTAATGAAACCACTGATCTACAGTGTTGGGCACATGGATTGAGATCAACATAGGAACCCTTCTTCTTCATAGTTTGGAGGAATGTGAAATCCTCTTCCAGTTCAGAAAGGAGGCAACACGTAAATGAAAGTATTTTATCTAAGTATGTTGGATTTCTATGAAACCCATATAAACTATCGTTTTATACAGTATGTCATTCAGTGAGTTTTCTGAAGAAAAGATGAGCACATTGGCGAGTAGTTGACCTGGTCAAGATAAACCATGCTCAGGCAAACAAACCTTTAGCAATACTAATCTGAAGTGTAATGTAAATGTTAATGTAACTTGTTCAGTTTGCCTTTTCTTGTTATAAATAATAAATTATAGTAAAAACCTTGTCACAAATGGGAAGAATCAATATTGTATATGAGATTAGTGATTTCTGGGAGTCGTATAAACCAAAAGCCACCAGTTTAGATGACATGGCCACAATTAAAAAAAGTAGGGCAGATAAATTGGTAACATATTGCTTATGAACTGAGGTAATTGTATTAATTCATTAGTCATGTATCATAGTTATAGCTGGAAACAACAGACTAATCCATCACTGAATACCCAGGGGAAATAATGAGTGTGTATGGTCAGGACTATAATCAAGTGGCAATCATGGAAATGAAGGATAGGTACTGGAAATGTAGGTTCAACAGAAAACACTCTAAAACAACTTTATAGTGTAGCTTTTGTTCAAAAAGCTTAGGCACCAAGATTTTTTGTCAAGTTTAACTTTTCACTGAACTGTTACTAGAGTCTCTTCCCAGAGACTGTTATGTCCATTGCTACTATAGGTACCATCTCTGCCTACTATTCCTGCTATCCTACAATCACAGTCCCTTCCCAGAGACTAATATGCCACTGTTACTATAAACACCATCTTTCCCTACTATACCTGCTATTCCACAGTCACACTCCCTTCCCAGAGACTATTATCCACTGTTACTATAGGCACCATCTCTCCCTACTATACCTGCTATCCCACAGTCACACTCCCTTCCCAGAGACTATTATCCCACTGTTACTATAGGCACCATCTCTCCCTACTATACCTGCTATCCCACAGTCACACTCCTTTCCCAGAGACTATTATCCCACTGTTACTATAGGCACCATCTCTTCCTACTATACCTGCTATCCCACAGTCATACTCCCTTTCCAGGGACTATTATCCCACTGCTACTATAGGCACCATCTCTCCCTACTATACCTGCTATCCCACAGTCACATTCCCTTCCCAGAGACTATTATACTCACTGCTACTATAGGCACCATCTCTCCCTACTATACCTGTTATCCCACGGTAACACTCCCTTCCCAGAGACTATTATCCCACTGTTACTATAGGCACCATCTCTCCCTACTATACCTGCTATCCCACAGTCCCTTCCCAGAGACTATTATCCCTCTGTTACTATAGGCACCATCTCTCCCTACTATACCTGCTATCCCACAGCCACACTCCCTTCCCAGAGACTATTATCTCACTGTTACTATAGGCACCATCTCTCCCTACTATACCTGCTATCCCACAGTCACACTCCCTTCCCAGAGACTCTTATCCCACTGTTACTATAGGCACATCTCTCCCTACTATACCTGCTATCCCACAGTCACACTCCCTTCCCAGAGACTATTATCCACTGTTACTATAGGCACATCTCTCCCTACTATACCTGCTATCCCACAGTCACACTCCCTTCCCAGAGACTATTATCCACTGTTACTATAGGCACCATTTCTGCCTACTATACCTGCTATCCCACAGTCACACTCCCTTCCCAGAGACTATTATCCACTGTTACTATAGACACCATCTCTCCCTACTATACCTGCTATCCCACAGTCACACTCCCTTCCCAGAGACTATTATCCCACTGTTACTATAGGTACCATCTCTCCCTACTATACCTGCTATCCCACAGTCACACTCCCTTCCCAGAGACTATTATCCCACTGTTACTATAGGCACCATCTCTCCCTACTATACCTGCTATCCCACAGTCACACTCCCTTCCCAGAGACTATTATCCACTGTTACTATATGCACCATTTCTCCCTACTACTTGTTTTGATACCTGCTATCCCACAGCCTTAGCTGCTATGATAGGCATCTGCTGCACTGCTGTTCTTAGGGATCCAGGCCGGTCAACACTGTTATGTATTTTGGTTCCAGATGAGTAGTGAAATCATTTTGCTGTCTGACTTCCACAATGTCAGTTTTGTTGGCTTTTAGCTTTTTGTGCCAATGTAGAAGACGAGTGTGAGAGTATCACTTTACTGATTGATTTCTCACTGCCCCCACGATAACTGACACATCTGGAGGGGTGAAACAAAGAGCAGTGAACTTTAAATGTAAGTGTGCAATTTAAACAGCATTTCACTTCATGCCCCAAGAGGGGGGTCATTACATCTTGTTCTTTTAAAGTTCCGACATTACTGTAAATTGGACTAATTCTGTTCCTTAAAATAATGGCTCTTGTGCATTTATAGAAATGAATGCCAAATCAAATAAGAGACTATTAGCAGGTGGATGTTGTTAAATGGGTTTATTGAAGCTGTTCTATACATGGTCCATGCAACACTACATACCACAATGTGTCACGCTGTATTTTGGAGCTCATATATGAGTGGCCAGTTGTTGCTCCTGCTGGTCTGTCTTACTGGCCTATGTTTCTGCAGTATCTACTGAACTAATGTTTCTTTAAAAAAAAAAAAGCAAGGTGAAGCAAGACAAAATGGGCCACCTGAGAAGAGCTCAGCTTCTAATGTGGCTTGAACCGTGTCCACCTCACTTTATTTAAATAGATATGATGCATTTCCCTTTTAAATGAATGCTGTCAAAGTAGTTATCAGCAGCACACCGTAGATTTGCACAAACGTGAAATTTATTGGATCAAAACATTTCAAACAGGGCAACGTTTCGGGCCACCCGGGCCCTTTATCAAGCCTTTTAAATGAATGCTGTGACATGGTGTACTGTAGTTTGAAGTGGGCACCAGGTCGAAGTGGCTCAAGAGGAGTAGAGTTGTCTATGACACTCCTATCAACATGAATTCAAAACCATCCTCTAAGACAGGGATCCCCAACCTTTAGAACCCCTGAGCAACATTCAGAATTAAAAGGAGTTGGGGAGCAACACTAGCATGAAAAATGTTCCTGGGGTGCCAAATAAGGGCTGTGATGGCCATTTGGTAACCTATGTGGATTGTCAACCTACATTGAGGCTCTGTTTGGCAGTATATCTGGTTTTTATGCACCAAGACTTGCCTTCAAGCCAGGAATTCAAAAATAAGCACCTGCTTTGAGGCCACTGGGAGCAACATTCAAGGGGTTGGAGAGCAACATGTTGCTCACAAGCTACTTGTTGGGGATCACTGCTCTAAGATAATAGTTGAACTTAAGTATGAAAATATTTTGTATTTCTCTGCAACCTTCTTTATGTCAAGAATAGTTGTTATCAGTAGTTTGGTCGAATTCTGTCCAAGTCATATATGTCAGGTCTTGATATGAAAGCAAATTTAAAAAAAAAAACATAAAATAAACAAATTACTAACAGGCTGGCAAACAATTCATTATTTTCTCCCATTTTGTAGCCTTTCCATGGAGCTAATTAGTTAAATATTATAGGGGCATGAAGAATTTTTAAGCTTTGTAATAGATGGCCTGAAAGAAGTGGGGCCATCTTTTATTCTGGAGTCAGGTAGGTCCACTTTGGGTTACAGTCGCGCTGGATGTCCTCTAGTCACTTGGGCAAAGAATTTTTTATGCTGTTGCTTTATTTGAAAACAGGAAGCATGGTCCTGGGGGCAAATGTCTAGACTTCTTGCCACCTCATTAAAGTGAATTGCAGGTCAATTAATTGGTTATGTTTAGTAAAGCTTTCTCTCTCCATATAAAGCATCCTCAGAATTCCATCCCCATCCCCGTGTTCTCTAGAAGCAACCTTTCTTATTTCTCTAGTTATGAGACATACCATTGCCTTAAGCAAAGCACCCTTTTGCTAAAATTCTGTTCTCTCTATTCTTCTAACTTCTGTTCTTACTTTAAAACTATAGTTACATTATTTTTCCCCAGTATTTAGATAATGAAAATGGTTTCCTTATTAAAATAAACATACAGAAGAATCCCCCCCCCTTTTACCGTATGCTCATTGTGAACAAACCAATCACAGTTAAACAATTACAGTTGTACAGGTATGAGATCCATTATCCATCCATTATCTAGAAACCCATTATCCAAAAAGCTCAGAATTACGGAAAGGCCGTCTCCCATAGACTCCATTTTATTCAAATAATCCACATTTTTAAAAATGATTTTCTTTTTCTCTGTAATAATAAGACAGTAGCTTGTACTTGATCCAAACTAAGATATACTGAATACTTATTGGAAGCAAAACCGGCTTATTGGTTTATTTAATGTTTACATCATTTTCTAGTAGACTTAAGTTAGGAAGATCCAAATTACAAAAAGATCCATTATTGGAAAACCCCAGGTCGCGAGCATTCTGGATAACAGGTTCCATACCTGTACTTGAGATGCCCTTGTGTTTACATAAAAAATTGTGCTTGATCAGGGAATTTTAATGGCCATTACACTTATTAATTGTTTTAATGTTTATTAAGATAAAGCTCCAACTTTCCTAATGTTGATCTTAATTCTGTTTTAGTGGATTTACGATAAACGGAGGGACGGGATGTTCTCTGCTGAGTTTCCACCACTGACAGTTAATAGATTTTCTATGTAATCATTAACCCTTCTTTTAAAAGCCATCAGTCTTTGAAAAAAAAACCCAGAACAAACACATCTTAATTGTTTGCTTGTGGAGAAAGTCACTGTATGCTTCTTCATTATTTCATAGTAAGCCTAGGCCAAGCCCTTGTTCCAAGGCTGGGGCTGGAGTACAGATGGAGCTATAATAGTGCTAAAATAGATTGGAACATGGTTTGGGAGTTGAGGTTCCAAAGACTTTGCTATTTAAATGCAAATTGAATATACACATCTGATTATATGCAATTTTAGCAAATAATCTCCATTCTCAGGGTTTTTGCTGGAGATGAAGCAGCCATGGTTGTAGAGCAGCTCTGCAGTTGTAGATGGATCCCTATTTAAGTTTGTCTAGCCCTGGAGCCAATCCTCTGCCGGAACTGGCAACCGTAAATTGCAATGGCTGCATATGTTTGGCAGGCTGGGTGAGAGGAGGCACATAGATGCCCCCTAGTTTAGTAGTCATTGCCCTGGACACATAATTGATCATATACATGTAACACTATTGTAAACTGAGTGGCACCGTTCACCCCAATACTTTGCTCTGGATGAGACCTTAATTCTCAGTGGGTAAGCCCTCGCAATGATACGGAGGCAGGGTGTAGTACAACTGTAAATAGGTGCAGTGCACAATAACTGGGTGTCAGTAGTTCTTGCAACATAAACAGAGCATGTGTTTAATGAACAGAGTGATCCACAAAGGAGTGTACATAAAGATCAAGCAGGAACAAAGAGCAATTGTGGATAGGCATATGCTGTACTCACAAGCACCAACAGCCAGTATCAGTCCCCACAGGGAAGAGAACATACACAACAGCAAAGGTACACCCAGCTTTCAGCCTTTTCCCTAAGTGGAACCCAGGGAATCTCTACATCCCTTAGTCTGTAACTTAGTCCCTACTTTGGGCCATTAGTACCCAGGATCTTGATACCACTCACAGTCCTCGTAGGAGCCTCAGGCTGCTCAGCTGAATAACCTGACTGTCTGTCACTCCTAGAGTGACCTATTAAGGTGAGTAGCCTATCTTTACTAGACCTAACCCGTCTAGGTTCCACTTGTTTCTCCTGCCTGCTCAAAATGGACCCTAAGCACATGGATGCTCAGGACTATATACTTTAGCACAGTGCCATCTACTGGACACTGGACAACTATAGGGGTTATACTGTAGCTCAGGGATCCCCAACCTTTTGAACCTGTGAGCAACATTCAGAAGTAAAAGGAGTTGGGAAGCAACACTAGTATGAAAAATGTTCTTGGGGTGCCAAATAAGTGCTGCGATTGGCCATTTTTAGCCTCTATGTGGATTGTCAACCTACATTGAGGCTTTGTGTGGCAGTGCACTTGGTTTTTATACAACCAAAACTTGCCTCCAAGCCTGGAATTCAAAAATAAGCTCCTGCTTTGAGGCCACTAAGAGTAACATCCAAGAGGTTGGAGAGCAACATGTTGCTCACGAGCTACTGGTTGGGGATCACTGCTGTAGCTAAAGGCAGGAAAAGGAAACAGGTTCCCCTCCTAACTGTATTTTAGGACCCCGTTTAGGAGGCTATAACACTAGGGGACTGCCTCGGTTAATACTGGGAGACTAATTTACCAGTCCCTAACATACAGTAGGTGTAGATGGATGTAAGAAAACAATAGCCAATGCTGAGTATAATGATGAAGCTATACTATACCACCATACTATGAATAATTTGATCAGTGCTGCCAAGAAGGGAGATTTATGGAATTAATTTACAAACAGAGCATAGCAAGACCTAGAGGAAAGTCAACTATAAAGGCAGTTTACAAGAATATTTTTTGATAAGCAGTTATGTTGCAGTTCTGTCTAAGATGTTATATTGAGATCCATTTATATTGTTGTCCTATGATTTGTTTCTCTATAAAATGGGATGCTTAGTCTACACGAAAAGATTGCTGATTAGATACTATTCCCATAAACACCAGTTTTGTGCAGGAGAAGTAAAGACTGGGTGATATTACCGTATACTGTTCTTGTGCTCTGAGCCATTTGCCAAATGTGCCTTTCTGCCTTTTGTCCCATATTAACATGACAGAAAATAGCAGGAGGCAGCAAATTTGTTGTTTTTTTACATTCAATAAGAAACATTAAGCTGTCAAATTAACCGCCATGGAGAACTGCCTTATTCAGATTGAGTGTCATCATGTTCCTCTCTCAAATTAAAGGAGTTCTAAGGCTGGGAAGGTGGAATCTCCAAGTCTGATAGTGAAGGTCATTGAGAATTAAAATAACCTGATGGTTGTTGTCTGGAATGGAGAAAAAGTCCAAAATAAGGTCACAAGATCCAAACAAAAACTGGGGTCACTTGTAAGAAACTCAACTGGAAGGTCTCCATTAATTGCATTTAATTGAAATACAATCCATGTCGCCCTTCAACCTAGATCTAATAACCAATATCAACCAATCAGCATGTTCATAAGGTTTGCAATTGTGGTGGATTGTAGATTTAATTTACAGCAGGGTGCACAGTGGTGTGTTGTTGGATACTATCACTTCCATGGAAGAATAGACTGCAAGGCTGGTGCACTTAAAGGGATACTGTCATGGGAAAAAAAAATGTTTTTTCAAAATGAATCAGTTAATAGTGCTGCTCCAGCAGAATTCTGCACTGAAATCCATTTCTCAAAAGAGCAAACAGATTTTTTTATATTCAATTTTGAAATCTGACATGGGGCTAGACATTTTGTCAATTTCCCAGCTGCCCCTTGTCATGTGACTTGTGCCTGCACTTTAGGAGAGAAATGCTTTCTGGCAGGCTGCTGTTTTTCCTTCTCAATGTAACTGAATGTGTCTCAGTGAGACATGGGTTTTTACTATTAAGTGCTGTTCTTAGATCTACCAGGCAGCTGTTATCTTGAGTTAGGGAGCTGCTATCTGGTTACCTTCCCATTGTTCTTTTGTTTGGCTGCTGGGGGGGGGGGCTGATATCACTCCAACTTGCAGTACAGCAGTAAAGAGTGATTGAAGTTTATCAGAGCACAAGTCACATGACTTGGGGCAGCTGGGAAATTGACAATATGTCTAGCCCCATGTCAGATTTCAAAATTGAATATGAAAAAATCTATTTGCTCTTTTGAGAAATGGATTCCAGTGCAGAATTCTGCTGGAGCAGCACTATTAACTGATTCATTTTGAAAAAAATTTTTTTTCCCATGACAGTATCCCTTTAAGGGCAAAGGGTCTGTACTATGTGTATTCTATATTTACATGGTAGACTTATCTTCCAAACTACCAGAGAATGTCCTGGTGAGCCCCTGTCAAGGACAGCCCCTATCAGCCCTTTTATATTTCCACCATAGGTTTATGTGAGAGTGGGTGCTGTGAGAGTGGGTGCTCAATGTAATGTTCCCTGGTGGACCCTGTCCGATATTTTACATATCCCACAGTGACCTGCAGCTTTTTACCACTTAGTCTATGGTTTGTATCAACTTAAATAATGAATATATTTGCCATAATGCTACTGTTGTAGCAGTCAATATATTTGCAGGTCTTTCAAGTTAATAAATTCTATGGGGTGAAAAGAAATTAAACCGAAACACAGTGTTCCTTTGCCCAATAAAATAGTTCCTTTACAGCACAATGACTCATCATCAGGCAATTAATGTTTATATTTTCTCTCATATGGGTGTATTTATTTTCTTTGAATAAAACAATCCAGATTTTATTCTGATGTGCGCAGACAGATGGTCCTCGCTGATCTCCCATATGCTCAGTGCTTTAGCACATTAAACAAAAGCGATCGTCTGAACAAATTCCCTCAAGTCACCCAGCATAAATCATGTTAACACTTTTATTCCTATCAACTGATTCACACATTTCTCTTCATCGAGAAAAGTTCTAATAATTTGGGGTTTTGTCCTCAAAACAATAGAACAAAACTCATTTTACTGTTCTATGGAAGGGTTTAAGTCAACCTTCCTTCATGGTAGACCACTAACTTGTGGCTTGAGTGTTTGCTCTGCAGTTTTATTTGGGTTTTTATGACTTGATACATGGGTTGAGCTAAGCTTCTTGTGTAACTATGAACCCTCCCACCTCTAATTTATCATTGGTCCAGGAGGTAACACAAATAGATATTTCTTAAGTTATGGAGATATCCAGCAGTTCCTCAAGAGGAGAAGTCTTGCAAATACACAAAGAAGGGACTGATTCATGCAAATACAATGACCCTGTGTTTCACTGCTGAAAAGATCATATTTTTATAAAAACAATTAGGATCAGAAAATTGCCATTGGCCATTCTCATTTCATGGTAAACTCTATATAGCAGTCTATTTTTATAGGCAAACAAGTCCCAGCATGACTCCTGCAACATTTCTGGTATTTTTCTAATGGTTTTTATTACATTACCCTATAAAAATGATAAAAATACAGGGACATAATTCTTACATTCTTAATACCATACTATGTTTCAGATTTAATTTTAATAAGAAAAACTCATCTTGCAATTCAGTTCCAGATGTTTCCATAGACCCAGATGCACTTCAATGAGAAAAACTTCTCACTGTTTATGGAAATTGTAATCTAGGGGAAAAATCTGGAACTTGATTTAGGAGAAAAGTTTCCTTTCCTCAAATTAAATCTTGCCCATATGTTTTCATGTGATAAACCATTAAATATTGTTTTCTTACTGAATTTGGCCCAATATTCTTTAAGCCTGTTGGGCTAACCTAGATGCTACATTAATGTTTCTAACATTCAATGGGTACATTATAGAGATATTATATTTAATCATGGCGCAAAACCAGTTCCGTATAATACAGGTATTAGACCTATTATCCAGAATGCTCGAGCCCTAGGGTTTTCCGGATAACAGAACTTTCCATATTTCAGATCTTCATACATTCATACATATTTATTAAAGTCTGACTGCCAATAATTTGAAAAATGTAAGCTTTTTTTTAATATAAAATCAGAATTTTT
The DNA here is from genome assembly GCF_017654675.1 of Xenopus laevis. Lineage (NCBI taxonomy): Eukaryota > Metazoa > Chordata > Amphibia > Anura > Pipidae > Xenopus > Xenopus laevis. Next base: position 18,465,554 of record NC_054380.1, on the reverse strand, counting down.
AGTAGGAAAAAACTTGAATATGTCAAGATTTAATATACCCTGAGGATGGAAAAAGTCCAAATACGAAAATCCAGCATCTCAGATCTACCGAGGTTGTATATAAGTCAATGGGAGAGGCCCCGGATTACAGAACTTTCCATAATTCAGATCTTCATACATTAAGGGGGTTATTTATTAAAGTCTGAATGCCAATAACTAAAAAAATGTCAGTTTTTTGTAATATAAAATCTGAATTTTTAGTAGGAAAAAAACTTGAATTTGTCAAGATTTATTATACCCTGAGGATGGAAAAAGTCCAAATACGAAAATCCGACATCTCAAATCTAACAAAGTTGTATATAAGTCAATGGTAGAGGCCCCTATCCCATTTGGAAGTTTCTGTTGTTTTCAAAAAATAAATAAGGTCCAATGTGGATTCTAGTTTGGTCGGACTTTTTTTATTAAAATAATCAAAAATATTTGGATTTTAATAAACAAGGCCCCGTTCTACTAGAAAATCCTGTAAATGTTAAATAAAACCAATAGGCTGGCTTTGCTTCCAATAAGGATTAATTATATCTTAGTTTGGATCAAGTACAAGGAACTGTTTTATTACTACAGAGAAAAAGTAAATCCTTTTTAAGAATGTAATTGTTTGATTATAATGAAGTCTATGGGAGATGACCTTTCTGTAATTCAGATCTTTCTGGATAACAGGTTTCTGGATAATGGATCTCTTACCTGTACCAATATTCAGCAGGGAAGAGATTGATGTGCATAAAATGCACTTTTAGAGTTTTTGGTTCATATTTTCATTGTGTCACAAAGAGGACTGGCAGATGGACTTTGCTGCAGGTTGGATATTGATGCAATGGCTGAGCTGAAAGTACAACTCATTTCTAAGCCATGAAAGCTGAAAAGCTTTAACGCCAAACATGACCACATTAAGTAGAGATGGTACCTTCCTTTTCTTGTTAAAGGGATCCTGTCATCGGAAAACATGTTAATAGTGCTACTCCAGCAGAATTCTGCACTGAAATCCATTTCTCAAAAGAGCAAACAGATTTTTTTATATTCAATTTTGAAATCTGACATGGGGCTAGACATATTGTCAATTTCCCAGCTGCCCCTGGTCATGTGACTTGTGCCTGCACTTTAGGAGAGAAATGCTTTCTGGCAGGCTGCTGTTTTTCCTTCTCAATGTAACTGAATGTGTCTCAGTGGGACATGGGTTTTTACTATTGAGTGCTGTTCTTAGATCTATCAGGCAGCTGTTATCTTGTGTTAGGGAGCTGTTATCTGGTTACCTTCCCATTGTTCTTTTGTTTGGCTGCTGAGGGTAAAAGGGAGGGGGTGATATCACTCCAACTTGCAGTACAGCAGTAAAGAGTGATTGAAGTTTATCAGAGCACAAGTCACATGACTTGGGGCCGCTGGGAAATTGACAATATATCTAGCCCCATGTCAGATTTCAAAATTGAATATAAAAAAATCTGCTAATCTGCTCTTTTGAGAAATGGATTTCAGTGCACAATTCTGCTGGAGCAGTACTATTAGTAGTACATTTTCCCATGCCAGTATCCCTTTAATGTAATAAATCTAAAAACCTCTTTCTCTCTCCTATAGGTGGAGTACCTATTTAAAGTAATTTAAAGTTGCATGGACGTCTTTATTATAAATGTTGGTGCAAATGCTTGAAGTTAACACTTTTTTTTGCAAATGCCCAGGGAACTTTAAAGACAAGAGAGTTAATATAATGCCCTACACATGAGCCCACTGTATGTTCCATATGTTATGAAATGTCTGGAGAAAACCGGTTACCCAAAAAAAGTTTACGATAGGACTGTTGCAGGCAATCCCGCTTAAAAAAGGAAAAGTCGCCAGTGTTTTTTCAACTTTAATGCATTTTCGGCAGACATGATATGATGTAAGTAACAGAAGATTGAGGAAGATGTAGCTACTTTTTAGCACTTCGTCTGGTCTGAGGTGGCAAAGTCAATTCTGGTGAAAGAGGTAACGTCAGTAAAATCCGCACTTTACTAAATTTGTGGAGTAACGACCTTTCGCCAGAGAGAAAAAGTCACCTGGCGATAGAGTGCGAATAAATGCTAGTGATGGTCTCTTTCACTAGCGAATTGGCGCCTGTTAGTGAATTGCCGATGTTGCTGCAGATGGTAACGCAAGTGAAAAGTCGCTAGCGTTAACCACTTCGCCCTTTAGTGAATCTGCCCCTTAATCTGGAAGGGCCAAGTGTATGGTCATAATCTAGATGTTTGAAGGCTTTATAGAGAAGCTAAGCTTTGGAACAAAGGAAGTGAGGTTATGTCTGTTGACTGTATATATAATAATATATATAAAATGTATATAATAATTTATTCAGGAGCAAAAACGGCAAAACTGCCACTGTTTTTGTGTAGCCATGCAATGCATTTCTGAACCAATTACAGATAGATCACGTGTCATCTTAAAGTGCAATGAGCCGGTGGATCTGGGCTGATTGGAAACAATGCGTCAAGATCTTGTGTGAATGTACCTTTGAGCGTCAGTCCTACCTTGGACTTTATTTATTTTCTAATCTCGTGCATAAATGATTTTTGTCACGGTAATGTTGAAGCAACATCGCATCTCAGCACCTTCATACTGAGCACAGCACGCGGTTATTATCTTTATCCAATACTGTTACGCTTCTCAAAGCCATTGATTGATTTAACCTTCAAATAATCTTGTTGATTCATTTGTAAAATTCATTCCGAGCATCACTTAGTGGCGTTCTATCCTAGGAGCAACGCACTGTCAGTCAGAAGCCAGCTGTAAATGGCAAGAATGAACAAATGTGTTTAAGATCGATGTTTACCTTTTTATGATATATAAAAAAAATGATTTGTTAAGTCAAGGTTAAAGATAATCAGTTCCGAAGAGAAAGCATCAACAGAAGGGCCAAGCAAACTTCAGATCTCCAGTGAGTTCATGATCTAGTCATGTTATGTAGAAGAACTTGTTCTATCCAACACCCCTATTCTACACAGGTACAGCCATCAGATTGGTGTTCAGTGCAAGTATTTTCTTCACCAATGTTTATCCCTAGCACTGTGCATTCCAATCATAAATAATCCAAATAGATAATACTAGTGATGGGCGAATTTGTCCCATTTCGCTTTGCTGGAAAATTATGGCGAAAATGGTGGAAAAATCATTTTGACACGCAACAATTTTTATGCGCTCAACTATTCTGATGCACGCCCAAATTTATTTGATGCGGTGGTTTTTTTGCCAATGAATTTTCGCAACGTTTTTGAGAAATGCAGAGATTCGCTGCAAATTTGCGCCTGGCGAATTTATTCGTCCCTCCTAGATATTACAGCTCCCAAAAGTCTTCTTCATAGAACGTAAGAAAGGTTTTTCCTTTACAAATACTCTGCAGTTAGTTGTGCATTGCCGTGTAACAGCTGATTGGCAGCTTGCTTAGGAGTATTACACATCCCTCATATTTCCATGTGCAGACAGCTGGCAGGTGCCTGGGCGACAGATAGAAACGCATCACAAATCCTTCACTGCTGCACAATATGACAGACTCTATCAAAGGCTTCATGGAAAACAACTGGCAACTATTTTTACAGGTTCACTTTGTGGGCGGATTTACGAGCAAAATTGTTTGCACTTTATATTAGCACAAGTTCATTACTCAGGTATTGTGCAGAATTTATATTTCCCTGACCTAAGCCAAAAGCAATAAAGCCCAGGAAATGGATAAGTTGCCACTGAACAGAGCATTGACTTTAATCCTTATTGGAAGCAAAACCAGCCTATTGTGTTTATTTAATGTTTACATGATTTTCTAGTAGACTTAAGGTATGAAGATCTTAATTACGGAAAGATCTGTTACTGAAAAACTCCAGGTCCCGAGCATTCTGGATAACAGGTCCCATACCTGAACAGGAAAAATTGGCAACATTGTTACTGCAGTTACTACACTGTTTTTTTAATTATTTCTCTATACGTCTAGAAAACACAATATTTATTAGGTGGTTATTTATTAAAGTCAGAATGTTGAAAACTCAAAAAAAATGATTTTTGTCACTCGAAAACTCGAATTTTTAGTGGAAAAAAACCTCAATTTTTTAGTGGAAAAAAACCTCAATTTTTTAGTGGAAAAAAAATAGAATTTTTCGAGATTTGTTATACCCCCCCCAAAAAAAAGCCCAAATCTGAAAATCCACCATCTCAGACCTGTCAGGGTCCTGTATAAGTCAATGAGAGAGGTACCTATCTCAAATTTAAGTTATTGGGGTCTTCAGGGGGGTTTTTTTCCACTTTTCGCATCATCCAAAAATCTCCGATTTTTCAAGGCTTTTTGAGGCTTTAAAGATTTTTTTAGAGCATTGTTCAGCGTTTTTCATTCACACTTTTTTTGATATTCAATTTCACGGCATTCATTGTTTTGAATTTATTTCTTGTTTCTAAAACCTCTAAAATCCCTGCCCCGAGTGTTTCCTGCTGAATTTCCCTTTCAAAAAAAAAAAAATCCCAAGCATGTATTTATCATTTGTAGCTCGATTTTTTCTCTTTCATGCTCAAGTTTTCTCAACAGCAAAAATACTCAAGAAAAATGTCTGTAATTAGGGCAAGTTTTCTATTGACTTTGATGTTAAAGAAATTCATGGCAATTGTCAAGAATGCTCAGCTACATTTTGTCAGGTTTTGTCTATGAAAAACTGCATCGCTTCCTCTAAAGCCCAAGACTGCAATCTTTGTTTTAATCATAGGATTTTCTGGCAGATGCTTGGAATGGGAAATAGTAGATAATAGGAAATACTGTGGGTGAGAGGTCTATAAGGACATAACTATGTGAATATTACTGCTGATATTACACAAGGAGCCAGTGCCCCATTGGAAGTCTTTTGGACATATAGTTTACTAGGCAGACTACAACTCATTAAATGTACCAGTGATGGGGATATTTGTGAAGATATTCCATTAATAGGGTTAATAGTGTGTGTAAGCTTTTACCTTTGGATCTATACAGGGAATTGTGGGCATTATTTGTATGGATAAAGCAGGTGATCAGAAGCCTCAGCATTTGACTTTTGAGATCCTAACCTTAAAGGAGGACTAAACTTAAAAATGAATGTGGCTAAAAATGCCATATTTTATATAGTGAAATTATTGCACCAGCCTAAAGTTTCAGCTTGTCAATAGCAGCAATGATCCAGGACTTCAAACTTGTCACAGGGGGTCACCATCTTGGAAAGTGTCTGTGACACTCACATGCTCAGTGGGCTCTGAGCAGCTGTTGAGAAGCTAAACTTAGGGGTCGTCACTAATTATCCAGCAGAAAATGAGCTTCCCCTGTAATATAAGCTGATGCTACAGGTTTGCTGATTATTAAATTCTGATGCTAATTGCACTGGTTTCTGTGCTGCCATGTAGTAATTATGTGTATTAATTACTAATCAGCCTTATATTTTGACATTTCTATTCTATGTGTACTGTATATTGTGAGTGGGTCCCTAAGCTCAGTAAGTGACAGCAGCACAGAGCATGTGCAGTGAATCAGCAGAAAAGAAGATGGGGAGCTACTGGGGCCTCTTTGGAGACACAGATCTTTACCGATAAAGGGCTGTGGTTGCCTTGAGCACAAAACATAATGTACAACATTTCTACCTACTTCTTTAGTTAATCTTTAGTTCTCCTTTAATGCTGAATACCATTGCTGAGGGTGCTTTTGTTTCTCTGCTACAGAACAGAATGAAGAATTCTTGCAAGAATATATTAAGCCTCCTCTTGCCACAGCAGCAATCACACAAGTGCCTCAGGACAAAGTCCGACTATGGCCAGAGAAATTTTCCAGCTGGACTTTATTATGTAGTAATAACACTTTAATTGCTTTCTTAAAGGTCCTGGCACTTGGGTCTCCTTGGCTTCACCTCAGTCAAAGACCTTCTAGGCATCTAGACAGCTTTCCAATAAGCATATTACACTTCAGTAGCCGCTTGCTCAGCACTGAAATCCTCTTGAAACTCTAGTGCCGTACTAGATAATGACTGAGAATATTATTATGATTACACCATATGTCTTGGTTCAGACAATGTGCACTAAAAATATGTTTTTCTTTCTATTTTTCGATTTGTTTTAGCACTTCTATATGCAACTATATTTGGTAACGTCACAACTATCTTCCAGCAAATGTACGCCAACACAAACCGGTACCATGAAATGTTAAACAGCGTTCGGGATTTCCTCAAACTCTACCAAGTACCCAAGGGACTGAGTGAGCGTGTGATGGATTATATTGTCTCCACATGGTCCATGTCTAGGGGTATAGATACTGAAAAGGTAAGTGTCCTTTAGTTTACATTACATTCTCTTAATACATTTTTAAAAAAAAAAAGTGGTGTTGCCGAGAGAGTTTGGTGCACTGATGCAAATTTGATATTTCTGAGCATTTTTCAGAAGCAGATAATGCCCTGGAAGTGGGGATGCTCTGAAATGCATACAATGGAGAGTACATATTGACATACAGTATATTGTATCAAAACATACTCTTGCACTACCACATCATTGCCAATGTGTCCATCCTGCCTTTTCTTGTGAATGGTGTGCAACTGCGCCTACTGATTCAGGGAAATCCTGCAGCTACCTCCACCTTGGACCTGACGGTACCTGAGAAGTTCCCACCGTAGGCTGTGACGCACCAGACTTGTGCTCAGTGAATCATGTGCAAACACCGAATTTGAAAATGCCAGATGCAACATGGAATTATGATTGGGAAACCCTGCCTTATGGTTAAAAAATTGCACTTGACAAACTACACTTGCATTCTTGAAGGACCCTATGGCGTTTCATTTCTATTTAAATGAGGAGTTGTAGCTCCACTCTCACCTAAAAATTAGCACAATGAATAGGAAATATTTTGAAATTACATTCTATCTATAGTTTAAGTTTTAAAACATTCTATATTTTCCTATTTTTGTCATTCTAAAGCACTAATTTGGAATTTGGGCTATTTTCACAGACCATAAACCCTCCATCCTTTATATAGAAAAGTGCAATTTCTTTAGTGTTGAATAAACAAACTCCTCCTTTCTCTAAGCAGCAGCCTTTAGCAGCTCATTATCAGGGACTTATCAGTGGACTGGTAATTAGTTTTATTTAGTGGAGCAGAACCCAGTTAGAATTCAGCCATTTTAAATGACAATTTAACTCTTGAGGGTGATGTTTCATTTGCATATATGTAGGGATGCACCGAATCCAGGATTCGGTTCGGGATTAGGCCAGGATTCTGACTTTTTCAGCAGGATTCGGATTTGGGCGAATTTTTGCCCGGCCGAACCGAATCCTTGTTTGCATATGCAAATTAGGGGTGGGGAGGGAAGTTGCGTGACTTTTTGTCCCAAAACAAGGAAGTAGAAAAAAAATTCCCCTTCCCACCCCTAATTTTCATATGCAAATTAGGATTCAGTATTCGGCCGAATCTTTCACAAAGGATTCGGGGGTTTGGCCGAATTCAAAATAGTGGATTTGGTGCATCCCTACATATATGACTGAAGTGACGTGGTAATTCGTCCTTGATAAGCTTTTTGCTAATTGCCTCTTCAGTTCTATTACAGTATACTGGTCTGTTAATGCTTGGAATCTATACTGTACTAACTGTATTGAGAATGTGTCAAATCACATATAAATCAAGAACAATTTATTTGGGTTTTTCTTAAATAAATATTTGCACCAGCCATTTATTCGATGACTATGGATTTCACATTGTTAAATAACATCTGTAAAATTCTAAATTCTGATAACGTGATCCATGTTTGTATTCAGATTGAGTTTAATTCAGTCTGTATCTGCTACTATTGCAATTATCCCCTATATTACTGTAAAGTAGAATTCTGTGCACAGAGGAATATGCTGATCAACCAATTATAACCATTCTCCAGGGATTCAGATATATTGATTTATTCTGTTTAACCAAATTAGATGAAAACTGATTAGAAAAATCCACTTCTTAAAGTAACATGCCACATTACCTGTGATCTTTAATGAACAAATAATGAATTGAGATCATGATCAGCTTTATCTTCAGATCAATTGATTACATCTAAGGAATCTCATAACTGTTTATTTGGCCATGTTAAATTATTGCATGTTGGCATTACTAGATGTAGAGCTTCATTGGGCTAAATTGCTAGGTAAGAAAAGGCATGGTGCAAACCTATGTCTATATAGTCAGGAACTGCTGCTTGAAGGCAAATATTGAGATGGCCCTAAATTATAAGAAGGGTACAGGTAGCATAGAATAACTAGGTGGCTTGGCATAGACAAGTAGAGTGTAAGCAGACAAGCTCTTTGGATGCCACAGCTGATAAGTAGTTACTGCATATTTACTTTGACGTTGATGTTCTACACCCAAGTGTGCATATGTGGTTGCTGTCAAAGTGGAAATGGACAGTTCTGAGCAATAGCTTATGGGTAACAAAGGACTCCATGTTCCCTTAACTACAGGCAAATCTATTGTAGCCAAGGAAATGCCCTGTGCAATATTCTGTTGTGCCAGGAAGGTGATATATGAACCACATTCATAGGAGGCCACTTTAATGTTGACCTGTTCTATTGAAGTACTGTATTTGAGGTTTCTCGATAATTAGTTCAGGGCATGGTTTGACTATTATTATATGATATATATATAGTGCCAACAAGTTTAAGCAGCACTTCGCAGAGATTGTTCATCCTTCACATCAGTCCCCACCCCAGTGGAGTCTATATGTTCCCTTACACTCAACACACTCGGGTATATTTATTTTGAATCAAATTGCTTGGTGTTGTTTTTTAAAATATAGTTATGGAATATGATTAAATTCAGCACACTTATAAGACTAATAGCAAACAGAACATTAACACTGTTAGCCTTCAGGTTACTACAGTCTGGTATTCTGCCAGAGGGAGTTACTGCATACCACCCTATAGAATTGCAAATACAGTATATACCATGAATTAAGCTGGTTGATTTTACAATAATTTTTTTTATTTAGCCCAGCATTTTTTGCATCTTAGTTATCCCTCATTTCAATTATGGTTGTCATGCCCACTTGGGGTATGGTCTTATATTCCCCTATAAAGCAAACCAAAACCCAAACAAGGACAACCATCTCATCATGTGTAGGGTCATCAACAACTACAGTATTTGGATCCACTGTTGTCTAGTCCTACTGCATAGGGACTTTCTTATGGTCTTCCCTCTTCCAAGGCAGGCCAACTAGACTAAACACATGAGTAATCAAAGTGAACCTATGGAATAATAGTTGGGAATCCTCTTGTGTGTTACCAACATAATGGAGATGCACTAACTGAATGTTTTTAGATGCTGATAACTGTGAAATCCTCTCTTCTAAAGCTGTAATTAGATTTGAAACTTAAAATCCTTTAGTTTGTCATCAAATTGCTTTCTATGCAGATGTTTTCCTAAAATTCCATCTTAATTCCACCACTACTGATGGCCCTATATGGATGCAAAAAAACAAAAAAACGCCAGTGTTAGCAATAATGTGTTAGACTTTTTTAACAATATCAGTGTCAGTGGTGGCTATGGCAGCAAATCTCTAATGAAACTTTGGAATTACAGCAAACTCCAATATGTAGGTAACTACAAGTTTTCTTTTATCCAAACACCCAGTTCATCAGAGCGGGCACATTGCTAAGGAGCATGTATGGATGCAAGTTCTTTTGTGAATATCGTCAATAAACCTTCAATTTTGCAGTTGTTCTTGTGTTTGAAAAAGAGCCTTATTGTTTTCTGATGGGGCTAAAATAATAATTTGCTGTATTTTCCACTTACTGTAGGTTTTGCAGATCTGCCCTAAGGACATGCGAGCAGACATCTGTGTGCACCTGAACCGGAAAGTTTTCAAGGAGCACCCAGCCTTTCGACTGGCAAGTGATGGCTGCCTACGAGCCTTGGCCATGGAATTTCAAACCGCACACTGTGCACCTGGGGATTTAATATATCATGCAGGAGAAAGTATCGATACACTGTGCTTTGTGGTTTCTGGCTCTTTGGAAGTCATCCAAGATGATGAAGTAGTTGCAATTTTGGGTAAGTTTTTTTAGTTGGTCCTATATTTTTCCTTCCAATCCACTGTCTTAAAATAACTGCTGAAAAGCCACAGACCTGTTCGAAATATTGAAATATCCAGCCTGCAGCTTTTCAGCTCTCTGCAGTCTTAAGAAATGATGAAATGTGAATCAAATTGGAAAGGAAATGCAAATTTCTGCAAAAGGAGCCTGATGTGCTCAGTAGGTATAGAAGATTTACAAATGACTTTCATCATACCTGCAACCCTTTTTTGTGCCCATCCTTATATTTTCTCACTTTAGAGATCCCTTCTTGTTCAGAAGCAATAAGAATAATATTTCCGTTGTTCCCACAAAAATCCCCTTCGGACTGAGGCAATAAAACAAGGCCAATTAGCCGTGCAGTCTTGTGGTACTATCTTCTATCAGTTTCCTGGCTGGGTGAGAGTAACTGGATCTGTGCTTTCCTTTTAAGTGACTTCACATTGATTCAGGATAAAAGTCATCTCTCCTTGTCTGGCCAAGGGCATAGAGATGTGAAGAAGCAGGGCAGGAGGTAATAAAGCATACAAGTAGAATAAATGCAGTTTCTAATGGATATGGATTGACGTTGGGATACTTGGCTAGTCAGCTGGATATTCTGCAAATTTGTCCATACACCGTCAGCTTGGGCCTCCCTTTTGGCCTATCAGACGTTAGAATTTTAAAGGCCAGATATCCTCAATATACCATACTGCAAATTAGTGATTATGTCGAGTTCAAACTCGCTAACCTCACACCATGAGGGTGACTATGATCCAGTCCTGGATTCTTAAATTCCTGATTCCATTTATTTCTAACTAGTTGCATGAAATAAAGTCTCAAAAATGACCTGGAGTGGATCAGTATCACCCTAATGTTATGACAGGAGTCCCCAACTTATTATACCAGTGAGCCACATTGAAATGTAAAAAGAGTTGGGGAGTAACAAAAGCATGAAAAAGTCCATGGGGATGCCAATTAAGGGCTTTTATAGGCCATTTTGTTACCCCCTATTAGGGATGTAGCGAACGTCGGAAAAAAAGTTCGCGAACATATTCGCGAACTTGCGCAAAAACGCGAGCGGTTCGCGAACGGTTCGCGAACCCCATAGACTTCAATGGGAAGGCGAACTTTAACATCTAGAAAAGACATTTCTGGCCAGAAAAATGATTTTAAAGTTGTTTAAAGGGTGCAACGACCTGGACAGTGGCATGCCAGAGGGGGATCAAGGGCAAAAATGTATCTGAAAAATCTGCCTGTTATTGCAGCAGTCAGCAGATGAGATCAGAAGCAGGACAGCTGCCCACTGCAGCTACATACAGAGCACTGCAGTAGAAGGTAGATTACTAGCCAGCAAAGCTACCTAAGCTTAAATGTCCCTCAAACCCCTGCAGACTTCTGTCCCTCCAATAACAGAGCAGTATCAAAACGATTACTAGCCAGCAAACTTTCAACTGTCCCTGAAATCACTAACAGGCAGCAGCTCTCTCCCTACACTATCTCTTCAGCACACACAGGCAGAGTGAAAAAACGCTGCAGGGCTTCGGTTTTTATAGGGAAGGGGAGTGGTCCAGGGGAGAGCTTCCTGATTGGCTGCCATGTACCTGCTGGTCTGGGGTGAGAGGGCAAAAAAAAGCGCCAACAATGGCGAACCCAAAATGGCGAACGTCGCGCGACGTTCGCGAACTTCCGGCGAGCGCGAACACCCGATGTTCGCGCGAACAAGTTCGCCGGCGAACAGTTCGCGACATCTCTACCCCCTATGTGAACTGGCAGGAGAGAGACAGAACACCTGGTTTTTATGCAACCAAAGCTTGCCTCCAAGCCAGGAATTCAAAATTAGCACCTGCTTTGAGGGGTTGGTGAGAAACATGTTGCTCACAAGCCACTGGTTGGGGATCACTGTGTTATGGAGTTAAGCTGAGATTTTTAAAAGATCCGATCCTCATCGTGAGACCATGATTTTCTCGGAACGATCGTACGAATTGACCATCAACTAAAAAGACCAATTTGCCAAGCTGCCTGCTTGGCCCTACAAACATAGATAGATTGCACTGGTAACGACAAAGATTTTTTGACCTGGCCGATCAATTTCCTGACAGATGTCGGCCGAAAAATTGTAAGATGTACGATCGTTCGAATCCCACTAACCGCACGTTAATTTAGAAGGATTGGTTGGACTTCCCTAAAATCGGTCGTTCGGCAAGAAGAATCGTCGAGTCTATGGGGAGCTTAAGTCAATGTCTTTACAGCTCTTATGTCCCCATTATTTTCCCATAAAGAATAACGTAAGTCTTGATGAAACATAAGGTTTAACTACCCCCATGGCTGGTGGGTGAGCTAGGTTAAATCTCACTGGTTGGTCACCAAAATGTAACGGTGTGTATTTTCAGACATTGGGTTTTAGCTACCACATGGGTCTCCATAAAATTGCATTTCTGCTGTACGTTTGCCTCAAATGAAAAAAATCCATATGTAACGCAATCTATTGATGACTGATAAGTGTCCTATCTTCTGTGCAGCCTTTGGAGACTTTTTTTTAGAAGAGCAATTCCCCTTACAATTACCTATGACATACTGTGACACTATCATTCTAAATCATTTACAAACTGGTATTCGTTCCCTTTACCATCTAATGGCTATTGACTTATTCAGCCTTTTGTCCGGGGTTGGAATTTATACTATTTTAGACCTTTTGACTGCTTTGGATTGCTAAGATCACTGGAATTACCAACCAAGTTTTTGTTGGAATGACAGAATACAGCAACCTCCCATAAACATACAGTAGCAATGAAATCCTTGCCTCAAACCTATAGTGCCAACAAGTAATGCAACCCTTTACAGTAGTCTTGGTGTAACTAGATATTGATGGGCCCCAAAGCAAATTCTTTTTTAGGCCCCCAAAATATCTGGATATTTATTGGAATTGTATATGAATTAGGGTCTCATGGGGCCCCTATACCTCCTGGACCCCCTGCAGGGTCTGCTTCCTCTGTAGTTACACCCCTGAGTCTTGGCTTTACATATTGCTTAGGTCTGTTACTCTAATGACTCCATGACATTACAGAAAAATCCCAGAACATCAGACACATAATAAACTTTCATTTAAAAGGGTCACCTTCACCTTTAAACCACTCAGGAAAGACCTATATCTGCTCCCACTAATCAAGTGAAATGTAAATGTGCAGAGAAGGCATTTCCTATGCAACAAGCTGGTCCTTCGCACTCACTGCCTTTTTTAAGGAAAAATAAGTGGATGATAAATCCTGCTTGTAAATAAGGTATGGATTCTATTTAAATGGCGAGTCGTGGGATGTCAGGGGTATCTGGATTGATTTGAATCAATCTCGGTTGTAAAGCTCATCCCGTTTCAAGCTAATGCTCTCCCTTATAGGAAGCAAGAGATTTATTAAATGCAGGCATTGGAATGGAGCCAACGCTAAGTGGTGGATGCAAGTGGCGTCAGAGAAAATAGGCATAAGTTAATTAAAGAGGCTATGTCACTTGCCTAATGCATCCAGTCACTCTGTTATACCCTGGGAATAGTCATGTGCTGGCTCACAAAACTGATTATAAATGATGTTGTAGCAAAGTCCACATAGGGTCTCTGGATTTTATTCATTATGTGCAGCGAGGCACTCAAAGGAAAGATCTTCTTATGTTTAGTAAGCATTCTTGCAGGCTAGACTGTCTAGTCAAGATATTTGGGGGATATGTTGTCAAATCTGTACAGTTTGTGGCAGGTCTAATAGCCCCTAGCAGGAAGTGTTTACAGGTCAGCTATTTATTATCAAATATCTGATAATTTGCTACAGGTTACTGGAATTGGGCAAGTGGAGCTCTTTTTATTACATTACCCCATAGTAGTCTTCAAGAGAAAGAAAGAAACCCACAGGGCAAAATATTCATTATGTTATATATACATTATTTGCTTGCATTGACAACTTGAGTTACTGTTAGAACTTCTCCTAAGGAAACAATCTACCTTATTTCAAGCACAGTTATCAATTATGGATGTGAATAGGGAAAATTCCCTGTCTTCACCAACACCACCCCACCTGATTTTGCTTTCGGGTGCAAAGGGTTGATTCCTGACCCAGCAGCACAAGGAAACCCTGTAGCTAAGAACAGCTATGGAATTAACTAACAATCACTTTATTTATAGCATTGACATTTAAGACCATCACTTGAGTGTCATAAATATTTGACTGTGAAAACTGGAGTATGTAGAGAGTTATTTATTAAAATCTGATTTTTTTCTTTTTTTTTTTAAATTAAAAAGTCCAACCAAACTAGAATCCACAATGTGACCTTATTTATTATTTAAAAAAAAACCTGTTTTAATTGGAATTGGGGACAAACTCGATAAAACCTAGTGAAAATCCGAACCGTACGTTTTTTTCCCAAAAAGCCCCAATTTTTTTAGATTTTTGCCCGTAAGTCCAAGTTCAAGTCCAAAATAGTTGTTTTTTCCGGATAATTTCATCACAGACCACAGAATCTTCCAAATAGAATAGGGTCCTCTCCCATTGACTTATATATAACCTCGGCAGGTTGGATTTTCCGATTCAGACGTTTTCCATGCTTGGGGTATAATAAATCTCCAAAAATTCTAGGTGTTTTTTTTTCCAGTAAAATTTTTTATTTTATAGTAAAAAAAAAACTAGAATTTTTTGAGTTTTTGCCATTCGGACTTTAATAAATAACCCAAGTGTTCAATTAGATGTGGAAGCAGAAAAGCGCCCTTTTAAGGTGCCATCAAAATTCACATTGTTTACAAAGCTAAGGTCATGCCCAACTCTTGTGCCACACTGTTTACATTCCACCATCATTATACACTGGCAGCAAAAAAAAAAAGGTATCAGTGGGGAATTTTTCAGAGTTGTACCAAAAAAATAAAGAACTGTAGTTCAGGTCTTAAAGCTGGCATGGTTTGCAGTCAAGCTTACACAGTGATGGAACCTGCTCTGCCCTTTGGTGTCCGTAGTTATAATCAATTCCAGGCCTAAGGCAGTTGTTGGCCCCTTCCTTCTCTCCTTTATCAAGTGTGATAATGGATATTCACCCAAAACATGTTGTGTTACCACAACCTGGAATAAAATTTGCAGTTAATCTGCTGGAGTGCCTCTTCCTTGTAAATAAATATAAAAGACTAGGAGAATAAAGAGGTTGAGTGAGGAGAGGAGGAATAATGATTTGGAAAGTGGGCTAAGGTTTTCTGGTGGGTCCCTGGCATCCCAGTCCGACACTGCCTAGTCGTATACCAGGACAGAACCAAGTGATGGACTTTTGATTGACAAATAAAAGGTGCATATATTTGAATGAAGCTGCTTCTTTTGCCTACACCCAGTTCAGCCACTCTTTACCAGTTGTGCTTGTCGCATGGGCACAGTCCATAGTCAGTGGTACATATGTCTAAACAATTATTTTACAAAGCTGTGATCTAATTTACAGAAATCACCCTCTGACACCCTACAAATGAAACCTCTCACAACGTTTATGTCATTTTAATACCGGGCGCTGTTAAATAATGTGTCTTTGGTGGTGATGATAAGTGATCCATCACGGAAATAGCTTCACCGCCCTGTTCAGCTAATATCAATACCAATATTTGATCTATGTACCTGTATATATTTGCCATTGTCTAATTGAATGGCGTTAAATATGCTCCTGCCTGTCTATTCAATATCTTTATGAAACATAAGGCAGGGCTGCTGGGATGCAGTGTGGCAGGAACCCAAGTCAGGTGCCTACAGGACAAATGACAAAGGCAAACAAACGCCGCCTGTGCATGCAACACAGAGCAAAAATCCGTGTGTTCACGTTTACATATTCTACTCTCTAAGAATGAGATTGCAAACTACACTGACAATGCCATCTATAAAAGTAAAAATGCAATTTCCAATTTGTCTTCATCATGTTCGATTTCATTTTGTTGGTTTCTCACCAGGAAACCCAATGAATGGAACAGAAGCCCTGCCGCATAGAAATAATTGGAAGCAATGGTAGGAAAGTGTTGCAGCACAATGCTCACACTGATACCATTCTCCTGCCTGCTGTTTTTGGATTCTCTTGCCTCGGGGCTTGCTCTCCTCATTACTCAATTTATAAAGATAGCCGTGTTTGTTCTGTGCAACCTGTGCCACACTTCTGGAGGAATACTTAGTTGAAAAAAATTACAAATGAAAAGGGAGTCTTTATTTTATACATATTATACCCTGCATCTTCACTACAAGAAGTGACAGTTGCATGTGTCATTGTGGCTGGGAGATCTGGACAAGCTGGTGGGAGTCAAGTGATAGATGGGATTTAATGTTGATAAATGTAAATTGAGATTTGTTATGCATCCTATTTATGTCTGCAAAGCCCTGATGGAGAAGGACTTAGGACTACTTGCGAATAATAAACTGTAGCAAGCAATGGCAAATAGTAAGGGTTAGCATGGCATAGTCTTGTATTAAAACTGTAACTCATTCTCTTTACAGAGCTCTTATAAGGTTCTAACTAAAATAATCAGTGTCGTTTTGGTCTCTAGTACATTCAGGGACATTTTAGCCCCAGTGCTGCCCCACTTACTTGCTCCAGTTACCTTTTTTTATGTTTGAGTGAGTTGGGGGGGTTGAATTTCTCTGCACTAGAAAAAAAAATCCATTTTAATAACCAAACATATGGCTCCTAATGCCCCTGGGAACATTGTCTTATTCATCAGTAGGTCTTTCTAGAGGACACAAGGGAATCCCTTATGTTTAGAAGAAAGGAGGCTTCCTCTTAACTGTTGCAAATGGGTTTAAGAGTAAGAGCTCTAAAGCTGTTGAATTTTCTCCATGCTTTCTACCACAAGCAAACAATAAAACTGATAGTATCAAAGGGGACATAGTGTGTAAAGTACAAGAATGTACCAGTGCATTATAACCTCATTGATATAGAAGGAATGTGCTTTAAAACGTCGTGTTTTAAGCTGATTTATTGAAAAATTCTCCAGAAACCCTACCAGTCCTGCCTATGTCTTCCACTTCCCGCTGCCTCCTTTCCCAGGCTATGCATTGGAGCCGGCAGCACTTGGCACGCTGTAGGAAAGGAATCAGAAGCTAGGTGGACCTGATAGGGAAATGAAACATGTCTTTGATTGTGTGACTTCAGGGCTGTGATTGGCTGTCCCCCTCCTACTGTGCTTATGGCAGGGACTGTTACAACATGTCCACCCCTTATTCGAAACAATATTCATATATATAGAGAGAGAGAGAGAGAGAGAGAGAGAGAGAGAGAGAGAGAGAGTTTGTTTACCCTGTATTCTCCCATGCTATCTACTCTCTTGTTCAATCTATTTAAATTCTTTTAGCACCTCTGTCTTTTTATTCTCCCTTCTTCCCTATTTTATATATTCCTTTTTTATTCATGTTTTCCTATTACCTATGTTTATTTCTGCCTGTCGTGTCTTCATCTTCTTTACGTTTTTATTTTTCACTTCATTCATTTCTATCCTCTATGTTTGTAATTAAGTTGAATTAGGAACTTTTAATTGCTGTCAAACTGTGATAACGGGTTCATCCAAGATAATATCTACATTGTGCTATCGCTGTTCTACACAGATAGTTAAGAGAATAATTGTAAAAACATCCCAATCACAACGGAACAACTACAGGTGGTAACTGTTCAAGGTCAGCGTGAGCAGTCCATTGGTTATAAGATGAGATTAATTTATTTTATATTTGTGCTTAATGTGCCTTTGATGGTGGACAAATGAAGGAAAGTAGCAGGGATGAGTGTAGAGGGATGCTGGGAGTTTTCTATTCACATTCTATGCACTGTACTTTCTCAGTAGGTACCCCAGAGAAAAATATGGGAAATATGTGAGGTAGGCTGAGCCTAAAGTGCAGATTACAAAAAAGGATAATATATTAGGGGGGCTATTCCAGAGACCTTCCTGACTCACTCTGGGAAAAACATGGATTCATTCTTGAGCCCCTTACCTTTACCCTTTAACCACTGCTTTATTTGTAAGAATGGCACGCATGCTCAGTTTTGTACATGGTACCAATGTTTCTCAAAGAACAAGAGTTTATTTACATAAATTAGGGAAACTCCAGATGCCAAAGAATTACTATCTTCAATCTATATCTTCAGTATCAAATAGAGGTATGCAGTGCTTTCCAGTTAAGATCATTGTAGTACTCACACTAGAGTGCCATCAGGGCCATCCAAATGTGGATCCACCAAGGGATCCTCCTTTTCCCTACACATTAGGCCCAGACTTCTCTCTCTTAGAGAAAGGATCAAAGGTCGTGGTCATATGTCACTCTCCCTGACTTCATCTCTCAAAGAGGCTTCTTTCCTCACAGCACTGATGCCTCCACTCATTCTAGACTGTGGAACCTCTTCCACGAGGAGTATGCAAAGAAATAAGGCTAATTTATGGTATTTTATATTCATTATGGCATAGCACCTGACATTCATATACCAGTCATAGGCTAATGCAACTGAGGGGGCTTTCCAATCCCTACATTAATGCCCAGTCACTTCTAAGAAAGTATTTATGGGGATAAAGTCCATAGGGGTGACACTAATCTCTTACACTATGTTTTAACGCCATTTATTTTGAGGCTATCACTGCATATTATAGGTTGTAGTTGATAAAGAGAAAAGCAGATTTGCTGTAAAATCCCTTATTGATACATTCTTTTTCAGAATTAGGAGACCCAGATCTTATTCACTGCAATGGACCCGTTTTTCTCCATCTCTTGACACATCTGTCTGCCATAATCTATAGAGTACTAATACTGGAAAATTAAATCTAAACAAATAGAGATTATTTGACTATATAGAATATATTTAATAAAAGCAAAATAAAAAAAAAACAACAACTGTAATACTTGTGAAAAAATACCGGTAAAGTTTATTTATCCACAGTGCTATTCTGCTACAGTTTTACTGGAAATATCTAGCATTTGTTATATAATATATGCTCAGTCTGGAAAAAAAAAAGAAATAAAAAAAATTGCATTTTCTACTCTGTCATCCTTCCGTTTCCATATTTTACAGTCCATTATTGTTTTTCTTCAGCTTGTATATAGAAGAATATTTCATGGTGGTAAGATAAGTACATCCATTTCCATCTTGTCATCATGCTCAGTGATTCTGGAGGCCGGAAAGATTTATGGTAGCGCATAGTCTCAAAAGAATCAAGCAAATGACCTTCAAGAGCTGAAAGACTAAAGGTGGACATACAGAGGCTGATTGATGGTCTGACTGGCCATGAGATGTTGAGCATTGCTGCTGCACATGAGGCTGGCCAAAGTGCACACTGATGTTTGAAATGGAAGAGATTATGTATGTAGCATCTCCCATTATTATATAGCTACAGGTGTATTTATTCTGAGGTATGACAGTATTTGGTTTATTGGCTATAGTCCTTTACTAACGTACTACTTAGATTGCAAAGCTTGCAAAAAAGGCAGGAAAACTCAACAGTATTAGCCTTCTTCAGCTGATAATTTGTATATGTAATGCATATACTCTAACAATACACATACTATAGAAGACCAAGTCGGATCAAGAAATGGTTGCAGAGGCAGTGACGGTTCTTCTGGATAGAAGGTTCAGAAGTTAGTTGGAAAACCATTATGTACAGCATATATTGGACCTTTATAGCATAGGTTTTAAAACACTTTGGTAAGCCCCTCTTTGCGATCAGCCCCCCTCAGTTGACTCATAGAAATGCAACAGGTGTAATCATTGTCATAATAAGTCATCATGTTATACTATAGGAATCTGACCAACAGTCTAGTAGCATTCATCCAAAAACTTACCCTAATTGCCATAGAAAAGAAAACAAGCATTTTTTCCTAATCTTATACCAATTATCATTGCGGGTGGGTCAGCTTCACAGGTTTGGAATTTGTGCCATACAGCTTGCACTGAATAATGCATAGTAACAATAGCAGTAGTACTGACAATGCTTAATGAAGGAATATGACAGCTGTATTAGAACTGTTTGAGACAGTAGGGGTCATTTGCAAAGACCAGGAGAAGACCCACAAGTGCACTAAGGGGCACAAGAGCGTGTTACAGCCACTCACACCAGCACTTTGTAACCTTGAAAGATGGAAGCTGTAAATGACCCCTCGTAACACTGTAGCTGGCCTTCAGTTTCCCATAAGCTATTGTACAGCTCAATGGTAAACCAACACATTATTATCATGAATCTTGTTTTGTAGCTTTATTTCCTTCCTAGGTAGGGGTTTAATGGACTGCAAGTTGGAAATCCATTGACATTTGACCAAAATTAAGCTAGGCCCCTGCCATTAATTATTATACACTGTCAAATGAGCAGTAGGCAAAACACTGGACCAAGTTATGAATTAAAAAAATAACTCCTCACTATGTAAGATTCCAATAGGAGAATGGGATGAAACCTTCAGGTATATATCATTATTATTTCTTTGACTATTTAAGTTGGAGGGTTATGATGGACTCACTAGTATCAGCTGACCCCAGAATGTATAAAAGGGGTGGATGAGACATCATTTGCCTTGGAACATCTCAGGGATTGAGAGTGGATGTAGTCTAAAGCCTGGGGTAGTTGGGTCAGTTGAAAATTATTCTACAGGAGGCATCTGAGAGAGCCAGGTCAATGGGACCTCGTGAAAGGGGACTAGCTAGAATCACTGTAAATTGAAGATCTTCTGTTCAGTGGGCCAGAGTAGATGTAACACTTTTCTAAGAACCTAGGGCTTATTCTGAATTCATACACTTGCCACATTGCATTTTAGACTATAGGGATTATTCTATATCTTATTCTAGGTCTTGACAACAAATTGACAACAGTGTTTTGTGATTTAACAACCCTCTGCCTTCTAAAGCTATTCATGACAGTTTCATGACTGATTTTTGGCATTCATTTATTGAAAGAAAGAGTTCTTTACTACACAATGCTTATGTAATATAACAACTGTCCCTATTTAGATGGGAGGATATCCACATGGGTGGGGTGATACTTAACAGAAATTAGTTTTCAAATGATTTTGATGCATGGCTTGGTGTGTGACCTGGTTGGAGTTAAGGATTTTCATAATATGTATTGGGAGCAGTGCTAGGCCTTAGCATTCACCTGCAACACCAACCCCTTTCTTTATTGGCAAACTGCTACTTCCAGGCCTGATAACATAAGAAAACATAAAGAAAGAATAATGTGACTCCTGACAAGACAAGATTTATGATGTACCTGTATATAAATAGTGCTTAGTGACTTGCCTGCAGCCTCATGCCTTCATGTGGTCTTGGAACTTCTCCATTACTTTGATATCCTGGTAGTTTATAGTGGAGTGGGGAGGGGGGAATATTTTCTCCTTACACAATGTACTGCAAATCTTGGCTAGGCTTGTATTTACAATAAGTCAAGCCCTTTGCAATTATTTGTTAGCTTCACTTCAGCTTCAGTGTATTTGTAATTATAAGAATGACTCTAGATGATATTGTTTTTAGTACTCTCTACAATTAGGATTGTAAATGTGTAAAGAGTGCAAAATTTCACACGGTGAGCATTAAGTTTGTGTCGGTAAGAATTATTTTATTTGGAAGAAATCAAATATTTTTATGGTAGGTCATCCAAAGTCATTTGCCAGTAAACAGGAAGGTAATAAATATATAACCAGAGACGTCTTTACAATCTATATATGACAATGTGCAACTAAGGCTCATAAGGCACCTTGTATAAAAGACACTGTTGAAAGGATTTTTGGGGGCAGTGTTTTTTCAAACAGGGAGTGCTAGGTATAAAGTAGAATAATTGTTTTAATTATTAATAAGAAGGTTATGGACCGAGGGTGCAAGTTTATAACTGCAGGTGACACAGAGGTTAAAATATCACTTAGACGAATAGAAAACCTGTCCTCGAAACTCTTAAATAATAAACAGGAGATTATTTATATTCAGAATTCAATATAAAAGCAGGTCGGTTACTGAAGGACAAACAAACATAAAGATCCTATACAAATTTCACAATTCATACAGCTGGGTTTTAGGAGTAAAATTCAATTGAAGGACCGCAACACATTTTTATGTTGATGTTATATATTTTATTTCTATAGTAAATCAGATTTCAATGTATATTTTCTCTATTGTCTTCCGTGTTGCACCCCTAGTTCTCATTATCTTCTCCCATAGTCTTCCTGTTACTTTGAGAACTTAAGGGGCCTGATAATATGGCACTTGCGAAAGTACTTGCTAAAAATGTCTTTTAAGGGAAATAACAGGCAAAGCATAACAATGTTCATAGTCTGTACATAAAAGTATTATAAAATGGGGTCAACATTTCATCCAGTTAGTTTTTACTGAGCTTTCAATGGCATTTTGCTATCCATTGGCCAATTAATGGGTTTAGGCACAACTTAAAATGTTACAGCTGGGCCTTCCTGTTCACACATACAACATATGTCAATACCATGGTTCCATTCAGTAGGAATTCAACAGAATTCTGTGGAACAGAATGAGTGAAATTTTTCGCAGTGTTTCACATGGTTTAAAAAATTTTCATTTTGAAAGACGATTGCACAAAAAAAGTCCTTGACTTCAATGCATTTTGTGAATCTCTTGCCATTTCGTGAATATTGGGCAAAAGGGAAACAGATTCGGCCATCATTATTATCAAGTGGTAGGGTATGGTAGGATAGGGTGCCAAGGTGAACTGTCCTGAGTCTAAAGTATAGGAGGTGGAAAACCATATCTGAGAGCTTACCATTGGTCAAATGTTTTCTGCCCATTCTGCCATGGGTTCAATTATGAATTAAAGGAAGAGATAAATAAAACAAGTAAAAAAAAAAGACACCTCTTGGGGAAGTAAATTTCTAGGAAGTTTTGTATTTGGGAGTGAAAATCACACAATAGGAAAATATACAGGGAAAGGATAGAAAAAAATACAGGGAAAACATAAGTGGTGAAAGTTAAAAACAGAAGGTACACAACGTCCCGTGCTTCTGAATATCAAGGGACAATCTGGCCCACAACCAATGGCAGCAAGTTATTTATTATAAAATATAACTGGATCTAATTGCCTTTTTTATGATACTTGCCTAAATGTTATTACTCCTTCAGCCCAGTGGGAAATTTACTCACATTAGTTTAAAACCAAAGTGATGTTCTCTCAGCAAGAATTTACTTCTGAACGCAACTTGATTACCCTTATGACTAATTTCCTCCAAGACTTGCCATATCGGTTGGGAAATGATATGATGTTTCTTCATTACAGCTTTGGCCATTAGGGATATATTTGTTTTAGGTTGGACAATGCTAATGAAACTTTGATGCTCATAATTCTTAAATGTAATTGCTCTGTTTATCTTCAGGTTTAACTTGACCTGTTTTAGAAATATAACTTATGTCGATGCTTAGTCTTTGGATTGTACCTTCTGAGAGATATCAAAGAAATTGACATCCTTTTTTAGTATGAAAGACCATGTTGATATGATGAACATGATTTATGGTTACAGACGGCTGATGTTTTGATTTTGAACATAGCGATTGGCTGCTTCCTGAATCAGTCAGGAATAAACCCCTTGGGTCCCCTACATAGTTTAAATGGTGATCCGTATAAATCTTGCCCTATATTATTTGTCCCTACAACTGGAAGTGGAAGCTTTAAATACACAAACTCCATATGTAAGATATGTTCTTTAGAGAACTTGAGGTTGCAGTAAGATAGTTAAATTGGAAGGTTAAGATTATCTTATAAGATAATCAAAAAAAAACCTCTCATAACTGACCCTCTCTTCATTAATCCATTAAACTACCACTAGGGAGGTAAGGATAGAAGACAAGTTGCATACCCAGAATAAGTTAGGCTGGGCCTCTGTATTCTCTATGCAGTTCCAGCATGCTAACACCAAGGGGAGCACCAATTGGAATACACAACATTGAGAGCCAGCATACTACCACTATAAGGAGTAATACTTCAGCTTGAATACTCAAGAGATCTTAATGGGACAAGATGGGAAAAACACGAAGAGGGGCGAATGCAGTAAAAAATTGGGGATGGGAAAGAAAATTTGACATTAAGGGGGTTATTTATCAAGGTCCGAATTTATCTCAGAATTTCCGGAATGGACCTTATTCATGAATAAAAAAGCCCTAAAAAATACGGTCAGGCAAAACTCAGAAAACTATGATTTTTTTGGAGTTTGAGTTTTTTGCTCTGAATCCCCAAAATCATCGGATATCGGTACATCATCTCAGACACTGGGACCTTCCCCATTTTCTTATACATCGGACGTTAATAAATCTTGAATAATTTGTAAGGTTTTTTTTTTGCCCCGAAAACTACGAATTATTCGAGGTTCGGATATTCGGAGCTTGATAAATAACCCCCTAAATATAAGAAATTAACAGACAAGATAAAAAAGGGATGTGGATAGTTCCTTAAACACCAATAGAAAAGGAACCAAGACATTTATTTTTTAGAAGAATATCTGTCTATTCAACAAACATGTTCCTAGCTTCTAGCTGAGAATATTTTCCAGACTTTTCCCTATTGTCTCTCTAATCATTTTGTCCTCTCTGCCTTAAGGATCCTGATTAATTCCATTATCAAGTTTTGCACCATTAAATTTAAATACTCGTCAATGTGTAAAGAGTTTGCTTTCTTCCCATATTTAATATTAATTCCCCAGTAGTCCCTTTTGAGTTATTTTGTTTTCAGAACCTTTATTTCGCTTACGAAATCCCAGGCTGTTTTTGTTGATAGATTTCCTTTGCCCTCAACAGAATTTTGTTTGTTTGGTTAAATCAAGTAAACTTTCCCTATATCCTGTAACAATTTGCTATTCTCTCTTTTCCTCAGAGAAGCCAAGTTAATTAAGCAACCTCTAATCACAGTTTTATGTACAAGCTAAAAGAAAGCAGAATCTGCTGCCTCATGGTTATTGATTTGAAATGATTCTTCTAGCATTTTATTCCGAGTGTTCGCTAACTCTTTATTCTGAGTTAATGAATTATTTAGGGCTCCAGTCGTACAATGGATTACAATCCAATATTCTTGTTGATGCAGAACTACTGCTGAATCTTCTGGTTGATTGTATATACCAAGCTCTTTATTCGATACGCAACATAGGCAACAGAGAAATATTATTAATGGCTAATGCTTAATATCTTAATCAGAGTAATCGGTTCTTTATTTACTGCTCTATGTAAGTAACACATAAGAGGTGTTCTGCACTTCCATATGGTTGCCAATATGTCCATCCTGCCTATTGCAATGAATGGTGCCCAACGGCTCCTATTGATGCTGAGGAATCCTGGAAGTACCACCAATCTGGACCTAGCATAAGCTCCAATGTTTCCTAAGCAGGTTGCATCAGCAGGCGCTACAGACTTGAGCCGAGTCTTTAGATGCAAGCCCTTGGTTGAATGTGTGCTCTGGATGTGACAAGCCCCACTCTTAAGAATTTTTGGTTCAACTTATACCTGATTTGCATGATAAGACAAGCACAATGGCATCCACTTTGATGCATTCCACACAGTTGTGGCAGCCTCAACTTAGAGCTCGAATTATAGGACAAGAAAACCTCTATAAAATGGGTATCATGAACTTTAAGTCCGGTTAAGATATTGCATGTCTCAACACTATTTTTAATACTGGTGTCCAAACACTCCTCACACCTCGCTAAAACTGTGTTGAGCACTTTCTATCCATCCAATAAGCCTTATTGAATCAACAGCTAATGCCTCCATTGACACAAGAGAACATGCAGGTAATTTTAGGGTTCCCATTGTTGGTTGTGTCAATTGGCTAGGACCTGGCGGGCGAGTGATAGGACCACACAGACTTGGGGTGTCTGTGCAGGAAATCCGGACCTGGGGAGCTGGCAGAGAGAAAACAGCATTAGAAATGAATGATAGACTAAAAAGTTCTTCATATTGATTGGTTAGTTTCCCAGTTGGGATAACTTTAATCACTGACCATTTCAATGGTCAAAACTTACTTAAGTAGCTTAGCCATTATTCATTTAAAAACATAGTAAATGGAACTAATGACTAAGGACAATCGCCTCTTCTTGAAGGGAAATTATCTTTAAAACTACTTGGCAAGGCATTATCCCATAGTCCGTTGAGATTAGCGCACTTACCTAAGAAGGGAAACACAGAATAGAGATATTAATGTTTTATACTTCCGAAAAAGGCTGAACTAGTAAACACATTATATTATGTAAGTTATTAGTAGAATTCACTTGGGGGAAAAAAGATGAACAGATCTTGCCATCTGCATAACAAGAAGTCAAGGCAATCATTTGCTTGTTTTAATATATTTATAAGGATGTGCACAGATCTATACAGATATTTGCTGCCGTTTCCAGAATGTTAATGTTAGGATAGGGCAGCTTTGCTGGTTACAGTGGCCATTATATCAATACTATATTTAAAACTGCAGCCCTCAGTTACCATCAGGGTTCCTCTAATCCTTATTCTGCTTTTCTCCCATGGTGGAACACTTTTATGAAATGAGGTGCTGGGTACCTCTGTCAATGTGAATTAAGAACTCCATCCATGGGTTACATGTTTAACATTCTTATTTTCTCTTCAATGTTACTTGTACAGTATCAAGAATAGTTATGAGCGAACTTTCCCGTTTTGTTCGCCGAAGAATTTGCAAAACACTATTTGCAAAAAACATTTTTTTCTCACTCCAAATTCATTAAAATCAATGGGTTTTTTTCAATCTTGTTTTGGCGGCTTTTTTGTTGCAGCAACATTTTTGGGGAATTTATCTAACTAGGTTGGCTCCTTTTCTGCTGTACTACCCATGATATTACCTCCAAGCTGTTTTCCAGGCTGCCAGGGATTAGCCTACAGTATGTGACCTTTGGGCTCACTCAACCATGAGTTATGAATGAAAACCAAATTTTACTAATTTTCCCAAATTTTTTACATACTGTACATGTTGTTTGGACCAAAAATTACCAGATCCCTGATCTGTATCTCACTGAATCTTTTTTCAGATATTGCATAGGCAATGAGCAGAAAATGTTGTTGGGTTGTGGATCCCATTGGACCAGCTACTGGTCCCTATGTAATCTGCTAATTTATCTGACCCTTGAATGATTGCATGAAACCAACTGGGCTCAATACTTGGGTTAAATTACTCATATATCATCTCACTGGGTAACCCAATCCCACATATACCCTCTACACCGGAATTGAACCCAGACCGAGGCATATGAGACAATATCCCCTGACCAGACAAACAGCTGTATAGTAGGTTAATTTAAATAAATTCCAATCAAGTAGGAAACTCAATCAGTCGACCAGACTACACCATTATGGCAGCTTAAAATGATAGCGATCATAATGTATTCCAGTTCTAAAGCAAAGGGAGACGGGAGGTTCGCTAGCATAATATTTTGCATCGGATCTTTACAAAATTAAGATACATCAAAGTTTTGACTCTCCTCTAATGCCAAGCAAAATTCAAATGTGTAACAGAAAATTTTCACATATATTTTAGTATTTGACATATGATGCTTGGTGAATTGATTTTCTTTTTTTTCGTCCTCCAATTTTTGTTAGCTTTAAATTGCTTGAAAAATTGTTCTACCTTTTCTATGTTTTTTTGGAGAATAGATTGGTTACATTATTGCTTCAGTATCTGTTGGTACCATTATTTAAAGGAGCCACACTCTCAACCTGTATCTTTTTACGATTAATATACTTTTTTTAACCTCTGCCGCACTGCGTTCCTCGTTTTCTACCTTTGCCTTCTAGATTGCTGTTTTACAACATTTAGGGGCTGATTCACTATGGGTCGAATATCGAGGGTTAATTAACCCTCGGTATTCAACTAGGAATTGAAATCCTTCGACTTCGAATATCGAAGTCGAAGGATTTAGCGCAAATGCTACGATCGTACGATCGAAGGATTATTCCTTCGATCGAACGATTCGAAGGATTTAAATCCAACGATCGAAGGAATATCCTTCGATCAAAAATACTTAGGCATGCCTATGGG